>NC_135341.1:4859096-5475174 GCF_023851605.1 Tamandua tetradactyla | reverse complement strand
GGTATCAAGTAGAGATATGAATGAAGCTGATCTGGATAGGACTAAGGTGGATCAGAGTACAGGGTAAAGGATGATATTGTCCATATTCTAAAACTTCAACTTCTGTGTGATACCAAGGAAGAGATGTTTAGTTGGTACAAAATTTATATTTTGGACTCAGCATCATGGGATTTAGAAAGCCATCTTTCTCAAAACAAGGGAAGAGGGAAACTAGACAAAATAAGTTTCAGTTGCTGAGAGATTTCAGAGTCAAGAGGTTACCTGATGGTTATTCGCATGCATTATATAGATATCCCTTCTTAGTTCATGGTGAATTGGAGTGATTGGAGGGAAGTGCCTGAAACTGTTGAGCTGTGTTCCAGTAGCCTTGACTCTTGAAGATGATTGTATAATGATATAGCTTTTACAATGTGACTGTGTGATTGTGAAAACCTTGTCTGTTGCTCTTTTTATCCAGGATATGGGCAGATGAGTAAAAAATATATATATATGGTAAAAAAATAAATAATAGGGGCAGGCCACGGTGGCTCAGCAGGTTAGAGTGCTTGCCTACCATGCCCGAGGACCCGGGTTCGATTCCCAGTGCCTGTCCATGTAAAAAAAAAAAGAAAAGAAAAATAAATAATAGGGGGATAAGGGGAAAAATAAATTGGGTAGATTTAAATACTAGTGGTCAATGAGAGGGAAGGGTAAACGATCTGGGATGTATAAGTTTTTCTTTTTATTTCTTTTTCTGGAATGATGCAAATGTTCTAAAAATATCATGGTGAGGAATACACAATTATGTGATGATATTGTGAACCACTGATTATATACCATGTATGGACTATATGTGTGTGAAGATTTCTTAATAAAAAACATACAAAGAAAAAATCTCTTTCCAGAAGTATACCCAAGTAGTGACTTATCCATCCTAGTTAGTCCCTGGGAAGTCAGTCATTCATTTGGATATATTAAGATCAAAAAATTGAAAGCAGGCTGTCATGGGTTGACACTTAGGTACAGCGATAGGGTAGATGCATTTTGCATGTAAGTCTTTGGGGGGGCAGAGGGAGCACTGTTACAAGTAGAATAATTATTTCCCAAATGTGTGCACCTCCTAATTCTTGGAACCTGTAAGTATGTCACAATCACATGGCACACAGGAATTAAGTTTGCCTATAGAATTAAGGTTGCTAATCAGTTGACCTTAAAGTAGGGACATCATCCTGGATTATCCAGAAGGGCCCAGTGAGATCACACGGGTCCTTAAATGTGGCAGGGAGATTCTCCTTTGCCAACTCACTCCGTGGATTGGGAGTGTCATACTGATCACGGGAATCAGAGTCCTTAGTGTCTCTGAGTCCAGTCAGAGTAGAAAACCATTCATAAAAACTCATTTTTAAGATTCTGTTTCTTAAGACCCCACTCCTGGTACCAAGATGTATTAGTTAGGGTTCTCTAGAGAAACAGAATCAACAGGGAACACTTGCAAATATAAAATTTATAAAAGTGTCTCACGTGACCACAGGAATGCAGAGTCCAAAATACACAGGGCAGGCTGTGAAGCCGATGACTCAGATGGATGGTCTGGATGAACTCCACAGGAGAGGCTCACCAGCCAAAGCAGGGATGGAACCTGTCTCCTCTGAGTCCTCCTTAAAAGGCTTCCCATGATTAGATTTAGCATCACTAATTTCAGAAGACATTCCCCTTTGGCTGATTACAAATGGAATCAGCTGTGGATGCAGCTGACGTGATCATGACCTAATCCTATGAAATGTCCTCATTGCAACAGACAGGCCAGCGCTTGCCCAATCAGATGAACAGGTACCACAACTTGGCCAAGTTGACACGTGTCCCTAACCATGACACAGGCCAACCTCATACTACATGAAATCTACATACTACATAATACATTCTCACTTCACATAATTTTAGCTGAACTACTTCAGTGATATAGAAAGTGGTTTTGAATCTAAAATAGTTATTTTTAAGGTCCAGGGAAATATTAGGGTATAAGAACAATAAAATATCAACCACATGCATGTACTATACTGCTGAAAAGATTCAGCTGTGTAAAAGGAATATTGCTACAGGTTGAATTTAGTCCTTTATAATTGCTTATATTTGAACAAAGACCCTATTTACACAAGGATTTCTTGTACATAAAATAAATAAGGTTTTAAAGAAATCTGAAAAACTCAATGACATAGAAACATCCACTTCATTAGGCTCTTCAATAGCTCCTCCTTCATTATCCCTCCTTTGAAATAAGATTTCAACTCCCCAATGACTGTGTTAAAGATTAAGTTTGGCTTGGCATGACTTTTTTCTCTTGGGAGCCCTTTCTTGGATGTTTAACAAAAGAAGATTAGATGTTTATAGCAGCATTATTTACAATTGCCAAGAGTTGGAAACAGCCCAAATGTTCATCAACCGACGAGTGGTTAAACAAGCTGTGGTATATTCATACAATGGAATATTACACAGCTGTAAGACAGAATAAAGTCATGAAACATGTATCAACATGGATGGACCTTGAGAACATTATGCTGAGTGAGATTAGCCAGAAACAAAACGATAAATACTGTACGGCCTCACTGATATGAACTAAATTGGAGAATTTCAGTTAAGAACAGAGGCCATCAGGAGATAGAAATAGGATAGATATTGGATAATTGGAACTGAAGGGATACAGATTGTGCAACAGGACTGATTGCAAAAATTCAGAAATGCACAATAATGTTAGTACACTGAATGAAGCTGAATGTGAGCATGCTAGAGGGAGGAGGGCTGGGGGCACAAATGAAATCAGGAAGAAGGTAGAAAATAAAGACTGAGATAGTATAATCTAGGAATGCCTAGAGTGTACAATGATAGTGACTAAATGCACAAATTAAAGAAATATTTTTTTGCATGAGGAAGAACAAAGGAATGTCAGTATTGCAGGGTGTTGAAATAAGTGGTAATTCATATTTTAAAACTTTGACTTATTTGTGAGACTAAAGCAAAAAATGTTCATTTGGTACAAAATTTATATTTTGCCTAGTACATTTCTTAATATAACTTATATGGATAGTTTAATTGAACACCATAAGTGATGGAAGCTTAAATAGGGCATGAGATTTTGTAGGTTTGTCCAGAGTGAAGCCCCGATAAATCCCAAAGTGATTTGAACAGTGAATAAAAAGTATTTGCAAAGTCCCCTTGGGGGAATGGTGAGAAAGGGGGAAAATTCAACTTCCCCATTTGAAGAACTCCTGATATTTTCACAAGCAACGGGGACAACCAAATCAGGCCGAGCCTGCAATCTTAGGGCTTATTCATATGAAACTTACCCTCGCAAAGGATAGGCTAAGCCTACTTAAAATTAGGCCTAAGAATCACCCTCAAGAGAACCTCTTTTGTGGCTCAGATATGACCTTTCTCTCTCTCAGCCAACACGGCAAGCGAACTCATTGCCCTTCCCCTCTCTACGAGGGACATGACTCTCAGGGGTGTGGACCTTCCTGGCAATGTGGGACAGAAATCCTAGAATGAGCTGGAACTCAGCATCAAGGGACTGAGAAAAACTTCTCAACCTAAAGGGGGAAAAAAGAAATGAGACAAAATAAAGTGTCAGTGACTGAGAGTTTTCATACAGTCGAGAGGTTATCCGGAGGTTATTCTTACGTATTGCAAAGCTATCTCCTTTTCAGTTTAAAGTGTATTAGGCTAGAGGGAAGTGCCTGAAACTGCAGAGCTGTGTTCCAGTAGCCATGTTTCTTGAAGATGATTGCATAATGATATAGCTTTCATAATGTGACTGTGATTGTGAAAACCTTGTGTCTGATGCTCCTTTTTTCTACAGTATGGACAGATGAGTAAAACATATGAACTAAAAAGAAATAAATAATAGGGAGAACAAATGTTAAAATAAAAAATATATATATTGAAAAAAAGATTAGCGGTTTTAAAAGAAACAGACCTAAAAATGAAATAAGAAAGACTTGAAGTCTGGCTCTAGAAAAATAGATAATTGAGCTTAGGTAGATACTGAACCTCACTGAATCCTCCCTTCCTCTTTTATAACATGAAAATATCAAAATATCTGCCTTATAAGATTATTTGGATACTAAGTGAAATAAAACAGATGCTAAAAGGTAAATAGTACATGATTCTTCTTATTTGAAATGACTAGAACAAGCAAATTCATAGACACAGAAAGTAGATTAGAAGTTTCCAGGGGCTGAGGTAAGGGAAAATGGGGAGTTATTGCTTAATGGGTGCTGGGTTATTATTTGGAGTGATGAGACGTTTTAGTAATGGATGGTGGTGGCAGCGCACAACTTTGTGAATTTAATTAACACCACAGAATTGTACACTTACGAATGGTCAGAATGTTTGTTTTTTTTTTTTTTTACATTTTTTGGAAGATTGAGAAATCACAAAACCTCGGTATATTGTTAGACACATAAAAAGTTCTGAGTAAATTTCAGTAACTCCCTTTACTTCTTCCTCCTCCTCCTCAATGTATGTAAAAGCATAGCATGCAGTCTGAAAACATTGGACTGAATCTGCCCGAGAACATTCTGGAAGGGAGTGTTCCATTCTGCCCGCCCTTCTCAACAGCATTTTGTCATTGTCAGATGTTTCACCCCTTCTCAGTAGCTGTCTATGACAACACCTGGAGAGTTCTTTATTTGTATTCTATAAAAAAAGCACCAAAATCCTACGTGGAAAATGACTTGGTGAATACCATAAAAAAACATGTGTATAAGCAAGCTTTTTCAGTAGGTTGTGATACTAATTCTCAACTCTGTTTCACAAAAGAATATGTGAACACCTGTATCCCAGTATGGCCAAGAATGATTCTAATTCTAACTTGATTCAGATGTAATGTCTCAGAAGGTTGATGTTCCTCTCTGCATCCTTTTTTTTTAATTTTATTAATTTTTTTCATTTTTTTAAACAAACAAGCACAAACATTCTTACCATATGATCATTCCATTCTACATATATAATCAGTAATTCACAATATCATCACATAGTTGTATATTCATCATCATAATCATTTCTTAGAACATTTGTATCAATTCAGAAAAAGAAATAAAAAGAAAACAGAAAAAAATTCATGTATACTATGCCCCTTACCCCTCCCTTTCATTGATCACTAGCATTTCAATCTACTAAATTTATTTTAACATTTGTTCCCCCTATTATTTATTTTTAGTCCATATGTTTTACTCGTCTGTCTAACAGATAGATAAAAAGGGCATCGGACACAAGGTTTTCACAATCACACAGTCACATTGCAAAAGCTATATCATTATACAATCATCTTCAAGAAGCATGGCTACTGGAACACAGCTCTACAGTTTCAGGCACTTCCCTCCAGTCTCTCCATTACACCTTAACTAAAAAGTGATATCTATATAATGCATAAGAATAACCTCCAGGATAACCTCTTGACTCTGTTTGGAATCTCTCAGCCATTGACGCTTTATTTTGTCTCATTTCACTCTTCCCCCTTTTGGTCAAGAAGGTTTTCTCAATCCCTTGATGCTGAATCTCAGCTCATTCTAGGATTTCTGTCCCACATAGCCAGGAAGGTCCACACCCCTGGGAGTCATATCCCATGTAGAGGAGGGGGAGGGTGGTGAGTTTGCTTGTTGTGTTGGCTGAGAGAGAGGCCACATCTGAGCAACAAAAGAGGTTCTCTTGAGAGTGACTCTTAGTCCTAATTTTACGTAGGCTTAGCCTATCCTTTGTGGGGTTAAGTTTCATATGAACAAACCCCAAGATTGGGGCGGACTCAGCCTATTGCTTTGGTTGTCCCCACTGCTTGTGAGAATACCAACAATTCTCCACTTGAGGAAGTTGAATTTCACCCTTTCTCACCATTCACCCAAGGGGACTTTGCAAATACTTTTGTATTCACTATTCAAATCACTCTGGGGGCATCACTCTGGACAAACCTAAAAATTTCATGCCCTACCCGAGGTTCCATGTACTTAACGATGTTCAACTAAGCTGTTCACATAATTTATATTAGGAACTCTCTCTATATCCTTTTTGAGTCCTGCGTGGCATCTGCACCAGATCATTATATGCTGTCATGTTGCCTCTTGGTATCTGGACACTTAGAGTAAGCCACAGAATTGCATCCTCTCTGTTTTTGAAGGCATGTAGTTCACATTCAGAAATTTTTGTCAAATTTCTAAGGCAGTTTCCTTTTGCTCTGTGCTCTAATTGTTAGAAAATACATTCTTTCTCTAAATAGACCTTTGCTCTGCGCATCTGAGTTTTGCTTTGCTGCTTCGAGGTTCTGCCTTTCACTGTGTGTTCTATACCTGTGGTGGCAGTAGGAGGGGATTTTATACTTATTACCTTTTAGTAAAAAGAGTAACTTCCAGATTGGGGGTCTGAGCTGAAAACCTAGTCCCCATTGAACAAAAATAAAAAGACATGACTGTCTCTGTGGCACTGTTAGACACTTGGCTCCAGAAAACGTGATGTTATTCTTTTTAACAATACCACATCCACAAAAGCTTCAAAAAAAAAACTACAAAGTTGAGAGTTATGAGGTGCTCAATAAATATATTTTGAAATTAGTTCCCCATTACTGAGACTCTTCATGTAGTTGAATGACCTGTCATGGTTTTTAGAGGGGTGCTAAGCCCCGTTTTTGAAATCTTTCCCTTGAAAGACATTAAGTTAGCATCATTTATTATATTGGGAGTATCATTTGTTAGTTCTGTATCTAAAAGACAACTTCTGAGGGTACAGAAGTAGGGCAAGTAAGTTTTGAGGCAGAAGAAATGGTGGAAAAATCTGGAATATAAGGGTGATTATTTAGAGAGAATAATTACAATTACTGTTTATGAAATGTCTTAATATATTCCAGATCACTTAAGAAAACTTTTACATACATCATCTTATGCCATTCTAAAGCAACAAGGATGAGTGCTAATATGTGCATTTTGCTGTTGAAGTAACAGAAGCTCAGAGGGTTCCATTATCTTGCCCAAGATCACACAGCTGGTGCAGAAAAGCTGCGATTTCAGCCCAGTGCTCTCTGACTCCACAGCCAAGTGGTATTAATGATTAGATCTCCAAATGAGTAAGGTGTGTCAGGTGAGAGCAGTGGGGACAGGTAGCAACATTCCTCTTTTATCCAATGTCAGTTCTGCATGTACACATTGTAAGATAATTTTTCTGTTGCTATTGTTACCTGCAAAGGAACTGGTGAAATTAGAGATCCATTCTGGGTTTTGCTGGGCAAATTTTCTTTCACCTTGAAAAAATAGTGCAAACTTTATAGAAAACTGTTTCTCTGCTCATCAAAATATGTCAAAATCCCTTCATCTTTTCTTTGCTCAAGGATGATGCCTGGTCAACCTGCAACTATTAAACATAAGAATGTCGAAAGATTGTTTTCTGAGACTAATTCTTTTTCGTTTCTATTTTTATTCTTGTGTTTTCTTTCCTGATTTTCTACCTCCTTGTTTTGCCCATTCATGGTCCATATATTTTTGTCATTTTAACTCCTCATCCTGAAGCTCAGCAGTCATTTCTGAGTTTTATGGATCACTGCACAGATATTCTGGTGGTGTGCTATTAATTCTTCTCTGACCACACAGCGGTTTTACCCAGGCTTTGGGATAATATTTAGCTGTTACTGTGGAGCTTCCTATTGGAATCTAGACAGAAGTAGTGCGGGTGAGGTCAGAGGATAGGTAAACATAAATCAGGTTTGTGCAAACAAGCATGATGAATGCTAGTTCCCAAAGTGCTCTGCCTTTTGTCAAGCTTATATATTAGGAGAGAGGGCTGCTTGGCGTGAATGATGAATCATAAAACTGCTCCCTGGTGAAAGAGCAAGCATGGAAACTACTGAAGTAACACAGTAGCTTAGAAACATCTTAAGACTTGGGAATACAGAGTGAAAAACAATAGTATCTGTATCAACCTGAATGAAGCAGTACATAGAGGAGTGCAGTATCCCCTGTCTGGGAAAACCAGACAATAGCACAGTAGGCTGGGAGAAACAAAACAAGATGCTGTATCGGGGGGTTCTAACCGTAGATAGAAAAGAACATCTCTATGTTCATTAACCTTTAACTGCAATTTAACAGTTCCTTCAATTATGAATGCAAATGACAAGTCACGGAATTATAAGCGGTTGTTGTGGCTTTGCTGCCTACAGAAATCACTGACGTATTTATATCATTTTACAGCCTTTGTATATCTCTCAAAATATTGTTTATGGTTTTCAGTACTTTGAACTTTCAGTAGTTATGATACTCACCATCAGAAACACATATTTTATTATAAAATTTGAAAATATTTTGATAATTATATTTCAGTATTAATGCTTTCCTCTGTAATTCCATATGTGCTATGCTTTAGAAAACATTTTTCTGAAAAATGGCCCATGGGTTTTACCACAGCAAGAAAAGGCTATGGACTCCTACAGTTGGTACTGTTTTTAATGTTAGTTGAGGCCAGACTTTTTAAAGATTTTAGCTTTTAAAAATTATTTGAGGAAACAAGATTTTTATTCTGATAAATTCAATAAAGTAGATGTTACCATAAGTTAGGATCTACCATGAATACAAATTAACTTGCCTCACCTTCAACATGTCAAACCTTGTCACCTGGATGCCAATCTGTGGTTTCCAAGCTAAGTGCTCAGTTATCCCCCCTTTTCTCCTTTACTTTTATTATTGGAATTTCTAAGTTCCAATTCTAGGTGCACTACTTAGCTGTGTGATACTAAGTGTATTGTTGTACCCTTCCAAGTCTCAGTTTCCACATTTGTTAAATGAGAATAACAGTTTCCCACTTATAGGGTCGGTTGACAGTTACATTTTGAAATAAAGCACTTTTAAAACAGTAATATATATATATATATATGTGGAAAGTGATTAATAAACAATATCCATTATTATTTTGGATGTTATAATTATGCGCGTGGCGAGAACCGTGACTCCTGCTGTCATCCACTCTGTTAGTGTAGCAGGTCCCTAGACGCCCGTGCACTTCTCCCAGGAGGCACAAGAGCAGACTCCAGTGGTCTGGAGTAACCCGACACCTCTCTGATGTAGGTCTTATCATAGAATCATTTATTTGTCAGTTTAACAATTATTTTCTCTAAATATTGGGTCAATATAAAGAAATACTTGTGAAGTATACACAATAGCAGACACATGGCAGTTAAAGGGAAAAATCACATTAGGATTAATTTTTAAATTCCTTAAATGTTCCTCTATAAGCCCAGTCTCTTCACTCCTCTCAACTGTAACCATTACCTTCAATTTTGAATTTCTTATCCCATTGCTTGCGTTCATTGTTTTTCCATATATGTTCTCTCTAAAGAAAACGTAAGTTTTATATAAATGGAGTCACACTAATGGTTTCTAGTGACTTGCTTTTTTCACTTGATTTTAGATTCACTCATGCTGTGGGATCTAGCTGGAATTCATTTTGTCATTTTTCTTTGAATGGATATACCAGGATATATTGTCCGTCTTACTATTGATAAGACTTTTTTGCTATTACTAATAACTGCCTCAGTGAATATTGTCATTAAGTGTTTCTTGCTGTACCTCACTCCAAGAGGCAGAACCATTGAATCATAAGGTATTTGCATAGGAAGCTTCACCAGATAATACTAAATTGTTTTTCAAAGAACTATTCTAATTTACATTTCTAACAGCAGGGTCTAAATGTTCCAGGTTTTTGAATTTTTGCCAACACATGATGTCATCAGATGTTTCGTGTTTGAAATATCTCAGTATGCGTTTAATTAGAAATTTTTTGTTTTTTGTTTGTTTGTTGACAGTTTGCTTCCATGAAGTTGCTCTTCAGTCATTTGACCATATTTTTCAGGATGGTCTTTTAATTTGTGGGATTCTTCATATTCTAGGCACTATCCTTTCTCCAGTTTGTTGCTGGCCTTTTCACTCTTATTTGGAGTTGTCTGAGAAACAGAATTGATTAGTTTTCATATATTTGAGCCTGTTAAGCTTTTTGCTTGTGATTGTGCTTTGTCATATATAAGAAAATTCCACAATCTATTTTTCTTAGCAATAAAAAGGATCAAATAAAACTCCTTTATCTCATTTAAGAGAGAAAATAATAACCCAAGAGAAAAGGAAAACGTTGTTGGAAATCCTAAATCCTTCTTTTTACATCTGTAATCTATGGCTATACTATGGGTAAAAGTCAGAAAATAATCACCCAAATTATTCAGACAGAATCTTGAATTAATAAAAGTTTAATTTTCCCAGGGTGCTCAGCTCTGATTTAATTTATAATCTAGGTCACCCTTTTCTTACTCATATATATATATATATATATATATATATATATATATATATATATATATATATATATATATGTGAAAAGTTAGAGGTACAAAAATGATTACAAGGAGGAAGCAACATGTCTGGGCTTCTTCATCCAGATAGCACTTCTTTTATCTACCATGTCCGAGGGATAGGATTCAGAGGTGACACATGGAAGTATGTTGGTGTTTCATTTCATAATCTTAGTACTTGCTGTTCCATACTCAGTCTATACTCAGTCTCACTCCTCCTTTGCTCATCTGTGTATATATGTTGCATGTCTCATGTTCCCACTAGTCTGCCCATGCCATTGAGATAGGATAGCCAACCATCCCTGTTTGCTTGTGGTAGAGGATATTCCTGGGATACAATGTTCAGTGCTAAAACTAAGACAGCTGAGATGAGTTGGCCACCCTATGTTGAAGGCAAGGATTATGTATCATGCATCTTTTTATAGTGTGTAACTCTTCACAGTATTTGTACAGGGTTGGTAGTGAAAAAAATGGTTTGCATTAAGTTGGGAGGTACTCAGTTCTGAACTTTGATCCTACTAAGTCTTTATTCCAAGTTATGTTTATTTTCTGTGTATGATTTCATTAGGTTGTCATTTTTCTTAAATATGTTTACTCTTTTTTCTTTAGTTTGCTGACCTTAGGATAGCAATACTCTTTGTTTACCAACATGACTCTGTCATCTGTATGAGTGATATTGATATTAGCCATCACAATATTTTTTTTCACCTTCACAAATATATCACAGTTTACTAATTAAGAGAAATTTATTGTGAACCTTAAGAGAAATCCAGCTTAATTAACATTTTATAGATTTTAATTGAAAATATTGACTTAAGTTTTGTCTAGCATCAAATGTCTCTCTTTAGGACCATAAAAAATTGCAGTTACCATGTTCTCTTCTCTTGGTGAAATCATCCTGGAGGTGATATTTTTGTGTATAAATTGATTACATAGTGTGATTTGAGAGGTGACTGTGATGGCCTCTGTAGTAACAAGTATCTCTCTTCTGCCCTAATTTGAGATGGCTGAAACTCCATCAGCTGTCACCCATTTATGTGGTTAAGACATTGTTCCCTCCAGCAGTCCCTGCCAAAAATAAATAAATGCCTTAAGGAAGGTGAGGATATTAAAATGGTTTTAATCATTATACATTTGCAAAAGCGTCAACATGAGGAAATTTGAACCACGGAAAAGGAGTTGTGAGGCAACCAGGTAGGAAGTTGCCAATAGGAACTGATGGGTCTCAGGGACAAAAAGTAGAGGAGTCAGTTGTACATTTAGGAGCTGGAGAATGGTATCTTAAGAGAAATGGCTCCAGAGGCCAGTTTTGCTATTCCTAAATGCTCCGATCTTAGGAAAAAAAAAATCTTGTTAAGAGAATATTTCCCACTCTAGATAGAATGCAATGGATAGCTGATGCATTTTTGTGTCAATTCAAGTGGCTATTGAGAGAAGATTTCCAAATTTTTCTGATTGCCATCAGTAGGCAGTGATGAAGTGGGATTTTTTTTCCTGGTTGCCTCTATCAGTGTCAGTAAAATGAGAACAAGGCTCTCCATTCTCCCAAATTGGAAAGAAATCAGATCTGAATCTTGAAAAATCCGTTGAAAACCCTTAATCTGATAGTTCTGTGTCTGATTTGTGGACAGAGGTAACTGCCTTGTCGAACGGAACTTAGTCTTATCATTTAAAACTGGGAACAATGAGAAAGCTGTAAAAAAAAAAAAATCCCAAAATAATATCTCTGAAAAAAATTTTCCCAGTTGTGTTGCAAATAGACTAAGGTGACTGTTAAAGTAAGGACATAACTTCTGCTATTTTAGGTCTTCAGAATAATTTTTTTTGGTCCATTATCAGTAGCTATAATGAAATTATGTCTAAAAGAAATGTATCTGTAGTGGACACCAGTTTTACAATGAGCACTTTCAAAAATACTATTTCATCAGAGAAGATTATCACTACTTGACTTATGGATAAGATTCTCTACTTTTTAATTAAGGCCTTTGATTTTAATCTTTCCCATCCCGGGTTCACAGTTGAATGTTTGGTCCCCACTGTGATGTCTAGTGACAAAACATTTTAACTTCTGTAAGAAAACAGAAGGGCGAGGATATATAATACCAGCCTCCTTGGTTTGACCTTCTCTCCAATTTCCTCCTTTAGACCTCTAAGATTCCTGACATATGCATCTAGCTTTTGTCATTCCCCAAATCTGTTGATTCTATAATATTTGATGCCTCCTTGAGCTGATGCTCTGTACTTCTGGTTTTCCTAAAGGAGGACCTTGTAGAATATTAGAGAGTCCTTTGATATCATGGGATCAAAATATGCTCTAAGCTGATATTTATTCATGGAATTTTTCTCCCTATAAACTTAATTTAGAGGGTTTTCTCTCTGTTTCTATTTAATAAATTTTACCCTCTCTAAATGATCTCCTTATATCAATAACCTTGGGCTCCTAGGGACATCTAGCTCTCCATTTGTAAATAAAGTTTTATTGGTACCCAAACACACCCATTTATATATATATATATATTTTATATCTATAGCTGTTTTTATACTACAGCAGCAGAGTTGAGAAGTTGCCAAAGTGACTGTATGGCCTGCAGAGCCTAAAATATTTACTATTTGGTCCTTTACAGAAAAGCTTCTGACCCCTGTTCTATACCAATCTTTTAACTTGATAGCCCTAACATACTCTTATACCCTATTAGTAGGTAAATCATAAATAATGGTGATTATCTATAAACTAATATTGATAAATCATTTCTCTCAAGTTACAGTAAAATTTGAGAGAAATTTCCTTTATCTGTATATTTAAATCTATATTTAAGGATGTATTTATGTATATGTGTGTGCATTGAATACATTTCATAAAATCTTAGGAACAGTAGGATTTATTAAATAGTTTCTCTTCTAAAATGTAAAGTCAAATATATATTCACTGTTAATAGAGAGATATCATTAGCCTTAGTCAAAGATTTACCTGGGTAAAGAAAGACACAGACATTCTTGCACTTGATCCAAAGAGTTTTCAAGTTCATTGAAATATCGTATATTTTCCATCCAGTTTACCACCGTCATTTATTTATTATCAGTTGACCAAGTTGCAAAAGGCTTTCTTTGCATTCCCATCAGATTTCATCCGTACTGGCTGATGTGAGTAGTAATTTTATAAGGCAACGTTTCTCTTCCTTTCTTCATAAATTAATTAAGTCTTGACATGGTTTTCTAAGAGTGATGACTCTCATGCAGTGCTTGATGCTGTATATTCACATTTGTTATTACTGACTGCTAAGAAACAAAGGTTACTAGGTCAGAAAATTAGCTTGGGAAGAAGAAAAAAAAGTAAGCAATTACTCTGAAGTTAAAATCCATATAGTTTGATGGGTTATTGTGATGAATACTTAGTTTTCAAAGACTTCATTTATTATGTAATAACAGTATGCAGTTAGTAGAAGGCTCTGCTTAGTGAACCTTACAAATGTTTTAGTAACCCCAGGAGATTAGCTGGATGCTCATATGTACTATAAGAAGGAAGCAAGTTTGATATTAAAAGAATACATGACCCAGTGAAACCAAGATGTCCCTACGAGTCGCCATGTATTATAGAAAATCTGTCGTCCATCTCCAGCTCCACTTCAGATCCTCAGGTGGGCTCACTCATCTCAGCTGTCTGGCCCTATATGTCTATAAAATCCTAGTTTTGATAATGTATCAGGTACTGTAATAAGGCTTTCATATATACATACTATTAATTTTTATAATTTCATCTGAGGAAACCAAAGCCAAGTTATCTAAGATGCTGTAGGTAAGCTGAAATTCAAACCAAAACCATAAGAATTCAAAGTGTCTGGTGTATCTAACATCTATTCTATTTTTCTTCAGCTACACTATGTTTGCCTTCCCCACTAGTTTGCATCCTGTAAGAGAAAAAGATTGTGTCTTATTTTTATTTTTTTTATTTTTTTATACATGGGCAGGCACCGGGATCCCAACCCAGGTCCTCAGGCATGGGAGGCAAGCATTCTTGCCTGCTGAGCCACCGTGGCCTGCCCTAAAGATTGTGTCTTATTAATTGGTAATTCCTCTAAGGCTTTCCAGGTACATTTCTGACACAGTGGCGTAATATCTTGTTAAGAATTTCATTCCAAAAACAGTACAGAGACAAAATTATTTTTAAAAGCCTTTTAGGAAAGGGCCATGTTGGAGACTAGCATCGTGCTTCTCGATCAATCCAACCCGCTGTGTTTTCCCTGCCTCACTGGAACAAATTGCTGTTTCTTCAGTATGGCATTGAATGAAAGACTTTTCATATCCTCAGAGGCCATGTGGTATGTGAAACCTACACCAGAATCATGCCCAGCATGGCACTGAGGCACTTCTCTTCTGCCCACTGTGGGGTTCATTGAGAACCTTCTGAGTGTTGATCATTCCATGACCTCTTTGGGTCTGAGTTGATTCCTCTAAGTTCAGTTTATCTAAGACACTAAACTGTTGTGCCAGTGCTGAGAGTAGGAACGTCTCACATTTCTTTAGTATTTACTGGTACTAGCTACATTGTATGTACTCTGCAGGCACTAACTCTAATGATACTGTACGTTTAATATTTAGAACTTCATTTTAGAGGTGTTAAAACTGAGAGGAAGAAGAGTTAAATAAATTGTCCCATGTCTTCCATCCAATGAGTGCCTAAACCAATATTTAAACACCACAAGTACTCTTAACCTCCAAGCTGCACGTCTCTCTTAAGTACTCAGACAGTTATTTTTGAGGATGACTGAAAAAATTCAAGTAACCACAAGTATATTTAATTAAGGCCTGTATAGTATCTGGCTTTTGCTTCAAGTAGCTATTTATTTTTTTTGCCTCATTCCTTGTTTGCATAGTCCTAAGGTAGCAAATTTGTAAGCCATTTTTATGTAGCAGTCCATTCAGAATAAACCTTAGCTGCATCCTACCAGGTACATTGCACACTATATATGGATTCCCCTCCCCAGAGTTGTGCGCATTATTCATTGCCCTTGCCTGCTCTCTAGCCAGTGGATTCATGTAAAATATTTGTGGAAGACTCTACTCCTTGTCATATTTTATTAGTTACGTTCAATGCTATGGCCTCCAAATTCTATTCCTGTACGTATGTACTTTTCAATTTTTTTTGCATGGGCATGCAGCGGGAATCTAACACAGATCTCCACTATGGCAGGTGAGAACTCTGCCTGCTGAGCCATCGCGGCCCCACCCTCCTGTACGTATATAATACGCAAATATATGAACACATTGTCTAACCTCTAGTGTAAAGATATCACATTAGATATCTTGGCAGACTTTGTACCTATAAACACATTGGTTTCTCATGGTTATGCAGAAATCAAAGCTTAATTTAGGGTCACATCTATTAAGAAAATTCAGCAAATCTTAGCATTACGTGAGGATTTTTTTTTTTTCTGACAATTTCTTTTATCTCTATTTTACTAGCTCTGGTAATGTAATTATAAAAACAGCTCGTTCCAAAGTGTCCTCCAAGCAATCACAGTAGTCTTTATATCATGTAAATATCTTTTAGAAAGCAAAAGGACCTAATAATCTTGATGGAGTAAGGTTAATTCAGGAAGTCACTTGGTCTCTAGCTCTTGACCTCAAAATCTACCTTCTCATTATGGAGGAAAAGATGGGGAAAAGGCATCTACTTCATCACTTGGTAGGAAATGAAAGGAAGAAATGGGATACGCAAAGGAAACTAATATAGAGAAAACCTTTAGACATTATTGATATTGTAGATAAAGAAATGCTTACATACTTTTTACAAATGATAGCCTATCCCTAATAATCATTGCCGTTCATGAGCAGGCAAACGCCATGGTTGGAAAAATGAGTTAAATTATTTCCCATTCTTTGGAGAATCTCATGTAAATTCATTAGTAACTCTGGAACCATCTACTATGCATTTAAGTAATGAAAAATGTATTAGTTTCACTATACAAATGTATTAGCTTCCACTCTAGTTAAATGAAAAATGTATTAGCCTCTAAGTATAAATATATTAACATTCACTCAGTGGCATTTTCCTTAGACATTGCTCCACTTGAAGCAGTCTGTAATGCAAACACTGCTTAAAGTCTCCATGCTGAAGAATTACACTTTTTAAAAAATTCTCAAGTGGCAAAAAAATATTTGCGTCCACAGTAGCCTTTGTTTATTATAGCAGATGAGCATATCTTCCTAAGAAAATGCTTTTTCATAGTCTATTCAGTGCTAGTTTTGTATTGGATGCTAAAGAAGGATATTATTAGAAAAAAAATCTATAAATGGTTACATGTATTAATCATTTAGAATCTAAAAAAATCCAGAAATGGAGGATGGGTGACATTTTTCCTAGTGAAAAAAAAAGTTGCAGTACTAATTTTCAACTGAAGCCTATTAACTTTCCACTTAGCTGCTCAACGTTACTCCTCTGGATGATTGTTAAAATCCCTTCCCCTCCACATCTCCTTGAAAAATATCCTGTTACATTTGATGGGTCAATCTCAAAATTTCCAAAGAAAGGTAAAAGTGAAGTCAGAAAAAAAAAGAAAGGGTAAGATGCCAAAATGTAACTTGAAATCAAAATATTTTCTCTTAATTTTCTAGTCCCCATACACTTTTTTTCTTTGTTTATGATTTTAGTCATGCCTCATCTCCCATTAAACTGTAGTCTGAAAATAAAGAATTTAAGACCAAAAAAAAAAAAAGTTAGGAAACATTTATGCATCCGTATGTAATCTTTTACCTATTGGTTCCTTCACCATGGAATAACTGAATCCCAATTCTCTTTGTACTCTGATTTTGAGAGCTTCTACAAGGAGTGCCTTGAATATGTCCACAGAAGGACTTGCTAGCTGGAGGCACCACCCAGCATCTGCCCTGCTCTTTGCCTACTCCAGTTTCCTCTGGCCATGTTTAGAGACTGCAAGACTCTTTTCATTTGATGGGGCTGCCAACATCCATCTCAAGAACAAGGGCAGGAGAACTAATCCCAGGTCCTCTCAGGGCATCCTGTCTTCAGGCATCAGGATGTGTTCCATCCCTTCTCTGTACTACTCACACTGAAAAACATTCAATTATGTACTCAAATTAGACATAGAAGATAGAATGGCCTTTGGAGTTGCACAATCATTTTACAGACTTGTTCACCTCAAAAAGAAGGAAAACAAGGAATTGTTTATCTCTGCACCTTAAATTATCTGAGTTAACCTGGAACTGAAGGGGTCTACAAACCTTTGTGATGTATTTTGTTTTGGGGCAATTTACAAGCTCCCCAACTTCTGCCCACTTTATTAATTTATCACTGTCCCCCATTCCTGGTATCAATAATTAAATCCAAACAAGCTTATACAATTCTAGCAGAATCACAAGCACAAGGTTTGTAAAAAAAAGTATGAAATTTTATGAAACTATTTCTGTTTCATTTAAATGCATGTACTGCTAAAGGACAGAATGGTATTAATTATCTCAAGGGCAGTTGCTTTAGAATTGGCAGGACTCCCCAAGATGTTTGTCTATATCCGTTTATAATTGTTTATAAATATAATGCATATTTTTAGTTTTCTTTTTATGAATAGGGTTCTAAAAATTTAATAAGCTAGTGTCCTCCCTTGCCTTATTTCTAAGACAGGCAGGAGGCTTTGGTTGTTATTCTTTAGATTGTGCAGTATATCCCTAGCATGCCATCCCAGAATTGGTTCCTGTTTCAAAGGAAAATGCCAGCTGAGCTTTGAAATCTGGCTCAGCTGTCAAGGTCTCTTGGAATTTTCAATTGTCCTCCTGCTTATTGCTGCCCTGCTCATTCAACTCATAAATTTCTGACAATGTTTGGGGGGATTCTTGACTAAATTGTCCCTAGGCATTTGACACAAGGTTTACCTACTTGACTTTAGATGTCCTCCTAGATGTGTTTAATGCCCATGTCTACTTTTGCCTAAATGCATTTCCTAAATTTCTAGTCCCCAGAGACAAAGCATGTCTTTATTGTATCTGTACCTAATACCTGATCCGAATTTCATTACCACCCTACATTTTGGAATAGAAAAAAATAAACAAAAAACAGAACTTAGAAATCATACCTGGAATCAAAACCCATTGTGCCTTTTAACTGTGTGACATTGGCCAAATTGCTTATCTCTTTGATCTGTAAATTCTACCTCTACAATAGAAGTAATTAAATGATGTCTTTAATGAGTTCCTGTGTGTCAAGTGCCAAGCACAGTGCCATCCATGTTGTAAAGACTTAATAAATGGTAGCTGCTGTTTTCATCAGCTGTAACTTCCAGTTCATTGGATAAATTTTTCCAGTGGCTTCTGCTGTAGTGCTCACTCTTGCTTTGACATCAGTTTCATGACTCCACATAGACTTTTTTTAATCTAACAGCTCTCCTTAGATCGCCTGATCACAGCCCTTTTTTTTTTTTCCATTCCTAGCTTTGCCTTTAAACTTTTGGCTTTACATGATTCAATGTTGTGATTCCCCTCCTCCAGTAAAACTAACTGTGGCAGGGAAAAGTTTCCATTTTAGTTAGCTCTGGATCTGCTTGGAAATTTTTAAGCCTTTTAGATTAATCAATGGATTTTTACTTGTTATCAAAGAAGGGTACATTAAATCAATCAAAGACTTCTGGGGTGAATAATATTTTTTTTTCTCTTTCTGACTTAAAGTCACACATGTCATATGAAAAAAAAATCTCCAATGATCAATACACTTTGTTACTTAATCAGTATTTTTAATTCTATTCACAGCTCCAAAATCGTATCAGAGTGAATTTCTGTGAAAACAAATATTATCAATGAATTCATTTAACTAAACATACACATTTTGGTGTCCAGTATAGATATCAGACTCAACATGTCAACCTGAATGCTTCATTTTCTCCCCCAAATCTAATTTACCCACAACCTTCCCTATCTAAGATGTTGGTATTTTCATCCTTCTTATTCCTCCAACCAAACATCTTAGACTCATCCTGGAGTCCTGATTTTCTCTCACACCTCTCAGTAAATCTGCGGCTTTACCTTTATCATATATGTTCCTAATCCAGCTAGTTTTTTTCACCTTCCATGCTACCATCCTGGTTTGAGCCACCAACAAACATCCCTCTTCTGGAATAGGAGAATCTCTAATTCATCCCCGTTTTGCTGTGTACAGTCTCTTCTACAATCTGGTCTCCCTGCTTCTACCCTTCATTCCCTACAGTCTGTTCTCAGAGTAATTCCTTTTAAAAGCAAATGAAAACATATCACTCTTCAGCTCAGAAACCTGCAGTGGCTCTCCATTTTACTCAGAGCAAAGCCAGGGACCTTCTCACAGCCTGTACTGTATCACTAACTCCCTTCCTCCTACTTCTGTCCACCCCTTTCTCACTTCACCCTCGTCTCGCTTAGACATCCAGGCCTGCCCCTGCCTTTAGGCCTTTGTCATCTCTACTCTCTGCAGTGATCTGCTCTTCCTTCTTGTGAATGCTTGGCTAACTCATCTCCTTCTTCAAGGCCTGTCTCAGATCTTACCTTCTTCATGAAGCCAATCCTAAGCCCTGTGCTCATACTGACCCCTCACTTCCACAATCATGTATCCCCCTTATCCTGCCCTACTTTTCTTTCTCTTTCCTTTAAGCTCATCCATAAACTTATCACATACTATGTACTTTACACATTGTGTTTCATGCTCTTGCTGGAACGTAGGTTCTTAAGGGCAGGCACCTATATTTTGATCACTGTTTTATCCCAAGCAACAAGAGCAGTGTCTGGTAAGAGCAGACACTCAATCCGTATTTACTGAATGGATAAATGAATAAACATTAGATACTAAATGAATTTGGAAAAGAACTTAATATATTAGTGTTTAATATTAGTGTTGGGTTTTGGGGGGGGCATGGGAGTGGGGTTTGTTACTACTGTTATTTCTATATGAGATTAAAATACAAAAATGAACAGAAAATCCCACTCACCATATAGCGAAACACTGAAAAATTGAATGCTTGACTGAAATTATTCTTGTTTGGGCATTTTTTTTTTTTTTAATAATAGCTGAAGTAAGCACTAGGCTATCTGACTTTTTGTCTCTCTCCTTGCTAAAGCTAGAATTTTCAAAAAGGCATATATACGTAACTTCATTTTTAAAGAATTAAGTTAATTGAATTCAATGAACCAAAAATACTCCCAGTGAAAATCATCAGCATTTACATGTAAAACAAAATCTGCTTTTGTCTGACTTAAAGGAGTTGTAGCTGGGGGCGAAAGAATTTCAAATGAGTAAAAGAATAATCTGACATTGCTTTTCTTCATGCAAGTTTTCTAAACTCTGAAGTGGCAGTGTTGAAAAACCATAATGTGATGGTAAAGTGTGATAAGTTGAAGAGTTTAAAATTGAGTACGAAGAGCAAATACTAACATTATATATATATGGAAACTTCTGTACAAATAACAGAGCAATAGTCACGCCGTATACAATGCAGTGATTTTTAGAAAACAGTATTTTATCTATTTTCAGAAATTTTGAAAGGCCGTTTACGGGTTAGGATAGAAAGAATAAGGCCTGCCACTAACAGGATTTGTGTAGAATTATGTTCACAGGAAATGGTGGGATGTGGGAAGAATAGGATGCAGAAGAGGAAAAAAATGAACTAAAGGATTAGTGTTTACATGATACACTTCTTTAGGGAAAGGAATATTGGATGACGGTAGATATTACTTGGAAATGCTTAAAAAGCTAAATAATGGCTGCAATATAGATAGCTATATGCAAAAACAGCACTTAAACAGCCAGAGGTGGTTTGTATGTGAATGAGTGAACACATATAAATATATTACAAACAGAGACACACTTATCCAATGTATGGGGCTACTGGCAAGGTCCCTCTTCAAAAATACTAACACTAGTATTCAACCTTGACTTCAGATTTTCCATTACTAATGGATAATTCCTTTATTGTTGATTTACTTTGGAAACAGAGATATCCTTTTAACAATGCAGCTATTGCTTGGATTTTATGTCCTCATCAAGACCACTTTTAAATGCCTCACATTTGTTAGGTCACTGTCCTTTCTGACAAGAGGTAACATGAGAGCACTGGGTAGGGGATAAGAAGGGAAGAGCAAAAGGGTGATTAAATGGAAGAAAAATTGGAAAGGGGTCATGTAGACTTTCCTTGATTTCTAATTCTGTCTTGGCATGAAACTAAGATTTCTGCAGGATTGTTCATTAAAATGCCAAGTATTCATTAATACTTCAAAAATAAATATGATAGTCAACTTCAAACAAATGTGTTTTTTTTTAATACACCAAATGCATCAAGTTTTAATGATGGATGAAATTAAATGTTGCCGTATGCTTGGTCGTTGCCAAATTGTTCCATTAATTATGATTGGTGGTTCCACTGTGACATGCGAGTATTAAAAACCCTATTGAATTTATCTATAAGTAGATTTGAAATGATTTGTGTATATTCTGTTGATGGCTTCCCAGGGAGCACATATTATTCACATTTTTCACAGAGACATAAAAGCAGGAAGCACTTAAATTGTCCAGAAATCAGCCTTTCCATTAAAAACATCTAGGTTTTTTTATCCCTCATAACTGCAAGAAATATCTGATTAAAGAAAGCTTAACATAAGTCAAATAAACACAAATAAATTGTTCCATGGAAAATGATGAATTCATCATCTTTTGTCTTTTTGGTTTTTCCCCAGACAATTTCATTGTTATTGTGAAGACTGGGCCACATTGAATTTTCAGCTGATATTTTTACACACCATCTTCAGGATAACCTTCAGGATAAATTGCAATGCAATTTAGTACCCTGGAGGTGAATTTTAAAAATTGTGTTTGTTGTTGGTTTGCCAAAGTTTATTTGATGCCAGCAATGGAAAATTGCTTAAAGCCAGGATTATATCATAGCCTGTATCGACAGATGGAACTTTTGAAGTCAGTCAGACTGCAAGCCATATTTTTATTACATTGAGTAATATAATTAATTTTATTTGTACTTATTTCACACCTTAACTTTGACAGAGCCCAAAATATATTATAAAAACCTGGGTGAAAGATGATGTCCCCATTCTTCAAGTAATCAGTGCAAATTATTTATAGTGTATACTTTCTTCAATGGAAAGACCTTTCAGCCTGACCATACGTTTGTATAGGTGTCTATACTCGGAAACAGGTATGTGTATACATTTTCTGTGCATCTTTACATTATGGCTAAATTTAATACATTTAGCTTACCTGCCTTTTTTGTTGATCACTCCAACTTCTCCCCTCCTCCTCACTGAGCACGTGTTTACTTTCTGCATTTAGAAGGTAGAAATCTTGTTTGTGTGTTTCTTGCCCTCCTACCTTTGTGCCTGCTATTCCTTCCTCATCTGCCACCATAGGCTGAAACTCTACCTGTATACTTTAGGACCCACGAGCCCTAATAGTTGTGATTGCTTGGATTCCCGTACAAAATCCACCCACAGACAGGCTGTGTGTGACTTGGGGCCAGTGATCTAATGTTCTAAATCTCAGTGTTCTCATTTGGAAAATGTTGTATATACCTCACAGGGCATATGTGAGACTGTATTAAAATAATCCCTTTAAAGCACTGAGCACAAAACCTGCCACAAGGAGTACTTAAGCAATGTAAACTGAGCTGTATCATTTCCATGGAATCGACTTATCCCTGTGCATTAATCTCTTCCCCTCCATTGACCGCATAGTGCTTTGATTTTAGGAAGCTTTTATCAAACTGTGTTCTTGAATCTTTTTCCTTCTGTGTGTGTCTTTCTTTCCATGTAGCTGAACATTTAACAGAGCTCCAACAATGGCAAACACTGAATTAGGTGCTGGAGATGTGGTGCTATCCCTACTTGCCTTTAGGCTGGAAGAGATAGAGAATACATAAGTAAATGTAATCTGCATAATTTGAGATAATGTTAACAGCTATAAGGAATTTAAAAAAGGCTATTAAGGAATGGTGTGTTGGTCACTGTTTTGGTTTGTATGTTTGGAGCTATTTAAGAATGAGTAGACTGAGACCACTCCACTCCTTTAATTTCTTTTTTTCAAAAGCTCCCTGATTGCCCATGACGGAGATTATGAGCACCCTATGAAAACCTGCCATGCAAAGGACTTGAATGGACATTTCTCCAAGAAAGATATACAAGTAGCCAAAAAGTACATGAAAGGGTACCCAATGTCATTAGTCATGAGGGGAATGCAATTCAAAATTATGATGAGATACTACTTTATACCCACTAGAATGGCTATTGTTTTAAAATGTGGAGAATAACAAGTGTTGGTGAAGATGAGGAGAAATTGGAATCCGTTTCCATTGTGAATGGAATTGTAAAATGGTGCAGCCACTTTGGAAAACAGTCTGGCAGGTCCTCAGAAAATTGAACATTGAATTGCCATAGGACCCATTACTTCTAGGTATTTATCCCCAAAGAATTGAAAACAGGGACTTGAACAGATACTTGCACACCAGTGCTCATAGCAGTACTATTTGCAATATCCAAAAGGTGGAGGCAACACAAGTATTTATCAACAGATGAAGGGATAAACTGAATTGGTATATCCATGTAATGAAATGATATCTAGCTGTAAAAAGGAATGAGATTCTGATACATGGATGAATGTGGAAAACATTATACTAAGTGAAATAATCCAAACCAAAAGCACAACTATTGTATGATGCTACTTATGTGTAATATCTAAAATAAGCAATTCTTGGAGACAGAAAGTAGATTAGAGGTTATCATAGGCCAGAAGGAGAGGGATGGGGAGTTACAGCTTAATGGATACAAAGTTTCTGTTTGGAATGACCAAAAAGTTTTAGTAATAATGGTGGTGAAGATAGCACAGCATTGTGAATATAATACCACTGAATTGTATACTAAAATATGGTTAAGATGGGAAATTTTATGTTATGTGTATGTTATGTGTATGTTACCATAAAAAAAAGCAGCAGCCCCAGCTGTATTTTCTAGCTCAGGAATTTTGGGGATCTTCCACCCTCTCATTCAAATTCATTTGCTCTCATCCAATTTATATGTATTTTCTCCTTATGCCTGATCTCCTCAGGTGTCTTTTGTTCTACCTAAATCTTTTCAGATTAAAGCCACTGTCTGCCTGGCCTTGATTGCAGGTTCACCTGTAGGCACTAATTTGGGTCCCTCCTCATGATTCTCTTTGTTATAGCACCAGAGCACAGTGTCCTGCTCCTCTCCATTTGTGTTCCTGCTTGACAGAGATGGAAGAGCAGATTAAAAAATCCCCTAAAGATAAATTCTATTTATCTCTCCCAAAGGCAAAGAGTTTGGTCAGATGGGTGCCCAACAACAGTACCAGCTGTCATTGCTGATTTTTACTTAGGAGATTGAAAGGGGTTCACCAATACTTGCTCTTATGATAAAGTAGGAGAAAAGTATTGGATAAATTGCTCCAAACACCTGTGGTAGGAGGCAGCATAGATCTAGGTTTCAATACTTATATTTTTTTAGTTCTTTTTAGGAGATACAGGATTTTCCTCAGGTCTCAGAGCCAAGAGTGAACCCTCAGGGTAAATGGAGATTATACTGGTCCCCCTATGCTCATTTTCTATCTGCCTTTCTATCACTCAATTCAGAGGCATACTTCACCCATTCTGCAAAATAACTGTGTGTGGGTCTAAGAAGACAAGAGTGTGGTGGAGCTGGATTTGCAGAAGGAATCCATAGATTTGACTCGCACCTCTGTATGTGATATAGGACATTTGGGTTCCCTGACCATAGTAATTGGAAATGGACCCAGACTCAGTATGCCCAACCCTGAGTAAATTGGCCTGATATTTCTGTTTGGGCTGTATGGCAATACTACATCTAGAGGCAGATATGGTGCTGTCAAGGAAAGCACTAATGTTGTCTCATCTTGTGTTCTGCAAACATCTAGTATCAGTCTACTTGTTCCCAAGACACAAGCTTCCAATTAAGCATTCAGAACTCATTTGCCTAAACTAAGTGGTAAAGAAAATAATTTTAAAAATGCTTCATGGAGGGGGGTTGCTCATTGTATTGAAAGCATTTGATTAAATAGACTTAAGAGCCACAACCAAATTAACAGACTGGCACAGTTTACCCATTTTTCTTTCTTATTCTTCAGACATGAAAATTGCTCAGACATCAAATCTAGTCTGTGTGAAAGCATTAAGTGTTTCAAAAATCAACATGTTTTATCAATCTACTGTGCTCTGGGGGGGAAAAAGCCAACTGATGACATTATTTCCTTACGTTCTAAAAACCTGATAAAACATTATTGTAAATCCAGAATATAAACGGGTTTCATTATAAAGAGAGTCTTGTGAGTAGATTGTGAAGAATAATGTTACTAACTTAGACGTCTGTACTTGCAACATAGCTCTTCCAAGACAATTTTTATTGGGCTACAGGTGGTTATTTAAGACGATCAATTTACATAGAACAATTTATTCTTTTTTCATGCTGTTAAAGCAAATTGGTATGTAATTAGATTTATATACTGAATAATCTCATTTGCATATCCAATTAATTCTTCCTGTTTTAATTTGCTAGGGTTGAATTCACATTAGTAGTAAAAATAACACTTAAATGATCAAGGACTCAAATTTTCCTTTGCTGTAATTTGTTCAAGATGTTGCATTTAAAAATTGGTCCCTAACATTCTTTTCAAAATCTACTGGGAATATGTGAAAGACATTACTTAAAAATGCCCTTAGCCAAAAAATCAAAAAGTTGAAGTTTATGTATAATGGCTGGTACAAAGTCAATTCCTGCCTCATTACCCAATGTTATGCAAAACAAGGAAAAAGCCCAGTTACAGGTTTTTATCCTCTGACCTCTTTTCACATTTCAGAGCGCATTTAAATACAGAGGCTTACAACTTTGAAAATAATATCTCTTCACAGATTATTTAAATTTATTCTTCAATTGTACCACTGGACACAAGAACAATGTGTGACAATGGAATTCAAATACACCCAGCAATATTCAAAAGCCCCCAGAATATTTGTTTTCTACTTTTGTCAACTCTGATGTTAGGCAACTAAATTTACCTACCCAAGATTCAGTGTCCTCATCTATAAAAATGAGGGAAAATAAAAATATGTACTTTCTAGAATTACAATGATTCCATATGACACAGCATATGAAAGTGTCTGCTACTACAGGGCTGGGAATAGATGTTCAGTAAGCAATGGTATCTGGTCAGCACTAAAGTTGCATGTTCATTATCATAATGAATGTTCAATTTCTAAGACTCAGTAATATTTTATTAAGCTGAGAATATTTATTAATGATCGTATTCATTGCCAGACCCTGGATTCAGAAATAGGTTGAGCCTGTTGTGCAGGATTCTTTAGTGTCTCTATGCCTCAGTTTCCTCATCTGTCAATTAGGAATAATGAAAGTTCCTGCCTCATAGAATTGTGGTCAGAATTAAATGAGTTAGTATGTGTTAAATACTTAGGATATTTCCTGGGACATAGTAAGCACTCAGTAAATGTTAACTATTGATATCATTGTTATCTACTTAAAAGAATATGTACAGGGTGGTGCAACAGTTCCTTAGTGGCAAAGTTCTCGCCTGCCATGCTGGAGACCCGGGTTTGAGTCCGGTGCCTGCCCATGCAAAACAAAAAGAATACATACATATCAGAGTTTCCTTTTCCTTATCTGTTACCTCAGTTTGAATTCTCCTTGTGTATGGCAGATACTCTGCCTTCCCAAGTGATGCCAGAATATAAGCATAAATACTCTCTTAAGTTATTTAAAAAGCATATATAATCTATTCCTTATTTCAGGATCTCTCTCTCCATTTTCTGTGGCTACAGCCATTCTTTCAAAGACACATTTTTATTTTCTCCCCTCAGTTTTTTTGCCTGTGTGTCAGACTGTAGTAGAGAAAACCTAGTATGTGCCAAAGACCTCAGTTTTGCTATTTCTTGGCCATGTGAACTGAGGCAAGTCATTTTACTTTATGATTCTTCCTTTACTTTTTATAAAAGGGGACACATACACAGATGCAAACTAAGACAGGACAGGGAATAGAACTTTGTAAAATCTAAGCTACTATACAGATACCAGTTGTCTCTGCTTACTGAAAAAGCAGACTTAATTCCAGTTTCTATTTTACAATTGTTGTTAGTTTACATTTATTAATATTAAATTAAATGGTTTCAGTGGTCACTTTAGAAAAGACATTTATGTCCTTGCTAAAGCAATACAGCTACAAATACATGTGAGTTTCTTTGTAGACTTTAAAATACTATAATTTGCAGCTAACACTTAAGCAACTTGCTATGTCCTGCTGCATATCCATTTCAAAGTAGAAATCTTGGGCAGGCCATGGTGGCTCACAGGCAGAGTTCTTGCCTGCCATGCCAGAGACCCAGGCTTGATTCCAGGTGACTGCTCATGCCAAAAAAAAAAAAAAAAGTAGAAGCCCTTCCCACTGATTTTTAGTTGTGCATAACAACTGTAAAGCCAATGCTCAGATTTTTTTTTATTGTCATAATGCCATTTTGCTTTGGAACCATTATCTAATCATTTCAATATCATTTACCATTTTGTAATTTCTTTGCCTTGTGCACAGCTTTCAAACAGCCTATGGATATTTGAAAAAATTTGCCTGTTTCATTATTATTTCAATTTTGAAAATAAGTTAATATTTTATAGTTGAGACTATATAGGTATGGAATTTTATAGGCTGGAGGAATTTTAAAGAACATCAAATTCATTTATACTCCTATTACTGGACCCTTTCTTTTAGAAGAGAAGCATACCAGAGTCTTTTCTGAACTCATATTAACTGGCCAAGTCTATAAAGCCAAGAAGACTCCGCTAAATAGTCTTTTCCTTTTTCCAAACCAAGAAGGATCTACCAACATAGGGATTCAAGAGTGGCCACTGTAGTCTGTTTATCTACTCCATGTGTTTGCCCCAACTCCTTTTGGTCTCATCTCTTAAAGCCTCCTCTCTGACAGTGAAATGGGTAGTGGGGAAAAACAAGCCTATTCCCTTAGGATTCTCTCTGATTACTTTGTTCCCTCCTTTGTCTCATTAGTCCCTTGGGTCTCTTTAATGCCTTTCCTCCCTCCTCCTCCCTGGGGTACTACTTTTTCCCCAGCCCTACCTATATGGGTTATCAGTTATTCACTTCTCACAGATTCGTATGGAACCTGCAAGGCCAATGCCCTTTTCACTTTTCTAAGAATGACCTCCTCTTATCATATAGTTAGTGCTATGCTGAAAGAAAGTCAATCTCTTCCATTACCAAAACCACCCAGAAAGTGGAGAGCAGAAGAGAAAGAAAAATGCCATCCCATTACACGTTCATTTACTCAACCAGTATGCAGTAAGTGCCTGTGCTATCTACGGAGAATGTGTATAGAAGGATGTGGTCCCTGCCTTCGTGGGTCTTGTATTCCAAACAGATATTCACAAAACCAATAATTAACCTGGACGGTTGTGCAGGTACAATGATCCTAGCCACCCACCCAGACCAGGTCCACGAGACAGATGGAATGTAAGAGGAAATGAAGAGAGAAAAGACTTTCTGGAAGACATTTTACTATTTCTAAATTCAGTGATGTTAGCAAAGGAAAGTCAGCAGGGGCCCAGAGCAGTAGAGGAACTTGTGCAGTAACATGAAGGGCAGGTCCCTCAGTGCGGCAAATGATTTTTTATAGCAGGATCTGTCTCTCTCATGTGTGAATGGGTTCTCCAACAAAGAAGTATGCTCCAAAAGCTACACACTTAACATTACACTTCGGCTAATTGTTTAAAACGCTTATGGTTCTTCTCTTTTGGAATTTTTGTTGCAGCTTGTGTTTTGTTCCTCTGAATATTTTAAAC
Organism: Tamandua tetradactyla; assembly: GCF_023851605.1. NCBI lineage: Eukaryota > Metazoa > Chordata > Mammalia > Pilosa > Myrmecophagidae > Tamandua > Tamandua tetradactyla. Next base: position 5,445,971 of record NC_135341.1, on the reverse strand, counting down.
ACTGGTAAATCCTTGTCTTTTGAAGTTGGATTTCATTTTTGGCAACAGCCAAGCTTTCTATTTTTAGAAATTTATTCAGGGCCAAAACAATGAAACTTGGTGATCATACTGGGTAATACCATTTTTGGTCACACAATGACTTGTGACTATCAATAAGCTAATTTTCTTATAGTCTGCATAAATCAGCTCTTTATCCTCTTTCAAGGCAGAGTTTTACAAAGATTTTTGTGGGGGGAGTTGGGGGGTTAATTGTAAATTGCTTCTTAAAAACCAGACCTTTTTTTTCAAATTTTTATTCGTTATTAAATTTTATTTAAGCCCATAGCTTTAAAAATCAGATGTTTTAGATTAACTTCTAGCTGCTAAATTACTCTAAAAAGTATTTCTTTGGAAAGATATACTAGTTTGTACGTTGAATCTTTTTCTATATTCAGGTCTTGAACTCATAGGAAAATATCTTAAAAAGATTTGGCATATGAGGAAATTGAGGCTCAGGAAAGAGAAGCTAAATTGCTAAAATTACAAAGCTAGCACTTGGACCAGAGAATATATTTCAAATTATCTGACCCTAAATTCACTAATCCATGCTCCTTCCATTTTAGGTTTAATGATTTTTAACCTGAAATATTCTTCAGTCCATGGGAGGACTCTTTTCTCTCTAGAACCTCCGCCTTCATTGTCTATTAATCGACGCTGCACCAATGCCACCTTTCTCCTTATAGTGCTTCTTTCTCTTTTAGGATTTAAATAACTAGAAGACAGTCACCTTGCCTTTTTATTTTTCCCTTTATTTCTTTTTACTGCTTAGTTAAAAATGATCCACAGAGACAAATGTACTTCTAATTGCTCTGCAGTTATTTCTTCCAAAAGGACCAGTTTCGGAACATAGACACTTAATAGGGAAATTGGTGGTGTTTTTTGGGGGGGCGGAGAGCTGTGGGTTTTTGATGTTGTTGTTATTTGGTATTGTTTGTTTTGTTTTGTTTTTTTCCCCTTTGGTTTTGTTGCCCCTGGTAGATAAGAATAAATGGATAATAGGTCTTGTGTTTACTAATTTCCTCAATTCCTTCCTGAAACAATGGAAACATTACTGTGTTTCTATTCAAGGGCTGAGCCTTAACTGTTGCCTCTGTCCCAAAGCTTATGCAAATTTAAGAGGGATCTGAAAAGACCACTGGAGAAGAAGAGTTTTTTATCACCTTGACGTTGGTTTTCTTACCATTGCCAGCCTCTTGGTTGTTTGTTGAGAATGTTGTTTAAGATTCCACTCTCCTAGTTGGAAACCTTTTAAAAGCATATAGTCTGCAAGGCCAAAGAAGAAAAAAAAAATTTCATTTTAATTGTATGTGCCACTTTCAAAAATTATATCATTTGTAATCATGGATGTGGAAATAGCCTAAAAATTTGGATTTAAGCATATGCTGCAGAATTACAAGATAAATTCTTTTTTTTAAAAAAATTATATCATTTGTAATCATGGATGTGAAAATAGGCTAAAAATTTGGTTTTAAGCATATGCTATAGAATCACAAGATGTGTTCATTTTTTTCCCCTGTGCCTTTTTATAACTGGTGTCTCACTTTTCTAAAAAGACTTAATGAGGCCAGCCCAAGTGTATTAATTCTGAGTGAACAAAATCGTATTGCTCTTTTCCAGAGGTTAGTTAGTTACTGGCATTCAGTCCTGCTATGCAGTACATATTTGAAGAATAAATCTTTGGGAAAGAAAAGGAATGTTTGGAAAGACTGAGGATGTTATTATATATGTGATTTCATTTCAGTTTTTTCTTTCTTTCTTTCTTTTTTGGTCCATTCCAACCAGGAACCCTAAGTAGGAGACCTGGATTTAACTTTGTCAGAACAAATAGGAATATGCAGTCATTTCTGGAAGGTCTAAGCCATAGCTTCTTTATTTCTTGTTACCATCTACTGCATAGTGCTGGGAAGAATTTGACCCCCCAGCATCTTCCATGTAACCAAACTTTTCCAGAATGATGGGACTCAGTGAAACATGGCAGCATCTGACTTTGAAAAACATGTGGGTTTTTAATGTGTTCCCTAAATAATTATTTGTGAGGAAATTCTTAATCTACTTGGGGGCGAAAGTCACACACTATCACTTTCTTTCTGGAAAGCCACACACTATAAATGATATAAAGCCTGATATTTCACGGAATTTAGAAGATCTTTCTGCTGTAATCGTCCTCCTTCCCACTGTGATACAGACTCTTAATGAGAGGCTTACATTGTTTTTGGAATCATTAACTCTGAAGAGAGTTCAGAGATGTTAAACTCAGGATAGTCATAGCTATAACTGCAAAGAGAAAACTTGTCTGTTAAAGAATTTGTGTGCACTATTGCGTCACCCAGCGTGTGTCAGGCTTTCTATTTTTAACGTTTTTAATGACAAGCTGTCTCCTTGGTTTTGTATGCCCTTCACCTTTGTCAGAATGAGATTGATAATGAAAGTTTCTAGACTGCTCTCATAAAAGTTGAATTAAGGGTCTTGATTTTTGTTTAATGCACTATAGCATTAACTCACATTCCTCTAGCAGTGTCCCATCTGCTTCTCTTTCCTGCTTTCCCTGTATCCTAACATTTGGAGCAGTTCTCAGGGTCTAGGCATGCTTTCTTTTTCTGCTGAAAGCACAGTGCCAAAGTGAAATAACTGACTTCTCTAGATACAGACAGGAAAAGGGGTCTAAAGAACTGAAACAAAGTGTTGCTCACTGCCAAATCTATTTGAAATACTGGAACATGACTATTTTGACATCTTTTAAACTTGTACCTCTTTGCCAGATGATGCTAATAAAACAAACTTGCAAATCATCACATTGTCACCAGGGCTTTGTGGACTGGTGGCAATAATAATTTAAAAGAATACTTATTTACCGTTGCTTTCAAGGTAAGTCCCTTCAGATAGTTAACATTCAAATATCTGAAGGCTCATCACATGGAAGAGAAAGCCACCTCATTTGTTGTGCTCTCAGAACTTAGACAAATGGTGAAACCAAAGGCATGCTCTACCTCACGATTGGAATTTGTTTTCTGATAATCAGAGATATCTAAGAGTAGAATAGACTATCTGGAGTGGAGAAGATGAGAGTTTTTTCTTGCTATGAAGAATGTTAAGATTGGCAACAATCTTAAATGTAGAACCAAGCATGCTGTGGGATTTTAAAAGCAATTAAAATGGAGTAATGATAATGTAAGTTATAAGGCAGGCAAGATACAGTGTCATTTCACTGGATGCTCATGTATGAGGACTTACAAAATACCTCAAGCGAGAAAAATCTCCATGTCCCAGAAATGGATGGAAAATTCAAATGAATAAAATGACACCCTAATGATTGTAACTACTTTTGCTCATGCATAAAGCAGTTTGATCTAGCCCCAATATTGAATTGCCTCAGAGGCTTCATCAGATTCTGCATGCGATCCTGTCTTCAGAGCGTGTTCCACCCGTTGCAACCAAGGATTTGCTTTTAGGATTGATTAACATCTAGTTTCTTCCAGTGCAGGGCAAATTGCTTGAAGACAGCAAATGTCTATTTGTTCTCCATTTGAATCCTAGTCTCCAGTACCGTTCCTGGAACGTAGCATGGACTAACTTGAAAGAATTAATGATCAATAAACTTTGACTATTTTAACATGGCAATAAATTATTGAGACCTGAAGTTTCAAATAGGAGGTCTAAGTTAATGTTTTGAGTTTGTTTTTGATAGCAACTTCATTCACATAACTCTTACTTCAACTAGAAATAGATAAGTAAGCATCAGTTGCAGCCCAGCGATGATACATGAATGCGAAAGTGGATAGGCATTCAAATATTCTACTCACTCTTACCAACTATCTTCCTATTCGTAGAGTAAAAGAGCTTGCAGTTTCATCTAAGTGGTTTGCCTCACAGTTCAGAAGAATGGCTCACAGGGAATTTGGGTCAGATACTTTCAAATTCAAATGAGCAAGCTCTCTGAAAAACCTATACAATAATGCAGAATAATTTAAGATTACGGTGCTGGTCTGATGTGATTTGAACGAGTTCATTCACTCTTGCTTGACAATAAAAATAAATTATGTAATGGGACAACCAACTGTTAACAGCTTGGAAAACTGTTAAAGACCGACAATCAATATATAGGTTAATGCCATGAAGTAGTTGACCAGACAAACAAATTTTTCCAATTCAGGGAGCAGAAAGTGTCTGTAAACATTCCTACATGACAGAAAACTAAGTGAAAATGACCTCGAGCTTGGAGACAGTTATTGAAAACCTATTTTAAATTGAATACACAAGCCACGATAATATAGGCGGTTTGATAAGAAACATTAGAGAAATCTATAACATAAGGCTTTTTATTACAGGTTTATTACATCAATCTCTCCAGTGGGTAATGGAACTTGTAAATATACTCTTATGTAGGAGTCTCCTTGCGGGCTTTTTATTCATGCTGAAGTAAGCACAGCAAACTTATTTGCTGTCAGGGTACATTGAATTTAAGATTAGTATTTATTTTGGTTCTAAGGAGGTTTTGCTTTTGTGAATTGGGAGTTGGATCAGCTGATGAAAACAAGATGGAACAACAGGGAGCACAGGAAGTAAATTAGTTTTTTTCTAAATATGCATTCTGTAAATCTACATATTTAGTTAGCATGGTGAGCATATGTGTGGTTTCTCAGATGGGTGAGTCATTCGCCGGATGTGTGTGTTTATGGCTCTGTGATTTGGGTAGAGAGAGAAAGATTAAAAATGGCATGTTGCAGTCCTTGTTTTCCAATACAGAGTGTTCTAAAGGAAAAAAAAAAAGTATTTTGGGAAGCGAAATTTCTTAACCTCTTTTTAAGGAATTGCTTTCTTAATTTCAGTGCATGTGAATAAATAAAACTCTCAAAGATCATCAAGCTACATAAAATTGACAAAAATATTGACCAGTTATCCCTGTTTGTCTTTATACTGAAGCCATGAGAATGATTTATACATAGATATCATAGTAGTAATAATAGGACATAGTGAATAATGCAAGATGATCTACTATATGCATAATTCCATTTAATACTGTGATGAAATAATGGAACCATGAAAGCAGGTATTATTGATACTGCACTTGTACAGAGGAGGAAAAGTAAATCTCAAAGGAGTAAAATGATTTGATCAAGTTCACATAAGTAAATCTAAAGTGTTTTCCAGTTATCTGTGTCGTATTATTTTATAACCTTACTTCATATGTTTCAAGTAGCATCCTTCCCATTTTATTAAATTGCCCATACCATAAGCATTTGTACCAATGTTTATTTTAATAGATATTTCAAATAGAATGCTTGTTTTTTTTTTCTTAGATCAATCTGAGAAGTGAATGGTAGCATTCAGATTTTATAGCTGATGGAACTTAGACTAAGAAAGACGGAGTAACTTGCTCTAGGGTTGGTTAACTTGTTGTTAATTTCAGAACTTATTTCATGACTTAGCCCATAGTCTTTTCAAAGCGCTAACATTTGAACCCAGGTGAGGATCAGCTGCAAGTCTATAGTCCATGAGTATAAATGCATGCATGGTTATTTCTTTTAGTTTTGTGTACAAGCACACACACACACAGCTAAATATTTTAAGTCTCATGAATTGGGTTTGGTTTTAAAATACAATAATGCCATCAGAGAGAATGCTCTGTTAGAAAACCACATACTTTGTGTCATTTGAAACCAAGTTGATGGCCTTTATAGTAGAATAAAATTCCATAAGAACTACTTAGAAATAGGAGTAGAGGGCATATCTAGAGTATCTTTCAGGCATCACCCTAGCTGGTTGATATTTCTGTTCTCTTATCTCCCATAATGATTATTTAATTTTAATATCTTTGAAATTTATGTTTCAAGCTGATACATAATTATTATTATTTAGCAAACATTTGACTTGGCTTCCTAAATATCAGATGGCTAGCCTGAGACCAAGGGCACATCTTAGCTTTCTTTTATTTTTTACAAGTCTTTATAAATAGCTGTTAAATATTTGATATGCACAGATATTGAATTGGTTGTTTTCCTTTTATGTAGTGGTGTTTTGAATGAACATATCTTTTTGAGAATTGTAATAACGTGGCAACCTGTGAATTTCTCAAATTGTTGCTTTTGTTCAGATGCGCAGAACTAGGAGTCTCATCAAGCCTTGTTGGAACAGCTTCATCTTCTCAGCTATACATTGTGCATGAAGTCCTATTCCTGTTTGGCTTTTATTGACTTTTAAAATAGCATGACAATTTGATAGAAAGTACTTACTGGGCTTTGGCAGTCTCTATTTCCTCATTGCCAGAAAAATTTACATTTCTTCCCAAGTAACTCTGACTATGAGAAAGCTATCTGAAGAGTGACATTAGTTCAGTTGAAAGCATCCTACATCCTGAAAACTGTAAAGCCATAGTAGTACTTAGTGATTTTCCAAGGTCTAAAAGAGGATATAAATGATAAAAAGAAGGAAAAAAAATACATAATATACTTGAAACATATTTTAAAAGAAATGGAGTTATAAGTCTACAAGAGCTTATTTAAGAAAAATGTACTAATATTGGGGGCGTGAGATTTAGCCACTGTGTGGCATCAAACAAGCATTTCAAGTGTGAGGCGATAAAGCAGCAAACTATACAAAATAAACAGCATGTGTTCACTTTAGATGGCTAGGATATTTTACTTTGAACAATTTTGCTTCCTGAAAACTGACACATTGCCTTTATGAATCCAGGGTTATTTTATCTGTTATTCAAGTTGTGTATTTGGTCTGTTTCAGGACCATCTTAACCCTGCAATCAATTGGTGTATGTCCAGGCAATTTAAGCTATAGTATTTAGCAAAGAAAAACTAATAAAAAAGATAAATTTAAAGTCCTTGGAAATACCCAAAGTCAAATTGAAATAACATAATTATCTTCTGTTTGGGATCATTCATGCCTCTGTTTGTCTCTACAAGTAGAGGCAATTTAGACTTAATTACCTACTTTTTGCATCTTCAAAAGGAAAAGCACAAGAACACAATTTTCTCAAGACCAGAATAACAGCTATCTAAGACTGAAGTTAAAGATGACAGAAGTCCACATTTTAGAGCAGGGCTAGAAGGCAGAGGTTGTCTAATCCCCCCTATACTTTGGAAGACAGAGAAACTGTGGTAAGGTGACTTGCCTAAGATAACCACAAATAGGCTCCTTTGTCCTGTTCTTTCTAGAAGTAATTTCAACAGCGAACATTTATTGAACATTCCATGCATGAAGCACTGTTCCAAGTTCTTTATGTTTTGATTTTATTATGAAAGAAACTGAGGTACAGAGCCAGTTAAATAAGTTTCCACTATATCATACTAATGACCAAACTGTTTCTCTTAGACAAGTCAATAGCCGCAGTTTCTCCATCTCATTCTTACTAGGCTAACAACAAATGATACATAAGCATGATTTAACTTAACCTCACTCCTAGTTCTTGTCCTGAAAGTGTACTTGTGGCACAGAAATATTCCAGAATAAGCAGCCTCTGGTTTAAATATTGCAGAATCTCATTAACTCCCAAATGTTCAAGTTGACTGTGTGATTTATGCATGTAGGACTGAAATGAAACATTTCAGAGTTTCTGTGCAAGATTTTACAATATTTATATTAGTCATAGTCATTTTATATGATTTTGCTCAGTCACCTCTCAAGATGCTGTATGGGAAAGGAAAAAAGATTATGATCAAATCATTTTTGGAAAAAATTGCATATTATATTCTTATCTTGATATTCATTAGTGTATGGAAATTTTGAGAATACCTGTAGTAAAGCAGGATATTTTTTATTTAATTCAGCATTTTCCAAAATTAGATAAACATAGAACCCTCTCCCCTTGTCTTTTTAATTAATACCTGATAACATTCCTATAGAGTACAGTTGGGAAAAGATGTGGAAAGGGAATTTAAATCATTCAATTCATATATATGTGGGGGGGATATACACACACATACTTGATATTGTGGCAGGTGTGGATTATAGAAAGACTAATCTTCAGTATGTGACTTTCAAGATTTTTTTGAATGTCATCATCTAGCTGGCAGAGAGGAAAAGAGAAGAGGGTAGACCATAATTCTCCATCTCAGGGTCATAAAAATTGTTTATTATCTAAGCCTGAAAGGGTACTTCACTTCCAACTATGTTGCAATGGTTAAAATTTAATCACATGGCTACACCTTACTTCATGAGAAGCTGGGAAATGTGGATCCAACAAGAAAGAGAAAGGGCTTAGTAACCAAACAGCTAGTCTCTGTCTTAAAGGACAATGTGAAGTTAGGTAACAAAGGAAAAAGGACATTCCAGGCAACAGGAATAAACTGTGCAGTGACATATGGAGGACAACCCAGACACTTTTGATAAACTGCAAAAACCCTGAGTGGCTGGAATAGAAGCCACATGTGGAAGAGTGGTAGAAGGTAGGTTAGAGAAATAGCCAGAGGCAAGACCATCAGGGCTTTTTTGTACTATCATAAGGAGCTTGGGTTTTCTCTTTTTAATGATTGTAAGTTACTAACAACTCTAAACAATACAGAACCAGAACCTGATAGAAGAGTTGAGTGCTCTAAAATAGGGAGAAATGATGAACTAATAAGTGATTGCATAGAATAAGAGAAGAATTAAGGAAATATCAGTAGGTAAAATATATGTGAAGTAGAGGGTGCACTGGTGGTTCAGTTGGTAGAATGCTCACCTTCCATGCAGGAGACCTGGGTTCGATTCCCAGACCATGCACCCCCCCAAAAAAATATATATATGTACATATACATGAAGTACAGACACATCCAATGTGAAAAGTGAGAAGTAAAAAAGAAGAGTTGAAAATATCCCCTTGGAAATATGTCTTGGGAAATGTGTTGCTAAATTAATTAGATTTAAATTAAGTAGATTAAAGGACAATAGAAGATAGGTGATAGAATTAATGAGCGGGAGGATCTCTTTGGGGTCTGAAGAAGCAGAAAGAGGTCTCTACTAGAGTTTCAGATTTGAGGCATGTCAGCAAGTAGTGATCCTAGAAAAGTTCAGCATAAATGTAGTCACAAAGAGAAAACAGCTAAAAGCATGAAAAGCACTTAAGACAATAGTCAGCATTTAATTGCCTAGAAGAAGAACTTGTCCAAAGAGAAGCAAGGTTAGAGAGAATTTCAAACTGGAAAGTGGGATACAAGCAATGCTAAAGGAAAATCTTCAGACTGAAACACTAGACAGTGGATCAAAGCTACATAAAGAAAGAAAGACCACCAGTAAAGGTAACCATTTGGGTAATTATAAATATTCAGAACTGTTGTATTGCACTGTCTGTTATGTAGCTTCACTTCTTGCTTCATACATGTGCTAAAATACAAATACATAAAAATGTATGTTAAAATTAATGGTTTTGGACATAAAATGCATAAAGACATGATTTGTAAGAAGTAATAAAAAACAGATGGAAGATGGGAGTATAGGAACATTGTATGCAAATGCTTTTGAAGATAAGTTGATGTCGAATCACATATGATTATTATATATTTAGGATGTAAATTTTAACCCCATGGAAACTGTTTTAATTTCTTGGGCTGTTCAAGCAAATTCCATGAAACAGGTTGACTAAAGCAATGGGAATTTATTAGCTTATGGTTTTGAGGATAAACGAAAGTTCAGATCAAGGTAATGTTTTCTTCCTGAAGACCAGTGTTCTGGGGATGGCTGTTGGTGAACCTGGCCCTTTTATCATGACAAGGCATATGGCAGCATCTACAGGTCTCTCCCTTCTCTTCTGGGAGAAGAAATTTTGCTTCTTACTTCTGTGGCAAGAAGCTCTTATAAAGGACTCAAGTTTTTTGTAGGATTAAGACTCATCCTGATTGAGCTAAACCACAGCTTAACTGAAGTAACCTCATCAAAAGGTCTTGCAGGGTAAACCTGCAGGAACAGATTCAATTTAAGAATGTTTTTCTGGGATACATATACAACTTCAAGCCACCACAGTAACTACAAAGAAAATTCAAGAAAAATATATTCAGAAAGAAATGATAAGGGACTCAAAATGGTACATATAAAAAGTCAAACAGATATAGAAGTAGGCATTAACAGAAAAATTGAGGTGCAAAAAAAAATGACATTAAACATAAAGTAGTAAAATGACAAAAGAAAGTCCTGCATAATCAGTAGGTACTTTAAATATAAATGGATTAAACTCCCTAATCAAAAGGCAACAAAGTGGCCAGGTATAAGAATAACACCCAAAAGTCAATAGTGTTTCTGTATACTAATAATGAACGATCAAGAAGAATTAAAGAAAAAAGTCCATTTACAATAGCAACTTAAAGAATGAAATATCTAGGAATAACTCTAACCAGGTGTTCCAGTTTGCTAGCTGCTGGAATGCAATATACCAGAAATAGAATGGCTTTTAAAAAGAGGAATTTAATAAGTTGTTAGTTTATAGTTCTAAGGCCAAGAAAATGTCCCAATTAAAACAAGTCTATAGAAATGTCCAATCTAAGGCATCTGGGGAAAGATACCTTGGTTCAAGAAGGCCGATGAAGTTCAGGGTTTCTTTCTCAAGTGTATGGGCTCATGGTGAACACAGTCAGAGTTTCTCTCTCTTCCGGAAAGGCACATGGTGAATACAGTCAAGGTTCCTCTCTCATCTGCAAGGGCACATGGTGAACACGGCATCATCTGCTAGCTTCTTCTCCTGGCTTCTTGTTTCATGAAGCTCCCCTGGAGGCATTTTCCTTCTTCATCTCCAAGGTCATCTGCTGGTGGACTCTGCTTCTCGTGGCTATGTCATTCTGTTCTGCTCTCCCTGAATCTCTCTTTCTCCAAAATGTTTCCTCTTTTATATGATTCCAAAAACTTACCAAGATCCACCCAGATGGGTGGAGACATGTCATCATCTAATCCAATTTAACAACCATCTTGATTAAATCACATCTCCAGGGAGATGATCTGATTATAGTTCCAAACATACAGTATCGAATAGGGATTATTCTGCCTTTAATAAATGAGATTTAGATTAAAACATGGCTTTTCTAGGGGACATACATCCTTTCAAACCAGCACACCAAGGATATGAAATAATTGTAGGCAGAAAACTACAAAACTTTGCTAAAAGACCTAAATAAATATAAACCCATTTCATGTTCATGGATTGAAACTAAATATTAAATAGATGTGATTTTCATCCAACTTGATTCACACATTCAGTGCAATCCCAATCAAAATTTCAAACCACCATCTTTGCAGATATAGAAAAGCCAAACATCAGTTGAAACTGTACATACCAAAAAAAACATGTTGTTAAATCGATTCCATTCCTGTTGGTGTGAACTCATTGTAAGCCCTTCAGATGAGATTACTTCAGGTGAGGTGTGTGTGGCCCGGACTGTTCAGGATGGGTCTTAGTCTTATTACCGCAGTTCTTCATAAGCAGAATGAATTCATACCTTAGAGAGAAAAAGTCACAGCAAGTAAGAAGCTAAAATCAGTGAAACCCAGAGGAGAAGGGAGTGTGAATGACACAGCACCATGTTCCTTGACATGTGACATAAGAATCAAAGATTAGGACTTCTGGAGAAGATGGCAGCTTAGTAAGGTGCACGCATCTTAGTTCCTCCCCTAGAACAATTACTAAATAACTAGAAAAAGTACAGAACAGCTCCCGGAGCCACGACAGAGAACGGACACACAGTGTACCCCAGTCTGGACTGGCTGGACTGCCTAAGAGACTCCGCTGCGGTGAGGTCCCCAAGAGGCACGTGCTTCCCAGGGCTGCGGCAGCTGGTGGCCGGCGACCCTCCCTCCCTCCTTCCCGGTCCGGCTGAGAGAATCGGAGAGGCGAGTTCCCCAAGCCACGGTGGCTGGCGGCCGGCGCCCCTCCCTCACAGGTGGCTTCCCGGGCCGGCTGGGAGGTTCTGATCAGCGGTTCCCCAAGCCACAGCGGCCAGTGCCCCTCCCCCATGCGTGGCTTCCCGGGCTACCTGGGAGCCTCGGATCAGTGGTTCCCCAAACCACGGTGGCTGGCGGCCAGTGCCCCTCCCACACGCGTGGCTTCCCGGGCCGGCTGGGAGCCTTGGATCAGCGGTTCCCCAAGCCGTGGCGGCCGGCACCCCTCCCCTACAGGCGACTTCCTGGAGGTAAAGGAAAGAGTCTCCAACAGTAGTAGAGACTGAGTCCAACCTAACACCAATAGTGGCATTAATGAACAACTTCTGACTACTAAAAATAGGCCCTCAGCTCAGGCGAAACTGATCAAGGCGGAAGTCGCCTATTGGGCTAACTGAAAAGGAGGAAAGGGGGCGAAACAGAGCCTTCTGCAGCTGTTTCTATGGAGGCTTGGTTGCCTCTGGGCTCAGCGCTGGGATTACACAGGCTGCAACTGCCCTGAACGCAGAAACAGGCTCCTTTCAGGGCTCTCTACCACCAGAACCTTCCCCACAGGAGGGGTGAAACGCAGCTCAGGTGGAATCCCTCTCTCAAGGAATTCGGATCCCAGGACTTCAAATTTGAAGCCATTAAACCAGCCTACAACCTTTCCTCTGTCTCCACCACACACCCAGCAGCGAGAGTCTTCCAAAGTTAAAGGAGCCACAACATCTTTTGCTGGTGGGACCAGTAGACAGACAAGCACCACAAACTGGGCAGGATAAGAAAAACAGAGCCCAGAGACTTCACAGGAAAGTCTTTCAACCTGCTGGGTCCCACACTCAGGGAAATCTGATTAAATGCCCAGACGCCAGCAAAAAATAACAAATCACACCAGGAAAAATGAAGATATGGCCCAGTCAAAGGAACAAACCAATAGCTCAAATGAGATACAGGAGCTGAGACAACTAATTCTGAATATACGAACAGAAATGGAAAACCTCTTCAAAAACCAAATCAATAAATTGAGGGAGGACATGAAGAAGGCATGGGATGAACAAAAACAAGAAATGGAAAGTCTGAAAAAACAAATCATAGAACTTATGGGAATGAAAGATACAGTAGAAGAGATGAAAAAAACAATGGAAACCTACAATGGTAGATTTCAAGAGACAGAGGTTAAAATTAGTGAACTGGAGGATGGAACATCTGAAATCCAAAAAGAAACAGAAACTATAGGGAAAAGAATGGAAAAATTTCAGCAGGGGCTTAGGGAATTGAATGATAATACGAAGCAGACAAATATACGTGTTGTGGGTGTCCCAGAAGGAGAAGAGAAGGGAAAAGGAGGAGAAAAACTAATGGAAGAAATTATCACTGAAAATTTCCCAACTCTTATGAAAGACCTAAAATTACAGATCCAAGAAGTGCAGCACACCACAAAGAGAATAGATCCAAATAGGCATTCTCCAAGACACTTACTAGTTAGAATGTCAGAGGTCAAAGAGAAAGAGAGGATCTTGAAAGCAGCAAGAGAAAAACAATCCATCACGTACAAGGGAAACCCAATAAGACTATGTGTAGATTTCTCAGCAGAAACCATGGAAGCTAGAAGACAGTGGGATGATATATTTAAATTACTAAAAGAGAAAAACTGCCAACCAAGAATTCTATATCCAGCAAAATTGTCTTTCAAAAATGAGGGAGAAATTAAAACATTTTCAGACAAAAAGTCACTGAGAGAATTTGTGACCAAGAGACCAGCTCTGCAAGAAATACTAAAGGGAGCACTAGAGTCGGATATGAAAAGACAGAAGAGAGAGGTATGGAAAAGAGTGTAGAAGAAAGGAAAATCAGATGTGATATATATAATACAAAAGGCAACATGGTAGAGGAACGTATTACCCAAACAGTAATAACACTAAATGTTAATGGACTGAATTCCCCAATCAAAAGACATAGAATGGCAGAATGGATTAAAAAACAGGATCCTTCTATATGCTGTCTGCAGGAAACACATCTTAGACCCACAGATAAACATAGGTTGAAAGTGAAAGGTTGGGAAAAGATATTTCATGCAAATAACAACCAGAAAAGAGCAGGAGTAGCTATACTAATATCCAACAAATTAGACTTCAAATGTAAAACAATTAAAAGAGACAAAGAAGGATACTATCTACTAATAAAACGAACAATTCAACAAGAAGACATAACAATCATAAATATTTACTCACCGAATCAGAATGCCCCAAAATACGTGAGGAATACACTGCAATTACTGAAAAGGGAAATAGACACATCTACCATAATAGTTGGAGACTTCAATTCCACACTGTCATCAATGGACAGAACATCTAGACAAAGGATCAATAAAGAAACAGAGAATTTGAATATTACAATAAATGAGCTAGACTTAACAGACATTTATAGGACATTATGCCCCACAACAGCAGGATACACCTTTTTCTCAAGTGCTCATGGATCATTCTCAAAGATAGACCATATGCTGGGTCACAAAGCAAGTCTCAACAAATTTATAAAGATTGAAATCATACACAACACTTTCTTGGATCATAAAGGAATGAAGTTGGAAATCAATAATAGGCAGAGTGCCAGAAAATTCACAAATACATGGAGGCTCAACAACACACTCTTAAACAACGAGTGGGTCAAGGAAGAAATTACAAGAGAAGTTAGTAAATATCTCGAGGTGAATGAAAATGAAAACACAACATGTCAAAACCTTTGGGACGCAGCAAAGGCAGTGCTAAGAGGGAAATTTATTGCCTTAAATGCCTATATCAGAAAAGAAGAAAAGGCAAAAATTCAGGAATTAACTGTCCACTTGGAAGAACTGGAGAAAGAACAGCAAACCAACCCCAAAGCAAGCAAAAGGAAAGAAATAACAAAGATTAGAGAAGAAGTAAATGAAATTGAGAACATGAAAACAATAGAGAAAATCAATAAGACCAGAAGTTGCTTCTATGAGAAAATCAACAAGATTGATGGGCCCTTAGCAAGATTGACAAAAAGAAGAGAGAGAACACAAATAAATAAGATCAGAAATGGAAGAGGAGACATAACCACTGACCTCACAGAAATAAAGGAGGTAATAACAGGATACTATGAACAACTTTACGCTAATAAATACAACAATGTAGATGAAATGGACAAGTTCCTAGAAAGGCATGAGCAACCAACTTTGACTCAAGAAGAAATAGATGACCTCAACAAACAAATCACAAATAAAGAAATTGAATCAGTCATTCAAAAGCTTCCCAAAAAGAAAAGTCCACGACCAGATGGCTTCACATGTGAATTCTACCAAACATTTCAGAAAGAATTAGTACCAACTCTGCTCAAACTCTTCAAAAAAATTGAAGTGGAGGGAAAGCTACCTAATTCATTCTATGAAGCCAACATCACCCTCATACCAAAACCAGGCAAAGATATTACAAAAAAAGAAAACTACAGACCAATCTCTCTAACGAATATAGATGCAAAAATCCTCAACAAAATTCTAGCAAATCGAATCCAGCAACACATTAAAAGAATTATACATCATGACCAAGTAGGATTCATCCCAGGTATGCAAGGATGGTTCAACATAAGAAAATCAATTAATGTAATACACCATATCAACAAATCAAAGCAGAAAAATCACATGATCATCTCAATTGATGCAGAGAAGGCATTTGACAAGATTCAACATCCTTTCCTGTTGAAAACACTTCAAAGGATAGGAATACAAGGGAACTTCCTTAAAATGATAGATGGAATATATGAAAAACCCACAGCCAATATCATCCTCAATGGGGAAAAATTGAAAACTTTCCCCCTAAGATCAGGAACAACACAAGGATGTCCATTATCACCACTGTTATTCAACATCATGTTGGAGGTTCTAGCCAGAGCAATTAGACAAGAAAAAGAAATACAAGCCATCAAAATTGGAAAGGAAGAAGTAAAACTATCACTGTTTGCAGACGATGTGATACTATACGTCGAAAACCCAGAAAAATCCACAACAAAACTACTAGAGCTAATAAATGAGTACAGCAAAGTAGCAGGTTACAAGATCAACATTCAAAAATCTGTAGTGTTTCTATACACTAGCAATGAACAAGCTGAGGGGGAAATCAAGAAACAAATTCCATTTACAATTGCAACTAAAAGAATAAAATACTTAGGAATAAATTTAACTAAAGAGACAAAAGACCTATACAAAGAAAACTACAAAAAACTGTTAAAAGAAATCACAGAAGACCTAAATAGATGGAAGGGCATACCGTGTTCATGGATTGGAAGACTAAATATAGTTAAGATGTCAATTCTACCTAAATTGATGTACAGATTCAACGCAATACCAATCAAAATCCCAACAACTTATTTTTCAGAAATAGAAAAACCAATAAGCAATTTTATTTGGAAGGGCAAGGTGCCCCGAATTGCTAAAAGTATCTTGAGGAAAAAAAACAAAGCTGGAGGTCTCACACTGCCTGACTTTAAGGCATATTATGAAGCCACAGTGGTCAAAACAGCATGCTACTGGCATAAAGATAGATATAGCGACCAATGGAATCGAATAGGGTGCTCAGATATAGACCCTCTCATCTATGGACATTTGATCTTTGATAAGGGAGTCAAGCCAACTCACCTGGGACACAACAGTCTCTTCAATAAATGGTACTTAGAGAACTGGATATCCATATGCAAAAGAATGAAAGAGGACCCGTATCTCACACCCTATACAAAAATTAACTCAAAATGGATCAAAGATCTAAACATTAGGTCTAAGACCATAAAACAGTTAGAGGAAAATGTAGGGAGATATCTTATGAATCTTACAATTGGAGGCGGTTTTATGGACCTTAAACCTAAAGCAAGAGCACTGAAGAAAGAAATAAATAAGTGGGAGCTCCTCAAAATTAAACACTTTTGTGCATCAAAGAACTTCATCAAGAAAGTAGAAAGACAGCCTACACAATGGGAGACAATATTTGGAAACGACATATCAGATAAAGGTCTAGTATCCAGAATTTATAAAGAGATTGTTCAACTCAACAACAAAAAGACAGCCAACCCAATTACAAAATGGGAAAAAGACTTGAACAGACACCTCTCAGAAGAGGAAATACAAATGGCCAAAAGGCACATGAAGAGATGCTCAATGTCCCTGGCCATTAGAGAAATGCAAATCAAAACCACAATGAGATATCATCTCACACCCACCAGAATGGCCATTATCAACAAAACAGGAAATGACAAGTGCTGGAGAGGATGCGGTGGAAGAGGCACACTTATCCACTGTTGGTGGGAATGTCAAATGGTGCAACCACTGTGAAAGGCAGTTTGGCGGTTCCTCAAAAAGCTGAATATAGAATTGCCATACGACCCAGCAATACCATTGCTAGCTATCTACTCAAAGGACTTAAGGGGAAAGACACAAACGGACATTTGCACACCAATGTTTATAGCAGCATTATTTACAATTGCAAAAAGATGGAAACAGCCAAAATGTCCATCAACAGGCGAGTGGCTAAACAAACTGTGGTATATACATACTATGGAATATTATGCAGCTTTAAGACAGAATAAACTTATGAAGCATGTAATAACATGGATGGACCTCGAGAACATTATGCTGAGTGAGTCTAGCCAAAAACTAAAGGACAAATACTGCATGGTCCCACTGATGTGAACCGACATTAGAGAATAAACTTGGAATATGTCATTGGTAACAGAGACTATCAGGAGTTAGAAATAGGGTAAGATAATGGGTAATTGGAGCTGAAGGGATACAGACTGTGCAACAGGACTGGATACAAAAACTCAAAAATGGACAGCACAATACTACGTAATTGTAATGTAATTATGTTAAAACACTGAATGAAGCTGCATCTGAGCTATAGTTTTTTTGTTTTTTTTTGTTTTTTTTTTTTATTTTTTTATTTTTATTAACGGAAAGAAAGAAAAAGAAAAGAAAAAAAAGAAATTAACACAACGTTTAGAAATCATACCATTCTACATATGCACTCAGTAATTCTTAACATCATCACATAGATGCATGATCATCGTTTCTTAGTACATTTGCATCGGTTTACTGTCTTATCATTTTCTTTTTCTGTTGTCTTGCTATTTCTTTTTCTAAATCAATGCAAATGTACTAAGAAATGATGATCATACATCTATGTGATGATATTAAGAATTACTGATTGTATATGTAGAATGGAATGATTTCTAAATGTTGTGTTAGTTAATTTTTTTTAATTAATTTAAAAAAAAAAAAAGGGTCAAAGATAGCTGGTAGCCAACCTCAGAACACCATAGCCTTCAGAAGAAAACTTTGCCTTGATAATGCCTTGTTTGGCCTTTCTTTTAGTCTCAAAACCATAAGCAAAAATATATTCTCAATGGTTAAGCCTACACATTACATGGTATTTGCTTAAGCCATCTAGAAAACTAAAACAGACCCAGAATAGTCCTATCAATCTAGAAAAAGAAGAACAATATTTGGAAGACTCACACTTCCTGATCTTAAAATTTATTACAAAGCCATAGTGATCAAAACAGCATAGTACTAGCACAAGAATGAAAATACAGACCACTAGAATCAAATTGTGAGTTTAGAAAACCCACACTTTTGTGCCCAAATGATTTTTGACAAGGGTGTGCCAACTCGTCTCAGTGGGAAAAGAATAGTCTCTTCAACAAGTAGGAAAACCTGCATGTCCATGTACACAAGAATGGAGGTGGACCCTGCATCTCACACCACATTCAAAAATCACCTCAGAATGGATCTTAGACCTAAATATAAGAATTATAACTTAAAAAAATCCTAGAAAAATATATAGAGAAGCATCTTTAGAACCTTATGTATGTTAGGCAGTGATTTCTTAGACTTTTACACCAAACACAAGAAATAGAAGAAAAATTGATGAATGTTATCGCATCAAAATTATAAACTTCTGTGCATTAAAGAATTTTATCCTGAAAGAGAAAAGACAACCTACTCAATGGAGGAAAATATTTGAAAACTACATTTTTGATAAGGATTCAATATCAATATGGAAGGAAATCCTACAAGTAAACAATGAATAATGGGTAAAAGACTTGAATAGACATTTCTCAAAGAAGACATACAAGTGTTCTAACAGCACCTGAAAAGATACTCAACCTCATTAGCTATTATGGAAATGCAAATCAAAACCATAATGACACCCCATTTCACACCCATTAGAATGGCTACTATTTAAAAAAGTGGAAAATTAACAAATGTTGGAGAGGATGTGGAGTAATCGGAAGATTCCTTCATTGTTGGTCAGAATGTAAAATGATTTAGCCACTGTGGAAGAAACTTTGATGGTTTCTCAGAGAGTTAAATATAGAATTACCACATGGTCTGGCAGCACCATTTGTAGGTATATACCCAAAAACATTGAAAGCAGGGACTCAAACGAATATTTCCACACCAATGTTTGTAGTGGTATTATTCCCAGTTGCCAAAAGAAGGAAGCAACCCAAGTATCCATCAACCAATGAATAGATAAATAAAATCTGGTATACACATACAATGATGAAATAGTATTCAGTAGTATAAAGGAATGAAGGTCTGATTACCTGTGACAATGTGGGTGAATATTAAAGACATCTGTTGTGTGAAATGAGCCAGACACAAAAGAATAGTTATTGCATGATCTCCCTGATAGGAAACAATTAGCATAAGAAAACTCATAGAGTCAAAATCTAGAATCTAGGTTACCACGTGACAGGGTGGTAGTAGAGAATGAAGAATTAATGCTTATATTGTAGAGTTTCTATTTGGGATAATTGTAAAGTTCTCATAATGGTGGTGAGCATAGCACAACATCGTGAATGTAATCTCAAGTGCTGAATTATATATTTGAATGTAGTTAAAAGGAAAATTTTTAGATTGTATCTTTGTTATAGAATAAAAATTACCAAAGAAACAGCATAGGATTGTACAACACAGTGGACTCTATTGTAAATAATGGACTGTAATTAAAAGTACAATTATAAAAACCTGCTTTCATGAATTGTAACAAATGTATGACACCAATGCAAGGTATTAATAATTGGTATATGGGAACTTTGTGTTTTATGCATGAGTTTACTGCAGACTTACAAATTCTCTAACTTAAGAAAAGAAGAAAAGAAAAGGAAGGTGGAAAACCACCCAAGTGTCCATCTATTGGATAAATAAAATGTGAGATATACATTCAATGGAATGTCATTTGGCAATGAAAAGGAATTAATAGAGAATGTACTAAAAACATTAAAATGTGCATTTTAAAATGGTGAATTTTATAAAATATAAAGAATAGAATATAAAATATAAAGTATAAAAATAAAAATGCTATATATTTTTAAAGGAGTAAAATGGTAATACATGGTACAATATGGAAGAACCTTAAAAACTTTATGCTAAATGAAAGAACCTAGTAACAAAAGATCACATATTTTGTTATTCTATTTTTATGAAATAAAATGTCCAGACTCGTAAAGACAGGAAGTAGACCAGTTGTTTCCTAAACAGGGGCAGGGAAGAAGTGGTGGGGAATAGGTGGATGGAAAGGCGAGTGATTGCTAATGGATAAGGGGATTTCTTGGAGGGATGACAAAAACCTTAAAATGGTTTATGATTATTTTTGTACAACTCTATGTATATATTAAAACCCATTCAATTGTACCCTTTAAATAGGTGAATTTGTGGTATGTGAATCATATCTTAATCTGTTATTTAAAAATGAAAATGAAAGGTGGGATCTGTGAAGTTTTAGATTAAATTGCGATCTTCTAAGCAATCTTCTTTGGGTAAAATTCTATGATCTCTAAACCAATCATGTAGTTTCTTGTCCAGAATACCATTTAAATTTCTGTGTAGATAAGTCTTCTACTTTATTTGTAATTGGGCACAGTCTTAAAGCATTTAGATCCCCATCTATGTTTCTTAAGTAAGTCTAAGTTTCTCTAAATTAACATTTAGCTTAATGTTGAATAGATTTGGGAAGTTTTGTTTATAATAAAGGTCTTTGTAATATAAAAAGTACCACCTCAAAGATACTGCAGTTAATATGTAACCTCCCATTGGTTAGATAGACACTACTACACTCTTAGCAATGCTTGGGACCCAATATGAACACAAATTATAAGAGAAAAACATTTGTCATATTACATTTAAATTATTATCCAAGATATTCTCCAGATTTCCTTGGAACTGCAGAAGTATCACAGTTATACATTATTTAGTAACTAGCTTGCTTTTCAAAGGTCAGGTTCATATTATTCAAAACTTGATACTTAGTATGCGATAACACAAACAGATTGTTGTTTTAAAGTAATAGAATGTGATAAGTGAAACCAACTTTCCTTGGAAGAAAGATGTCTCCTTTCCTCAGCATTTGATTTATAAGTGGGCTTGGCTTCGTTAATATTTAATTGTCTTTTTAATCTGTATGTCAGTTTTTATTGCAGCCTGTTTCTGTGGAGGCTTTCCTTTGAAATACCAGTAATATTCATTCTTCTCTCTCTCTCTCCAACATCAAAACAAGGGCTTTCTCAGAGAGACAACTACTTGTATTTCATCTCTAGGGATATAATTATTTTGTGTTTATCCACAGTTCCCCAAGGGGCTGGTGATGTAGGACACGCTTCTCACCAACCTTTATATTTCAAAGGAAAAATCTGATTTGTTAGTGTTGCCAATATTAATTCAGATGGTCTTGCATCATTCTTGTGAATTGCCTGTTCTTAACCAAGCTATGTAAAAGTTATACTTTTTCCATTAACATAGTATTCAAGTCTTTGAAGATGTGTTGATTTTTTTCAAGATGTTTTCATGAGTAGTTTAGGGAGCACAGTGTCTTTTACTGTTGTGTTTTAAGCATGTAAACCCATTTTCAAATTTATAATAGAATAAATCAAAATAGGGACTAGCATCGTACACAGTCCTCTTTGAATTTTCAGCATGATAATATATATCAATAAAGCTACAAATAGGAACTCAGAATTATTATCTCTGGAGATTGACATTGAGAAATTGAGCTTGGCGTTTGAAGTGAGCTTGAGCCTCTTTCATGCAAGTTGGTTATTTTCATTACCTGGTCACTTGGGAAAGTCTGAGGGACAAAAAAAACATTGAAAGTCTTAATGTTTGTTTCTGAAGGGAGAATTCCTATAGCAATAACTGCAGCCTGATTTAGGGGCCTCGCTCGTCCCTGTCAGGAGAGAATGTGAGGGTGAATATGGTTCTAGAGTCTGAAACTACCCTCTTAACCCCAGTGGGGCAAATGGAATAATGTCCTATATTTTTCTCTAGCTGGCTATTTGACATATGTGAACAAAAATAAAAGGGTGTGGGGGACCTATTTTGTCTACATCCTAAAATTGTACCTCTGTACTGTACTTACGAAGATGGCATGATGGTTTCATCTGCCTTTTCGTAAATGCCAATGTAGTATTGCCTCGATTCTTCAAAGATTTTAATCCCCTGATGAAGGATATTATTAATTTAGATATCATTGAAATTATGATACTGCCTGTAATTATGAACAAGCAGAGATAACCAACCCTTAATCAGACCACTCTTGCTGAGACAGATTTCAAAATTATTCCCTCAATTCATCCAAACAGCATCCATTCTTACCTGCAATGATAGCACACTGTAGCACAGTAATACAAATTCATATGAATTTATTTCATGCATTTTTCTAGAATAGAAATAATTAGGAATCATGCTGATATTCAGTCCAATGAATACTCTACCTCTTTTAGATTTCTTAATTCAGTTTACCAGCTATTTTTGATATTACAATAACTGATTTCGTATCCTTGCTGTCTTCTGTTTGTCAAACAGCTTAAGTCTCCTAACCATTGTTTATGATTCTACAAATAGGCCATTATAAGAAAGATCTGATTTTTTGAACTGATAATAAAAAAATGTACATTAAAAAATCTGTTTCAGGGACCAACCATTTTCCTTTTGAAAACATAGTGAAATAAATGGCTCTTTTGTGATCGTTATTGATTTTCCCAAAGTTGTCATTGCTGATTTATTTTATATATATTAGGTTTTTCTTCTAAAAAAAATTCCTTGTGACAATTTTATCACAAAGAATAAAAACTGTAAAATATATTAACTTTTCATTGCTCAAGGCAGAAAGCACCCTTACTAAGCTTTGAAGCATTTAAATTCATAAACTTAGTAATAGTTACAAGAAATTTGCTATGAGCCAGCTAACTGCTCTGTTAGTCCCTAGAGATGCACAAATGACCCATTTCCTGCTCTTGCCCCATTGAAGGTTTCATTCTGGTGGGCCAGAGAGACACATGAACAGATAAGGCCAATGATAACCACAGGGATAGTTATGCAAAGTACAGTGGGAATGCAGACGTGCTGGTTTACAAAGTACGTTCGTATTTCTAATGTGGTGAACACATTAGATTGCAATGATTTGTTGGCTTTTCTTTCCTGTCAATATATTATACAAGGAAGTGGTAGAATATATTGAATAAAAGTATGTGATCCGTGGCCAGACTACTTGGGTTCAAATGCCTAGGTTTAAAAACTGTGTAATATTGGAAAGTCATTTAATCACCACCAGCTTTATTCCAGAGGCGAGAAAACGGACATCATCATATAGGTGTCTGATATAAATGCTTACACTCGAACTTCCATTTTTTACTGCTCAGATCACATCCAAATGTAAGCTACCATCATCCCTTATCTGGACGAATTAGACCACTTTTGCTGAGATGGATTTCAAAATGTGACCACAAATTCCTCCTTTCCAGATATGCATGCCCCTTTGCAATAGGAATTTGTCACTCCTCCCTTCCAGAGGTAGGTTCTTTCCCTTCCTCTTCAATCTTGGCTAGATTCGTGACCTGCTTTGACTGGTAGTATGCAGCAGAAACGGCACTTTTTGGCCGAGCTTTAAGACGCCTTGCAGCCATTTGCTCTTTTTAAATGTTGCCTTGATGCTGCCATGGAAGGACGCCAGTCTAGCCCCCTGGAGGGTGAGAAGCCATGTGGAAGAGAACTGAAGCCACCTGGGTGGTTTCCTGCCCTGAATCTCAGATATGTGATGCCATCTTAGACTTAGTTTATGGACCTCTGCATGCAGACATCTTAGAACAGTGTCTGCCACATAGTACGTACTTAATAAATACATGTTGAATGAATGAGTAAATTAGTTCACCTGAGGATTTTTTAGAATAACAGAGAAGCACAGAGTAGTGGTCCTGGGTCGTTAAAGTGGTGCTGGTACTCAAATATTAATCCCCACTGCTCTCCCTACATGTTAATATGTCTTGAATGCTTTTTATACACCAGAAACTCTACATTTGCTGTTATTCTTTTTACAGATAAGAAAATTGAGACATAGGAAGATTATATACGTTGATTACTAGCCCTATTTTGTGCAGATAAAATACCCAAGATTTAAATTCCTGAAGAATGGAGTTCTAAATAACACAGTGGACTTTGCCTGAATCACTTATTATTTCTGTTGTCCCATTATTATCCCTCTATCCCAACATGATGATCATATCTTACTTATGTTGTGAGCAGGAGCACTCAGTTCCCTGTGAATAAAACTAAGATATAATTCATTGAGGCTGTGTATTAATGTACAACTTCTATGCATTCAGTTTGTGGCAAGGGGGTGTTGGCTTCATGGAGAAACCTCATCTGAAGTGGCCCTTGAGGAATGGATGCTTTCCATCCTCAAGACTTGTCCAGACAGGAAATGGGAATTCTGTGAAAGCAAACTGCATGTTTAAGAAGGGTTTATAATTCATTTTCCAAAACTGACAGTATTGGGAAGAAAATGTTTTAATAAGGAAAACTCCTGGTTGGTCTTTATGTTATTTTCAAACTCTTTAGAAATATTTAAAAAAAAGACAAAAACAAGAAGGAGTGTAAGTAAAATGCTTATACTGTGGATTTTTCAGAGAAGACCATAGCTGGTAACATTCTTAAATACTATATGGTACTTTTTCTTAAATGAGAAATGATCGTGTGGGCCAGGGGCATGTAAGTAGTTATTTCAGTTTATTTACTTGCAAATAAACTCATTGGAGTCTGAGGCTTTCTGAGTTTTTAGACTAGGAGTCTGCTGAAGAGTGCTCTAAACATCAAAGAACTTAAATCCAGGAACGGTTGATAACTGTTTAGGGATTAGCACAGTGGACTCGATTGAGACGTTTAAATACCTTTTTCGCTGAGCAGAGATTGTGGGAGAAGAGCAAGTCAGAATCTCACACACTCTTAAAATCAGTTTGGTGGTATTAAATATATATATAGCTTATGACAGGTTTATCTTAAGAGCTTTAGGATATCTCAGAAGGAATATAGTCCTTATGAAGATAGGTCAAACATCATCAAATGGTATGGCTCATTGTAAAGTCTTTTTTTTGTTGTTTTCAGCATTTCAAGCAGTTGATTTCAAATTCCCAGCAGATGGTGGTAGCAGCAGGCAGCCACTCTAGTCAATGAAAAATCAAAGTGAACTTTTAAAATAGCTGATTCTTAAACTTGGAACATAAAGGAGTGAATGTTAGAAAAAAAAAATAACAGGTTTCTTACAATGCGTCTTATTATGTGCAAATCAAAAAAAATGAGAAACTATAGAATGTGCAGTAAATACAGAAATGTGTCTTTTACATTACGGAAATATAAAGAATTTTTTCAGTCCGTTAGCAGGAAACTTGAATTCTAACTGTCACCAAATCTCTTTAGAATATAATAGTCTAAGAAATGCACACCAATGTGTTTTTCCCCAACAAAGCTTACCAGAGATGTTTTCACACTCTTTTAGTGTGGCGTTTGTGTTAGTGATGTTAAATGGGGTTAAAATAGGATAACATTTTCTCTTAGTAGCCCACTTTACAATATGGGGATGATCATCTTTGCTATTACTCAGTTATTATTTTAATGCTTACATAGACTGCAAAATCTTCTGACCCTAGTACAAATGACTGCAGTAACTTCAAACACATGCAGCAGTGTGACTTAATTCCGACTCTACATGGAGTCAGGCCAGACTCCACATGTTAGGAACAATCCTTTATAAGATAATTTGCTGCAATGACTCCCTGAACTCACTGAAAGTGCTGTACTTGTGATTAAAGTTTTATTATAGAAAAAAAGAATATAAATAATAAGAAACCAAAAGGAAACACATAGGACAAGGCCAGGGAGGGTCTCAAATGCAAGGGTCCATGTTCTCTCCATGTTGAGTCAGAACATATCACACTCCGGCTTAGGGTTGTACGTTACCAATCATGAATGTTCACTGAACTCCAGTGCCCAAGAGTTTTTGTTAGCATTTAATTATTTAGGAACAACTGATGGAAGCAATGCCTCTGTGGTTGAATTCAATCTTCAGTCTCTCTCTCCTCTGCCTGGAGGTCAGGCCCCAAGCCCGTAATCACATAGTTTGTCTTTTTGGTGGGACCAGCCTCTCCCCTAAGTCTAGCAGTGAGGCTGACCCCACTTTGAGTGGTTTCTTTATCACAGTCTATCAGATGTGATCCTGAGCCCCTTGTGAATAACAAAAGACAGTTCTGTTGTTGCATGAACAGAGGGACAAGGCTGTAAGCCTCCTGGAACATTATATAGAAATAGAATAAACCAGGCTGAGGCTCCGAAGTTTCAGGAAGTAGGTTTTATTTTCTATGACCATAGGGCTCAGCCGAGTAGCCTCTGAAAGTCTGAACCCTGAACAAAAGGCAACCTTAGCTTTTATGGACAGGATGACATGTTAGAGACAAGGTAAACAATCGGCTGATTTAAATTGAGAATGGCCCAAAGCTGAACAGTTAAGGGAGGGGTCCCCACCCCAAGAATGTCTTATCTTGCCTACTTGCAGCTTCACCAGTTCCTGAGGGCTAGGGGAGGGGGTTTCTGTCCCAGGAATGTGTCTTATCTCGCTTGCCTGCAGTTTTACCCGTTCCTGAAGGTCAGGAGATGGGGTTTGGGGATTTTCCACAGAGAGCACAGCTGAACCAGAAAGGGGGAAGTCCTGCCTGCTACACCATCTCTGGAAACTCTAAGGATTTAGAGGTTATACCCTTAGGGGCCAGGACAAATGCCAGACCTCTTTTGGGGGACCATTCATTACTATGCAATTCTATTTTGGAAAAAGAAATACTTCAAAAAAATTAGTCATTAAAGCATTTTCTATAAAAATTTTAGTACATACAAAGTCAAGAATTCTGTAATTTTGTGAAGAAATCTCTATTTGGCCTCAGTGGAAAAAGGTCATTGATCCTTGATCATGTTTAAACTTTCCTTGTGCTTAAAAGTATTAATTATAACTCCTTTTCGGTAGAAATTTTACAGATCATTGAGCTTTATCTCTCTACAAAACTGCTTAATCAATCCTAATCAAAATTATTCATATCAAATTTTCCCCTTTATTTGTTTTTTTGTCTATCTGTTTGTCCCAGGTCTGTTATATGTCTGTGGCAGGGTGGTTGGGGGAAATATTCCTAGTGCAGAGACACCATGTTTGCAAATAACCTTTCTGTTTTATTTGCTATGCTGTATCTTCTGTTTTCCAAGATCCTGCAGGCCATTTTTGCAAGGTTGATTGATCAGAATGAAATGGAATAGTGCAAAATACAGCTCGGTGCCTCCAAATGTCAGGTGCATGCGATAACTAAGAAACTTCCTCAAATGCCAATAATGGGAAGAGAGCTACATATCTTATGAAGCAGGCCCATATTAAGTCTTTAAGTCTATATGACTTTTTTTTATTCATTCAACAAATGTCATATCTCACCAATCAACAAATACCCTTTCTTAGCTGGGTGATTAAGGGGGTAAAAGTGCAGCTGTCATTTTGGCCACAAAGGTACAATTTTACATTAAACTGAAAAAACACACTATGTTTTATTGAAATGCCCTCTACATTTATTTTGAATTTTTGTTAAATGAACGCCCTAAAAATTAAATAAATGCACAACAGAGCTTGCTAATATCTTCAATGAGTAGCTTAATTCCCCATCTTAATCAGCCATTTGCTGTCCCTTTCCTCCTTCCTGCTTATCTGTCAAATGTTCCTTAATTAAGAATTATTCTTAATTACAAAGTTTATGTGTCATTTTATTTTAGAGGTAATTAATTAAATTTAACACTAATCGTTGGGGATATTGCCTTTTCTGCACACACACTATTGCTTAATTATTAGAATACCTTGAGTCCCTCAACTAGGAAGGGTAGGGCATATTGATTTGTTTTGAGTCTGGTATGTGGTAGCTCATATTGAATAGGACAGGAATTCAGACCAGACTGTGAGCCAGGTGAAAAAGTAGGAAACGTTTTTTCTCAGTTGGTAAAAGACAGTACACAGGGCGGGCCACAATGGCTCAGCCAGGCAGAAATGCTTGCCTGACATGCCAGAGGACCCGAGTTTGATTCCCGGTGCCTGCCCATGTAAAAAAAAAAACAAAAAAAAACGAGAGTACACAAATGTACTTGCTCCTGAGGTGCATTATGTAGAGTCTCTGAGGAGCAAGAAAGTATGATGATTATAGATAAAATTTGCTCCTAATGAGAACAGCCAGAGTGAAGCTGTTCTTTAATGGTCCTTGGATACTTGTTGGAATGGATTTGCCAATTTTTGTCTGTGCAGGATCGTACTGAGGTCAGCCTGAGCAGTTTACCTGGTTGGAGGGGAGGAGAGACCCAGTGGTCAGATTAGGAAATGGAAATACTATAACTTTGAGTTCCATGTCCCCCTCCTGATCCCTCCCAAATTCTCAATCTCGTCTCCAGTGTCATTCCTCAATGATGCCTCCGTAACTAAATTACATACCTTTCCTTAGCATTACCTTATTATAATTTCATATTAATTTGGTTTATTCTTTGACTGTCTGCCTCACCCCTAAATGAAATTTTGATGGCAGAAATCATTTCTAATTTTACTTAGCATTTATTTGCCATCTCCTTAACTAGTATTTATACAGAGTAAACACTAAACAAATTTTTGAAAGACTGTAAATGATCAATTTTTAATAAAACTGCAAGTTATTTGAATATTATTTTGTGTTAAGTTTTAAATGTTCAGTATCTATGGTGAAACACTATTATTATGTTCTGGGAAGAAGAGATTGAATGAATAAAAGCTAGTCCATTTTATAATTTATATTTCAGCTGAGGAGAAAGAATGTATGATATTATCCTACAAGCCAGACTTAATATATGCTATAATAGAATATAAATATATCTCTATGAGAACACATGGGAAGCAAATTATCCGTGATGACTTTGGAAATATGGGGGTTATTTGAAATCTGCATTGAAGGTAGTTATGAACAAATGGAGAACTAGAGAAAGAACATGGTGGGCAGAGGTAACAAAATGAACAAAGGTAAAATGCATAAATAAATACGATATTATCCAATGCTCAGAAATTGAAAAGCACAATGGTGTTCAGGCCTGGCAAAGATTCAGTGAGATAGGCAATCTCTGCACTGCTGGCAGGACTTCAACTGGGACACACTTTCTGGAAAGCAATTTGGCAATACACATCAGAAGCCTCAATATTTCCTCATCTAGGAATCTATTTAATAATCAAAATTATGCACAGATCTTTATGTTCAAAATGTGTATCACAGCATATTTTCAACAAATTTTCTTAATGACCTAAATAAATAATTATAGGCCAATAATTTAATGTACTATGGAATTTCTATAGATCGAAACACAGAAAAATATATTTCTGGAGAATATTAAATGACATGAGATGATGCTTGTAATCCAATGTTTATATAATATAATAAAATTTGAATATGACGCTATATCCCAGTTTTATAACAGTAAAAATATCCTCAGGAAAAAAAAGGTATTGTAGCGTGAAAACCAGGAAAGAGGCCGCAGGCCTCCAGGAATGTTCCACAAAGTTAGAACAGGCTGAGACTAAGGATTGTAGTTTTGGGAAGCAGGTTTTATTTGCTATGGCCATAGGGCTCAGTGAGTAACCTCTGAAAGTCTGAGCCCCAAACAAAAGGCAACCTTAGCTTTTATAGACTCTTTGACATGTTAAAGACAAGGTAAACAATGGCTGATTTAAGTTGAGAATGGCCCAGAGCTGAACCATTGAGGGCCCTCCACCCCAGGAATGTCTTCTCTTGCCTATGTGTATCTTCACCAGTTCCTGAAGGCTAGGGGAGGGGGTTTCTATCCCAGGAAATGTGCCTTATCTCACTTGCCTGCAAGGAGAGGGGTTTTGGGGATTTTCCACAGAGAGCACAGCTAAACCAGAAAGAGGACAAGGCCTGCCTGCTATAGTATAATGGTAATACACTAATTTGCTAACAGTAAAAATGTCTGGGTGATAGGTTTACAAGTGCTTTTCATTATTTTTTGTATATTTTTTTGTTTTCCCAGTTTGCTACAATGAATGTATTACTTTTATAATGAGGGAAAAAGATATATTTGAATTTGAAAATGTATATGTTATATAGGAAATAGGATGTGGTATCTTATGACTCAAGTATAAAATGTACATGAAATCATATTAGAAAGTGAAGCTATGATTTTAAAGGTTATTTAGACCATAATGAGAGTAGAGCCTTGTACTAAATATTCCAGGTGATAGAAAAAAGTATATGTTATAGTCCCCTACTCAAAGATTTTGCAATCTGGCTGGAGAGGCAAGACATAAATGTATAAAGAATTGAATAACAATGTCAAGTAATGGTTCTAGCAATACCATGAGGCAGGATGCTACAACTCGTCAAAATGAGATAGACATGTTATGGCCTAAATGTTCAGATCAGAAATTAGTATGAGGAATGATTACATAAGATTTCGAAGTGTTTTTTTCAACTTCTGGCCATGCCATCTTGGGGGATATGGGGTCTCACCAGCTGTGTAAGGTCACAAATGTTCTTCAGTCACTGCTGTGACAGCAAGGTCAGGAGATTTTAGGGATGAAGCCTATACCCCATCAAGACATGTTCAAGTCTTAATCTGAATTCTTGTAGGTGTGAACCCATGTTGTAAATACAGCCTTTGAAGATGTTTTTAGTTAAGGTGTGGATGCATTTGTGAATAGGGAATCAGAAGATCCTTTTGAGATGAAACCAAAATGAATCAGGTTGGGCCTTAATTCAGATGACAGTCCTTACAAAGTGAGAAAATTCAGTCAGTCAGTAGAGGTCAGAAGTCAGAAGTAGCCAGAAATCAGCAGAAACAAGAGGCGCAGACCAAAGGAGAAGCAGATTGCCATGTGATGGGTGCAGAGATGCAAGCCAGGGAACCCCAGGGATTTTGGCAAGCCAGTACCAGAATGCTACAGACTCAGGAAAAGCATGACCTATCAAGACCTTGATATCAGGACTTCTAAACTCCGAAACCATGAGGCAATAAATCCCCATTGCTTAAGCCAGGCAGTATGTAGAATTTATTATCTTTATAGCTCTGTCAGACTAAGGCAAGAAATAAATATGTGTGGGGTGATAAACAGGTGAGAGAGAGGTTAGAGAATGGTTAGAGGAGGAGGAGAATCTTAAGTGGCTAGTGATACAGAAACAAATAGATGTTACTCACTGGTCTTCCTTCCTCAATTATGTATGTTTTCATTGGGTCTTACCCTAAATATGTAAATTTTACTTTCTCCTAAGCATGAATTTAATTATACACACACACCTACATATGTATTTATACATAGGTGTGTATGTATAATATACATCACTTAGAGATGTATTTTTTCCAGGAATCATCAGTTATATGCCAGGTGATTATATAAACTCACTTGAAAGGATTTTCCATTTTCACTCCTTGTTGTCAACAATTTGCTTCATCCTAAAATACTATTGAAACACTAGAATGGTAAAAAAAAAAAA
The DNA here is from genome assembly GCF_023851605.1 of Tamandua tetradactyla. Classification (NCBI taxonomy): domain Eukaryota; kingdom Metazoa; phylum Chordata; class Mammalia; order Pilosa; family Myrmecophagidae; genus Tamandua; species Tamandua tetradactyla. The sequence continues at coordinate 5,414,225 of NC_135341.1, read as the reverse complement.
ATGTGTACAAAATACCATGCCTTGTATTTTGAAAAAGAAGAATATTTTTTCCAAATTCTCATGAGAACAAATGCATTTCTCTTTGGTGTTGTAGTGCCTTATTTCCCTAGTGCTCCTATAACAAAGTACAACATAGCAGATGGTTTAAAACCACGAGACCTTACTTTGTCACAGTTCTGAAGACTAGAAGTCCAGATCATGGTGTCAGCAGGGTCATCTTTCCTCTCGAGAATCTAGGGTTCTGCAATACTTCTCATTCTTTGACTTGTGGCATAATTCAGTCTCTGCTTCCACCATATGACTCTTTTTTTTTTTTCAGTAATACTTTATTTCTTGCATTTTGAAACTGAAGAAAATATGACAAAATGGCATCATCACAGTAGTAGGTCAACTGGGTGTTTGTTAAACTACTCTATGTACTTTTCTGCATTTAATTTTTTTTCCAAATTTAAGAAAGAAAGTTTGTCCAGAGATGAAGATTAAAAACGATAAAATAATCAAACATTATGTGTGATGGTTAGGTCCACGTGTCAACTTGGCCAGGTGATGATGCCAATTGTCTGGTCAAGCCAGTACTGGCCTATCTGTTGCTGTGAGCACATTTCAGAAGAAAGAATCTCTCTTTTCTACTTCAGCCAGCCAGCCCCTTCTGGGGAGTTCACTGAGGACTTTAATTGGAGCTGCCAGATCACAGCCTGCCCTGCAGATTTTGAACTCTTAAGTCCCCACGGTTGCATGAGACACTTTTGTAAATCTCATATTTACAGATAGCTCCTGTTGATACTATTTCTCTAAAGAACCCTGACTAATAAACCATGTAGGTAAATATTTTTAAAAATATTTTTGATATTTTTTTAATGGTGAAGTATAACATATATACAAAAAAACAATAAATTTCCAAGTACATTTTAGCAAGTAGTTATAGAACAGATTTTAACATTTGGTATGGGTTACAGTTCCATGATTTTTTTTCTTCTACCTGCTCCAAGACACTAGAGACCAAGAGAAATATCAATATACTGATTCAGCAGTCATACTCATTTGTTGAATCCTATCTTCTTTGTTATACTCCTCCTTCTCTTTCAATAACATATATGCATAAAAGCAATCAATTTCAAAGTACATTGCAACAATTAGTTGTAATACAGATTTCAGAGTTTGGTATGGGTTACAGTTCCACAATTTTAAGTTGTTATTTCTACCTGCTCTAAGGTACTGGTGGCTAAAAGAAATATCAGTATAATGATTCAGCACTCATACTCAATTGTTAAATTCAACCTTCTCTGTATAATCCTGCCATCATCTTTGATCTTTCTCCTACGCTTTAGGGATATTTGGGCAATCTCATTCTAACTTTTTCATGTTGGAAGGGGCTGTCAATATAACGGGATAAGGGGATGGAACTAGTTGATGTTCTGGAAGGGCTGGCCATTTCAGGGCTTATCTGGTCCAGGGACCCATCTGGAAAATTTGGAGAGTTACCGTAGTGCATGGAAACTTTGTAGAATCGTATATAACACCCTAGGTATTCTTTAGGATTGTGAGGAATGGTTTAGTTCGTAGTCAGGCAAGTTATACTAGGTAGCAGTGTCTAACTGAAGCTTGTGTGAGAGCAACCTCCAGAGTAGCCTCTCAACTCTATTTGAACTCTTTTCGAACTCTCTCAGCCACTGATATTTTATTTGTTGCACTTCTTTTCCCTCTTTTGGTCAGGATGGTATTGTTAATCCCACAGAGCCGGAGATGAGCTCATCCTTGAGGGTCATCTCCTATGCCTCCAAGGAGACGTTCATCCCTGATGTCATCCATCAGATGACTTTTTTCTTCCTCTGTCTGTTACCTATAGAATGCGTCTAAACTTTCTCTTCTCAGAAGAACACCAGTTCTATTGGGTTTGAATCCATTCTAATTCAATTTGGCCTCATCTAACTCATAACATCTTCAAAGATCTAATTTCCAAATAGGATCACATTCATAGGCCCAAGGAGTTAGAATTTGAGCATGACTTTTGAGGGTACATAATTCAACCTATAACATATAACAAATTCAAAATATTAGGAGAATGGGATATTTCTTAGATGTCCTACTTAAAATTATTGTTTTTTTTCTTTTGGTATGAGTTTTCATCCAATCATAAATAGTTATAAATCCTCTACTAGTTACAAAGCCTCTGATAAGGGTTGCGGGAAAATGAAGTACAAATTAAGGAACATAAATCCCTACTGTATATAGGTACTGAGAATTCTAGAATAAAATAGTTGTACTTGTTGACCATGAAACATTTATGATATTTTGATGAAATTAGGAAATTAAAGGTATTGATTTTGCCCTCAAAGACAATTCTAGCTATGGACCTTGACCTGTGGGCTGGAGAGATCAAGGATGTCTTTGTAGAGATGACCGCCCATGATCTAGGCTCTAGGTAGCAGTAATTATTAACTGGTTTAGATGGGGGCAGGTCAGAGGTTCCTTTCACCATCTGGTAAAAAAAAATTGATCATTTCTCACCTCCAGAATTCATAAGCATAACCTATTGTAATTCAGTTTAACAGATTTATGGTTTCTCTCCATATGCATTCAGCTTTCAAACCCCTACTTTAATGAATACTTAGAATTTGGGCATGCCCAAGGCTAGAAGCAAGAAAAGGGAATTTCAGATGAGTAAAAAACAATATACAAAAGAAAGAGAAGCTCCATTTAAATACCTGAACTTGGATAATGAAATATCTGGGTTGAAAGATAGGAGGATCAAATTCTTAATTACTGAAACTGCACCATGTATCAAATCATGGATATACTTCCAAGGGTCTACCTTTTAACCATTGTTGAACTTCATTTAATTAAACAAAAATGCCCAGTCTTTCAAGTTTCATTTCAAAGGTAGGCTTTTAACAAAAACAAATATTCCTCTTAACCTTCACAAGGTGGTTTTCCTTCTGCTTCCAGCATTCAGGTGTATGTTTGGTATTCTCTGAAACCAAAATAGAGACTGGAATAGACCGTACCTATCTCTGACCTCATCATTGAGAACTGAATCTGCCTTGTCACTTTCCTGTGTCGGAACATTTTCTCTACTTAGATTCTCTATAAATCAAAACAATCTACCACCATTATTGTTATAGCATGCTCATCTCCCAGAGTGCCACAAATGCTTTACAAGAAATGGAATGGAAAGATGACACTTTGCAGACATGGGTACAGTTATTTTCAAACAGAAAGGGAAAATGACTTGAGAAGATTGAGTGGAATAAAAGTAAAGATAAGGCTGCTGACTTGAAAAAAAACAGTCAAGACAAGATTGATAAGACCTTGTACAAATGCATATCTCTCTCAGGTACACACACATACACACTCATTCACAAACACACAGGCCAGCAGTCTCTGTCAGCATTTTTATAGTGTTTTGTTGATGATGTGATCTTCCTGACATTAATTTTTAATTATGTGGATATAATTACATGATTATTCTTCAGTATAATTTGGTTTATCCCTCTGAACTTATGTCCATTTGCTGACAATTAAATGAACATATATGTGTATATGTATGTAGGCTCTGAGACAAGGTCCTGGCACACAGTGAACTCACTGCACGTGTTTTCCTGTTATTATTGAAGTCAGTGATGTGCTGTTGGTGAAGATGGTAATTAACTTGTTTATTTCTTACAAGAGCCCAGGGAGGTAACTATTATTTTTAACTCTTTTGATTTTTGAGGAAAAGTAAACAGAGAGATATAATTAAGTGGCTGACCTAGGTGATCTACTCTGATGCTTGACTAGGAAGCCTCAAACATTCTTTAGAGTGAACAGTAGTTCTTAAAGTGTTCTTTGAGGACCACTTCCTTTAGAATCACTTGAAGTACTTTAGAACACAGGTTGCTGGGCTGTCCCTACTAAAGTAGAGTCTCTAGGGATGGGTCCCCAAGTGTGCCTTTTTAATAAGCTCCCCTGATGAGTCTTAAACACACTCAAATTTCAGAACCTTTGTCTATCTAGAATCTGAAATAACTTACACTTATGAATCTTCAAAGAGAGCTTTAATTTAATGAATGTAGCGGAGGGAGGATACTGGGTCTTTCACCACTTTTCCAGCAACTCACACAATATTAAATATTTATTCCTTTGGTTTCCAGTGTACATGCTGGAGTCTCCATTTAAATTTTAAATACTTGTGGAAGCTATTAACATCCATTAGCACTCAGTGTGATTTAGAGATTTGAAAGTCTATCATGTAGTAAGCCTCTAAGGGAAGAGCAAGATGAATGAATGCTATTGACGACAGAGAGAGCAGGCAGAACTAATTGGCCAACCTAAATGAAGCATTGCCATTGAGAATCCTGGGCAAATAATAAGAGTATGGAAACAATGGATTCAGTAGCCCATCTGTCAGGAGGCAAGAAAGGAGAAATTGTTGAAAGGGATATAGCTGGGTTTAAGACTTGTTTGGGCTTGGCAGTGTACCCCAAGGATCATTTCCTTATGGCAGAACCTGGTGTTGGATCCAGGTATTTGAAGGTCTAGTGCTGGGCTGCAGACATTTCACTGTGAATTATGAAAATTATGTGGCCCCTAAACAAGTGGCACAAAATTAAACCTAGATTTAACCAAACAATAATAATTGCAGAATTTTGTTTTAAGTATAAAAGTGTTCTCTTCACTTCACATGGATACTATTTTTCTGAAATTATTTTTTTAATTATGTGTATAATTTTCTTCATATTCTTCTCCTTTTCAATTGTTATAAATAAAATAATTTAACAAAAATTAGTTACCCATGTGACTTTTTGTTATATGTATGAACATATTATTTTACAGATTAAAATGATTTTAAAAAGAGACAGGAATTCTCAGTCAAAATGAATGGAATGAGGGAGAAGAGGATGTAGTTAAGGTTGTAATTAGCCAGGCCAATGCCTCATTCAGAAATAAGAATGATAATTTGTACATGTCTGAACTTGTGGACCAGAAAAAGTTAGCCATACATTTTGTAAAATGGAAATCACATTAATTTAGTGATTAGCTTATTCTTTGAATGGCAATTAGCTTTAGCCATTGAAGTATATATAAACATCAGTGACATTAATTTGTCATTTTTCCTTGTATGTACATTATCTACCACTTGGATTTTAACCTAAAACTGTTCATGCCATGAATTGGCCTTGTCAGTTTCAACTTATTGGCATAAAGAGACATGGTGGCTGTAATTGCAGAACTGAAGAAGCCATTTGATGTGAAGTAAACTCAGTGTCTGATTAAAATAATAATGAGGGGTAAATACCTGAGGTGACCTAATGCATTTTTAACTCCGTTCAATTTGTGATAAAAATGTTAAAGATTATCTTAATAATACAACAATTCTTGTGCCCTGAGGAAACCATTGGAAACTGTATAATTCTTTCCCCACTGCTTTCTTGCAAGTAGATTTATTTTAATTCAGTAGGTAACATTATCTCATGCAATTCAGCAGGATTTGGTCCTGTACTAAGAGACTTACACAAATGAAAGGGTCCTTCCAAAAAACTGTGACCACTTGAAAAATACGCAAACAGTTTTAAGGTTAAAGAACTCAAGAGGTAAGCTTTATAGATCATTGGTTTTGATTTATATGAGAAAACCTAACTGTTTTTTCTTTTATTTTTTGGTTGAAGCTTAACATTTATCTGTTTTATCCTTGTTAGATTAAAGGCTTGTTTAAATCACGTTGTAAAAGAATTAGAGTCTTAAAGCAGATGGCAGTGGTTTTGGTTTATATCAGTGGACAGTTCACAATTGTGTTTTTATTCTTATTTCCAAACTCTGTTAACAATATTACACTGCAGATTTGAACAGGAGAAAACTAAAGCACATACAAATCTGATTTTTACTTGGAGAAAATGCACCAGCTAGTTCCTGATTACCCAAGCTGCATTTTCCAAAGGACATGAAATTAAAATTATTGCGTATATGAGCACAAACAAAGATAACTACATCCTATCTAAAAAGTTGGTTTACCAGTTGTTGGTAGGAGAACAAGAATATTTGCCCTGGAATGGCATGTGATTCATGCCTTTGAACAAGGCCCTTAACTTGAGAACACATCTATTAAAACAAGCAGCTGAGTGCTGTAGGGGAAGTTAGCAGTATGCATGATGCATGCAGCCAGGGTAATGAGACTGCTTTCTAGCAGGGTTTAACCCTTACATAAATCCAAATCTACCTCTTTTTAACTTCATAGCTTTGCTCTTGGAATCACACGTATTAAATCTAATGCTTCTAGTATAAGAGAGCATAGCAAATGAAGATAGTGGCCATGTTAACCTCCCACAATTTACCACCCCCCCCACACACACACCCGTACATCTTCTTTTCCAGGTTAAGCATTCTTGCTTTGTCTATCCATTCCTCTGCCCAAAATCTCTATACCCTTTCCTCTTGATATTTTAGCTTTAATAACATTTCTCTAAAGCTGGGATGCCCCAAGCTCTAAATCCTTGACTCTAATCGTATGCAAAGTTTGACCATAATATATTCTCTGTGGCTTCCCTATTGTTTTCATAAACGAAGGTCAGTTTTCACTAGCACCTGCCTACTTTTACGATGCCCATGTTGAGGCTATAGGAAAGAAATCAACACAATGCAAATTGGTGCCTCTAAAAATGCATGCTGTCCAAGTGGAGATGCCTTAGAGGCCATTAAATACGTGATCTGAGGTTTTGGACTGAGAGTCAGGCTAGAGATTTAAATTTGGGAGTCCTCGGCCTAGAGATGGTAATTGAAGACACGGAGGAATTGACTTTGTCTGGGAAGAGGACTGACCCCCAGTAGGACACCGTGACTTTACTTTGACCTACCAGTGTTTGCCCACCCAGAGTTTCAATCATTTCACCACCAGGAGATATAAAAGTCTAGATTTTTTACTTCACTTGAAGGACCTGGTTATATGAAAGCAGTGGATTTGCATTCCTGCATGGAAGTAGTAGTCTGGAGTTGAGGAGAAATTGCCTACTATGGACGGATCTTATGCTTTTTGGTTGAGCACCTTTCCTCCCGCCTGGTCCCGGTCTCCTTCACCCACTTACATGCCAGCGTTTCCTCTGTAGACATTTGAATTTTCGGTCTCTTATATACAATACTAAACATACCTATGCCTTTCATTCCTTTCTTGGTTGGATGGGACATTTTGTGTCTTTGAATGTGGGTTAAAATTGTGGCTTTTGATGGGATTATTTGCATCAAGTCTTTAGCATGATGCAACTGTGAAATGTTAGAATAAGAAGAAATCTCAGCAATTACTTAGTCAACTATTTATTTTATAGATGGAAAGTATAAGACCCAAAGAGGCAAGGGCAATGACTTGCTCAGAGTTGCTGTTAAATTAATATCATAGCCAGGATAGAACCCAGATTGCATGGTTCTTCCCAAACTTAGGAATCATTTGTTATTAAGCATATATTGACATATTTATTCTTAAATTGACTAGATAGCTTGTTAGTTGTATTTGGATAGGAATAAAGACACCAAAAACAAAACAAAACCCATGACAACTTTGATAGGTTACTAAAATATGAAAATATGGTATGCAGATTTTGAAAGGATTACAAATTCATTTATTCATTTATTGCAATTCTGCTTTGAATGGTGCCTTTTAAAAATATTCTGCCTATTTCTGCCTATTGAGAGAGAAATAGCTGTTTCCTCAGTGTTTTCCTTTGGACCACATTGATTTTTTTTTCTCAACACAGTTGGCCATCCAACCAAATTAAAAGGCCTACAGGCACCACCCTCCAGCCAAGAATCAAAGGAATCATTTGGTGTGAAAGGCATGAGTCATGCCAGGCTCTGCACCAGCCAATTACTGATTACCCAAACTGTATTTTACCACCTCAAACACATGGAATTAAAATAATTGCAAATGTGTGTATGTACACAAAGAGAAATATATCTTATGCACAAAGCTCCCTGTTGTCAGTGGAAAGACAATAACATTTGCTCTAGAGTAGAATGTGACTCCTGTTATTGAATAAGACCCTTAACATGAGCTCACATGTATTAAAACAGCAGATAAGTGTTATGTGGGGAGTTAGCAAGATGCTGGAAGCCAGCAACTTGATAATAAGGAACAATCCAGCAGTTTAACCTTTCAAAAAGCTTTGAAGCATGAACAGTTCCATCCAGTTGCCTACTAAAAGATTTTCAGAAAGAACATTTGTTCACTTAGTGAAGGGTTTATTAGACTTAGTGCCCTCTGGATTTTTTTCATCTCACTGGGAATGCCTGGAGCCATCATCTGTGCTCAGGCTAGTGAGCCAAGCGTTTCTATGTCCCAGCTAGTAGATGAGGTTAAGCATTAAGAACAGTGTAAAAGTTAGCAGTCCAGGAGCCATTAAAGTAAAGAGCTCAGGGCCAAGGCAAGAACACAAGTCCTTAGTGAAGTCCAATGTAGCACCCGAGGAATATCTGGTAAATAATTCACAACTGAGACTGGAAGTTAAACACAACAGAGAGTTCTAGATCTTGCAGGCATAACCGATTAACAGTAATGTATAAACTTCGTTACTTTATTTCCTTGAAACAACTTAGTTCTGAGCCCCAAACTCCATCTCGCCAGGTTGTTGAGAAAATTTCACTTTCATTCTTACTGGCATCAGCCCATCCTCTGAACTTGTACACAGGAAACAGGGAAGCCTATCTGAATTCCAGTCCATTAAAGTTTCTACTGACATTTTTATTGTCAAAGCCCAAGTTCTTAAAATGTGGCAGCTCTCAGGTTTTCTGCCACTAGAAAAAGAATCAGTGCCTTGGACAGCACCCCCTGTGCATACCCTGGAGCATCCCCACAGTACAGGGGACACTTTGCCTTGGAACAGACACTTCATCCCACAGAAACTTCATCCCCTCCCTAGTCCAGAGAACTCTCTCCATTCTTCTTCCTTATGACTCTTCCCCAGGCTGTTTATATCTCATTAGAGACCACCTATCTTTCACAGGTCTTCTGATTGCCCTTGCAGGAGAGAGAAAAGGAAACAGAGACAGAACTGCCCTGCAATCAGGCTCTACTCTTAGTCTTGCTATGAACATCTCTTGAAATAAGGAAGCTTGAAGCTTGGTTATTATTCTAGTTAGTAAGCTGCCAGAATGCAATATACCAGAAATGGAACGGCTTTTAAAAAGGGGAATTTGTTAAGCTGCAAGTTTACAGTTCTAAGGCTGTGAACATCTCCAAATTAAAGCACCAGCAAAAGGTTACCTTCACTCAAGAAAGGCCAATGAAGTTCAACGTTTCTCTCTCAGCTGGAAGGGAACATAGCAACATCTGCAAGCTTTCTGTCCCGGCTTCTTGTTTTATGAAGCTCCACCTGGGGTGTTTTCCTTCTTCATCTCCAAAGGTTTCTGGCTGCATGGGCTCTCTTGGTTCTGGTGGCTCTAAAGCCTTTTCCAAAATGGTTTCCTCTTAAAGGGCATCAGTAAGCAACCCTACTTTGAATGGGTGGAGGCAAATTTCTATGGAAACCATCTAATCAAATGCTACCACCCACAATTGGGTGTGTTGCATCTCCGTGGAAACAATAAAAAAGATATCACCCAGCAATATTGAATGAGGATTAAAGGACATGGCTTTTCTGGGGTACACAATATATTCAAAGCTGTACAGTTGCCTACAGTAGATTGGAAAAATGGGAGAATCAGAAAAGCAGAAAATGCAAAGAGAAAAAAATTATAATAGTAACTCTACATACACATACAAGTTAACTCATCTAATCCTTATAGCAACTCCTTGAGATGGAGGCTACTAATATTCTTATTAGGAAATGAATCCACAAAGCAGCCTAAATTCAAAGAGATTGCCAGGTAATAGGAATCCGGTTCCAGTGTCTAAGCTCTTAACCACCAACCCAAGACCTCTAACATCTCAAAAAATATACTGCCCCAAGTATACTTCTAGGGCTTCTCCTGCTTCCTGCATAAAGTACCTCGGACTCCTTCCTTATTCCTGTTCAGCCTCAGTTAAAAACACTTCCCAGGTTCAAGCTCAGCTCCCTTTATACCCATCACCTCTGGCAGGGGAAGCTGCCTGTCGCAGGCCAGCCCAGCCTTCTTCTCATTATTACTAGCTATTATTTCGTTTTTATTTTATTTAGGCTGGGGCAGGAAATGAGTTGAAAGTTTTTCTTTTCCATCCTCCAACAGGTATCTCTAAATCATTTAAAGGTGTCTTTATAAGATTGAAGACTGTGTTAGGATACGATACTAACTCTAGACCTATGGTTCTCAATGAGGAGAGATTTTTCCCCACCCCACCCCCAGGAGACATTTAGCAATGTCTGGAGACATTTTTGATGGCCACAAAAAGAAGGGGGAAAGGTGCTACTGGGATCTACTGAGAAAGGTCAGGGATGCTGCTAACATTCTAAAATGCACAGGGAAGTCCCATAAAACAAAGAATTATTCAGCTCAAAAGAGTGCCAAGGTTGAGAAACCCTATTTTAAGACTTATTTAATGAAATCAGATTAGAGCTATTTGGAAGTGTTTCCAAGAGAAAAAAGAGAGAATAGACGCTAAAGAGGGATGAATCTGTGGGACGGTGGGAGGTTCATCAAGTCAGGATAGAGTGAAATCACTGAAATTCACTCTGGGATTAGCAATGGAAAGGCTGATATAAGAAGTCTGCCTTTTTAATACTGTGCTCTGGCCCCAATTCCCTCTATTCCCACTCTCCTATAGGCCACTGTGAGAATGCATTGGTTTCAACAGGGATACTAAACAATCCATACCTCCTTTCCTACCTCCAGAACATACATAAAAATTCATATTGTTTACTATTTCATGTGTCTTCTTTATGAAGAGCCAGGCGTGCCCTGTGAGGTATGCCCTCCCCTACCCAAATTATGCCCCTAAATCAAAATTATATGTCTTCTCACTACTTTTTTTCTGGCCAGGGGAAAACTGGATATTTAAACTTAGAAAAGCAGACATAGCAGCCTATAATGTTCAGACAAGCTAATAAAATTTCCTTTTTTTCTTTACAGTCTCCAGTTCATTTGGTGAGCTATTAGGGCATTCGGTTTTCCAAAATAAAGTTGCTCTCATTAGAAAGTACTGTGTGTCCTGCAGCTTCTGGAGATGCTGCTACAACTACCGTTTCAGTTAAATTACATCCTAGGACAGGTAATGAGGAAGAAAATTGCTCGAACTTTGGTTATATTCATACTTTCCTAATGCTCACCAAGAGACTAACCAGTCTGCAGAAAAAATATTCCAGTTATGTTCAAATTAGTCATTTCTGGGAGAAGCTGGGTAGCATAGTGGAGTGGGCATGATATTTGGAATTGTTCAGACATCTAGCTCCATACTGTGTGACCCCAGTGAAGTTATTGAAGTCAATAGGCCTTACTTCCTCAGCCACAAGTTAGGGTGACAATGCTAACCTCAGGCAGTGTCAGGAATAAGGCAAAACGTTGGTATTCAATCTATGAAAAATGTTGTCATTGTTATTTTTACCATCTTAAACATCACCCTCTTCATTTTCCAGGAAGATTCATTACCCATCACTAAATAATAAATCCAAGCTTCTACTTGCCCTAGAGCAGTCAGGGGCCCATGGGTCAAATTCTGGCATCCGCCTGTTTTTGTGCAGTCTGCAGGCCAAGAATTATTTGAATTTTTTAAATGGTTGAAAAAAGAAGAATATTTCATAACACTTGAAAATAATATGAATTTCAAGTGTTAGTGTCTATCAGTAAAGTTTTATTGGAACACAGCCATGCTCATTCCTTTACATATTTTCTATAACTTTCATGTTATAGCCGCAGAATTGAATAGTTATAACAAAGATCCTTATCCCACAAAGCTCCAAATATTTACTATCTCTCCAGCCCTTCGCAGAAAAAGTTTGCCAAACCCGGTCCTAGAAGATACTATCAAGGAGACACAATGCGAGAAATAGCTCCATCTCAAATAAATGCCTTAAGACCTGGGGTGTGTGCTTTGCTAGTGAAAGCACTTCTGTTTTTTTATATCTACCATGTCTTAAAATGTATGGCCTGTCTCTTTGCTGCCAGTTACCCTGACCTATGTTTGTGTCACTGGAAAGTAAAGTAATAGATGCTATTAATTGCAGGGTCTAGTTCTTCCATGGTAATATTTTATCATGTTACTTACCTGAAGCCATCGCCTCAGGGGAACACATTAATTAGCAAAGTTATCAACAACAGTAGTGCATATGCATGAGCTAAAACATACGGTATTTTGACTAACAAATTGTCTTCACTAACAAAAGAAGTTTAGATGTACTTTTTGGTGCTGCTAAAATATGCAAGCTAAAATAAACAATTATTAGAGCTTTTTTTCCCGTTGTTTCTAATTGAGCTGAGCTAACACCTGTGCTATTTCCCATTGCAAACATATTTACGACTTTTGTTAGCACACCAGTACGTGTCAACATATTAGACAACTCGATATCTACCTGATAGGGATGATGACATTTGTTCTTATTACCTTGCAGAGCATGCAGGTGTGATCAATGCCAACACCCTGCACCCCATGTTATTGTTAGGCAGCAGTATGCAATTCAGTTGATATTCATTTAGTGCATTGCATAAATTAAATCTCAGATTCCTAAATTAAAGTTAAGTGGCACAGGAGATGTATTAAGTTTCGGACTCAGGAGATGTATTAAGTTTCTCACTAGGCAACTGGCAATTCTATCTGCTTATTCACAAATATTTGGAGAAACAATCCCTTGACTAAGTATTTCTGCAAATAGCAGGAGGAAGAGTTGGCAAGGAAGAAGCTTTGCTTCTAGGAGAGTTTGATGTTCTCTTTTTGGAAAAGTGATGAAAACCTGCAGTGCCCACTGCTTTCCCCTCACTACCTATGTCCTCCCTGCAGACAAATCTGTAGTTTCTCTTTTCCTGCCAACCTACTTTCTCCTTGATGTAGTTCAGAGACTATTTTAGACTTGAGGATTAGGGCCAGAGGAAAGGTACATTAGTTTCATCAGTTGTTTTGGAACACTTGACTCTTTCCTGTTTTCCATTTGCCTCTTTTCTTTGTGGGAGCGTGGGGTGGGAGGGGTGCATGGTCCGGGAATCGAACCCGGGTCTCCCGCATGGAAGGCAGGCATCCTAAGCACTGAACCACCTGTGCACCCTACCTTTCTTTTAATATGAAAGAAAATGTGAAATTAAATTTATCTCTCTGAGGCCTATTCCTGTTTATTTCTTTGGCTAAATCATCCTGCAACAGTATATCCTGAGGAGCATTCTTTTTAGTATTCTTAATAAATATTTTTTTGTCACACACACACACAATCACTACTTTATTCTGTCTTGCCGTCATTCTGTCAATAACGGGAACTATCTCCGTAGAAAAATACTGACTTAAAATGTGTTACAATCAATAATAACACATTCTGTTTTTATCTTCTTGTATTTTCTGATTATGATTTAGGGTAATTTGTAAATTTAACTGAATATAGTAGTTCAACTCAAAAACCCACATGGGCACTCTTGTGAATGTTCCTGATTTTAATTTTTTAATTACAAATTTTTCCGTTCTTTTATTTTGAAAACTCTAAATCCATTAAATAAAATTGTAAACACATTAAATTTGAGATAATTTCATTGTGACTACCTGTATACCCACTACCAAGCATCTCCCATTAACATTTTACTATATCCCTGTTCTACCCACTGTACATCACTTCATCTTTATTTTTTATGCACTTTAAAGTTATGGATATCAGTGTGCTAAATACTTACAATGCATATCGTTTATTAGTGTTTGATATTTATTTACAGGTTTTTCCGTCTACCTAAAAGTTATATCTAATGAAATGCATAGACATGACTGCTGAGTTTTCACAAATGTTTACTCCTATATAGACAAAACTTATATCAAAATATAGAACATTATCCAAGACAACTCTCTCGTGCCCCACCCAAGCCTGGGTGTAATTTTAAATCAAATATCCAAACAGATTGATTTTGTAAGTTTGATTTAAAGCTCTGTAGAGCCTGGACAAAACATCAGTTAAATTCACAGAGTAACCCAAGATAGATTTGCCAACAGTATGAACTTATGACTGTCCTTGTCTTGTTTTTTTTTTTTTTTTTTTTTTTTTAATATATTAGTGACATTGGCAGAGCCTACACAGCGTGGTAGGAATTAGTCACTTTGTTCTTAGGGTCACACCAGTGGGTTATCTCTGTTCTCATTGCCATCCGATGGATTTGTTCCAGTCATGTTAGATTCTTGTGGCTTCCATACTTCTATCTAGTTTTAATGCTAACTGATCCTTAAAGCAAAGTAATGGGTGATTTGCTGTTAATATTATGCCTCTGTGACTAGAATTACTCTGGAGAAGAGATCACGGATCTGATCTTCTGAACTTCTATATGAAGAGTGAGAATATCCAAAGTTGTATGTGACTTGTCCAAGATTACACATCAGCAATAGCACAAACTTAGATGGCAGGTGTTCTAAATAACTGTCTGGTTCTCTTTAAATGAATGACATTTCCTTGGGGAAAAAAAAAAGGTGAAAGAATAAGCAATGATCCATGCCCTTTAGATACATTAAAAAAGAGAGAGAGAGAGATAAAGAAAATGTTGATATGGTATTATTAAATAATGATATAGTGTTATGGGAACACCTAGGAGGATCCAACCAGTGCTTTCAGGAAAGGATTTTGGAGATTTCAACTGACGTCTAGAAACATAAATAAATATTCAGAGAAAATAATGGTGAGGGAAATTGATCCAAAAAATGGAACATGTTTTTTAAAATAATATCTGCTGTTCTAGAGGTAGGGAGAATCTGAGAATCAGAGAGTACCCAGAGGAATGTGCACAATCTGCTTTCAAGAACTCTAGGAAACAAATCCCAGGAATTCATTGAGAACCTCAGAGTCCTTCTGTACCCTATTTTCAATATTCCCCACCTCCTTGGGTGCTGGGTCCCGTGTTCTCAGAAGGACCCTACTCAAACCTTCCTTCGGAGGCTCCTTGCTGTCTCTGGTATTACGTGCATTTTTCTGGACCTGGCATTCCTGAGTGCCCTTCACCAAGGGCCTCATAATCCTGATCTAACTTTCCAGTACTTTCCCCTTTACTTGCATACCTATATTCAAATTGTATCCAACCTGTTGTTAACTCGCCAATCGTCACACTTCCCTGTCATTCTGTCTTTGCTCAAGCTTTTCCTTCTCCTGAAATTCCCTTTCCTTATGATCTACCTTCCAAAACCCTTATCCCTGTCAAGCCCCCTCCCTTCCCCATCAGAACCCATATTTTCTAATACCTTTCATTGCTTTTTGTTCCTTCCCTTTTAATGTCAAATGTGGCTGTTGTTTATTTGTCTGTTTTTGCTGTAACTGACAATGTTTAGAACATGCTTGGCACAAAGTGGGAAATTAGAATTTTTTAATGAATAAATTAGTTCTATCTGATATCAGCATGTATTCCTAGATCAAGAGTTTCTCTAACGTAGGGTCTGCATTTTGTGTATCATTTTATTTCGTGAAGTCATAAAGGGTGGCCAAAAATTGAACAGACATCTAAATGAACCTACCATGATGTTCTGATGTCAGAGCTGTAGTGTTAAAATTTTTATATGTGTTTAATGTAAATCAAGGGAGGGTATAATTTCAGCAGTGGACCTTACAACAATGTTCATATTTGTATCAGTATATTTCAATCGCTTCCTACTACTCCCAATGACTTATAAGTATGACATTTTTTTTTTCTTTTTTGGGTTCATGGTCCAAGAATCAAATCTGAGTCTCCTTCATGCAAGGAGAGCATTCTAGCACTGAAACACCCATGCACCCAACTTATTTTTAAATTGAAAAAGAAAATGTTAGCTGTTATAAGAAGAATAGAAATAAGAAAAGGCTTTGATATGATAAATGTTTAGTTTTGGAGAGAATGTCAAAGTTGTTTATGTATTTACTCAGTGCACCCTACTGACTCTGTACTGTGTGTGTCCACCCCTGGGGCGCCAGCACCCCTAGTCCTGGCATAAAAGAATGTTTTATGTCAGATCCCAGGGTAAGAGTTGGCCGTGGCCATTTCCTTTTTTGTTGTGGCTTGTTGTTTTTTTGTGTGTGTTTGTTTCTTTTTTGCCATTTCTTTTTGAACCCTTTAAATTGTGTATGAGAAAACTCATTCCTTAAAGAATCAAGACCTTCCATTTGCAAGACAACCCCCCCAATTATTGGAAAGTTCTTTTTTATGGTAAGCTCTATACTGCTTCCCTCTCACTTCTTCCAGTTAGCATTATTTCTACCCTTGGAGCCTTCAGAATCAAGTAAACCCCTCTTGAACATTTGTAAAATCGAAGATCCATGCCATGCATCCTACCTGGTCTTACCCTCTTTAGACCTAGGATTCAAACTTAAATTAATTTTTTTCAAAGAAATTGGCTTCCGTAGTGTTGTTTACTTTTCCTTAAATGTTTGTTGTCATTTCCACAAGTAGTCTTCCCTAGTTTATTGCATGATAGCCTTCGTGAAAGGCACGGGCAAGAGGATGTAGAACTTGGGAAAGTTATAGAGAAGATAAACAGGGTATAACCCTTGCCTAAAAGTGAAAGCCTAGAGGTAGGCATCCATCACCATATCAGATGATTTCAGTATGGTACTGCACATCATAAGTCAGAACTAAGCATGGGTGCTGTGGGAACACCCAGGAGGGTAATAGCCCAGTTTGGATTTTAGAGAAATATTTTAAGGTGCAGTGTTGCTAGAGTGAATATGAATGCCCAGATGTTAGCCATGAGAGGAAATATAGGAACAGGTGTTAAGACATTGAGGTAAGAAATATGTGCGGCAGGTAGGGGTGGCGATAGTATAGTTCTTTTGCAGAATGAAGTATTAGCTAGAGAATGGTAGAAAATGGGACTGCAGAGTTGTGTGTGTGTGTGTGTGTGTGTGTGTGTATTTCCTGTAGATTGTGAATCAGTGAAAGCTTTCACGTAAGACACAGCTGTATGATGGTCTGATCTGCAAAGTATGAAAATATTGACTAGTGACTGCATTTTAGTTATTGGACCAGAAAATATTAAAGATAATCCCTCAAATTACCCCACATCAAGTATTTATAAGTTTAAGTGTTTGACCTTAGGGCTTATGGTTGTACCAAAGATTGGGGGAAATTCTTTAGTTCTCTAAACATTCACCCTCAAAATTAGATGTTCTGTTTGCTGTTTGCCAAGATGTAAGGGACAGAAAAATCCCTCAGAGAATGTGGGCTTTGTATTCACTTCAATATTTTACCATTTCTATTTCCAAAGGTGGCTCTGATTTTCTGCCTATGGGTAGCTTTCATAGAAACAGGCAATGATCATACATACTAAAAACTGGTATGAAATAAAATATAATACATACTAAAAAAGAAAGCATGGCTTCATTTTATTAAGGTGACTGGGTTGGAGGCAGGAAAGGGCAAAGGCTTGAAGTAGAAAAACATAGTTAAGGAAAAAGAAAGCTTCAAGATTCTATTTTGTCTACAAATCTAGTTGCTGTTTCTAGAGATATGGTAATCGGACAAAATAATTTATTAATCAGCCCATAAGATTGTAGGTTTTCAATCAATCCTGCTTCATTACCGCTTTTTTAGTTTCCTTGGCTGCTCAGGCAAATGCCATGCATTGTGTTGACTTAAACAATGAGAATTTATTAGCGCATGGTTTTGAGGCTAAAAGAAAGCCAAAATAAAGGTGTCATCAAGGCAATGCTTTCTTCCAGAAGACGACTGTTCTGGGGCTGGCTGCTGGCAGTCGTGGTCTTTGTCTCCTGTATCACATGGCAATGCACGTGGTGGCCTTTCAGTTCTCTTCTGGGTTCTGTTAAATGTCAGCTTCAGGCTGTTCCCTGTGACTTCTCTGAATTTCATTCTGCTTTTAAAGGACTCTAATGCTAAGATTAAGACATATCCTGATGGGGGTGGGCCACACCTTAACTGAAGTTACCTCAGCAAAAGGCCTTACTTAGAATGGGTTCACACTTCCAGGAAAATGTTAAGCTTAAGAAAATACTTTTCTGGGGTACATGTAGCTCCAAATCACCATGACCTCCCTGTCTGAGAAGTTCTTCTTTTTGGCACCTTCTTTTACTGAAGTACACAGTCCTGTGTCCCTTGATGGATGTAAGTGTAGGCTTTCCACAGCATTAAGGGTCTTTCTGAAAATTCTCTTTTGATTCCCCCAATTCTGAAGGATTTTTGCTTTGTGCTAACTCAAATATGTTCTTGGCTGAATGTTATAGCAGATCAACTTCAGATTGAGTGCTAAAATGTATTTTCAGGAAAAAAATTATTGTTGAACTTCTAAGCCACAGGGAAGTAAAACTAAAATGAATGACATTGTACATGTATTTACTTGATTAATTTACTTTGCAGGAGGAAGAGATTTAGTTCTATGGTGCATTCTAGGATGCATTTCTTAAGGGAGATCATTAATGCTGTACATGCAAAAACTGTTTCTTAAATTTTGCCACAGTCTTTTTGTTGGAAATTACAGTTCTTTATTACTTTTTCAAGGGGTTATAAAGAATTAGCCTAGCTGATCATAATGAACTGAAGTATTGTAATAAATATACAAAACTAGAGTTTTAGGAAATACATGTTAGGAAAAACATAGTTATGTATCAAAGACAAGTTACTTCAAGTGTCTTAGTGTGGAAGTTTGTCATTTTGGAAGCTCCATTCATTCTCTTACCTGAATAATATAATATGTTTGCTTCTCATTATACTATTAATATTGGAGGGGAAGATTAGTATTTATTTCAAAAGACTTGGGCCCATGGGTTATTTGCATTCCAGAAAGCAAACTTTTTTTAGTGCTTTTCAATTTGAGATAACCGTTTAAGTAAATAATTACTATGAGTAGACTGGAAATTATACAATATTTTCTCTATGTGAATACTTCAGAAGACTGGTTTGTGAATATTTTAAAAATCCCTCTACTATTACTCAATTTTACATATCACTTTCCTCAATGCTCACTGTTCTCAGTCTATAAATGGTGTTTGAATTAATATATATAGACTTGTGTTTAGAAGAGGGGTGGAAAATTTAGAACTCATAGCCTTAGTTACCATAAGAAATATAAAAAGCTATTTAGAAATTGTCTGTGTTTTCTCAAGAATTTTACAGGTTTGCTCATGCACACACATATGCTCTTAGAAAGATATCTTATGATACTAAGTACTAGCTAAATGCTTCAAACTGTGTAGGGGCATCTGTAGTTTGCCCGCCTGGTGCCCGTGTCCTGATTTTGTAAACACATTTTCCTTTTCCTTTGGAGAACCACTTATCTCCTTTTCTCAATCCACAGTGTTCTTCTAAACACCCCCTTCACCTCCAAACACTTAGGAGACCCAGGCTCGAGAGTTCAGAGTCTATTCTCAAACTCTTCCTGAATTTTGTGGAAGAATTGTCTGCTCACTATACTTTTCAAGATGGTAGAATGGAAGCTGAGGGTGCCAGTGGCCATCCTTGGGAACACAAGGGAGATCCTGCCTGAAAATACAGACAACAGAAGGATTTAGTTTAGACATTGTGTATGTCAGACAGTAGATTTTTCCCCCTTAAACCTGTTTGAATTGAGTTCTCTGACACTTGTAAATGAAAAAGCCATGACTAATCTAGACAGTAACTGCTATAGATGCTCAGAAGTGCCAGAAATCATCATCAGATTATCTTCAGATAGAGATAGTAGGAGAGGCTGTCAGGGAGATATACTACTTTATGGTAAGTTATAAAAACCATACTTCACTATTCCACATTTGTAAAATGGGATGATTTTATATGGCTTTAGGAGGGTTGAATAAGCCAGTATATATGACCTGGCACATAGGAGGTACCTAAATGTTCAATTTTCTCTCCCTTTTCACATTCCACCTTCTAGATTTGTGCCTCTGATTCGGCTTGGTATTGTACCCAAACCTGGAGCTTTCCAAGCTTCTTTATGTTGAGACTCTATTTCTGAGAACAACTGGTTTCCAATGGGCCAGGCAACATTCTGAGAGGAAACTGCTGGAAGTGACCCCACAGAGAGCACCCTGCCCTCTCTCCTCATATTACAAACAGGAAACTGTTCTTTGTGGTGGAGAATTAAAAGAAAAAAAAAAAGGATTTTTGACTGCAGTAGCTGTGCCAGATAGATGTCCACATAGATTTCCAACTCGGTACTGCTAAAACATACCTTTCGAATAATTTTGAATGAGTTGAAGCTACTAACTCATACAGATGGTCTCATTTCTATTTGAGCATTCCCTTCAATCATAGGAAGCAAAAATATGTAAAGATAGTTATTTCTACACAGTAGAGCTTAGTTGAGGAGGCTGGAATTGTTAGTATGTCTGCCAAAGAGTTTAATTTACAATTGAGGAATGGTTTCATGCTCAAAATTATCTGATATCACTCCTTTTAAATTCCAGAATTCTAGTCATTCAGCCCTAAAATACACCCTCTGAGTAATACCTTCAGGTTACCAAGGTCTAAGTCTTGTTGTGAGAGCTTTGGTGTGGAAATTTCCATCATTGTTAATTTTCAGGAAGACATTTCTATTGTATTTTTGCAATAGTTTCATACTTGGTATCCTGTCTCCCATGAACTTGACTGTTCTTCACTCAGCTCCTTTCTTAATGTTACATCTAGATTGTCAAGTACCACTTCAGACCAAATTTGTGCCCCCAAAAGTCATGTGCAACTTCATAAAAGAATTCTCCCTGACATTTTCAAGTGCAACTCACTTGAACTTGTAAAAGTCAGGTGTAAATCGAGAATGGATTTACACCTAAGCCTTTATGGTTGATTTTGGTATTTACTTGGAACTGACATTTGGAGAATAACTCACTTGTCCTTAGAATTGGTCCCCTGTTCATTCCAGGGAAAGTGGGGGTTGAGCAGGCTTCCAAATGGCTAACAGTATGTTTCAGGTGAATTTCAGGCACTCTTGTTTACTGGGTTTGGGCCAGTTTGGAATGGAAGTCATCAGTATGTGAATTCAGTAATTTCACCGATGTGGCCTCTTTGGTTACATTTGGACTCTTAATCACATTTATTGCCTAAAGATGTTAATGATTATGTGGCATGGCTTCACGGGCCAGATTCTTCACTATGATATGTTGATTATTGGAATTTTAGACATCGTTGCAGTTATATAGCTGAATCTCTCTGCAAAATCTCTCCAGGCAGGCTTCTATCACTGGGTGAGTTGATGAAGCAGATGATGCCTTCTCTCGTAATGCTGTACCAAACAGATGGAATGGCAAGCTGTCTATGCTTCTGAGTACCTCTGAATATGAACCTGTCCTTCTGCCTACCCCAGCAATACTCTTTCATAAAGTGTGCTACTGAGCCACAGAGAGACAAGTAGCCGTGCTACCTTAAGCCCATGCGACTCTTGAAATGGGTGTTTAGCGCCTATGTGAAAATCATTACGGTTACAAAGCCCTTATGAGATTTTAATTTTCAAAGTGATGGAATAACTATGAAATAATCATATCCAGTTCTCTCATTTTAGAGATGATAAAACTGAGACCCTGAAGTGTTAAGTTTCTTCCTTAAGATTATATACAGAGTTAGAGGCAGAGATGGGGCAAGAATTCCTGTGACTCCTTACTTAGAGTCACAGTGTTTTCCTAGTAATAAAGAATGGCCGATGAATGGGTAATTTGAATTGGAAACAAATGTGAATTCTCGAGGTTTTTTTTAAAATTCCCAACAGTGTAAAAAGGTTGAATTTTAGAATAGAGGCTCTTTGACCTCTTTCTTGATTTATTCCATTTGCCTTTTTATATTCCAAAAGGAGGGACTCTTGATATATTTTTGCCTTGTTGAAATATCTGTTTGTAAGTTGGTTTGAAATTAGCCTCTCATCTGATTCACTGAGATATAGTTAAAATAAATTTCCTTGGTGAAAAAAAAAAAAAAAACAGGGAGAAAGGGTTTTATCATCTCTATTGGATCAATTCCAAACGTTCACTTCAGTTTAGTTATTAGTTTTCCCTACAGTATGAGATATTCAATTAAACCTTCCTTCAAATTGGTCATAAATTTCCATGAAAAAGAAAGAAGTTCCATTTAGCAAACAGTTTCTGTCAGGGAATCTAATAATGCTGTGCAATAAGAATGATTTTCACCTGTGTACCTGAATGAAAATGTTTCGTCTGGTTCTGTTTCTTCCTCCTAGATTTAATGTAGCGTGTGTAAAGAGGTTAGGATGTAGAATCAGATAGAATTGCTTACCAGGCATAAAAGTTTTGTATAGCAATGTTTTGACCACTGTTTTGGTGGGTCTTTGGGAAAATCATAGAATGTACTATACCCACATCATTGTAGGTTCAGTAAGCATACTGGGATATGAGTCATGTTAGTAGCAAAGGTAAATTATAATAAATCTCATTCTCTCCTTCTTACAAGAGCATTTACAAAAACTTATTTTGGTTTTCAGGATCCCTCAATTACTTGGAGTTCTTAGATACAACTGCAGAAACTGATTCTGGATAATTTAAGTAGAAAAGTAGTTTATTGAAAATTTAGAAGAGTGGTTCACAGAAACTATGGAAAGCCTGGAGAGCCAGGTTCACAGAAGTACAGAAACCTGAAAAGAGTAAAGGTAAAGGTCAATTTACCTACCATCAGTGGTTTTCTCAGGGAAGACACAGCCAATGGAATGAATGGACTCTACACTTTGTTGTTTTCTATCGATGTACTGTTGCACATGGTCCAGAGTTCTAGAGAGAACAATGTCTGATAGTCTTACATGTGCTTATGCCCATGCCTTGTCTGTGGAAGGGCTGAGCATCTTGCCTGATTTATTCGGTACAGTGACAGAACCAATAAGTGAAGAGATATCATGTCACCAAACAAAAATCAGGTGGAGCACCAGGAATGAGCATTTGATACTAAGGAAATGAAGGCAGTACAGGCAAGTAAAAGAACAAACCAGCTATACAAATATGTATTGCTATTGATAAAGCAACATATGATTTTTTAAATTGTGAAGTATAACATATATACAAAAAAAGCAGTAAATTTCAAGGTACATTTAAACAAGTAGTTATAAAACTGATTTCAAAGCTTGGTATGGGTTATAGTTCTACAGTTTCAGGTTTCTCCTTCAAGCTGCTCTAAGACACTGGAGACTAAAATGAAATATCAATATAATGATTCATACTCATTATTAGTAGTCATACTCATTTGTTATATCATAACTTCTCTGTCATTACATCTTCTCTTTGGTCCATCTCTCAATCTTTAGAGATATTTGGGTTATGCACACTCGAACGTTTTTCATGTTGAAAAGGGGTGTTGACAATATGGGATAACAGACTGGAACTGATTGACGTTCTGGAGAGGCTGGTCCCTCTGGGATTCAGGACTTATCTGGCCTAAAAAACATCTGAAGGTTCTAGGTTTCTGAAAAATAAATTTTATGTGTGCAACTTTTGTAGGATCTCAGATGAAGCTCCGGGTGTTCTTTAGAGTTAACCGGAATGATGTTAGTTGGGGGTTGGCAAACTAGCAATTAGCAATAGCTAGCTGAAGCTTCCATAGGAGTAACCTCCAGAATATCCTCTCAATTCTGTTTGAACTCTCTTAGCCACTAATATTCATTTTGTTACACTTCTTTTTCCCCTTTTACTTGGAAGGCATTGTTGATCCCACAGCACCAGAGCCACACTCATCCCTGGGATTCATGTCCTACATTGCCAGGGATACTCACACCCCTGGAAGTCATGTTGGACTTAGAGAGAGAGAGAGAGAGAGAGAGAGAGAGAGAGAGAGAGAGAGAGCGCACATCTGATCAACAAAAGAGGTTCTCTGGTAGTAATTCTTAGGCAAAATTATAGGCAGGCTTAGCTTCTCAATTACATAAATAAGTTTCATAATAGCAAGCCTCAAGATCAGGTGCTTGGTCTGTAACTTGGGAGTTCCTAGTGTTGAGAAAGTATCAGGAGTTTCCCAGGTGGGAATATTTAATAGTTCCATATTTTTTCCCAGTCCCTCAAGTAACTTTGCCTATGCTTTTTAATTATCTGCCCACATACTCTGTGATGTAACCAAGTATACATTAAGCTATACAGAATTACAAGCCCTTGTTCCCATTCTGGGCTTCATGTGTTTTGGCTGTTTAAATGAACTATCCAGTTAGGTTAAGTTAGAGTGTGTGCTAGAGAAAATTTAGGGTTTACACAAATAAAGCTCTCTTTCTTTGCTCCCATACATTAGGTGCAGTTCTAAAATACAGACACTGTCATCCCTTACCAGGTATTCTGATTTACCTTAGTCCCAACCAGATCAGCCTCATTCTTATCTCTAATTGAAGTCTGATCTTATTTTTGGTTTCTTTAACTAATTGTTTTATGTAGCAATGCTGAATTTCAGAGCTGCAGAACTCCAGCTCTGAGCCTAGGTATAACACAGGTAACTCAAAGTTCCAGGTAAATACCAGGTATACCTCAGCATCTTAGGATCTAGAAATAACATTTAAAGCTCAGGAATAAATGTGACTGCTGTAAGAGCTTACAGTTTAGGCCCCAATTTTCTTATAAGTATTCTCTAAAAGAGACCATACAATATTTTTCTTTCTGTTTCTAGCTTATTTCTTGCATTTTTATTGATATATATTATATAGTCACATACCTTGTGATCATACAAAGTTTACTGTCAGTGGTTCACAATATCATCATATAGCTGTGCACTTATCATCACAATCAACTTTTTTTCTTTTTTTGTGAAAAATAACATACACAAAAAGCAATGAATTTCAAAGCACGTCATGACAATTAGTTGTAGATCAGAGTTCACAGTTTGGTATGGGTTACAATGCTACAATTTTAGGTTTTTACTTCTAGCTGTTCTAAAATACTAGAGACTAAAAGAAATAATATCATGATTTGGCAATCATACTCATTTGTTAAACCCTCTCTTCTCTGTATGACTCCACCGTCACCTTTGATCTTTCTCCTACTCTATAGAGGTATTTGGGCTATGGCCATTCTAACTTTTTCTTGTTGGAAGGGCTGTCGATAATGTGGGATAAGGGGATGGAACTAGTTGATGCTGTGGAGAGGCTGGCCCCTCTGCATTTCAGGACGTATCTGGTCCAGCGACCCATCTCAAGGTTTTAGATTTCTGGAAAGTTATCCTAATGCATGTTACCTTTGTGGAGTCTTATATAATGCCCTAGGTGTTCTTTAGTATTGTCAAGAATGGTTTCGGTTGGGGTTTGGCAAGCTATGATAGGTAGCAAAGTCTAACTGAAGCTTGCATAAGAGTGACCTCCAGAGTAGCCTCTCAACTCTATTTGAATTCTCTCAGCCACCGATACCTTGTTATACTTCTTTTCCCCCTTTTAGTCAGGATGGCATTGTTGATCCCATGGTGCCAGGGCCAGACTTATCCCTGGAGTCATCTCCCACACCACCAGGGAGACTTTCACCCCTGGATGCTGTGCCGCACATGGGGGGGGGGGGGCAAAGATTTCACTTGCAAAGTTGGGCTTAAAGAGAGAGAGAGAGGCCACATCTGAGCAACAAAAGAGGTCCTCCAGAAGTAACTCTTAGGCATTAGAGGTAGGCTAAGATTCTCCACTACATATATAAGCTTCACAAGGACAAGCCTCAAGATCAAGAGCTAGGCCTATTGTTCTGGGTCCCTAATGTTTGAGACAATATCAGAAGTTTCCCCAATGGTACAGTTTAATAGTTCCATATTTTTTCTCCTCTCCTTCAAGGGACTTTGCCAGTACTTTTTGATTATCTGCTTAATATGCTCTGAGCTTTATCTAGGCATTACATTAAACTATACAAGATTAAAGGCCCCCATTCTTATTCTGGGCTCCCTGTGTTTAGATTGTTTAAATAATCTATCCTTCAAGTTGAGTTATATTACATGCTTCAGAAAATTTAGGTTCTGGGCAAAATAAACCTTCCTTCCTTCAGTCTTAAAAAGTAGATGAGGTTCTAAAATACAGACAATGTCTTCCTTATCCCTCTATTCTGAATTATCTTAATCCCAACCTGGTTGGCTTCATTCTTATCTCTAAATGCCAGTTTGTACATATATATAACATCCTCTCAAACTCCAGAAATAACAATTACTGGTCTGGACTAAATATGACTTTTATAGGAGCTTAGCATCTAGGCCCCTTATTTGCTCTTTTGTTTCGGGCTTATTTTACCTCACCAAATGTCCCACAGGTTCATTCACAATGTTGCATGCCTCACAACTTTGTTCCTTTTTTAGCAGCACAATATTCAACCATATGTATACCCCATCATTTACCATTCTACATCTCAATCAGTACATCCTTCAACCATGTCCATTCATTGGGTATCATGTATAACGTCCAAAGTCAACCGTCCATCAACACTCTCAATTTTAGGTAATTTCTTTTGTCCCAAGAGAAAGATAACCAATAAATACACCTTCACCAAATAGAAAATCCAAACCTCCCCTTAACTCTCATCCCTCCCCCAATTATTTTCCCCTGGTGTTACTGTGGTACTGTTGATGTTTTCTCATTAAACATAGCCCATAGCATGCAATAGCAGTTTTCCCCTATATCCAGAACTTCTGTACTCTTTTTATAAGATTCATACCTTTGCAGTAGTTCATACAGTTTCTGGCTTATTTTGCAGAACACATCCTCAAGACTCATTTACCTCATTGCCTGTCTCACGACTTCATTCTTTTCTGCACCCGCACAGTATTGCATCATATGCATACACCATAATTTGCCTTTCTGCTTCTCAGTCATTGTACCCTTCAGCCACCTCCATCCATTGGGCCTCGTGGATAATGTCCAAAATAAAGAACCCATGTCTCACATTATACTCACTTAGTTGTACAATCATCAACACTCAATTTTAGACAACTGTCATTGCTCCAAAGAGAAAAATAACAGTTAAAAACACCCTCACCAAGTAGAAAATCCAAACCTCCCCCTTAACCCTTGTCCTTCCCCTGCAATTATTTACCCCTGATATTGCTGTCATACTGTTGACTTCTTCCTGCTAAATACAGACCATAGCATGCAATAATAGTTTCCCTCCATCCTTCTCAATTATTGACTATTTGTATAAGATTCATACCTTTGAAGTAGTTCATACAAGAAGTTATTTATATTTGTAGTGTTAATCAGTGGGATACATGGCTCTGAATAACCCCTTTCAATCATGTTTACCTACAATTTTCAGTATTACTTATAAACCCATTAATGAACTGCCTTCACTTCTACCTATTCCTTTACATTTAAGTTCAACCTCATTAGCTAACCATTCACCTATTTCTAGCTTCTGTGTATCACATATAGGATCATGTTATCTGTAAATAATGGAAGTTTTACCTTTGAGTTTAGCCTCAAAGGTAAAGCATCTGAGTTTATCTTTACCAAGGACATAATAGCAAAATTTTATAGGATCCAACCTTTTGTGTCAGGCTTTTTTGACGCAGCATTATGTCCTCAAGGTTCATCCATGTTGTCATATGCTTCAGGAACTCATTTTATCTTAACTGCTGGATAATATTCTATTGTATGTATATGCCACATTTTGTTTATCCACTCACCTGTTGGGCGCTTGGATTGTTTTCATCTTTTGGCGATCGTGAATAATGCTGCAGTGAACATCAATGTGCTAATGTCTGTTTGCATCACTGCTTTCAACTCTTCTGGGTATTTACTGACTAGTGGTGTTGCCAGGTAGTAGGGCAACTTGATATTTTGTTTTCTAAGGAACAGCCAAACTGTCTTCCACAGCAGCTGTACCATCATAGATTCCCACCAGCAACAAATAAGTGTTCCAGTTTCTCCACATCCTCTCCAATATTTGTAGTTTCTGTTTGTTTAATAACAACCATTCTTATGGGTGTGAGGTGATACCTCATTTTAGTCTTGATCTGTATTTCCCTTATAAATAACGAAAATGAGCATCTCTTGATATGCTTTTTAGCCATGTAAATGTGCTCTTTGGAAAAATGTTTATTCATACCTTTAGCTCATTTTATAGTTGGGTTGTTTGTTCTTTTGTTGTTGAATTTTATGACTTCTTTATATATACAGCATATCAAATCTTTATCCAATACATGATTTTGAAATGCTTTCTCCTAGTTAGTTGGTGACCTCTTCACCATTTTGACAAAGTCCTTTGAGGCACAAAAGCATTTGACTTTGAGGAGTTCCCATTTATCTTTTTTTCTTCTTCTTCATTGTTTGTTCTCTGTGTGTAAAGTTTAAGAAGCTGCCTCCTATTACTAGGTCTTGAAGATGTTTCCCTATTTTTTATTCCAGGAGTTTTATGATACTGGCTCTTATATTGTATGTGGTGTAAGGTTAGGAGCTTTCATTCTTTTGACTATTGATATCCAGTTCTCTTATGCCCGTTCATTGAAAAGACTATTCTGTCCCAGTTCAGTGGATTTGGAATCCTGGTCGAATATCAGTTGACATCAGATTTGGTGGTCTGTCTTCACACTCTCGATTAAATCCCATTGGTCAGTATATCTTTCTTTGTGCCAGTACCATGATATTTTAACCAATGTGGCTTTATAATAAGCTTTAAAATCAGGAAGTGTTAGTCCTCCTACTTTATTCATCTTTTTTAGAATATTTTAGCAATCTGAGGTATCCTTCCCTTCCAAATAAATTTAATAACTAGCTTTTCCAGTCTTCAAAGTAAGTTGTTGGAATTTTGACTGATATTGCGTTAAATCTGCAGATTAGTTTGGGTAGGATTGACATCTTAACGACGTTAAACCTGCCTATCCGTGAGTAAGAAATGTCTTTCCACCTATTTAGATCTTCTTTAATTTCTTTTAGCAAAACAATAGTTTTGTGTGTACAGCTCCTTTACATCCCTGGGTAAGTTTATTCCTAAGTACTTGATTCTTTTTATTTTCCTTGATTGACTTCTCAGTTAGGTCATTACTTGTGTATAGAAAGATTACTGATTTTTGCATATTAATCTTGTATCCCACCACTTTGCTAAATTTGTTTCTTAGCTCAAGTAGCTTTGTCATAGATTTTTCAGGATTTTCCACTTATACGATCATGTTATCTGCAAATAATGAAAGTTTTACTAGTTCCTTTCTGATTTGGATTCATTTTATTTCTTTTACTTTTCTGATTGCTCTCATTAGAACTTATGGCACAATGTTGAATAACAGTGGTGACAAGAGGGCATCCTTGTCTTGTTCCAGCTCTTAGGGGCAATGCTTTCAGTCTCTCTCACCATTAAATATGATGTGGATTGTTTTTCATATATGCCCTTAATTATTTTGAGAAGGTTGCTTCGATTACTGCTTTAGACATATTTTTATCAGAAAAGGATGCTCAATTTTGCCAAATACTTTTTCAGCATCAGTAGAGATTATCACTTGATTTTCTTGTGTTAAACCACCCTTGCGTGTCTGGTATAATTCCCACTTGGTCATGGTGTATAATTCTTTTAATGTGTTGATGTGCTGTTGGATTCAATTTGAAGCATTTTGTTGAGAACTTTTGTATCTATATTCTTTAGGGAAAGTGACCTGTGGTTTTCCTTTCTTACAGCATCTTTATCCAGTTTTGGTACTAGAATGATGTTAGCTTCATAAACTAAGTTAGATAATGTTCTTTTTCCTCAAAATTTTTGGAAGAGTTTGAGCAGGATTGGTGTCATTTCTTTTTGATCGTTTGGTACAATTTCCCTAGGCTTTTTGGCCCTGAGCTTTTCTTTGTAGGAAGATTTTTGATGACTGATTAAATCTCCTTACTTCTCATTGGTTTGTTGAGATCTTGTATTTCTTCTCAAGTCAGCGTAGGTTGTTCATATATTTCTAGGAATTTGTCTATTTCATCAAAGTTGTGTAGTTTGTAGTATCTTCTTATGATTTTTTTTTAAATGTCTTCCAGGTCTGTGTTAACCATCCCTCTCTCATTTCTGATTTTGTTTATTTGCATCCTCTCTCTTTTTTTTCCTTTGTCGCCTACCCAGGGGTCCCTCAATGTTTATTGGTTTTCTCAAAAAACCAACTTTTGGTTTTATTGATTCTTTCTATTCTTTGTTCCCCGATTCTTTTATTTCTGCTTTAATCTTTGTTATTTCTCTTCTATTTGCTTTGAGGTTAGTGTGCTGTTCTTTCTGTAGTTCCTCCAGGTGAGCAGTTAAGTCCTCGATTTTTGCTCTTTCTTCTTCTTCTTTTTTTTTTTTTTTTTTTTTTTTTTTTTAACATGGGCAGGCACTGGAACTTGAACCCAGGTCTCGGGCATGGCAGGAGAGAAGTCTGCCTGCTGAGCCACCATGGCCTGCCCTTTCTTCTTTTTTATTATAGGTGGTTAGGGCAATAAATTTCCCTCTCATCACTGCCTTTGTTCCTCCCATAAGTTCTGATATGTTGTATTCTCATTTTCATTTGTTTCCAGATATTTACAATTCTCTTACAATTTCTTTTTTGACCCACTGATTGTCTAAAAGTGTGTTATTTAATTTCCATATGTTTGTGAAGGTTCTCAGACTTTGGTCATTATTGATTTCTAGCTTCATTTCATTATGGTCAGAGAAGGTGCTTTGAATAATTCCAATCCTTTTAAGTGTGTTTTGCCCTGACATATGATCTATCCTTGAGTATGTTCCATGAGCACTAGAGAAGAATGTATATCCTGGTGTTTGGGGTATATATATACATGTATATATAGGTCTAATTCATTTATCACATTGTTTAGGTTCTCTATTTACTTATTGATCCTCTTTTTGGTTGTTCTATCTATAGAAGAGAGAGATGTATTTAAGTCTTCCACTTTTATTGTTGAAATATCTGTTTCTATCTTCAGTTTGCCAGTTTGCCTCATGTACTTTAGAGCTCCTTGATTGGGTGCATAAGCATTTATGATTGTTTTTTCTTCTTAGTGAATTGCCCCTTTTGTTAATATGTAGAGTCCTTCCTTGTCTCTTATGCCATATTTGCATTTAAAGTCTATTTTGTCTAATATTAATATACTACTCCTGCTTTCTTTTGGTTACAGCTTTTATAGAACATCTTTTTCCATCCTTTCACTTTCAGTCTATTTGTATCCATGTCTCTAAGATGAGTCTCTGGTAAGCAACATATAGATGATCATATTTTTTAATCCATTCTGTCAATCTGTATCTTCTAATTGGTGTGTTTAGTTCATTAACATTCAAAGTTATTACTATAAAGGCAGTTCTTGAATCTACAATTTATCCTTTGGTTTTTATTTATTAGGTCTCTATATTCCTTTCCCTCTCTTTTTATCCTTTAAGTTATTCTTACTTGTACTCTTCAATTCAGTGTCCTTCTCCATACCTCCTTCTTATGTCTTTTTTTTTTCAGCCAACAGGACTCTAGTTAGTATTTCTTGCAGGGCTGGTCTCTTGTTGACAAATTCTCTCAGCATATTTTTGTCTGAACATTTTAATCTCTCCTTCACTTTTGAAGGACAGCTTCACTGGATAAAGAATTCTATGCTGGAAGTCTTTCTCTTTCAGAATCTTATACCACTGCCTTCTCACCTCCATAGTGTCTATTGGGTAGTCTGAACTTAGTCTTATATGGCTTCCATTGTATTTTGCAAATCACTTTATTTTTTTTTCCTGCTTTTAGGACTTTCTGCTTCTCTCCAGCACTTGAGAGTCTGATTAGTACATGTCTTGGAGTGGGTCTATTTGGATTTAGTCTATTTGTGGTTTGTTGGGATTCTTTTTTTTTTTTTTTTTTTATGTATCTGTATTGTTCTAGTTTGCTAGCTGCTGGAATGCAGTATACCAGAAATGGAATGGCTTTCAAAAAGGGGAATTTAATGAGTTGCTAGTTTACAACTCATTAATTTCTGAGTCCCAGAAAGGCTGAGAAAATGTCCCAATTAAAACAAGTCTATAGAAATGTCCACTCAAAGGCCACAGGGAAGAATACCTTGGTTCAAGAAGGCCGATGAAGTTCAGAATTTCTCTCTCAAGGGAGAAGGCATATGGCAAACAGTCAGGGTTTCTCTCTCATCTGGAAGGACACATGGCAAACACAGCATCATCTGCTAGCTTCCTCTCCTGGCTTCCTGTTTCATGAAGCTCCCCGGGAGGCATTTTCTTTCTTCATCTCCTAAGGTCACTGGTTGGTGGGCTCTCTGCTTCTCATGACTATGTCATTCTGCTCTCTCAGAATCACTCTCATTCTCCAAAATGTTTCCTCTTTTATAGGACTTCAGAAACTAATCAAGACCCACCCGAATGAGTGGAGACATGTTGTCACCTAATCCAGTTTAACAACCACTCTTGATTAACTCACATCTCCAGGGAGATGATCTGATTACAGTTTCAAACATACAATACTGAATAGGGATTAGAAGAATCGGCTGCCTTTATAAAATGGGATTAGGATTAAAACATGACTTTTCTAGGGTACATACATCATTTCAAACCAGCACATATAATTTTTATAAAGATTGGAAATTTTTTCTCCATTGTCTGCTCAACTGATCTTCCTTGTGGTTTATCTTCTTTTCTCCTTCTGGACTCCAATGATTCTTATATTTGTGTTCTTCGTGTTGGCCATAATTTCCCTGAGATCCAGTTCCAATTTTTCCATCTTTTTTGCCATCTTTTCTTTTGTATGTTCAAATTCAGTTTTCCTGTCATCTAGTTTGCTTATTCTTTCTTATGCCTCTTCAAATCTGATGCTTTGTATTTCTAGTATATTTTTAATTTGGCCTACAATATCTTCCATCTCTATGAGATCCATTATTTTTATATTTATTCTTTCAAATTTGTCTTTATGCTCGTCTAGTATCTTCTTGATCTCCTTTATATCAACACACCCACTGAATTTGTTTAGTTGGGTTGTATGAACGTCTTTGATTAGCTGTTCCAAAGTCTGTATCTCCTGTAGTGTTTTAATTTGGTCATTTGACTGGACCTCATCTGCCTGCATCTTCATAGGCTTTGTGATTTTCTGTTGATTTGAGGCATTTGATTGTCTTGATCAGGTTATTTTGAAAGATGATTTCCCTTACTTGCGTAAGGTTTTATATTTGCTTGGGTTTGCATTGAAGGTCTCCTTTTGCTCTTGGTTTGTCAGTAATCCCCCACCAAACTGAGGCCCTGATCTCATGCAGATGCTGAAACCCTACTTGAAGTTGAAAGGTAGGCAGAAAGGCAGTTTGCCAGACTGCGCTTTCTGTATCTTCCCAGCAGATGATGCTCTTGGGCCATCTCTTCCTCTCAGGCCCACCTCTCCTACTGTGGTATCTGGCTGAGCAGGATGTAGATCCAGTGCAGTGGCCAGTGCCACTCAGTGTGTGCTGAAAGCCGCCCACCTCCGGCTCATGGACAGGCAGTATGCACCTCAGCAGAGAATCTGCTTGGGGGCCTAATGGGTTTGGTGCTTGCCAGGGTCCTGCTTAGATGACTTTGGGCTGTGAGTCAATACTCAAAACTGCCCCTGCCCTCATCCAATCCAGAAAAACCTAGTGGAGCGGCATATCTTGGCTTGCTTCCTTGGCTATGCCTCTCTGCCTGTGCATGCCTCAGGGCCCAGAACCTCCATGGGCAAACAAGAGCAGTACCAGGACCCAGTAAGAGTCTTCACCATTCATCTGTCAGACCAGCCCTACTCTGCATCCGTCCTCCCAAACAGAGGGCACCCTATCTCTACCAAAAAAAAAACAGTGCCACAGCAGCCTATCTCAGAGGTTGGGGGCACCTACTGTACACTGATCAGAAGGTCTGTGTGCAAGCAAACCAAGTCTGCTGGCTTCCAGGTTCTTCACAGGAGCTCGCAGGTTTGAGGCTGAGAGGGAAGATCTCCCAGGCTAGCTGCAGAGGTAGGCAGGAGTGCAGGGGTGCACCCTGATCCTTCAGACCTGCTCCTTCCTGCCCATTGCCAGTTAGTCCAGATGGAGTCATGACTGAACACGCTCATCCCATTCTCAGCCCCAACGTCTCTACTTTTTCATCCAGGACCTCCCTATATAGTGCAGACAACCTTACCCATACCCTGAACTGCTGTGCTGGTCATTTTTCTGTCACTTCTATAGTTGTTCCACGGAGCAGGGGTGAACTCAGCCTATCTTATTCCTCCATCTTCACAGAAACAGCATATGATTTTTCATAGACCTGAATTAACAAATATGGTATAGTATAATGTTTCCCTCCATAATGTTTCAGATACAACAAATATATTCTAAATGATCAAACTTGTTAAATTTAAGATAGAGCTACTTGTTTTGTCTTGTGCCCTCTAGCATGCAGATAATTACACAAAATTTGAAACAGCTTAAGTGTATTAGATTTGCTCTTTTAAGGTGTGAAATTTACAATAGGATTTACCCCCAGGTTTCAAGTGTTCTAGGGCCGCTTTTGCACGAGCTTCCTCCAGAAAGATAGTGTCTTTGAAAAAAGATGGTATAATTAATCTCACCCAGAGGCTAAAGTACACGTGTATTTGTATGTGTGCGTGCATGCGTGCATGCGTGCATGTGCGTGTGTGTGTATGAGCCCATTCATTTACTCCTGCATGTGCATATGCAGTGTTTAGAAGGATAGTTAAGGAGTTTCTCAGCACAAATTGACCACTTTAATATATTGAATGTGCTTCATAAATCTGTCAGGGATTTCTCTTGTAGGGTTCCATATAAAGCCTCCCCTTCTTGCTCCTCCAAAGGAAATGTGGTACTAAAATGGATTTCAGTTGTAAACCCTAATTAACTTGGCTTGATATTGTTTGTCTTGCCACTCTTAGGAATATTCTACTGGTAATTCACATATTTTTTTCAAATGGAATGGGAGAGATACTATTGCAAGGTTTTTTTAATTTAATTTAATTTAATTTTGCATGGGCAGGCATCAGGAAATGAACCCAAGTCTCTGGCATGGCAGACAAGAACTCTGCCACTGAGTCACTGCTGCCAGCCCTATTGCAAGGGTTTTACATTTACTGTCTTGTACAATTACCAGTTTTATGAGAAAATCATTCTTACTATCCTAATTCTTACTGATGAGAAAACTGAGGATTAAGTTGCTTGACATCATTCAGTATATACCTCTTTTTATAACATTTCCCATATTCTTCACAGAATTCTTCATAAAACTGAAAGCTCCTCTTTGAGGGCAGGAGATTTCTTATTCATGTTTACATCACCTTTGTCTAATATAGTACCTGATACATAGCTAAAATTGAATGAATGATTGAATAAATAAGTTACAATTCATATGGTACAATCAATATAAGGGTATGCATCATAAATGTTTGGGTATCACTAAATATAAAAGCTTACGTAAAATGGAAGACCTACCTAGCATTTTGTGATTTCTTCAGATCGCTCATATTCATTAGCTCATTTGATTTTTATAACAAATGCATTTAGTTAAAGGGTACTATTATTCCTATTCATTAACTTAAAATGAAACTCGAAGAAGATGTAACTTGCCCTGATTGGCACAATTGTTAAGTTAGTTCTTAATTATTAATGCTATTCTATACATCAAAGAAATCTTTAATAAATTCTACTGTCTAGAAATTCATATGTCATGTTTTAGCAAAAAGTCACATAACTGGAAGTTACAAATAAAACATTAAACCATGAAGAAATTTTAAATCTGAAATAAGCTTTAAATCAAAGAGGAAACCAAAATTGCAATCACATTCACTTGTAAACTGGTGATAACGAGAGCACAATATGCAAAAATTAACAGATAGTGCCAAAACTTTCTGTTAAGAGAAAAAAAATCATAAGTTTATATTTGTTTATTAGACAAAATGATTGCGAATAAATGAGCTAAATATTTCACTACAAAGAATTTTTTTTAAAGAAAGTAACCTAATAAATATAAAGGAAGCAGGAAAAAAGAATTTGCATTTGGAAAATCACCATAAAATTTCTAGGGAAGAGAAGACGTGGGAAAAATAAACTGGTTTTTTTCCTTCACTGTGAAGGTGATCTGTAACACACGCCCTCTTATGCTACTGCTACTTCCAGTCCTCTTTTAAAGTAAATGGTGATTAGACAGGTAAAATAATAGAGATACAAAATAAGAGAGCACGCTAAAGTGAAATCAATTTTTAAAATAGAGCAGAAGTGGTCTCCAATGGCTTAAAAAAAGAGGGGAAAATATAAATATGTTTGAAGTGATAAAAATTGGCTCACCAATGCAGTGACAAGATTGGTGTCCTTTGGCTTGGGCACCAAAGAGAACCAACAGTGGTTCTCTTTCACAGGCACCAGAATCACCTACAGGGCTTGTTAAAGCACAGTTTGCTGGCCCCGTCCGAGTTTCTGATTCAGTAGATCTGGGGTAGGACCTATAAATTTTCACATCTCAGTTCCTGGGTCTAGAGACCACTTTTTGGGAACCACTGTGCTCGAAAGGGAGCCCAACCTTAGATCTCACTATCAGCAACCTGACCGCTATGGCTTTCACTGTTCAGTTGCGGTCTGGAGTTTATTCTTTATTCTAGAGATGAGCATCATATATATATAGAAAAAAAGCATGAATAGCTACCCTCCTGTTTGGACCTTATAATGTGTGTGTTTCCAAATTACTAAAATATGGATTTAGATTAGGACCGACAGGTTCCCATTTTTATAAGGTAGGAATGTAGGTAGTAAATGAAATGAGGGATAATGTAAATACTTCAATATGTAATACATTTTGTGAAAATTGGCTACACATTATGGTGGTTGAAATTTAAGTCTTAATAAGACTATGTGCTGTAAGGTATTATTAATGCATTTCTCCGTAATCATCTCAAGTTGCATTTAAAGATTATATGAGTGATGATAAAATCAAAGATTAATGGAGCACTGTATGTATTAGGCATATATTAAATTGGAATTCTAAAGAAAGGGTTCCAATATCATATATATATATATATGTATATATATGGGCTTTTTAAAGCTTTGATTCAGAAGTTCTCATCTATTTTGATGCAGGTTAGACATCTATTAATCTACTAGAATAAATAATGACTATAGAAGTCCCTTTTAAAATCTACCTTATATAATAGGAGAAACCCCAACATAATGCATATGCATTATGACTGTCTCTTTTGTGCTGATATATTCTCTGGTTTATACCTACCACTCTTATCAGTGAATCTGCTTGATACCTGTCCATCTAAACACTATTGTCATTTTTGAGAAAATAGCTGTATTATGGGTACTCACCCTTCAGTGATTATATAAGGAGAAATGATGCATGTAGAAGTTCCATTAAATGTAAATTGCTATACAAGTATAAATAGTCATAGTGGAGTTGGTTGTGTCAATTATTAGTATTATAATCATTTGATTCTGGACTCACATCTGCAATTTACTTTTCACAACCTACTAACAGGCCTCCTTATCATCGCATCGTACCCTGTGGCTCAACCACATCACATAATATGGGATGAGGATGGGAGTGGTGGAGGATTATATTATAAGTGAAGAGCTGGGTGACCTGCCCACTGTTATTTAGCTCCACCTGCCATGGCAAAACGTTAATTGTATCATCTAAAGGCATGTGTATATGGGTGTTCATGTAAAATAAAAAACAAATTTCCTAAGTTCAGGGCAGGCAATGATGGCTCAGTGGCAGAGTTCTCACCTGCCATGCCAGAAACCCAGGTTCAATTCCTGGTGCCTGCCCATGCAAAAAAAAAAATTTCCTAAATTGAAATCCCAGCGATGCCAGTATGACCTTGGACAAGTTCCTTAACCCACTGATGCCTACCGTTTCCTCTCCTGTAAATTGCCTTATTGGGTTGTTATGAAATCCAAATGAGCCTTAGTAAAAGCTTTTGTGGATATTTTGTTTTTATTTACTATCTTAGAAAATTAATTGCAAAAATTGTTTACAGACTATTTAATTCAAGTCCCTTATTTCCAAACGGGTAACACAGAGAAGTGTGCAAGAATTCTCAGGCAAACAAACAACAACAAAAAGAATTCTCAGTTAGTTAATGGCAGAGCCAAGTCTATAAATCAGGTTTTCCAATTGGAAATCTCCTGTTATTGGTAACATGCCAGAATTTCTCCTTTGGCAATAGATGGCAGGGAAGAAAAATAAACAGTTTTTGTTAATATTTCCTTTTTGTCTAACTTAGATTAACTTAATACTAAGTTTGACACTTTTAAGTAATTTAAGATGTTTGAAATTTCAAAAATGTAATTGGACTTCATGATCTCAAATATTTTCAAGTTAACAAATAAGTGTAGAAATACTCCAATAAATTATAATATTCTAATTTTACTTTCGATATAGTCATATTGAGATATGGTAGAATAAAAAAAAGAAGATTGCTTATTTAATATAATACCAGTGTATTTGCCTCCTGGTTCCTTTTGGTGCTGAGAAAGCATCATGTGAATTTAACAAATTGGCTTCAGGCTAAGGTGCCGAGCAAATAGGGTATCCTAAGATTGCCCCATATTGTCCTTTGGATATCAGAATTGCAATGAGTTAATACCATAGTTACCCTTTACTTAAAAATGAAAACTAGTTGGGTGCACGTGTAGTTCAGTGGCTAGAATACCCACCTTCCACGCGGGAGACCCGGGTTTGATTCCTGGACCATGCACACTCCCAAAAGCAAACAAACAAAAAGCTACTAACATGAAGTTGAAATAGATAATAATTCTAGTCTTATGACAAGAGATCTTTATTTGCTAATATTATGGTTATTTTTTAGAAAGGAAATCAGGTGTGCAACAAAAGGCAATATTTTATATCCAAATACTACATAAAAAGTAACCCATTTTGCCTACAAGAAAGAGTTATAATATGGGGAGGAGCAATGATGAAAGATCACATAGGACACTTGGCCCATTCCTGGAGGGGATATATTCTGCAGATTTTTGAGAATTAGGTTATTTTCAGCTGCTGTACTGAAGCTCTGAGAGATGAGCAATCTTACCTTCAGTGACAGAACTGTTAAGTTTTAATAAAGAAGCCTGCTTATATGAGCCTGAGGCTGTAGCACTGTAGCTCGATGTCCCACATCATGAATATTCAAACCTCAAATCTGGAGACCTTCAGTTACCTCCTTGAAGGGCAGTCCATCCCCCACCCCCAGTCAGTACACACAAGCATGTGCATGCACAAACACACACGCACACACAACATACACACACACACACAGGATGAAAACAATGTTTTTTTCTTAGTGTAAAAATATTGCTATTATTTAAAGAGTAAACAAAGTCTTTGTATTGGGAATATCAAAAAGAACCTGTCCATATCTCATTTAAATGTTCTAGTAGGAGAACTTTTAAGTACAAATCAAATTATGTTTGGATGACTTCATGCTTGATATTGCATTGAGAAATGTGTGTACATATTTTAAAGGCTGTTACTACTGGCATCTTCCGAAAAGAAGGCAGCATGTCTCTTTCAAATGTCCCACAGCCCCCTGTGGGGTTTCGCTTAGTGGATTTTGCTTAGACAATGGAGACTGTTTTAAGCCTGATCATCTCAAATATAACCTTAAAATGTTGTGAAAATTCAGCACTTTTTGTAATTACGTTTACAACAGGCAAAACCTGTTATAAGAGTGTAAGGGATAACCATAACTTTTAAACGAGAAATAATATTCATAGTGCTTTAAATCTTGAAAGGCACCTGGATGTACAGTCAGTATACTGATTCTCAACGTAATTGCACATCAGAATCATCGTATGAATATGCATCTATGTGATGATATTAAGAATTACTGATTGTATATGTAGAATGGAATGATTTCTAAATGTTGTGTTAGTTGATTTTTTTAATTAATAAAAAAAAAGAATCATCAAGGGGCTTTAAAATATACTGATGCATGAGCCCCACCGCCAGATTATGATTTAATTGGTAAGGGTACAACTGGTTTATCAGGGGGTTTTAAAGTTCTCCAGGTTATTGTAATGTGCTGTCAGGTATGAGAACTGCTAAGGTCAATCCTCACAGTTATCAATAAGGAAATTCCAAGATAGGGAGTTTATGTAGTTCACTAAAAAGACCAGAAAAAGCTTCTTTCCAATTCTACAAGGTAAAGAAGTTCATATATATTTTTTAAATTCCAATAATTAAAAAATTATTGGAATTCCACAATGCATATGCCCCCAAATATCACTAAATGCTAAGAAACCCCCTTCATTCACATATTTAATCTATAGATATTAGCACCTTTCCTTTTGAAAAGTCATTTATAAAAATTAAGTTACTGGCAGAAGCTATGTTTTTATAATTCGAACCACTGTTAGTAAATACACTATCTAGTTAAAGCTCCTAATGAAAGTTTCAGTGCATCACAAACTTTATGTGCAGCTTATTTTGGATTGGGAACTTTTATGACTAGTTACACAGACCTTAGAAAATCCCAAATATATTATTTAATGGTATCCATCCTCTATGGGGTATGGGTGAAACAGTTTATAGAATGCTTATCTTGGCCAAACACAATCAATAATTGGAGAGGAAAAAGAAAAAACAGTCAAAGATAATTTTAATTGTTCATTGTTATGGCAATTTTATTCTGGCTTTTGTTGTATTTTAATAGTGACAGCTGAACCCAGAATTTCTTATTTCCATAACTAGAGCAATTTCCTTTTCCTGAAAGCTCTGTGTAGTTGTAACCTGGTCTTTTGTTTTCCTGCTTCAGCTAAGGAAATTAATTTTTTTGTGTAACTAGACGGATAAAAGACAAATGTTAAAAGGTGTCAATTGCATTCATTTTTATTTATCTTATTTTATGAAGAAAGCATTCAATCTCATAGTCTGTCCTCAGCTAATTTTAGATATGATTTTATTTTTCTGGCCTCCTGCGGACTTGTCACAAATTAATTAAATGCTCCATTTCTTTAATCTAATTGAGGCCATTTCTACCTCTGATGAATAATTTCATGAAGTTTATTACAAAAGGAAAATGCTTTCTGAATGACTGTTTATGCAAAATAATAACACAGGACAGCTCTATTTTACCCTTTGTCCATAGCAAAGGCCTTCCAGGCATTCCATTGGGAGATTTTCTCTCTCAAAGAAGGCCAATCTCTTCCTTCTTTTGCTGATATCATGAAATTGTCCTTGACCCTAAGCTTCAAAGTGGAGAAGTCAGCTTTACCCACCACATACCATGTGTATTAAATCAATAAAACAACAGGGTATGAAACCAATGGAATTGGGAATTCATTTCAAGTGACAAACAGCCCAAAGAAGAGATACAATATTTCCTGAATGACCTGTTTGAAGCACTGGCCTTTGGAGCTGTTGTCACTTTTTGATGATTTCTGCAGCCAAAGTATGTTTACACATAGCATGCATGGGGTCTCGGACTTAGATGCCTACATGGGCCAGGTAAGGAAGGAAATGAGAGAAGCCAACCAGGTAGACAATAAGTGCCAGTGCAGGCTGTGGTTGTACATTAGAGAGTGCCTGGCACATCCAAAGCAGTTAGCACTTACCGAGTTCCAACCGGTTCCTGCCACATAAGAATGCTGGTCCAGGATTCAAGAGCTCCTGATTTTTAAAGAGCAGCTGCACATCTGGATTTTTATTTTAACTGTTGGAAAAGATAGAAAAATCCTATACCGGCA
Organism: Tamandua tetradactyla; assembly: GCF_023851605.1. Taxonomy (NCBI): domain Eukaryota; kingdom Metazoa; phylum Chordata; class Mammalia; order Pilosa; family Myrmecophagidae; genus Tamandua; species Tamandua tetradactyla. Next base: position 5,372,698 of record NC_135341.1, on the reverse strand, counting down.
GCATGCGTGTGTATCTTTGGACCAGATTTTGCAAAAGACTTTAGACCTAATATTTTCAGGATTCCCTAAATTTTCTGTAAGAATAAGGATAGAGGAGGAAGAATGTCTAGAATTCAAAAAAGGTTAGAGTTATGGCAAAGTCTCTGAAGATACAGGGAAGGACTTTCCATCAGCACCAATGTCTGGGTTAGAAACACTAACTAGCCACAGAGAGGATTAGCATGGCAGAAAGAGAATCACTCATTTAGAAAAATCTCTTCATGTGCTAGAGAACTTGACCAATTACCCAGTGCTAAGTGACAGAACTGAAGCCAGGCAATGATCATAATAAAACTATAAAATTGGACAAAATTTTGAGAGACTACCAATTCCAGTTCAATTTTAATAAGGGCCCAGAGACCACCAAGGATGATAAGTAACTTGCCCAAATCCTGTCACAACTATCAGCTACAGACTATCTCCCAGTTAATTTGGTACAAATATTTTCCAGCAACTGAGTACTCTACCAGTTTTTCTCAACTTTTGCTTCATTAGATTAAGAATTTAAAAAAATATTATTCATGGCACAATTAGAAGGCTTCGTGGTTGATCTGCACTGGCTATTAATGATAGATGAATCATCAGTCAGCATTTATTGAATTATGCAGTCATTAAAATCTAGTTTATGAAAGCTGTGTGGAAATATGCAAATTGCTTATCATCAGTGCAAAAGCTTGATATAAAATTTTATCTGCATTATGATTATAACTATTGTTATACTTGTATTACAAAATATTGGAAGGAAATATACCAAAAAGTAGCTATGGAACTGGAATTACATGTGCTATTAAAACTCTTTTGTTTGAAATTGTTGCTATATGGCTATACCTCTTCTAACAAAATGTAAATTTATAGTTATGAAATTAAGTTATTACTGGAACATCTGTTGAAAGTCCAGCAATGTCCTGGTTGTTGTGGGGAGATAAAAATACTATTAGATGGTCTTATCTGTAAAAGGAAATGCTGAGAGGTAATAATATTTCTAAAAATAGAAAGAATGCTATACAAAAAAAAGCACGCTTTGAATTCTGCCAGATGTGGATTTTATTCTCAGCTCTGTCATTTAGGCATATTGCCTTGGGAAAAGAACTTAACCTTTTTCAAAGCCTCGGGTTTCTCATCTATTAAATGAGGATGGTGATGATAATTCCTCATGATTGGAATGAGACAATACATGTAAAGCATTTAGCAAGGAGCCTGTCATGAAGAAGATGTTCCAGAAATATTATCTATCATCACCTTTATGGATCGTACCCTTCTTACAGAAAATGAGTAATAATAATAATAGCATCAGCAAGTTAATAATTATGGTAATGCGCATTCGTTATAGAAATGTGTGCCCACCATTTACCAGCGTGTTAGCACGTTTGCATATTATTTTCTAAATTTCACAACCATCCTTTAAAAAACTGTTATTATTCCAGATCTATTATAAAGAAACTGAGGCTCAAAGAGTTTAACTGTTCTAACATCTCTTACCTAGAAATAGAAGATCTAGAATTTAAACGTGGATATGTATGATGCCAAAACTGTGGTCTCCCCATTATTCTATAGACAAATCTGTGTGTAGCTCTAGGAAACAACATGACTTTGTATAGTCAAAGGTCGGGGGAGAGGTGTGGTAGCTAGAGACATTCCTTCACTAACTGGAAATTAGATATTATGCCAAAAAGGAGCCTAAGAATAAGAGAGGAAATAGCATCTCTTAACTTGCACCCATGGAATAAGGCCAGATTGCCAAAGCCAAGAAACCTGTAGTCCAGACACAGAGCCAAGTCTATCAAGTATTCAACCCCAAAGCCAAAGCTATTATTTGAAGCAATATTCAATGCAGCAGGCTAGAGTAGTTACAGAACTGTAATTCCAGGTCAAGAAGAGTTTACTTTGCCTTGTATTTAATCCCAACATTGGGGTTGGTAGTAGTTAAGAGGTAAATGTTTTAAAACTATGAAAAGAAAAAAAGTATGGAAAGAAAATGAACAATAATAATTTTACTGGGGGAAACCATGACTGTTTATAAAATACATTTCTTAATTTTAAAAAAAATAGAACTTTTTTAAGGTTCAGGAAACCTTTAGCATGTAGAAATCCCTAAATTGTCAAATACCTTTATTGCATGGCTTTGATTGGGATAGCATTTTGTTTTGTTTTGTTTTGCACAGAGAAATAAAGTTTAATCTTACCACCATATTTATTCCACACATGATGAGGAATAGGTACTGGAAAAGGCATATAACAATGCTGACTTAATGACTTACAACATTCACTGGCATTTTTACTCCTGCTTCTCAGGGGTCACAGTTTAAAATGGTCCCTCGGCAAAATAACAAGTTATAAGGTATAATGTAGAAATAATTTAGAAAAATCAAAATCTGAAATAGTTTATCCTTAAACGTCAAGATTCTTTTGTAATTAAAAGTACTCATAGACCCGGGTTCGATCCTCAGTGCCTTCCCATGTAAAACAAAAAAGTACTCATAGACTACTTCATAGATTTCCGTTATGTCTTCTGAGACATATAGAGAAAGTAATGTATATCTTAATCAACAAAATTATCATTAGAAGATAAGCCCAGTTCAAAGTATTCACCTTAACTTCAGTATACTGTACTTACATACCTCTTCCATTCTTTTCCCTCTCTAGAGCTACTTCCCTTGCATTGACTTCCAAGTGACTAAATTAGCTTTTTGTTTGCATGTAGAAGAAAGCAGAGATCTTAATTGCCAATGACTTTATGAATCTACCTGTTAATTTTCTGTTCTTTGACAACAGTGGATTGCTTCTCAGAAAACTGCTATAGTTTTGATCTGTTCAATTTATGGGTGATCAATTAAACAAAATTAGTACCACACAATAAGACGATATAACCAAAACAATTGTAAGCCCTCTTACAGAAGACATGGGGCTCTTAAATTCTGCAGCGTGACCTCAATAAAGAAAATGGTTAGGATAAGAATCAAATTCATCAGCAACTTCTTTGGCTTCTCCCAAGCGTCATATTTCGTAAGGGTTTGGCTTGGGGAATCATGATCTTACTTTTACCAATCTCAATCTCAGATAATCTTAGATAATTTTAGACTCCTAAAATATTGTGGACTCATAAAATTTGACATTAGGCTGTTTCTATATTATGTATTTTGTAGGGTACTTTATACATTTCATATGTAAAATTTGAGTTCCAAATACAATTTCGAAGGAAAAAGGTGAGCAAAGTTTTCTTTACCCATGGGTATATGTGCTATGAATTTATTTTTAAACTAATTCATTTATTAAGGTAGTGTTTTTTGACTTGCTAATGTGAACAATAGTGGAATCAATAAATTTCTGCTTCCCAAGCCCCCCGTCTGTCTTCTCCAATCCTCATTTTAATAGACAACTTTCATATTGTTCTGTTATCTGTCTTTCAATGGTCACGTTATTAGCTTTAAATGATAAATTTTGAGCGTGGCCATAAAAAGTGCCCAAAGCAGCACATTTGCATCGCCTCCCACTTTGCTTTACCATTCTCCTGCTGACTATTACGCATCATAGAATTCTGTGTTGTTAAGAGTTGTAGAATTTTTGTTGTGTTATGCATAATTTCTCGTTTGTTTTAATATTTAGCCCTCCAATTATGAGGATTCAATGTTCATATCTAGTGCTTCTGCACTATTTTCTTGATTAATTTATTGTTTGGCTATAGTACATGCATTTATGCTTTCCTGTTGGGGTACTTATGAGAAGTAGGTTCCCTAAATTATGCATGTTTTAAACTACCTGTGTGTTAACTTATTTGAATGACAGTTTAGGCATACAATTCTAAGAGCACACATTTTCAAGTAAAATGTTTTAAGTTGCTCCAGTACCTAGCGTTACATGTTGCTGTAGAGAAGTCTGATGCTGGTCTTTTTTTTTTCTTTGTGAATTTGTCTGAATGCTCAAAGGATGTTTTTTACTTTATTTACATAGTCCAGGAATTATGCGAGGCTTTATCTCTGTGTTCATTACTCTGAGCCAGTTTTACAGGAATATGCAATGCTTGCTCGACTTTAGATTCCATTTTTTAAAAATTTATGAAGATTTTTCTTAAATTAAATCTTTTATTTTATTTCAGTGGTGTTGCACTTCTCTTCCACCAGTATAGCAGTTGAGCACACATGGGAACTCCTATAATTTTAATAACTATAATTTATCATTTTCTCATTAATTCTTTTCAATTCCTAATTTATATTCAATTGAATATTCTCTCTTTTTTTCAATTCTGTCTTCTTTAACAGTCTCTTATCTCCTTTGTAGAGTTTCTCATGTATTTTTGGTTTTCATAATGATTTTTTTTCTACTTCTTTGTGCTTTACCCTCTTATGTTCATCTTCTGATGTTCATTTCACTGAGCTCTTCTACCTATGGTTTGGGTTTGCGGTTTATAAAGGTTATTGCTTTATTAAAATATTTCGTATATGACATTCTGTTAGATCACATTGCATTCTTTCCATGGCAGCATATTTTTGGTGTGTGTTCTTTTTCTGCCATTTATTTGGCTCCCATTTTTCCTTTTTTCTTTTATTTCCTTCAAAATATTCTGAGCTGTCCTTTTTTTTCTCATTTCTTCTCATCTTCAAATGGGGTGAGTTCTTTTTGGACCATTCTGGTAAAAGCTAGTACCGTATTCCAAACTAGCATGTGTTCTCCTTTTGATTCAGGCTAGTATTTGTGACTCTGGATTTTTAAGTTTTAATTCTTCCCAACCAACAGAGATCAAGAACTATAGTGCTTTTCACAATGCAGAGTCTCTCTCATTACTAAAACATAACTTGTGGAGCATGTAGCTTGTCTGTGTAATTCCGTGTTCATTCTCACCTTCTCTGTTTCTTGAGACTTGGTACAAAACCAATTTCATGGCATACTTGATTTCAGTCTAAAAACCTTCTTCTTACAAACCAGTTATTGGTTGGGTATCTTGCTTTATGTTTTTGATCTGCAATAGAGCTTGCATTTTCCTTTTTCATTATACGTATAGCTTTGTAATGATTTCCAACAGGAGAGGATAAAAGCACTACCTTTATGCATGCAACTTAAAACTGGATTTCTGAAGACCATTTAAAGGAAGCAGCTACTGAAAAGCAACATAATAAAGGGGAAAAAATGTGAAAATATATGCATAAATAGGAAAATTATATATGTAAAGGAGACAAAACCATGAGCATGCTTTATATTATACATCTTTAAAAAATGGAACTCTTTCACAGTATTTCACTGTAATGGAAGACATTATAGAATAAAGGTTAAGAGCATAGATTTTAAAGTCAGACAGACTTTATGTTCTACCTTGTTACCTTAGCAAATTAATTTTCTTAAGCCCTTTTATATTAAAGAGGCAAAATCAGTAGTACTTATCTTACAGTTTGTCTTCAAGGTTAAGTGAGAGACTTAAAGTAAAGCAAACCAAGTAGTCCTCATTGCATTTTTTAGATAACCAATGAAATTAATACACCAAATGTATACTTTTTAAAGGTTTTCTTTTAACAACATCCCTAGGGATTATTTTCTTTCTAATTGAGATAAAATTCACAATTTTAACCATCTTGAAGTATACAGTTTAGTGGTATTTAGTATATACACAATGGTGTGCAACCCTCACCACTGTCAAATTACAGAATATTTTATCACCCCCCAAAAAGAAGCCCCATGCTTATTTTTAGTATCTATTAACCCTTTACTCCCTCTCCCCCATCACACAGGAAATATCAATCCACTTTCTGTCTCTATTTGCCTTTTCTGGAGATTTCATATAAGTAGGATCATACCATATGTGGCCTTTCGGATCTGGCTTCTTCTACTTCACATAATGTTCTCAACTCTTAGCCATAGTGAGCATGTATCAGAACTTCATTCCGTTTCATGGCTGAATAGTATTCCATCGTATGGATATTCTGCATTTGTTTACCCATTCATCAGTTGATGGACATTGATTGTTTCTGCATTGGGGCTATTGTGAATAATGCTGTTATTAAAATTCATACACAAGTTTTTCGGTGGAGCAGCTTTTCAATTCACTTGGGTATTGTGACAAAGAGAGTTAACATAGTAGGCCGTGAGTGCTTTGAAAGATCTACTTAAAAGTTTGGCCCTTACTTGGCATCTGAAACTTAGATTTCAGTCGATTTCCCAACATCCTAACTTATAAGAGTGGCTCATAGTGCCTAAACTGTTTATGCAAAAAATATAGTTTATTCTGAGCACCTGCTTTCCTTCTGGGAGTCTGGCATTTTGATATTTTCCAGGGAGGTTCTGCTGATGTGTTCAAACACTGGGAGCTAAGTCTCTCCTGAGTTTCCCTGGTAGACAATATTTTACACGTATTTTCACAACTTGTTACTGAAGCAATAGAGTATCTTCGTGAGTCCCCTGGGAGAGGACTGTGGAAGCTTGTACCTGTTTGCTCCAGTCTTGGCCCCATGTGACTTTGCCCTTTGCTGATTTTGCTGTGCCTCCTTTCACTGAAATAAATGGCGGCCATGAGTATGACTGAATATTGAGTCTTGTGAGTTCAGTGAACCATCAGATCGGAAGGTGCCTTTGGGAAACCCTGACACAGGTATATACTCAGAAGTGGAGTTTATGGGTCATGTTTCTTAACTGTGAGCAAGTACAAATTGTTTTCCATAGCAGTTGTAGCATTTTACATTCCCACCAGCAATGTTTGAGGGTTCTAGTTCCTCCACATTCTTGCCATAGTGGGTGGAAAGTAGTATCTCATTTAATTTGCATTTCCCTAATGAATAATAATATTAAGCATCTTTTTATGTGCTTGTTGGCCATTTATGTATCTCTGGAGAAAAGTCTATTTGGGTCCTTTGCCCTCCCCTCTTTTTTACATTTTTATTGTAACAAATATATAACATAAAATTAACAGTTTTAACTATTTTAAATGTCTGTGATTAATTACATGTACAATGTCATGCTACCATCACCACAATCCATTATGAAAATGTTTTTGTTATTCAGAACAGAAACCGAGTACCCTTTAAGCAATAACTATGCTTCCCCTCTTCCCCCAGTCCCCGGTAAACTCTATTCTACTTTCTGTCTCAGAATTTGTTTATTCTAGATATTTCATAAAAATGGAATCATAATATTTCCCTTTTGTTTCTGACTTATTTCATTGAATTTAATGTTTTTAAGCCTCATCCATATTGTAACATGTATCAGAATATTGTTCATTTTTTTATGATTTGCCCATTTTTAACCAGATTGTTTGTTTTGTTGTTATAAGAGTTGTTGTGTATTCTGGATTCTAGACTCTTATCAGATGTATGATTTGCAAATATTTCCTTCTATTCTGTGGCCCATTACACTTAAAGTGCTTGATAAAATTGGACACTGATTATTGTTTCTTAATAACCATACCTTTCAAATCTTCACTAGCCTTGATTATCCCTAATAGAAATTTTTTTTTCTCAGTTCACCAAAATAACCTTATTCATGTTATCTCCATATGCATATTTTGTGTTAGGTGTTTTTTTTTTTTTTTTTGGACCCTTTAACTTTTGCTATGTTGATAGCATACTTAATTCCTATCTTGACAAAGTGTTTCACATATTTCAGTAATTATCTACAAAAAGTTTAAAAATACCTCCGCTATATGCTGAAAAATTTTGAAGGGTAGAATCATTCCAACTGGCAACTGCAAATTCCTGAATTTCCTTTGAGGAGATGTTAAAAATTGATCAAATCCATATTCAGGATGCCTTTTTGGTCAAGATCCCAAATATTTGGTAGAGAATGATTCTTTCTCATTTGAGGGCAGTTGGTACCTGGGCAAAAATGGTTGAATTTCACTTATTTGTAATAGAGATTGGCATATAACACTAAACCAATGGTTTTCTGAGGTAAAGGAAAAATTAATGATAGGTGTGGTGCTTAAAATATATTTTCTTATTACTTGTGCTACTGAAAGAAAACAAAAAAAAAATCTCCCTATTTATTCATTTCTTCCATTTTTAGTTAAAATTTTGCAACTTCTCAAGCCTCTGGCATATCAAAAAACCTATCTATAGTTAATATTTTGCTGTGAAACTTCTAATATAAGCCGCACATTTTACTTTGTGTTTTTAGAAAAAAGCACATGCATGTACAAAATGATATGCCCAGATTTGTTCAGGAATTTTCAACCTGAAATGCGTGGGTTTCTTCAGAGAGGGCTCTGAAACCTCTGAAATTTTATGTAAAATATGTATATATCAACTCCACTTCTACCTTATCAATGAACACAATAGAGTGTCCTCTGCATTAAAAATTGATTAAGAACTGGACTAGGTAATGTGTTAGGCTGATCCAGGCCCATGTTGTTTTCTTGTTTGTTTGTTTTTTAACTCAATTACGAAGCATCAACTTGTCAGCCATATTCAACTAGCCATACTCAAAGAATGGAGGGACCTTGTCCATCCTTTTTCTCTATTCTGTCTTCAGCATGTAGAACAGAGTAGGTACTCAGAAAACATCTGTTGAATGAATATGCATGAGGAAGATTTTCTCTACAGAGTCACCTAAAATTAGAAACAGAGCTCATAAAACAAGCCTCCATTTTTACAATAGAATAAAAAATTTTCATACAAAATTCTAAATCTGACTTTCTTGGTGAGAAGAACCTCAGGTAGTTCTTGCAAACACCAATTAGAAGGTATCAAATTCTACTGTAAATGTTACTTGATAAGCAATCAGGATATTTAGTTTTCAATCCTCGTTCTACTGTATACCAGATTACATTATTTGGCAAGTTGTTTCATTTGTTCATTAACTCATTCATTAAGAATGTATCAGATATCAACAACGTGGAAGAATGAATGTGAAAGACTGAGGAACAAAGACCACTTCAACTCAGGTTCCTATCTCCAAAGAGTTCACACGCAATAGATAAGCAAATAAACTATCATCACAGTATAGGTAAGTAAGTGTCATGTACACAGAATGGTTTGGGAGCAGAGGAAACTACAGCCTAGTTTCCAAGACTGCTAAAACAAATACCACACAATTGGTCGGCTTAATAATGGGGATTTATTGGCTCATAGTTTCAGACATTGGAACACTTGCTTCCTCCCCTGTCATAGTATCCTGGCTGGTCAGCAATCTTAGGATTCCTTGGCTTTCCTGGAACATGGCACTGTCCCCTCCTTTCTCTTCCAGGTTTCATTGACACTGGCTTCTCCTCCATGGCTTTCTCTTTGAGAAGGCCTCCAGTAAAAGGTTTAAGACCTATCCTGATTCACTTGGCCACACCTTAACTAAAAATAGCATCTTCAAAAGGTCCCATTTATAGTTAGTTCACATATAGAGGAGTGTCTGCCAATAATAGAGTTGTTTCCCATTTTGATGCCATGTCACACTTTTGTTTTTTATGTCAGTGAGATAGAAATGTCATGACATCAAAAAATAGAAGCTGGTCAAAAGGATTTATACTCCCTTATTCTGTGTTAAATGCAAAAATTACTCACACTCTTTGCACCCATGACCCAAGGTGGCCTTCCTTAATTATTCTGAGCCTCAGGCTCACCACTGCTCATTCAGAGACCCATGAGAGGACCAAATATGGGTTATCTGCAGTTCATGCTTGAGTTTTTGCAGACCCAACTAGGCTGCCAATTTCCAGGTGGGGTAAGATGTACTGATCCCTTTTGTTGCTTTCCTGTAGGCAAAAAAAAAAGTCCATACTGACTTACATTTAGAAAACTTTTATTGCATTTGTACTTCTGAGAGCCAGATGTGCCTTCCTACTTAGTAGAGAAACTTTTAAAAGTTACAAATATGCATTCTCATCCTTCTCCCCAGTGCCCCCTCAAAAAAAAAACAACAACCAGACATACTTTAAAAATGGAATTTGCAGACATTTTGAGTTTCCCTTCTAGTCTATTATTTAATAGGTTCCAGGAATGTCATTATTATTTGGTTTTTATTGATTTGTTATTTGTATTAGGTTGATTAGGTTCTAAGCACTTTATATTAAGGCATTTAACACTCATAAATAACTGTGTAAGGAGTCACTATATTACTTCATTTTACAAATGAGGGAACTGAGGCATAGAGTCTGAGTAGTTTGCTCCAGGTCACATAGTAATAGAGCTGAGATTTATCCCAGCACTGTCATCTGGGGCCCATGCTATCAACTCCTCTATTATAAATAGCATGTAGTTCTTGGCGTATTTTAGTTAAGAAAAGTGGTTAAGAGTTAAAGTTTCCTAATATTATCTACATCCCTGCGAGGAAAAGAAGCACTGTCATGACCATTCAGGGTTCCATAAAGTAGAATTGTGTTGGGGAGGAGGGGGCTTGATTTATTTATCTGTAAAATTAGGATATTGATTCCTCAGAAAGTTAAACATACAACTGTGATCCATAAAAATATGATCCAGCAGTTTCACTTGTAAGTATGCAGAGGAATTGAAAATAGGGACTCAAACAGATATATTTATACCAGTATTTACTACCGCATTGGTCACAACAGCCAAAAGTCAGAAACAACCCAAGTATCCATCAAGAGCTGAATGGATAAGCAACATAAGGTATATTCATACAATGGCATATTATTTAGCCATAAAAAGGAAAGAAGTTCTGATACTTGTTACAATATAGATGAACCTTGAAAACATTGTGTTTGATGAAATAAGACAGACACGAAAGGATAAATATTGTATGATTCCACTTATATGAAGTATCTAGAATAGGTGAATTCATAGAGACAAAAAGGAGATTAGAGGGCGGTGCAACGGTGGCTCAGTGGCAGAGTTCTTGCCTGCCATGCTGGAGACCCAGGTTCGATTCCCAGAAAAGAAGGAGATTAGAGGTTACAGGGTGGGTGGTGGGGGGGGAGAGGAGGATGGAGAGTTACTGCTTAATGAGTACAGGGTTTCTGCTTGGGATGAGGAAAAAGTTTGGAAATAAATAGTGCTGATGGAGGTATAATGTCATTAAAGTAATTAATGCCACTGCATTGCACACATAAAATGGTTAATGTGGGAAATTTTATGTTATAGATATATTATCACAATAAAAAAATGGCATTAAAAATCTTAGGATACAGCAATGATACCTGCTTTAGCATCTCCAATGAGGGTTGAGGAACTCTTGTCATGAATATTGCAATGGCTAGCACTGAAACTTGGTATGAAGCTGCTACCAATTTTACTTCATCTCCTGCTAATGCTCCCCTTCTCGTAAAACCTGAGCCACGCGGGCTCACAGGTATGTGTGTGTGTGCACAGGCGCGTGCGAGCTGTTTGCCCTATTATACTACAGACACTCCTGTTGCATTAGCCTGTGGCCCTTCCCTCCCAGACATCCTCACGGTTGTTCCCGCACCTCCCTCTTAGACCACATATCACCTTCTCAGAAGGGTGTTGCTGTCGTGCTCCCTCTTCCCTTCCCTGGTGTATTTTACTTCACTGCTCCTGTCACCCTTGAACATACAACCTGACTGACTTATATTTGTCCCCCCCCAACCTAGAACGTGAACCCTATTAAGGAAGTGTGTTTATTGCTCCTTTATCTATCTGTAGCACTTTGAATAGAATCTGGCTCAAACAGGGCACTCAATAAATATTTGTTGAATGAATGATAGATGTTAATTCCTGATCACCTGTCAGTTACTTCCTGCCTGATTGGCATGTTGCTCAAGCAAACAGATGTCTTTGTTATAAAGACAGAGAAGTTCATGATTGTCTACTTACTTCTGTGGTCATGTGTATTTGAAAGGGATTTGAGCGTCATTTGAAAGTGAAATCAGAGGATGAGTGGATGACTTATTCAAAGTGCTCAGCAACTTAATGAGCATGCTTTTTACCTCATCTTAGGAGAGCCAAGTAAACATTCTTCCCCTTGTTTTGATAAACCTGTGAATTCGAGTCAATGGAATTTTTTGCTTCCATTTATCCCTTCATGGAGATGTGTTTTTGCTTTGTGTTTGCCCAAATCAGTGTGCATACCACTTTACCTTATGACAGAATGACACAGAAAAGGCAGAATGCCCAATAATTAGATGCAAATTTTATACTTGTCATTTTGAAAGGTTATGAATCCCCTCTTTTATATAGTTTTCTATAGAGGGCACTTTAGGACAAATATCTCTTCTGAATATCAGTGTGCTGGTAATTCCAAAAAAGGACAACTCTGTAATTTGAAAGTATTTTAAAAAAGTGCAACTTATGATGAATCACATTTATCCATTCTGCTGTCTGTTGAAAGGAAATAGGCTTTCATTCGCTTTCCCCTGAAACAAAATTCAAGACATAAATATTGGCAGCATAGATTATCTCTCTTCATTTCCTTCATCATTTTTCTCCACTCAATTGTTAGGTAACAGTGGACCAGTTCTACCAATTAATAAACTGGAGGGAATGTAGTACATTATGAAGAACACACATCTGGTAATCAGAAAATCAGGATTCTGGTTAGAAACTCATCACCGAGGATCAGTGTGACTTTGGGTAAACCACTTACCTTCTAAAAACCTATCTTTCCTCACTGCATCAGTAGTGGTAGGAAGTTACTCACATTTAATGATCCTGTTCTAACTCAGCGTGTCAGGAACTCTTTTGTTATCTGTTGGTGATATGCACAGAGCGCAAGTGTCATTGTACACCTAGTGCCACCATATACATGGCTGTGGTGGATCAAGGTTCAGGTCCCAGTACTGCAAGTCCCAATAATACGTGCGATTTGTCTCTAGGACTTTCCTTCTCCATCATCAGACAAGGGGGAGCATAGTACCAGACTGTAGGGTTATTATGGATTAAGTGAGACAGGACCTGGTAAGCATTTTTACTTAGCAGAGTGCCTGGCCTTATTTTGCACTCAATAAATGATAATTATTATTGTCATTTTTCTATGTGGTTCTAAATAGGAGACACAGTGGTTATTTTCTGAGGAAGGGATGGCAGACGTTGATTTTTGGTTCCTTAAGCATCTTTTCCCAAGGTTGAGCATACCTCTGCCTAACTTAAGTGATTGTGGATTGTGTTTATCCTTCTCTAGTATGACTTTCTGGTTTTAGTCAGTGAGTAATATGGGACAAAATTCTTCTTTTGTTTTTCTTACCAACTTTTACCTACAATTCCAAGGCCACCAGAAAGACCCATCCCTGCAACCAGTCACCTGCCATGATATTTATCTCAATATTTTCTTACCCCTATCTTCACCATGAGCATCATGACAGCTTTGTCTCCAGAGACAATATGCAAAGTGGATAAAATAGTTACACACCAGAAAGTAAAGCATACTAAATTCAAATTTAGTGGTTCTCTCCTATTACAAATATGTTGTCAGAGTTTTGTGTGAACAACTCCCAGATTATTCCTTTTCACGCTTCCTAGTATATATATTGACACATTCACTATGTGCCAAATTGAAAACCTGAAACATTCAAAGAAAAACAGATGTGGGGATACTTTAGCTGCCAAAGAGACAGGTGCAAAGGGTTCATGAATATTACTTCAGGAGCCACAGTGCATGTAACATGAAAGTACTGCCTACAGGCATTTTGTGTTGAGGTGTTTTAATGTCATGGAATGCAGTGGGGATAGAGGGAGTTGAGAACACCAGCAGGTCACCCAGAAGGGCTAAAAGCAGATGGTCCCTAAGAAAGTGTGAAACTAGGACTAAGTACAGAAAAGGCAACCTCAACACTTTGGGCATACTTTTCTTTAGTTAAGAAGGAGAATGCTTTGGCTCTGGGAGTCTTGGAGGGATAGGAAAAGAAGGAGTTGATTGTTTCTCCCAGTCATACAGAGACTCAGACAATTTTGGAATAGGATATTCTTAATACACAGTAAGTAAAGCATCAGGAAACCAAAAATCAACTTCTGTCTTCCTTTCTCAAAAGATAACCACTGTGTCTCCTATTTGAGTCATTTCTTTCCTCCTATTTCATGGAAAAATTTATCCCCATAAGCATGCATGATGGGAGACACTGTTCACCCAGAACATAAGAGAGAGGCAATTCTAGCCTGTGATTTGAGCACCACGGGCGTGATCTCTTCCCTCAGTTATCAGTTCTAGCTGCCACCTGGTGCTTGAAGCAATGTGCTGTGACTGCTGAAGTTCTCTGCTCTTCCTTCCTTAAATGATGGTTCACGATCACAGATTACCAGCATCTGAATAACCCACTCATAATTTAAATATATATGCCTGGGCCCCACCCCCAAATCTCTCTAATCAGAATCTTTGGGGAATGGGATACAATTCATAATCTTTTTAATTGGCTCCTTACATGATTCTTTATGTACAGACATAAAAATACACCAATCATATATGTCAATGGGCTGTTCAGAAGGCCGCCATAATGTGTGCAGATTTCAGCTGGAAGTTAACAGTTTTTAGAGTGGATTAACATTTAGTTCTATTTTTTTGCCAACGGGCAACAGTGTCTTTTGATGGGGAAGGGCATGGGGAAGAGATAGTTTGATGAAGTTAGCCATATGAATCCAGAAATATCAGAAAGGCCTGTTCAACTGGCCAGACTTCTAGGGAGCAGTTGTCCAAGGTCAGGGAGTGCCTAGGTTGAGGAAGAGGCACAAAAATGAAAAGTAGGTCCATAAAGAGTATTCTGAGGATCAGTTCTATTTGTATGCATACACACACATACACACACGTACGCACACATACACACACGTACGCACACATGCATCTGGAGAACTGTCAAAATGGAAATAGGAAGAAGAGAAGGAAAACCAATGACATGGAGAATTAACCCACTGAATAAACTGATGTGCATCTTTCTATTTTCTGAATAAGTTTCAATTAGAAGTCACTTAGCTGCAGCTGGCAAAACCCAACTCAAATTGGCTTAAATAAATGCAATCATTAACTCACAAATCTGGGAAGCCCAGGGATAAAGCTAGCTTGGGATAGAACTGAGTTTCAAAGCTCAAATGTTGTTATCAGAAGTCACTCTTCCTCTAGCCTTTGGTTTTGCCTCCTTGTGATTTTACTTCCTTCTCATTCAGTCTCTATCTATGTTGGGGCCTTTGGAAGTTCCAGGCTTCTTTCCACCAGACAATCCTAGGGGAAAAAAACACAGGTTTTTGCCCAGTGATTTCATGAAAAGCCTTGGGATAGAGTATTATTTTCCAGACTTAGGTCACAGGCTTGAGAACCGGTTTAACCATGGAATTTTAATTGGCCAGGCAAGCCTGAATTTCTTGACCCTCCACCTTTGGACAGAGAATTTTAGTCTACTTCACACTACTCAGGTTGAGAGCTGGGAGGGTTGGTTCACCAAAGAACATGTGAAAAGAAAATGTTCTCGCTTTAAAGAGGAACAACGGATACGCAACAGGAGAAACAATATGGATGTCTACAATACGCTTATGTCACTAGGAAAGCAATTGTTGGTAAATTAGTGACTCAGGATTTCATTTAGGTTTTTTCAACCAAAGTTCAGCAGGTATATATCTGCTTCTATTACCTTGTTTTCATAAGTAATTAGTCCTGTGTTTGAATATGAAGCAAATTGTTAGCTCTGCTTATATGATTATTGTTGGTCAGTCCCCTATAGCAAACACTCCAGGAGAACAGAATGCTGTTTGCTGTGCACACAGCGCTGTCCCCTATAGGGAACACTGGAATTGGCCTGCTGTCTCTGATCAGAAACACTTTAGATCAGAAATGTTTGAGAATTAAGAATTTTTCCATATGTTGTAAGGTACACAAAACACATCCAATATTACATACATCCCCAGCTGAGTCGGGGGCAGCTCTCCATAATCAGATACATTATAATTCTGCAGCAAGGCGTATGAATAGTCATACGAAGAATATAAATAGCTTCACATCAGTTCAGGTCAGTTTTTGCATCCAAATGAGCTGCAAAATATTTGAATTTGTTGAAAATATATCTTTGCGTTTCATAATCTGGGCTTGTCATCAAAATCACTCAATTGCTTATATTATGAATTTGTTGAAAATACATCTTACTTTTGATAACCTGGGCTTGTCATCAAAATACCCAATTGCTTATTTTTAAAGGATCCATTGTTCCTGAAAGGTGCAAAGTTTTGTGGTCAGGGTCAGTGGGGAATTTATTGATACAGTCTTCATTGCTCTTTTTTTCCACTCTTAGAAATCCTTCAGCAATGCAGATGTTTCTCCTAAACTGAGATCACTTTCATCTCCTAACACTGCCCCACCCCCACCCCCTGCACCAGCCCACCACCATTCTAAGGTCTGGCCTTAGGTACGATTAGGGCCTGGTTTGTTTTGGTTCTGACACAATATAGAATGGCAGCAGCATTGTTTTATTAACCAGACAACAAAGAAATACTGTGAGAAGAGCTCAGTTCTCATTTGGATTTTCTTTCATTCTCTGCCTTTAAACATTTGCCAGTTGTAGGTAGACTATTCTGTTTCTTATCATTTAAAATGCACATTTGAGGAGGTTAAGAGAAGGAAGATGGGAGCAAGGACAAAATTTAAGCAGGCACAGCTGTCTGTTCTAATATTTGTTTTGCCTATTCAACCAAATGAAATACTTACTCGATAAAAATGTTTTGTATTGCCTAGTATTACACACAGGAACTTGTTTGGTACCTGCGAACATTCCTTGCTATTTATTTTATAAATACTAACATCACTAAGTTATATTTGTAAGTAGTGTGACAACTGCCCAGTCATCATTTCTAAAATCAGTGATTCAGTGTTAAAGGAGTTCTCACACTTGGGAAAATCACTGTTACAATATTCCATTTGTTTCTCAATTTCCTTAGGTTATTGCCCGTACATTTTGGGAGTAATTTTTGAGCCACAAAGATACTGCTGACTTTACAGTTTTTCTCCAAATGAATTTCCCTGGTCATTAGAAAGACCGGAGGAGAAGGCTCCCAGCCAGTGGGACACAGTGGGCCCTGTGGGTGACCTCTTGGTATATTCTGCTGGCAGGATGAGTAATGGCTCTTCCCATTGGATTCCCGTTTGATGTGGGTGGGGAGAGGGAGAAGGTAAAATATGAGCATGCCTCTGGGAACACACCCAACAAACCAGCTTAGCAGAAGTGTTTCCCTTTCCTTGTCACTGGTGTCTTTACTCTACACTCCAAAAAGGCAACACGCTCCCACCTATAGTTACATATACAAAAGGCATTTACTTTCTTGGTTAGTCAAGGGCTCTGCAGGAGAAAGGGTAAAAGACACAACCAGAAAAGACAAGTTTGGTTTGCACAGGGATGCTTTTGTGTATGCATGGTACAACAGTCTACCTATCCTCCAGAAGTAACCCAGTCATAACTGACCTTTAAATGTGGGCCACCAACTCTGGCTTGTGTTCTGAGCCTTGTGTTGCCCATTAGAAGTTACCTCCCAAATTGAGGTTGTTGCTATTTAAGGGTTTCTGCCCAATGCCAGCTGTTTAATCAAATAGCCTATTTGATGTCATAACAAGATGGACTATATATTACGGTCCTAGATTCTTGGCTATTGTAGCAGTATTTCATACCTGCCATGAGGATTAAGGGTGTAAACAGCCCCCAGGTGCAATACCTGGAAACTCCATGGTAATTACAAGTAGAATTGAATCTAATATTTTAGTTTTCTAATATGAAATCATAGTATTGCATTTCTGTCCTTTCCCAGCAGAAGTGAGTTTCTGAGTTTGCAACAGATGGAAAGTATTTCCAGTAGAAGAAAAGTGCATTGTCCGAAGGGGCCCTCTCCCAGAGCTCATGTGGTAGCTACAGCATGGTCTAAAATGAAGAACAAAACTCGGCAGGGTAGATTTTCTTCATGTAGATCTTTAATTGGTTTAGGGCTAAAGATCATCTGTGCTTAAATCATAATTTAAGGTAGTAGTTTTCAAACTTTATTATGTATAAAAAGCCAATGGAGGTGTTTGCTAAATTCTGTTTCCTAAGTCCTGATAATTAAATTCCAGTAGGTCTGAGAAGGGATCAGGTAATCTGCAATTTAGCAAGCATCCCTAGATGAGGTCATATTAAGGCTGGAGGTCCCTAGACGACACTTTGAAAAATAATTATTTTAGGCATAGCTTGACTTTTTTACTTAGTTACCATGGGTGAAATATTTATTCTGAGGTCATGCCTGCTGACTGATTTGGCTCAGTCCCTTCAGCACCTTTTCTTCCCTTCTCAGTTGCCTTTTAAACTGTTCACAGGCACCTTAGAAAAGGACCTACATACAGTCTCAGCGAATTCTTTCCAATTTTGACTTTCTCTGTACCTTGTTCCTTCATGCATTTTTTTCTTTTTCTGACCCTTCACTTGGAATATAGATTTAATTATACACTCACTCCCATGGACTTCACATTTGAGCCCCGGCCTTGCCCCTTGGCTCCCCATCACTTGAGAGTTGATCTTATTTTTTCTCTGCTCTGTCCCAGAAAACCTCATGCTAGCCCCATTCATTCCAATTCCCAAGCCCAACCAATCCTCTGAAAGCCCAGTGGAGCAAGATGCTCAACTGGGAAGGAAAGTTGGGAACATACAGAAATTGGACGATTAATTCAAATGTAAAAAAAAAAAAGACATCATTGATGTCAAAACTGAAGCTAAAATAAGGAACACCTAATGTTGGAGCAGTGTCTTAGTACTATTTTTCTTACAGTGTTATTTTATTTCCGGGGAAAACATTTCTGTTTCCATTCTAGATATAGTACATTTTTAGTCTATCACCTGGAAAATTTCATTTAAATCAACTCTTCTAATTTAAAATTCTTTGATTATATGCACCTCCTTTGGTGATCCAAAATTTTTAAGATTATCCCTGACGCTCCATTTTATTTCTGGCATGAAGGAAGAAGTTGGCTAACAAACATTTTATTTTTGTCCCTTCAAAAAATAGATTTTTGAAAGAATGGAATAAAATGGAAAAATGGATTTGAGAATCACTGGTTGAGACCCCTGTTTTCCAATGTTTTTCAATATTTGATGAACAAAGGTGAGAGGGTTAGTGTAAATGCAAGAGTAGCCTGACCTTTAACATTAAAAAGTTTCCAGTCATGAAATCTTCTCTTCTCTTTTTGGAAAACCCAAAGGTTTACAACTCTTTGTTGAAACATGAAAGGAGGCTGGCTAGCTGTGACCCTGTAACCTAGACCTTCTCCCTTCTCTGTATAAATATTGTGCTTACTCAGAGAAACTTGCCCAGAAGAATTTTTATGACATGGAACTTTAGGGGAAGCTGATGGTTTGGTGGAAGTGAACCTTATCTCTAATTGGAGAAGACCCAAGAAATCAGAATGTACCAATATCTGCATTGAAATTAAATCCCCCAAGCTCAGGCCCAGGTCAGTGATCTAGAATCCATAAGACTGTGTCTGAGCTATCTGCAACCTGGTGTCTCCCTTGTTCTTTCTTTTACCATGATTTTCAGGAATTCCCAGGAGGAAAGAACATCAAAGCTACCCCCTCCCCCAAGAGAGATCTCTAATAACAACCCGAGCCCATTCTACTAACTTCTCAATGACAGGTTAGGCATAGGGGTGACTTTCCCCCCCTTTTAGGAATCCAAAATTCAAAACATCAATCCCAGCAACCTGTCACTTAAGAAGAGATTCATTATTTATAAATAAAGGGTGGTCATTACAGCAGAATACCAGGTGTATCAAGGAAGGGTAAGATATAAGTAAGGGTCAGTGAACCACTGGGGTCTCCTCTTTGTCATTTCATTGCAGCTCTTTTGGGTTGTCACATTTAGCTCTGGTGTTTCACCATCTGTCTTAAAAGGAAGGGTGAGTTTATACAAGCTTTGTCTCAGATCTTGACAATTCATCTGTTTTCTCTGTGCAGTTCAGTTTTTAGTTTTCTGATACTAACTGATTGCCTCTCAACTATTAATCCAATACGTGCTAAAATGTTTTCTCTAAATATTAGCAAGCAAGCAGCATCTGTTGGTTCGACTTTTGCCAGTAGTGAAAGTCCAGGTGTGGGTTTTTCTAAAGTCATGTGGGTTGATATTCTGCTCTTAGGAAAAGGGGAGCTAGGAATAGAAAAGTCTGTGTTTGTATTTCTCAAACTTCGTGTGTAAAAGAATCACCCAGTGAGCTAGATTGCAGTGCAAATTCACGGGCCCCATATACTTCTGCCATGGTCATTCTGGGCTGGAGTTTAAAAACAACAAGGAGGACAGATGATTATAATGCAAGTGGCCCAAAGTTTAAATTTGGGAAATACTGATGGTGGAACCCTTGTTTTTGGTTGTTTGCAGAGGTATTTTACCTTTGTACACCGAAAATCATGGAAGGATGCAAAAAGGAAGGGTGAGAATTACCTCCTGGGCTTTGAAAATGCAAGTGGGAAGTTTTAGTACATATCTTCAAGACACTCAAAAGGCACATTGTGGCTGCAACACAGAGTGGAAACAAACTTAGTGATGCCCCTCACCATGTCTCATTTACGAACGCCACGTTCCCAAGAACTTCAGTGTTCTGGGCAAATAAACCAACTCTTTTTTTTTTTTTTTTCCTTAAAAATGTTGGGATACCTGGTCTAAAGGTTTAAAAGCTAAGTAACTGTTTTCTACACCTGGATATCCAACTTTCTAAAACCTGTTCCTCCACTGAGGCTTTGTGAAACCAAATAGCTCAAGCATGAAAGACTGTGGATTTCTTTAGATGAAAAATGAAATACCTCTCCATTTATGCTAATGTCAGTTTCCATGCAGCGAGCCTGGTTAGCCAAAAAAAAATAAAAAATAAAAACTTTAGATGAAATGTATTATTTATAGCAAATGCAAAGCATCATTATTATCAATTCTGGTTACAAAATATACAGAAAAATATATCCTTTTTGTTATTTAAATATGGTGCAGATACATTGAGAAATAGTACAGATGTTAATCCACAGCCTCTCAGCTGCATCCTGGGTAATCATTATTATGTTTTATTCTTATTTGGAATTACTAGTAATAGAATGTGTATTTCTGCATGAAATTCATATCAGGGAACACCAATGAATTGAGATGATTGATATTCTATATATACCGCATAATTTGGGAATTGGGGCCAACAATAGAAATATTTCTCTCTTAGGGAAAAAAATTCCACCAAACTTACTGGTGTGTTATTGATCTTGATGAGTAATGTTTTGTGTTTAATTAGATATGCCAAACATTTATTTAATTCTTCATGATTTAAATGAGCTAATCCTTGACCAGTATCTAAATTTGTTTTGAAAATAAGAGTGTAATTGTTGTACATCAGAAGGAAGTGCAGATATCTTCATTTTGAAATATCAAACTATGAGTGTTTAAGGGAAAAAGAAATGTTTGTGTACTTTTATTCCATGCTATTATTTGTGTTCTTTGATAAATCCTATATTCTCATTTACATGGGATTTCATACATGGAGTAAGGAGAGTAACTAGTGGTGGCAATATAATTCATGATATATGTGAATGAAAGTTCTATGTGTAGGTGTAAGTACTTTCCTGATCATGACATGTATACCTTTCTTAATCAATATAGAACCAGTGGCCTAGTCCACTCCCATTATTCTATAAATGGGAAAACTGACGTAAAGAGAGACTAGGTGATTTTCCAAAAGTTATGGAGTTAGTACTGGACCCAGTGCTTCAAAGCTCAATTCCAAGTCCTGCTTGTTCTTACAACTAGGTCATTGCTTGTGCCTACTCCTCTATAACGAAATAGAATTCTTATTGGTCATCTTCTCTCCTTAATTCTTCTTCTCTACCAACCTTAACATGAAGATTTTTTTGAGCCTGAGTTAAAAGTCTTTTAAGGACTTACTTACCATGCTTCAATTAGATCCCCAAACCAGCTTTATTCTTTGTCTCTGGCCCAGTATTCCTGAGTGAATTCATTCTCCTCCTACCACCTGTCAACAACAGGCAGGATTACAAAGGATTTCCAAGATACCCTTTCTAATTCATACCCTTCAAAATAATCACATCTAAGGGGAAAATGGATTGTCAGCTTCAGGGTAATATTTAAATATCACTTTATATCATAGCCACTGAACTTTCCACCTTAAAATTCATCAGTCACTGTCTTAAGTCAGATGATTGAATAACTTCAAAAATGAAGACAACAACGCTCAAATAGAACAACTCCTTATTGAGCACTTTCTAGGCATAAGCCACCATTCCACCAGAGAGACAAAACTGGGTCCAATATAGTCATGCTTTCAAGGAGCTTTTGGTCTGAAGAAGGAAAAAGAAAGATACAAATGCTCTTGACAAGAAAGTAAAAGAGTGGGATAAAGGCAGATGGAACAACAAGTGCCATGGGGAGATATAACTAAAGAATTATGTCAGTAGGAGAAGATAAGGGTCTAGAAAAGTATTCTAGGAAAATGTATTGAACTAGATTTTTAAAAACGAGAATAATTTTCATGGGCATGGGTGATGAGATCTATTTTGGCCAATGTATATGGGGTATAGAAGCATATATCCTCTAACTCACTGGTACTTAAAGTATGGTTCATGGACTGGTCATGGCCTATGAACTGTGTCACTGTTCCAGGACAAAATAAGTTTCATGCATCTAGTTTTTCTTACTGAAAGTAAGCATTTAGACTCTCAGAGCTGCTTGACATCACGGCATTAACCAAGCACAGGATCACTGAACTAAAGTCACTGAACTGGTTATAGACCACTTTGGGTGTTGTTGAACTTGTGTGCTGAGTCACAGCTGGTACTGACTGTGTCCTGAATCATAGCTGGTACCGACTGTGTCCTACTTATGCTAGGTAGACCATATATGGGTTCATAATAGGCCCCAGAAACAAAGAAACTGGTCCTTCACCACAGATAATATGAAAAGCACTGCTGTAAGTTATTCTTTATTTGCCTACATAGCTTCTTTAAGGAAACTTTACATATATATTTAGCAGTACAGAGCTGTTTGCCATTATTAGTACATTTATGAAATCATTGCTTGCTTCCAATGAAATTATCCCTTTACATAGCAGAGAAATTTTAACTTTGTGACATGAGACAGTCTTCAAAGATGATAGCAGCACAAAAGGGATGTAGGAGGCACAAAATTTGAGCAAAGTAAAAGAGTGGGATAAAGGCAGATGGAACAACAAGCAGATGAAGGGAGAAAAGAGGATGGCAAGTAGTTTTGTCTGGAAGTTGTTAACAGAATAAGTTACCAATAAGGAAAAGGAGAGTCCATATCTCTACTTCATAATAATCCGTAAAAGATTTGTCTTCAATGGGAAATTTCATCCAATAGCTGAAACTGAAAACTGTGGAGTTTTATATTTTTGTTAGTTTTCTTCTTTCGTTTTTATTTTGCTGTTGTTTTCCATTGTTGCTTATTTTGAAAGGTGTTCTTCAATTTTAGACATTTTCTCTTCTCATTTCAGATGACAACACACTGCATGGCCCTATTTTTACTCAAGAACCAAGTCATGTAATGTTCCCTTTGGATTCTGAGGAGAAAAAAGTGAAACTCAGTTGTGATGTTAAAGGGAATCCAAAGCCACATATCAGGTTTGTTGATTTAAAAACGTGTTTTTATGCATATCATTTCTACCACAGAATCAACAAATACTTATAAGTATTAATTATATAAAGAGCATTTAGACAGATATCATAAGATATACTAAGAAGTCTAAGGAGATAATCTTGCTCATGCAAATTAAGTACCCAACTCTGTTTCTGGGAGTATAGACAGTTAAATATCCTGATTGACCCTCTCACTGAGAGCTGTAAAAAATTCCTAGTAAAATATAAAAAGCACTTTTTAAAAATGCATCAGTAAACTGGCAGGAAAGTAAGAAATATTCAGAAGCCAAAAACTTAGTGAGTTTGGAGCACAGAGAACTAAACTGAGCACTAAAGGCAATTTTAACCTTGATGAGCTACATGGAGAGCTCCAGTTCCATCAGCCTCAGAGGATCCTGGGGATGAGAGATAAAGCCAAGGCCCAACCAAGGGCGTCATCTAACATTCGACCCCTAACTGAATAAACCTGGGACACAGGGCTACACCCTTAGTGTAGTTGAGAACAAGAAATAAACTTGCCCTTCTAAGGGGCTGTGAGACAAAGACAAGTGCCTGTCTCAGACCTTCTGATGAGTGGTTTTACTAGCAGGAGAGACACAGCTGAAAAGTGAATCAGCGAACTGCAAAATATATCTGAAGAAATCATCCAAAGGTAACAGAAAGGGACAGAGAGATGCAAAACATTAAAAAGAGAGAGAGGTCTACACATCTAATCAGAGTTCCCGAAGGAATGTAAGGGAGAATTAGAGTAGAGGCAATATTTAAAGAAAAGGCTAAGAATTTCCCAGAACTAATTAACACCACTCCCCACCCCCAAGCTACAGGTTGTAGAAGCCTACCGAATTTCAAGTAGTAAAAATAAAAATAAAGCCTCCTCCATAACTATCATACTGTAAGAGTAGAATACCAAGTCAAAAAGACAGAATATTACAGATTATCTTCAAAGGGATTACAAATAAACTGGTAGCTGATTTCTCAGTAGCAACCAGGAAGCAAGAGGTAGAAGCTACAGTTTGCTGAGAAAAACTAACTGTAAATTTAAAGTCTAGGAAAAATACTTTTAAAAATTAGAACAACATAGAGGGTAGGGAGGGTGAGAAAAAAAATTAGAACAAAATAAATATGTTCTCAGGCAGACAGAAGCTAAAAGTTTGTCACCAGCAGATCCTCACTAAATGAAATTCTAAAAGGTCACTTTAAGCAGAAGAAAAATGATCCCAGGCAAAAGATCTGAGATACAAGGATGAAGAATAAATAAAGCAAGTTGTGTTAGTAATGCCAATTAAAAATCAATTGCACTAAACATCAACAATAAGAATAATACTATCTTCTGGAGATGAAAATAAATTTAAAACTTTGACAATAGGAGTAAATTGAAAACAGGGATGTGCTATAAAATTGACTGTCCATATGATAAAAAAAAATGAAATTGAACCCCTACCTCACAGCATATGCAAAAAAAAATCAGGTCCAGGTGGCTAGATAAATGGGACATTTGTTACACTTTTAAAACAGAATGCAGGGCGGGCCGTGGTGGCTCAGCGGGCAAAGTGCTTGCCTGCTATGCCGGAGGACCTCGGTTCGATTCCCGGCCCCACCCCATGTAACAAAAACGGAGAAACAGAATACAATAAAACAAGAAAATGTTTAAAAAATGTTTCCCTTTCCTCCTTCCTTCCTTCCTTCTATCCTTCCTTCCTTCTCTCTGTCTTTCCTTTAAAAAAAAAAAAAAAAAAAAAAACAGAATGCAGGCATACATATTTATGACTTTTGAGGAGAAAAGAATTCTTAAATATGACAGAAAAAGTACAAATCATAAAAGTAAATATTTAACTTCCTTAATATTAAGAACTTCTGCTCAACAGAATACGCTAAGGGATAAGTAAAAATACAAGTTTCAAACCAGAAGGAGATATTGTTTATATATATCATTGGCAAAGAATTAATATCCACAATATTTTAAAAATTCCCAGAAATAAAAAGTAAATGATAAGTAACCCAATAGAAACATTAACAAAGGACTTGAGCAGGTACTTCTAAGAAAAGAACAGCCATATACCCAGTAGACATATAAAACTATTATCAATCTCATAATGAACAGGAATATTCAACTGAAAACTAAAATGACACTTCAACACACTGGATTGACAGGAATTTAGAAGACTGACAGTATTAAATGTCGGTGAAGATGTGGAGCAAACAAAACCCTTGAACACTATTATAGGAATGTAAATTGGTAAAAGCCATTGTCAAACCAAAAAAAAAACAGCATTTTTTTGAAAGGCTGAAGAGGCACATACCCTATGATCCAGTATATATAAGTATGTTCATAGCATATTAAAAAAATAAACATAACCCCATGCAGAGTGAAAATAAATGAATTAGAGCTAGAACAACATGGATGAGTCACAGGAACATAATTTTGAGTAAACAAAGCAAGTCACTGAAAAACACATACAGTATAATTCTATTGATGTTAAGTTCAAAAAGAGGTAAAATGGAGCAGTTTTTTTTTTCAAGAATACTAACATAAAGGGTAAAACCATAAAGAAAAAATCAAGGTACTGAAAAAAGTCAAAATGAAAGATTATAATTAATCATTGAGAGAAGAGAGCATGGTATCAGAATGGACAGAAGAAATTTCAAAATAATAACATTCCTTTTCTTAGATGCAGATATTCATTATCTCCTGATTCTTTATACTTCCATATATTATGTAAATGTTGTTTTGCTTCTATTCAAATTTAATAATAAAAACTTTAAGCTAATACCTAATATATAGCAATATGTAAGAACTAAAGATGTATAAAATATGTGCCATATTTTAGTTGTAGGAGAGACTCAAGCCCTCACGGAGGATTCAGAGAAGAAATGGGATTTGAAGGGAGATAGGTACTTTTCAAACAGTTGGAAGGCAAAGGACATTCTTACAAATTAAAGTATGGTGAGATTAGTATAGTAGGAATTATTTTAGAATTTAATTAGTGTGTCCATTTATTCATGGTTTCATCCAACATATTTTCATGCATCAAACCACCCCAGTGTTTTCCAAACTGTTTATACCAGGGCACATGGAGTTGGTTCAGGGATTACCTGAGGAATATCACAGAGCTTCCATTCAAGAATCCCCACAGCAGCTCTGCCTTGAACTGTGTTATATATTAGGACTTGTAAAAATATGTAATCTTTTAAGAAGTGTATTTAAACCATTATATTAAGCAGTTGCAGTATACCAGGTGTTGCACTAGGTTTGAGACATTCAAGGATTAATAAATTACATGTTCATATATCTGGGGGTGTACAAACATGGAAATAGTTATAGTATTATGCTCTGTGTTTTAGAGCAGGATAAGTTGTAAGGCAACCTGCAGGAAACAAAGTCTGTTTGGGGTGGGGAAAGGAGGTGTCAGTGAAAGTTTCACAGTAAAGAAGATATTTCACTGAATCTGGAGGACAGATAGACTTTTGCCATATGGATAAGAAAACAAAGTGCATTTAAGAAAGGAAAAGGCAGAAAAAAAACAAAAGTACTCCCTAATGGACCCTGTAATTAAGGCGAACATATAATTTATCCTCCAAACTAGGACACTTGTGAGAGTGAAAGGCCACTGTTAATAATTAATCTAGAACAGCAGGTGTAAATCCAGCACTGTCCTTTGCAAAATAGAATGTGCAGTTATTCTCCCTAATTTACCTTTATATTCAAAGCTAAATCCAACATTTTAAAATGTTTTATGCAGTGAAAGTAAATACAAGAGGCAAAAGTTTCTATATGGAAATGATGAGTTAACTGGCCCCAGTTTTCAGGACAGAGTCAAGTACAAGTTCATATGTTAACCATAAATAAAAACAAATTTTGCAGCAGAATTTTGTATGCTGCTGCATTGTTTTTCCCCACACTGTGACCTTTAATTAACATTGCTTTAGTAACCTTGTGTTCCTAGATATAGAGACTTGCCTTGTTGTTTAAAACAAGCAGTGGAACAGAATCCTATTATATATTTTAAAGATTGCTAGGAAGAGCAGAGAAGAAAACTTTTCATCAAAGGACAAGTAGTTGGTTGCAGTGTATTTTGTTTTCCTTTATACCTTTAGCAGTTTTGCTAAATGCTAACGTAATTGCAGATTGGTACCTAAAAACTTCCCTCATGTTGGAAGAAAGCTCAAGAGAAAAAATGGAGAGAGCAGGTATTTTCAAGCATTTTTCTTGCTAAACTTTTCAGACTTTTGCTGACTGAAGAGGAGGAACAAGTAGGAGAAATTCCAAGGTGAACTTTCTATGGGAATTTTCAGCATTAGGTTTTTCCCTCAAAAGTTCCAAATGATCACTTTTCTTTGTGTTTATTCCGTCAACTGACACTTCTGTTTTCATTGTTTCTTGCCCCTCAATTTTTAAAAGATTAAAGCAGAAAGAAAAATTTAAGAAATTTTGACTTGTGCCAACATCCCTTGTATTAAAGTTCTCTAAGGACAAGTGGCATTACTTATTGCACTCAGCCTCCCTTTCCAGACAGGAGGAATATTCTAGTACTTGGTTGGAGAACTTTTGTTGTAAGGTTTGTATTCAACTGAGTTTGCAGACAACAAATCCCAGGGAGGTCCTGTCCCTCCATTCCAAGTTGAAACAGTAAACAAAGAAAGAGGGTTTTGCTGCAGGGAGGGTTTTGCTGCAGGAAATCCTAAGACAGCTTCCCGGTAAGGTCAGCAAAATTGTACCTTCTTGAGCTTCCCAGTGTCTGGTTGCATTCAACCCCCACACCAACTTCCTGGAGAGAGACAGGTCGTACCTGCCCAGGTGTTTCAGATATCAGCTTGTGAAACTCATAAATTTATCCTGGCTCTTGGGGAAATCTGTTTGCTCTAAATGAGCATTATTTCTATATTGCCAATTCATAAAAGATTCTTTAAACATTGAAAATAAATCATAAATGTTTCGAGTGTTTCATTATGCCATAAGATAAGGAATTCAATGCAATCCACCTTCAGTTGGAGTGGAGAGTGACTGTATTGCATAAAACCAGTGAAATGCTTAGTGATAGACTCAACTGCATCTCACAGAAAGCACTTTATTTTCTAAATAATCACCTTTCCTTTGCTATTTGTATGTAAAAGAAGCCGAGAAAGTAGATCCACAGACTTTCAGCTGAGCACCTTGATTGAGATGACTGGACAAGCCTACAGAGATGTTGTCATTATCCCTACAACCACTTTTCTAAAAAGACTTACACAGTCCCATTCTTAAATTGCACACCCTGCTTGCAGCTCACATTGTATTGCAGTTTCCTCTTTGAGTTCTTAGATTTGTCATATTAAATTGGTCTGCTATCACTTGATGTTAAAGTTATGGCCAAGATATGATCAGCTGACTCAAAAGAGCATCGAGAGCAGGTAGAAGACCCTAGAGATTCGTGTGCACGCAGAGCTGCAAGGATATAATCCTGCTGCTGTTGATTGTTTATTACTTTGCTGTCTGTGTCAGAACAGAGAAAGAATAATGTCTGTTTGTACTGTCCACCTTCGCATAAACAAACTCTTGAAGAGATCTGTCCCATTTTGTGATTCTGGTCCACCTTTCCTATCCCTCATGTTTCTAAGCTTCTATATTTCAAAGCCACAGATGTGAATATCTCCTTCTCTAGTGTGCTAGAATGCTTTATAAATTGTGTATGCTCACAGCTAAAATTTCCAGTGAAGAAGTAAAATATGTAGCCAATTAAATTCAGTAAGCATTTGATGAGCACAAGGAAAGTGTCAAGTTTGAGGTGGCTGAAGGGAAAATACAAAAGTGATTTAGACAGGGACACTTCCCTAAAGGAGTTGAGTATTAAATCTGGTGGGATAGATAGCTTTCAATACAGTTATCTCCAATGAAGTCAGAGTTTCTACATAAAGAGCATAGAGAAATCTGACTTTGAAATGTGAGGAATAAAGTGATCACACTTCTGAACACTTCCTCTCATTAATACCTTGTAGTCGAATTCCTGAAGCTAACTAACCTGCATTTTTTCATTTAAATGCTTTTACATTATGCACACCATAGTACCCCAAAACGTTATGAGAAAATGGATGTGTCCATATACACACACTTACAGACACACTCACAAACACATACAATTAACTATACAGTTTAACCATATTTACCGTGTGAAGGAAATAAAATGAATGTCTCTAATTCTTTACTCCTATTGTTGTTTTGGATCGATTTCCTTTGTGCTGCAGTGTTTCCTTATTTTTTGGTCCTCCAGAATGAATGCCACTGTAAGAGTCTTGATAATTAAGAAGCTTCAGCTATGCTATTTTCATTACCTGATATGCGGTATAGGATTTGCGGGGTGGGGAGGACAGGCCCTTATACTCATTGAATTGTATTAGCTCAAAAGTTCGTAAGTATTCAGATGACTTCCCGGGAGGCAATCTGATTAAAATCTTTACTCTCTGGAATTTTACTAGCTGTAAAATAAAAAACCATAGATCTCACTTCTGAAATTTTGCTGTTAAAATGTGTGGTTCCACTAAAGCTTGTATATGGAGCTAAATATTATAGTCAGATATACCAGAGACGAAAGCAAACAAACAGAAGGACGACAGAGCTCTCTGCCTTAGTTACCTAATAGCCTGATTGCAGTTTACTGTGGTGGTTGATTGACGTTTGAGTGCTTATGGCTAAGGAGATCTTCAAAGTGATTCATGGCTAAGGCTCGTTTGTTCCCTAAGACAGCTGTAGATAAATAGAGTTCCTCTGACTTGCATTCAACCATTTCAGTCATATTAAGGACCAAATCAAAGCAACTCTGCTGCAATTTCATAAAATGGTTGGCAGTCTACCTGAAGTGGTTTATTCTGTCATCACTATAGACCCATCTAAAGAATGACTGTAAACCAAAAGAAAAGGACTTTTACTGAGGAGCCCTATTTGAAGAAAATTGTACCAAATGCTATGGGAAATTCTAAAAAAAAAAAAGAAAGAAAGAAAAGTGTTTGTAGCATCATGAGTAGTCATAAAGACAGGTGTTACAACTGTAATGTCATTATTTATTTTTAAGGACATGCTCTACTGTCTGGCCACAGGATTTATGACGCCACCACTGGCGTATACAGCATTTCTAGTTTTTTATTGTGGTTGAAAAAAGTACAAAAATTGTTTCATGCTGTTCATAGTTTTTATGTATTTTAAACAATTCAGAAATATTGATTAATATTTCAAGGCCTTTCCTACTGGCATTTTTATACTATAGGTGGAAGTTAAATGGAACAGATGTTGACATTGGAATGGATTTCCGCTACAGTGTTGTTGAAGGCAGCTTGTTGATCAGTAACCCCAATAAAACCCAGGATGCCGGGACATACCAGTGCATAGCGACAAACTCACTTGGAACAATTGTTAGCAGAGAAGCGAAGCTTCAATTTGCTTGTAAGTAGCAATTATATCATACTGCAAATGTCACTTTGAATTTTTGTACCCCAAAATTTTTGTACCATAGTTTCTTTTTAAAGACGAAACAGATTTTAATTTGTTGTATGATTTTCTTTACCCTTGTCATATTTGGTAAAAAATCTTATTTGTAAGTAAGATAGATTGTAAATATGAGTGGGAATAGATATGCTTATGCTTTTATAAGGATTGAGATGGTCTGAATCTGTGATAGTTTGATTGTGTATTGCTTTATGAACACATAAATTCACACACACACGTTTCAAACACAACAAATTACACACACATCAGCATCAGAGTATAAAGAAAGTGTGTTATGAGCAGGCAATTGCACATTAAATAACTTAGGAACCAATATAAGCATTTTAGCCCTAAAGCTCAGAATTAGAAAAATTAATTGATCCTGTAAGTCATTATTTTTTTGAAATTACATAGAGTAGGAAAATTTTTAAAACAGGTAAAATAGCAATAATATAAATAACAAAATAAAAAAAAGTAACCATTTATATTCAGAATTTAGAACGTTTTAAAAACAAATTACTATCTCTTAAGACCACCCTTTTGTTAAAGTCCAGGAGCATATGAAAGGAAGTAGAATTTAGAAATAGCAAATTGAAAATAAAATCCAGGCAAGAGCCGTCAGTACACATTTAAGTATAGAAGCCCTTGAGGATTGATGTTCAACTACAGTTTTAAGGGTTTATGTACTTGCATATGATTCTCTATTTCCTTGTTTAAAATCCAACTCATATAGCAGAGCATTTAATGCTGAAGGTTTGTAATTACAAAGTTTGTTGGTAGTAACACTGTAGAATATTCTCATTAACAAGATCCTCTCTAGGAAATCAACATCAATATAGCTAATATCCAGTGCTTAATTTATTATTGTCTTTTGGGTACATTTTTGTTAGTTGAGAAATGAATTTTCTAATAATATGTATATACAGGATTCTAGGATTATTTTGTTTATGAATGTCTCCAGAGGTAGTCTTCTAAATATTCTTAGTACCCAGAATAATAGGAGAATAGTGTATCTGAGTGCTACAGAGCCAGTATTTATTTCTCTCTATTTAATATTAGTCTAATATCTACACTTATTTTTACATAGTGACGAATGAATCTTAGACTCATTTTGGAAAATAATCTTAGAATTTTGGGCCCTAAGAGTAGGAAAAACCTCTTTATTCAATTAATCTTGTACTTCTTTGATTTTTGGATTTCATAGTATAGAAAATTTTTACAAACAGCAACAGCAAAAAAAAAAATTGATAGAGCAGTACTTTTCTAACTTATAACATTTAAAACAAGTTACCAACTCTAAGACTATTATTTCAAAAAAGTCTTGGTAGGCATTTTTACAACCAAAACCACAGGAAAGACGGAATCTCAAATTCAAGGATAGTCATTTTAAATAGAATAGTTTAATCAAAGACAGTCATTATATAAATAGAATAGTTTAACCTAAGAGAAGCTCCACCGCTCTTCGTGAGCTGGGCTGGCCTGAGGACCAGCGTTTGGATACCCCTCTTCCCACTTCATGTATGACAGGGACATTCCACTCCCCTCAGAATCCCTGCATGATAATCATTCAGCTTGAAAAACACTAGCAATGGAGAGTTCACCTAATCATCCCAAAGCACCTGGACCCATAGCAGATGCTCTAGTTGTTTAAACTGCAAACACAAACAAAAACCCCTGCCTTAAGATTGAGCCCAAATCTAAATTTCTGTCACTTTCACCCCTGGTTCTTTTTGTGGACCTTGTTTGGCTTTATATATATGAAAATATGATCTTGTCCCTTGCCCGATAATTCTTTTCTTCCTGGGTACTTAGTTGACAACCATCTTCTTCCAACACATTCAGTTATGTTTCTTGGCCCTTTAAATATTGGCCTATAGAAATATACACAATTCCACGCAAGTGGCCTCCACAGAGGGGTCTGGGAGCATACCATCCCTTGATGTGGGCTTCTTCAATTAATTAACCGATAACGCTGTCTACTGTATTTTTAAAGCAGTAGTCACATATTGTAAACTTATTTTGAACTTGTATAGTCATCTAAAATCTTAGATTGATTTTTCATGAATTTCTGTGCATCCAGGGTTACCCAACATGTAATTTTATTAACCTAAATTCAGAATATTATATTTAGCCCTATAAATTCACCTTTTGAGTAGTGACCTTTTATTCCATCACGGTTGAAATTGCTTTAATTTTTTTTATATGACATATTGATTTTCCTCCTAGTTTAGTGTCAGTGGAAAATTTGATAAACGTGTCTTCATTCAAATAATTGTACAACATGTTGACCAGGACAGGGCACCATGCCACTAGAGCACTTCCATAAAGATAAGATCAGACCTTTCAATCAATATTCTTTGCATACTTTTATTCAACCGACTACCAATTTACTCCAATGCCATATAATTGAATATCAGTTTCCCTTACTTGTACCTAAAGAAGTAATGAGAAGTTTTTCCAAATGACTTGCTGAAATAAAGATGTTCTGTTTGTACATGTGCTACTACCTGCATCTTCTCTAGCTCTTCTTTGAACCATTCATCATAAAACAGCAAGAGTAATCTTTTTAAAATGTAAATTGGATCATTTCACTTTACTGCACTTAGAATAAATCTCAAATTCATTACTAAGGACTCATAATTTTCAAAAATAATAAACATTTTTTTAAATTGGGGCCTTCAATACTTTCTCTCCCTCTGCCTGGAATGCTTTTCTCCTAATTCTTCACATGGTTCACTACTTATGACCCTCAGTTCTCAACTTATATCTCATCTCCTTGGAGAAAGTTTCCAGAGTACAATATAACATAGCAAATTACTATCATTTCTCCTCCTCTCCAGCCCACTACTTGTATATAAAACACCCTGTTTCATTCATTAGGACTTAATATACCCTGTAATAATTCTTTATATTTATTCTCATTTATTTGACTCAAATGATAGACAGTTCTGTAAGAGGCGAAACTGTCTTGTCCATCCTTTTATCTCCAGAGTCTAGAAGAGTTTGAATGCATGAATAAAGGGACTCTTTTATTTAATGCCCTTTCAGTAGTGCAGCAAAGAAAATACATGTATACAACTAATTTGGCCATGACGTATTTTCGTAAACCCACATATGTGGTCATATTCTGGAGGTTAGCTTCATTACTATCAATCTATAATTTCTACATATTTTTTCTATCCTTGTTAAGAATGAAGATGTCCTTATTCAAATATCACTTTCACTTGGCTAAAATAAAATACCTTTTCAGTAACAGAATGCGAAGTCACTGACATCTTTTGAATGTTACTGAGTAATTTCTTTCACCCCAGGCATTTTCATAAAATATTTTTCCTTTTGATCACACTCACTGCATTATATAATATGCAAGTGATAATATTTCTTCATTTTAATCCTATGATTTTACTGCTGGAAGGGATCTTAGAGTTTCCTGGCCTGTATCTTTTTTTAAATGAAATTGAAGATTGGATAACTGAATTACTCATTGTTACTACATAGTAAGTGGCAGAGTCAAGAAGAAAAACCACCATCCTTTCAGCTTCTAGTTCCATGTTTTAATTCCGACTATGCTTTAGAATTTCCTTCCTTTACATTTTTA
This sequence comes from Tamandua tetradactyla, assembly GCF_023851605.1. Lineage (NCBI taxonomy): Eukaryota > Metazoa > Chordata > Mammalia > Pilosa > Myrmecophagidae > Tamandua > Tamandua tetradactyla. Next base: position 5,338,162 of record NC_135341.1, on the reverse strand, counting down.
TGTGGAGATTGTATAGAAGTTGGTTGACATTACTTCCAGATAATGTTATATGTTGGGTTAGAAAGCCTTATCCTAAATAATAATCTCCCACGTGGAAGATATGCCATCAAAGTTCATTTGTTCCTAAAAAGTCAGCCTAAGACTATGGATACTTTCCATGAACTGTTAGCAATGGTAAGAGAAAAAGAATGAAAAAAGAAGGAGGAGGATGGAGATAGAAAGTGAAGGGCCCTTTAGGTACGAAAGCAACTCCTGTGACCTCAAGCAATAAGAATAAAGTAGCTCCATAAATGAAGCCATCCTGAGGTTAATTTCAGTGAGCTTTATCAATTACATGACAGCCAGCTTTTTCTTGGTGAAAATATCAAATGGATGAACAACCAGCAGCTGTTTAGATAGCCTAGTTGAAATAGATCTTTTTGTTGGTTCTACAGTAAGCTTTGCCCGAGTTCTCCTTAACTGGGCATGCTGGAACAATTGTAATGATGATGGTCATGGTGATGGTAATAAAAATTAGAAAGATACATTAAATTAAGAATATTGTTCTGTGTTTGCACCAGGGATTTTGGCAACCTGGTTTTTTGAGACCTGATCATAGCTTCTATTCACTGTAATTTTAAATGTTCATTATTTTTTATATTCAATAATTATTATATCCTTCATAACCAAAGAGTGAAATGTGCAGTCAGTCAATCAGAACAGTAGCTGGAGGTTTGATAGATGGCCAGATCCATGACTGCTTGACTGATTTTTAATTAGGAAAGCTGCTTAAATAGGTGAAGTTTTGTTTCTGAGCAATGAAATGTTGATGGATGACTGATTGGATAAATAATTTGTGAATATTTAGATCAATTGAAACTTAATAAACTTAGGAACATTTGGATTTTAAAACTGAAAGCATTTATCAGTGGAAGACTTTAATCTTTAATAAAATAGTACATTTTTCCTCACTTAAATAGTTAGAAGAATTCAAACCAAAATTTGCTGAGTTTCTGAAATAATGCTTTTTACAGATAGTTTCTGCCACTAAGTATAGTACTAGAGAGACATTAATTGTGACAGTGTTTATTGAACATTTCGTTATAAAAACCTAAGATCTGATCAGCATATGACTGTGCTATTTGTTTTCAGTGACGTGAGCAGTTGTGAATGGTGGTGTAATGTTACGTGAAATGCACATTTTCACTATTTTTCCTGTTCCTTCTACAAAACCTATGAATGCACAGATGGGAGTTAATTGTTAGCTATTAGATTATTAGATTTGTCTCCTTTGAGTCATCCCACAGTTTACTTTCAATGACTTAAGACGTAAAGTATAAGAGATTTAAAAAAAAAATTCAGGAGCATTCTAAAAATTTGATACACATGAAAACAGGCAAGCTAAGACCCAATTGGTCAAAACAAGCTTAAATCAGACAGGGTTTTTTTAAAAAACACTGCTGTTAAAAGAAGAACAGTTAATACTATGTGTTTTAGTTTGCTAAAGCTACCAGAATGCAATGAACCAAAAACAGAATGGCTTTTGAACAGGGGCATTTAGGGCAGGCCACGGTGGCTCAGCAGGCAGAGTTCTCAACTGCCATGCTAGAGACCCAGGTTTGATTCCCAGTGCCTGCCCATGCAAACAAAAAAAAGGGGAGGGGAAACTTTATTAGGTTGGGAAATTCATAGTTCTTAGGACATGAAAACATCCAAATTAAGGCACCAACAAGAGGTTACCTTAACTCAAGAAAGGTTGATGCCATCCAGAACACCCCTGTCAGCTGGAAAGTCACATGACTGGTGTCTGCTGGGGTCTTTGGTTTCTGGACACTTCTCTCAGCTGGGAAGGCACATGGCAATGTCTGCTAGCTTTCTCTCCTCATTTCATAAGGTTTATCTGGGGGCACATTCTTTCTGTATCCCCAAGGTCTCTGGCTGTGTGGGCTTTCATGGTTCTTTTCAAAATGTTCCTCTCTTAAAGGGCTGCAATAAGCAACCCTACCTTGAATGGTGGAGATGCAACACCATGGAAACCATCTAATCAAAAGTTACCACCCACAGTTGGGTGGGTCACATCTCCATGGAAACAATAAAAAAGATCCTACCCGGCCAATATTGAATGAGGATTAAAGGACATGGCTTTTCTGGGGTACCCAACAGATTCAAACTGGCATGTCGTATATTATAATAAAAACTCAGTGTTATGAATTGAATTCTGTCCCTCGAAAAGATACATTGAAGTCCTATTCCCCAGTATATCAAACAATGACCTTATTTGGGAATAAGGTTATTACAGATGGAATTGGGCAAGTTAAAATGATGTCATATTGAGTAGGGTTAGGGTGGTTCCTTAATCTAATATGTCTGATATCCTTATCAGAAGAAGAATTTGGATACAGACAGGCAGAGGGGAGACGATCACATGATGCTAAGGTAGAACACTCCTCGGATTGCCATCCCACCACCATCAGAAGTCAAGAAAGAGGCAGGGAACAGATTTTTCCCTACAGACTTCAGAGAAAGCCCTGACCTATGGACACCTTTATTTCCAACATCTGGCCTCTGATACAGTGGCACAATAAATCTGTTTTTTTAAGATACCCAGTTGTTGTAATTTTTTTACGGCAGCCATATGAAACTAATACACCAATATATATCACAGTTCCTTTCTTTTTTTTCCTGACCATTTTGACTGAGGAAAATTAAAACCACGTAGAGACCAAAATCATATGTTTTTGTAACTTACCTGTATTAGGGAACCAAGTGTTGAGAGGAATGGCCTGGATAAAACATGGCACTATCTGTCCAACTTTTGTGTCATACTATGCATTTTCCCCTGGAGAGGATAGCAGGGTTTTAAACTTTATATAGTGTGATTTGATGAAACAATGGAAAATGTAACTTTGGAAATTCAAAGAGTAACCTTTCCTTTCCCCCTGCAGTTTTCCACCTCTCCCTCGGAATAACCCTCTACAGGCCTCCTCTAAAATAGGTGGATTGGTCCTTTCTCCAGAGGGCAGTGAATTTGAAATGATTCAAAGTACTTTGTTTGGCCCCGTCCCTCTCTCTGGAATTCTTTCTTTTTCTAGGTCATTTTCCCTGAATTTGACCCCTTTGTCTGGCACTCTCAAGTCCTAGAAACGGGCTATTATCACATTTAGAGTGTCTGACCTACCTGCGGCTCTAACAGTTTGACTGTAGTCTCTCAAGCATCGTTATCGTTAGCATGGTGACATTTTCAGCTGTAGAAAAACCCTGTGCTCGTGAGTGCAAAATCCTTGCCTTTCCAGTCAGCACCTATCACCGAGTGGGCACTAATCTAAACAACCCACTTTTGCCTCCTAGCTGGCATGCCTTTAATGCACCACACTAACTAGTTTTTTACTTCTCAGCTATTATAATGTAGATCTTGGTAGAGAACAAAGCAGGCTGGAGGGTACAAAGATTAAATTACAAATTAAGGGCATCATGAAAAGATGTGTGTATGTGTGTGTGTGCTTTCTAAGAGCTAAATTATCCTATGGATATTTCACCAGAGATTAAGTTCTGCGCTATCCACTAAACCCTCAGTGGATGGAACTGCAGGACAGTGATTTATCCCTGAAATATGTATATAGGGTACAAAACTAATTATCATCAAAATATTAATGTGCTCCGAAATACTTGCCTTGTTGTATACCATTAGCATTTCAAATTTATAAATTTTTTATAACACCCATGTCCCCCCCCCATCCCAAATCAAATGCGGTCTTGTACCTTCACAGTCTAGTAGCTTGGCCTCATAAAATTTAGCTTAATTATACCTTAAAGACTCTCCTTTATGTAGTCAACATTTATAAAAACAGGCGTGAGGACACAAACAGATTTTTTTTATTTTTAAGCTCTGTGATTACTTTCACCTACTTTTTTTCAGATGTTGTCATCATGCAGGAAGGGGTTTTGAATCGATGATAAATAAATTTGGGGGGAGTAAATGAAGCTGAATGAAGCAATGAATGAAGCAATGAATGAACATAAGAGAAACAGAAATGCCTTGGTCTTTACCAGCCTATGAGGTCATATTTTCTCTTCTATATTCTATTTCCTTGACAATATTTTAAAAACAGAATTTTTTGCATGTGTTTTTAGATTGGTAGGTGTCCACCAATAAAGATGTATATTTAGTGTAGCATTTCTGTCCTCTCCAAAAAAAACTTCATTAAAGAAGGTATCTTACCTTCAATACCATCTCTTTTTTTTGAAACACCTCTATGAAAAAATGTCATATACCATAAATTCACCAATTTAAAATGTACAAGTCAATGTTTTATAGTCTATTCACAGAGCTGTTCAGCCATCACCGCTAAAGGAAGCCCTGCATCCTTTAGTGGTCACTCCCATTTCCCCCAACCTGACAACCAGTCCACTGTCTGTCTGCATAGATTTGTCTATTCCAGGCATTTTGTATCAGTGGAATCATATAGTATGTGGCCTTTTTGCCTCACTTCTTTTACTTAGCACAGTGTTTTAAATGTTCATCCATATCATAGCATGTATAAGAGCTTCAATCCTTTTTAGGATGGTTGATGGATATTTGGATTGTTTCCATTTTATGGCTGTTATTAATAATTTTGCTATGAACATTCACATAGATGTTTTTGTGTGGACATGTGTTCTCATGTCCCTTGAGTATTTACTTAAGAGTACATTTGTTGAGTCAAATTTTACCATATTTAACATTTTGAGGAGCTGCCAGATTTTTGAAGTTGACTGCATTGTTTTATAATTCCAGCAGCAGTGACTGAGGTTCCAATTTCCCCACATCCTCTCCGACAATTGTTGTTGTCTGGTTTGATTTTTGTGTGTTTTTTTTTTTAGCAGTGCTAGTACATGTGAAGAAGTATCATATATTCTGGTTTAGATTTGTGTTCCCTGAAGGTTAAATATGTTAAGCATCTTTTCATTTGCTAATTAATCATTTGTGTATCTTCTTTGGGAGAATAGTCTATTTAAGTCCTTTTTCCATTGTTGTTTTTTTTTTAACTTGGGTTGTTTGTCCTTTTCTTTTTGAGTTTAGGAGTTCTTTATTCATGATTCAATTTCCTTTTAGATATGTGATTTCCGATGATTTTCTCCCATGTCATGTGCTATCTTCTCACTTTCTTGATAGTATCCTTTGAAGCATAAAAGTTTTACGTTTGTTGAATCCAAATTATCTATTTTTCCCTTTGTCACTTGTGCAGCTGGTGTCATATCTGAAGAAACATTGCCTAATCCAAGGTCTTAGGGATTTTCTACTATGGTTTCTTCTAGGAGTTTTATGATTTTAGTTCTTAAATTTAGGTATATGATCCATTTGAGTTATTTTTTGTATATATTGAGGTAGAGGTTCAACTTCTTTCTTTTCTTCCCCAAATTCATTCTTTTGCACGTGAGTATCCCGTTGTCCGCTATTTTTTGAAAAGACTGTTTTTCCCTCTGGTCAAAAATGAATTGACCTTAGATGTATATATTTGTTTCTAGACTCCAATTCTATGCCATTGATCTGTATGTCTAACCTTATAGCAGTACCACACTGTATTAATTACTGTAGCTTTGTAGTAAGTTTTGAAATGGGGAGATATCTATTAATAACATTTTAAGATCAAAGAAATATGATGCTCACATCACATTAGGGTAGCTGGAGCTACATCCTATTTCCCTACAAGGAAGGTATATTGCCTGTGAACATGTGACATAAAATTTGCTATCAGTAAAACCTGGGTTGTCGAATCTTAAATATCATCACATTTGGAGCTTTGACAATCCAATCTCCTATTTCTTTGAAGTTGAGGTGGAAAGCATTCTTACTTCACTTTACTCCTTTCTCAGGGCCTTAATTATATTTTCCACAGTCAACTACTCAAGCATGAGTGTTTATAGTTTCCTAAGAGCAGTTACTGTTTTACAGGCCAGGCACAATCTAAATCCGTAGCGAGGGAATATTTTTCTCTAAGGCATTGAAGTCCTTAGGAGTACATAAAATAAGCCAGCAGACCATTTAACTTTGGCCTGCACAACTCCATTCCTAACTTCTCCAAAAATTGAGGAGAGACGATTGCTTTATATCTGCCTAATTAAAGGACCTTTAGTGGGGTTTCTCAGAACAGAGGCCACCCTGACCCAGAGTTTATTTTTAAATGGCAGTTTTCCTATCTCCACCACAGTACTCTAAACAGTAATTTCTTCCAAGTCTAGTCCGATCTCTCAGCAGTCTTCCCTGTGGCTTTGTGCATGCTCTTTTCATATGTGGCACAGAATAACTGTGTGAGCTTGACAGAGTTTCTATGTCCCTCTCAGCCTCAGTTTCCTCATCTAGAGGATGGGCATAACGACAGGATCTGTTCTTCATAGTTATGAGAATTAAATGTGCCTTGGGGAAAAAAAAACATGATTTGTATGTTTAATGAACATGCTTTCACCTGTTCATGTATAAATGTACATTAAAATGTGAGTGCTGTGCTTCCTTCTCTTTTGTCTATTTGAACTCTAGCATTTATTATGCTATACTCTAATTAGAGGACATGGCTTTGTCTGACTGTCTCACTGGTCTGGGTACACGCAGAGAATCAGACTGAGCTCGTGTTTCTATTTTTTACTCAGCATTAAGCATGGTTCCTTGTCCTTCAAAGGTGTTCAAAGGTTTCAGGCACAGTTAGCAATTGCTCTCCACGTAGGATATTATTAATATCCTAGGTATTCCTAGGGCTGCTGGAACAAAGTACCACAAGCCTGGTAACTTAAACCACCAGAAATATATTATCTCACAGTTCTAGTGGGTAGAAGTCTGAAATCAAGTTATCAGCAGGGCCATCCTCCCTCTGAAGGCTCTGGGGGAAAATCCTGCCTTGCCTCTTCTGGCTTCTGGTGTGTGCTGGCCATCCTTGTACCGTTGGCTTGTAGCTGTAGCACTTTGTTCACTTCCTCCTCCACTTTCACATGGCCTTCTCCGGCGGGTCTGTCTGTGTCTATGTTCAGATTTCGTCTTCTTATGAGTATACCAGTCATATTGGGTGAGGACCCATCCTAATCCAGTTTGGCATCATCTTTTCTAATAATATCTCCAAAGACCCTATTTCCAAGGAAGGTCACTTCACAGAGTCAGGAGTTCAAATTTGCACATGTCTTTTTGGGAGGACACAATTCAGCCCATATCTGATATTAGGCTTAAATTATTCTCTAAGCAACCCTTTATCCTACATATAATTCAGCCTTAGTAATCATAAACTGATATTTGTCTTAAGAAGTTATTATTAAGTAATTCTCTGTGTTATCAAGAACTTGCTCATTTTCCTATATATTTGAAAAATTAAGTACATCTGTAAAATACAACATCATTCAAGTAAATGTGTTGTAAGTAATTGAGTCATCCATACTCAGTGTATAGGTTTCCTTTGTTAGCTTGTTTTTCCTTCCTCTTATAAATATTTAATGAATACCAACTAGGTCGCAAGCAATGTATTAGATGTTGAGGATACATCTATAAACCAGACAAATATGAAGCATATAATTCAGTAGGGAACACAGACACTGAACAAGTAACTTCAGGTACATTGAGTATTAGGAAGGTTGAAGGACTTGATTTCCAAAAAAAAAAAAAGGCAGCAGAGAGGAAATGGAGATATGTCTTGACAGTAGGTTTGGTATATAAAGTAGTTGATCATTCGATATTCAGAAAGAGGTGAAAGTGGATGGATACAGACAAAAGAGAAAGCCATTGAGAGAAAGGGGAAAACATAGCACTCATTCATTCATTTGGTCGTATTTCTCTGAGTCTCTATTCTTGTTAAGAACTGGCTAAGTGCTGATGTTCCAGTAGTAAACAATACCAGACCCAGTCTCTCCTCTTATAGAGTTGGTATTTTATTGGGGAAGAAAATATTAATCAGATAATCATGAGTAATATGAAATCATTGATTGAGGTAAACACTGATAAAAATGGCTGTGGTTGTATGACATTTGTAATAAAGAAACTAAACATAGACAGAGGGTGTTAAGGAAAACTTCCTTGAGGAAATAACTGTATCTGTGATCAGAAGAATAGGTAGGGATTAAAGAGAAAAGATTTTCCAGACAGAAAACAGAACATGTATGAAGGCACTGTGGTTGAAGAGAGAATGACGCATTCAGGGGACTCTTAAAAGGTAGGCTGGTTTGGCTGCAGTGTAACAAGCAAAGTAATAAAGGCAGCAGAGGAGAGGGTATAGGACATGAGAAAAGAGAACACTTTTTCATTTTTCCTCTGGATTTCCTGGGGTCACTTACGCATGCCACCTTTTGGCTGAAGATTAGGAAAATTTTCATATATTCCTATAAAACGTGCTCAAAGTTTTTGAAATCTGCCTAGTGTTCGATACAGTGGAAGCTTTCTATAAATTCAATCATCATTCATACATCATCCATCAAATCCATGTAACAAGGACAGGAGATAACACTTAATACTTGCTTTGCATGTGCCAGGCATTAAAGTATGAATTCTGTCTTTTAATCCTTACTTCAACTCTAGGCACTTGTATTCTTGAGATTCCCATTTACAAAGAGAGAGCAGAGGCACAAAAACTTAAATAAGTTATCAAAGTTCGCACAGCTGGGAAATTAGGTGACTAGGAGTTGATTCCAGGTTATTTGAATCTGATACTTGCATTATTAATCACTACATTATCCTGGCTCTCAGTATTTCTACTACGATGAAAGTGGGTCTGTGATGAAGGAACAATTTGCCAGAGAAACTCAAAACTGGCTTTAGAATTCCAGTGAATGAAATAGCCAGACTCAATTTCCAGATGTTATATTGTTGACTAAACTCCACTTGTTTCTGTGGGTGAAAATTTAAAGCTGTGTTTTCTTTTTTAGCCAATTGTGTAAGTGCTGAGTGCAGGACAGAGAGATATGCAGTGGAATTTCAGTATTTACTGATCTATTCCTGCACAGAGATGAGAGGGTAAGATTGTTGAGGCTACCACAGTCATCAAACCGCACTTAACCTGATAGCGCTGGAGAATGGACCACAAGTGATGCTTCTTATGCCCCCTCGTCCCACTTCAGAAACTATCTCACCTGCTTCCCTTTCCGAGGGCGTTTGTCTCACATAGTTGTTGTAAGAATAGAAAACATGTGTAAAGTATGTGGTATGGAGCAGAAAATGGAAACGGTTTGTATTCATATGTGTGCTGGTTTGAAATGATGTATGTAACCTAGAAAAGCCATGTTTTAACCCTAATCCCATTTTGTAAAGGCAGCCTTTCTTCTAATCCCTATTCAGTATTGTATGTTTGAAACTGTAATTAGATCATCTCCCTGGAGATGTGAGTTAATCAAGAGTGGTTGTTAAGCTGGATTAGGTGACAACATGTCTCCACCCATATGGGTGGGTCTTGATTAGTTTCTGAAGTCCTATAAAAGAGGAAACATTTTGGAGAAAGAGCGTTTCAGAGAGAGCAGAGCAAAATGACATAGCCATGAGAAGCAGAGTCCACCAGCCAGTGACCTTTGGAAATGAAGATGGAAAATGTCCCCTGGGGAGCTTCATGAAAGAGGAAGCCAGGAGAAGAAGCTAGCAGATGATTCCCTGGTCGCCATGTGCCCTTCCAGATGAGAGAGGAATCCTGACCATATTCACCATGTGCCTTTCCAGATGAGAGAGAAACTCTGACTGTGTTTGCCATGTACCCTTCCACTTGAAGAATAAACCATGAACTTCATCGGCCTTCTTGAACCAAGGTATCTTTCCCTGGATGCCTTTGATTGGACATTTCTATAGACTTGTTTTAAGTGGGATTTTCTCAACCTTGGAACTGTAAACTAGCAATTGATTAAATTCCCCTTTTTAAAAGCCATTTTGTTTCTGGTATATTGCATTCCGACAGATGGCAAACTAGAACAATATGGTTAGACAACTAATCAGGAACTGTTCCAATAGACTTATTTACGTTTTACCATTATAATTTTAATTATTAATAATAAACTAAATATGTTTAGATATATTTAAATGTTATTATTTGCATGTCATTTTTATACTTGTGAATAGATGCATATAAGTTTTTCCTGTCTGTCTTTGGGTCTAGTTATAAAAAGTTACCTTCAGAGAACAACCTGTTAGGTACTATAAAATTAGTACCACCTAGAGAAACCTCTCATTTCTTCTTTACTAAATATTTTCCTTTATTTGCCTAGAAGTATACCAGCATTAAATAGATGTAAGTTACTTATGCAGATCAAAACAAATGTTTAGTGACTATTTTTTCAGTCAAGACACTTTACCCAGATATATAGGAAACTGACATTATTGCGGACCAGAAAGGGTAAGCCAGAAGCTATAAAAAGAGAAAACATTTTATGACCTTGGGGCTTTGGGCAGTAGGTCCATGAGGTCCTTGCAGAATTTTATCTCCTGTCTATAGCTTTTACAAATGAACCTTCCTTCCCCCATCCCCTGCCCTGATAAGGTATCCCTTATCAATTCTTCTAAATGAAAGTTAAATTTTAAAGTCACAATAGGACTCATTTTTTTATTTTTTGGTTTGAAGTTTAATATCTCCTGCCTCTATCACTCTGGGTAAAGTAGCCTTACTCCTTGACTTTTTCTTCTCAATACCCTGTTGATTTTTTTTATATCCCCCTTATTAGCACCCATAATGTTATCTATCAATCTTATCTATTGCTTTTCAACCCCACTGTAATCTCCATCAGTGCCTTGCTCTGTTCAATAAATTTTTGTTGGATAAACAGGCTAGTAAATCACTCTGTGTAGAAGCTGGGGTCCAAAGGAGAAAGAATCCGGTAGGAATGGCAACTTTAAGATGTTTAACACTTCAGAGCTACACATGCAAAATAAATTCAGAGACAAAGGTGGATGTGTTTTCCTTTTGGAAGAGTTTTAAATCCAGGGGAGTGTGGGGAAATCTCCCAAAACCTGCATTTCCTTTGTTATCAGCTGATTGACATGCTTGTAAGTTTTGATCAAAGGTGTTTTGTCACATTGCAATGACAGTCCTCCCTCTGCTCTTTCTGAGCTGCTATGCTGTGATAGACTTTTAAAATAGGCACATTGTTTGCCTCAGCTAATCAGGGCTCAGTTAGTGTATCCTGAAAGAGGAAGTTTATAAATGTGTTCCATATTGCCTTTTGTGAATGAGCTGTTTTTTAAATCTTTCATTTAGTTGTCCCATTGACAGACAATAGAGATAATTATGAGTCTACTGAATACTTACTTCAAGGTCAAAACCACAAGGTCCATTGAAGAAATGTTCTTAGACTGCAGAGTACCAAACTGGAAATTCCTGACACTGAGCTCCATTCCCCTTTCTGTTTCTTATTTGCTCTGTGATTGTCATCTTCTGATGACATTAAACGTAGCCTTGAATGCATGTTCACTGGCAGCAGTGACTTTAGCTTACCTCTCCTGGTAACTAGCACCTAGCGTAATGCTTGCTGAGCAGCTGATGCTCAATAAAAGATTCTTAAATTAAATGAATCTCTTTCTGAACTTTTGAATTCTTTTTTCTTCAAGTGGTTAGAGGAAGAATTTAAAATATTTCATAGAGCAGTGAGTACATGATGTCACTTGCTATTTGCCAACCAAGTGGTGAAGCTAGAAAGCATTTGCCTATAAATGCTATAGTACACTGAGATATTAAAATTACCTAAATATAGGTAAAATGGTCAGACAGTGGCTCTTAGAAATGAACAAGTGTATTATATCCATAGAGGCTTCATATTTATTACTTTGAATGACATTGCCACTTCCTGCTGGAAATTAAGCATCACAAATGTATCCTTCATTTGACCATGTGGCCTTGATACCTCTAAAATGAATGGTGAATCCGGGAATATAAATTATAATCACATCATAAACATCTTCCTCTTAACCTGGGTCAGGATATAAAGAATGCATTTTAAGGTTGTTTTGAAGGTTAGGCAGGAAATTTTGTCTTAGATAATATTTCAACAAAAATCAATGTTGCTGCACTTAGCAGGCCGGTGATCTGCTTAATTGCTTTAGTAATACGTTTGTTAATATTGAATTAATTAATATTGAATTAAAACAACTAACTATGCATTGTCTTTGAGCTGAATCTGTATTTGTAGAAAAATGGAAATGGTGAATTACTTACTGGATTTATAGCACTATCTTGTGCAGCCAGCTGTAGAGAGCTCATGATCTAAATATGGAACCATAGGAGCTCCTCTCCTTGCCTCTGAATGCCCTCATGGTTTTGTCTAACTGCCTTATAGAGGTGCTTGAGAACTGTAAAACTCAGGAAATTTTCACCCTCACCACTGAATGTATTTGTCTTTTCTGTCCACTGTTTCACTTTCTCCTTGCCCATCTAAGCCACCCCTAGAATGCATTGAAAGAATCACTAATAGCTAATTTACTATTCAGAATGTACTTTCAAATGTGCTATTTCTTTTGGTTTTTTACAAAAGCTCTCTCGAGGTTTATTATATCACCGTCATCACCATCCACATTTTTTCTGGGGAATGTGCACATCAGGGATAGGAATAACCTTCCCCAAGTCCATAATAAATGTCAAAACTAGGAATCAGCACTCAGCCTTCTGATTTTGAGTTCCATTGCCTAACAAGTACACTGCATTGCTAATTGCATTTGAAACAGGCTCCATTCTTAAGCCAAATAATTTGGACACCTATCGGTTGGGTGTCTGGCTTTTGCCCTTATTTTGTGAAGATAATACTTTGAGGTATAACTTCAAATGCTGGTTCCCAACAGCTAGTCAATGATGAAATTTCCACCTGTCTACAGAAAAGAGGATTAGCTTATTTTTTATAAGGCAGAGTTTAGTCCATTTAAAAGGTAGTTTTTATCCTGGCATTTTGACTCTTTCAAACTCATAAAAGAAAAGGTCTTTCTTTTATGAATTGATGGTGGAAGAAAATGGTGTTTTTCACTATCAATATTTAGAAACACCTATGTAGGTATCATCTCCGCTTCTTTTCCCTTAAAACTCTATTGCTCTGTCAAATCCAAAAGTCTATAAACCAGTGTTTTCAAAAACAACACACAGCAGATAGAAGGAGTGATAGGTAAAGTGCCTCTTCCTGAGTAGCTAGGGCCTTATATGTAGACAGCAGAGGCAAGAGGCCACCCAGGGTGACCTAAAGTACCTGCATACAATGCCACCCTCTGCTGGTGTTTCTTGGGCCTCAGCCCTTGTGAGAGGTCTTATTTTCATGGTTAAATTAATTCTGTCATGATACTGAAAACAAAAGAGCTGCTTCTCTTTTATCTCTTTCATGTAGCTTTTGGACCAGCCATTGAAGTTTTTGCAACCATTTAGGATAAGGTGCTATTGACTTATGTACATCCATACCTCCTCACCTTTGGACCAGGCCAAACAACTCCCCTCATCCCTAGAAAGAGCCCATACTTTAGAATTCCTCACCGGTCTGGCTCTACCAAGAAAAAGGGCTGCTAAAAGCTGCAGTTTTTTTGTAGCACTCTGTCCTTTTTTTTTTGCCAGGTTCTTCTTGCACAACTACCACGCATGAATTACTATATTGACCCCTTAAGGATTAAGGAAAGCAAACAAACAATCAGAAAGTATCCAGGGTTAGAGATCACTGGTGGACTGGGCTCCACAAGGAATTGTAAAACCCAAGTGCCATGTAGCTAAGAACTGCAGTCTTTGAAAAGCTGATGCAGTGGGAATAGCAGAAGTTTAAAAGCAGCACTTAGTGGATGGCAAAATGTTCAGAGGTGGTCTGTTACCACCTGAGGCCCAGCTGAGAGACTTGACTACTGAACACAACCCCTGCATACCAGAATGATGCAGAATATTTGTTGTTTTCTTTTTCTGGGTTTTTTTAGAAGTTTATTGAGTTTCCCTTTTGTTTATTAAATTTCAAATTTGCTACTCCACCTATGATATCGAGAAACCCTGAGTGTACTGAAATAGAAAGAACATAGTAGAGATTTATTTCCAAAGTCAGCACTTAAAGGAAAATTGCACATAATTAAAATTACCCTCAAAATATCCATAAGTTGTGGGTATATACTTGTCTATGTTAGAGATAGGCATGCCAATTTTTGCCACCAAAATAGGAACATACTAATAACTGTTCCTTTGGTCAAACAGCAGATGAAGAAGTTAATTATGTTTAGAGCCATGTTATGTGAAAAATACTTATCTTTAAATAATAGATGACCTGGCAAGATGCTTCCTTTGTATGTAGGCAATAAAAATTGAAATTGAAAAAAATAGATTTGAATCCCCCAACTCTAATGCTGTATGGGAAATTCCCTAAGTGAGCAGCCGGACAGGCAGTCTTTAGATGACTTTCTCTTCTCTCTCACATGCTACCCCACCGTGTGGCCACTGGCAAGTCATTTTACCTCTCGGTGTCTCACTGTTTTTTTCTGCATAGTGGGGATGATGTTGACCCCCATTAAAGAGTACTGGGACAAATATATAAACACACTTTCTTCCAATTAAAAAAGTAAGATGTATCTTATTACCAAAAGACCATAGAAAAGGATGTAAAGAAGAAATGTCTGAAGGGAGTAAAAATGAGTAAGTGATATGACAGTTTAAGGGGAGAGAAAGGCACATAATTCCGATATATTTTATGGTGCATGAGAAGACAGCAGTGTGCACAGTATGTTATGGACACATGGAGGTCCGTATAGACTCCCCAAGAAAGACAGCACCCAATCTGAGTCTTGAAAGATGATTGACAGTTAAAGAGGGCAAAAGAGTTGGCAGGGTCTTTTATGCACCAAGAGCAGCAAAGGCAAGGAAGCATGCAAGGTCATGGGTATGCAGAGGATACAGAAGCAGACTGTTTATCAAGGCTGATAGTTATGAAGTGAGAAATGGGAAGCAATGGAGGCTGGAGAGACAAATAAGGATCAGGTCATGGGAGGGGGGGTTGTTTGAGATGCTAATGAGCTTGGGTTAGACTTTTGATGACTGATAATTTTGAAGCATTTTAAGCAACAGCATGATATAACCAGTTTTTATTTCAGAAATTGATAGCTCTGGCTTCATCTTGGAAATTAAAGAGGCTAGGTATCAGATGCTGGAGAAAGAGGAAGACTGTGCAATATTCCAAGCATGAAATAACAAAAGCCTGTCTTATGATGCAGGAAGAAGAATTAGAAGGGAAGTGTATTTGGAAGGTATTCATGAGGGGAACACATCAAGACTTGGTGGATAGTTCGGGTGGAGGTAGGAAAGGGTATGGGGTGGTTCCCATGGTTCTGTCTTGGATGAACTGAGTTTGGAAGCAGGTTAGGGTTGGAGATGAAGAGATGGTAAGTACATTTTAAATCCTACCAGGTTTTATAATTTATCATCCAAATCTGGATGCTTATGAGTATGAGAGGGGCCATTGTTAATCATTTTTCTAGCACAATAATGGTAAACCACAAATATCTTGGGAAGGCTAGAATATAAGGTCCCCTCATCCTGGGAATATTCCAGTAGATGTGTCTATGCTAATCAGTCATTGAATATATGAGAATATTACATCAACAGGATTGAAGGTTTACAGTAATTAGACATTAACATAAAGGTTAGAATTAAAACTCCCTATGGGAGTAGATGGGATCACCCTAAAAGTAAGAGAGAAGAGCAGAAGGCCAAGGGCTCCATGGGAACGCAGGCATTAAAAGTTGAAAGAACCCCAAAGGAGACAAAGAGGGAAGAGGCAGAGAAATTTACTCAGAATTAAGAGAGGACAGACAGCAGGCATTTTGAGGGAGTGTTCATTAGTGTCCAATGTAGCAAGGAATCCGGTAAGATGAGGACTGAAAAATGCTCTTTAGATTTGGCAACATGAAAACAACGTTGACAATAGTTATTTCATGTGAGAGCTAAAGCTAGTATTCATATGCACAGGGTTGAAAAGTGAATGGGGGGGTGGGGTGCAAGGGTAGTTCAGTGGTAGAATTCTTGCCTGCCATGCGGGAGACCCAGGTTCAATTCCTGGCCCATGCACTTCCCAGGAAGCAAAACAAACAAACAAGCAAACAAGCAAACAAACAAAAAAAACAAGCAAAACAAAAAATTCAGCAAATAGTGCGGCAGTAATGGAATACTCACATGGAAAAAGAAGGAAATGTGACCCCTGCCATACAGAATACAAAGAAAAAAAAAGTAAATGGGAAATTAAGAATTAAAGAAAGTACATGCTTATCTAAAGAAAGAAAAAATTTTAAAGGAACATTACTAGAGGAAATATAGAGTCAGGGTAAACTATACATTTTTTCAAATTGACAGGACTTTGAATATTTTAGTAGGCTGAAGGAGCAATTTGAAAGATACAATTTTTATTCAGTAATAATACTGACTTGTTTTGGTTCAAGTTGAAAGTTTATGCAATTTTTATTCAATAACCTACTGTCTTATTTTTTAAACTTTACACTTACAAATACGTAGTGGAGGGAGTGGCAGCATTCTTTTGGGGTACTTTCCATGACTCACTGCTGCAGAAGGGTTATTTGAGAACATTTGGCAATTTGAAGGTGTTCAAAAGACTGATTAACTGAGGAGACTTCAGAAGGGTTCTGTGTTATGATTCTTGATTCTTGCTGGAGATGAGACTGGGTGGTCTGGTTGTGTGTCTGCTCTTAAGTTTCTGCACTAAGGCTGTAGCACTACTTTTCTTATTTATGGATACAAAGTGTGCCCTCCCTTCTGAAAACCTGTAGGCATTGTAGGTTTAGGTGGTTACTAAAATCCTAGTATTGCATAATAAGAATGTCTTTCCTTCATTATACTCGACAAGAAGGAGGGAGAAAGTGAGTGAGTGAGAGTTAGTCCTGAAAAGGTATGTCAGTCTCTCTGTTTCCTCTATGACCAATCACTGATTCTCTCCTTGTTCTCATCAGAATGAAGGACCCATTTCTTCAGCTAATAATTGACTAAAATACCATAATTACCCTCACTCCTTTAGTTCTTGTGAACATTTTGAAATAAAAATATGTATTTTGAGTTTTGGAAAGCTTTTAAGAAGCCCTGAACTCTGTCCTTGTGTATCCAGCCTATTCAGACTAGTAAGTATCTCTGGCTTTCATTTGGAAAGACTACATGAGGGACACTTCTAGAAGAGTTTTGGAGCCAATGTGTAACCATATAACATAAGGCAACATCATTTGGCTTCATCATGTTTATTTAATACTTTGTTTTCTTATTTTCAATAACTATCTAGAATATGAAACAGATGTTCTTTGGGGTCATTTACAATACAGCCTATTGTTCTTGCAAAATTCTCAAGATTCTCATTCAACATAGGCTGATCCTATGCTTTCCTTGGAAACATAGACAGCTATTTCATCTTTGCAAAAGATGGGTTGTGCTTGTAAAGTTCACCCAGCAGACTACTAGTACTCTATTCATCAGTTGCTCTGTGGGACAGTAATGCCTTTCCAGCAGGCATAAGTGATGGTTTGTTTTTGCATCTTAATAACATTAATCTTGTATGATATGATCCATATGCTTTATTCAGTAACTGTAACAATTAAAAGGACCACATGGATTCCTTTAGGGCACTGCATTGGCTTGTTTGAGAATTCAAATGCTGCTTACTGATTTTATTTCCAGCCAGTTTATTCTTATAAATCTATTTGGTCAAACCTCATGTCTTCTGCTCATGTTTTTGCTCCCACCCTAATCCTCTTCCTCATATGAATTTCTTTGGTATATAGAGTTCCTGTGGAAACAAATCATCTCTGACTACCCTCAATAAAGTGATATCCCCTCATTTAATCTCCATAATATATTTTTTGTATTTTCATCAGGGTAATTATTAACATACTCTGTGGTTTTGTAATTTTTTTCATATTTAAGTCACTATCTCTCTTCTTCACTATAATATAAACTCCATGAAGGTAGGAACCTTTTCTTTTGTATCCACTGCTATACCACTACATTAGATCTGACCCATACAGTGAGTTAAGAAATATTTGTTGATTGAAGTATTACTCTTTCAGTAGAACTGCCAACTCCTTTCCTTGTACCTTGCATTTTACACATACTTATATCATAGCATGTTTATTGAATGAATTTGTGTGGAGTGCCTTCAGCCTTCAACAGAGTCTGCAGACTGTGAACTCCTTGAAGGAAGAGACTATGTGTTATTCATCTCTGATTCCCTAGCACCAGCACCAAGTCAAGTATAGATTAAGAGTTTGATAACTATTAGATGAATTACCTATAGGTTTCCACTGAATTGAAGTTTATTTCATAAGCTTTCCTTAGCCCATGGGTGCAGAGACCAAAATTATTCATCTGTGCTAACTGGAAATAAACATAGCCCCTTATTTGATATTTTAGGTGTATTAGCTAGGGTTCTCTAGAAAAACAGAATCAGCATGAAATATCCGTAGATATAAAATTTATAAAAGTGTTTCAGGTACCCGTGGGAACATAGAGTCCAAAATTGTAGGGTGGGCTGTGAAGCTGACGACTCCAGTGAAGGGTCTGGATAAACTCCACAGGAGAGGCTCACCGGCCAAAGCAGGAAGAGACACTGTCTCTTCTGAGTCTTCCTTAAAATTCTTCCAGTGATTAGATTGTCACTCATTGCAGAAGACACTCTCCTTGGCTGATTACAAATGCAATCAGCTGTGGATGTAGCAGATGTGATCATGATTTAATTTTATGAAATGTCCTCACTGCAACAGACAGGTCAGCACTTGCCCAACCAGACAAATGGATACCACCACCTGGCCAAGTTGGCACATGAACCTGACCATGACAGTAGGTATAAGATGCAGATAACCAAAAATATTCCTAATATATTGAAAATTAATTTCTATTCCAGGAGAGATACAGTAAAACTATGTATTTAAGCATTCTTTATGTTTTCAGAGAAGTCAAATTTGTTTTGTACGTCTAAACACAGATTGAGTGTCATTCATGATTAGTACTTCTGACATGAGGTACTTCTGCTTGGCATTCAATGTCTGTTTCATCTTGGGTGTGTTTTGCCCCCTAAATCTGATAGAGAAGGATTGACGATGGTGAGAATGATGGTTACCAGTGGACACATCTTCAATTAAACATTTTAGTAATGTGTTCAGAGGTTCTATCAGGAAGTACAACACCATGTGTGTCTTTGATTGAATAAAAAAGTTTGCTTTAGCTAATGTACCTGACGTCAATTACCTGTCTGAGATCCAGCTGGATACCCCTCACCCTCCCTGGCAGCAGCAAAAGACAGAGGACCAATGGGGGCTCAGCTACCCCTATTACTATAAACAATCTATCTTACAGGTAACCAGGAGAATTTGCTGTGCTGTTGTCAGTGTAGAATTGATACCACACAGCATGTGAATAGAATAGTCAGGGACTCTTGGTTCCTTTGGAAGTATCTTGTCCAGGACATCCTCAAGCAGACAGTTTTAAAGTATATTCTTTTACCCAAACACAAATTCTTTCCAATATGACCAATGTATTTGTATCTTGTATGTGTATGTACTTGTGTTTGTATAACCACATAATTATATCTTTTTCTCTATGAAAACTCATATTTTTCCTTTTCAACAGCTTCACCTAACTATTATCGTCTCTTTGTATTTTAGTGCAATCATTTCATTTCCTGGTGGTAATACCTATCCTCTTGTTTTAAGAAAGAACTATCCCAGAACTATTTCATATCATCTATGTTGTGAGGCGCACCGAAAGAGAGACCACATAATTCAAAACTGCAAGCCAATTTGGAGTCTTTATTAGCCAGCCGGTGACTGCTTCAGAAACTTCCAAGAAGGAAGATTCAGAGAGCAGCACCTAGAGATTTTCAAGGTGTGCTTATAAAGGCTAAAATTATGTTGTGGTTTTGCAGTTGCTAGCAAGCAAGAGTATCATAGAAGCAGAAAAATGCGGTTGGCTGTTGCCAAAACACATCCCGTTCCCTCAGTTTCCTAACACTGATTATTGCTTAACTCTTGGGGACATTCCACCCCAATGTTGTGGGGATGTTCTCTGCTTGGACCTGATTGATTGCTCCTGGTTGGGCCTGACTGATTGCTTCTGGCCCTCCACATCTACACTTCATATAAGTTTAAGAAAAGATCATTATACAATTGTCTTAAATTTTTTTAATTTGATGTGCTCGTAGTATTCCCTTAGTGCAGATAAATTGAATTTCATGCCCAAAATGCAAGTCATAAATATCTTTTAAAATCAACAGTTGTACCTGAACAGTCTCTAAACTGTTAAGACCTAAGACTGCTCAAATTTCAGTGTCATTTTTCCCCATTTACAGCTTATAGAACCCTTTAAATCCCTATTGTTTTCATTCATGCCCATTATAAAATTGTTAATGTACTCTGATCATGACTACATTTAATAAGTGCTATTTCAGACAGGAAATGGAACTGTTATAGTGATAACTCCTTTCCCCTAGTGTATTAAAGGAATCTGTTTATATCTTACTGATTCTTCTCACCATAATATAATGCATGAAATAACCAGTACAGTTGGGTTCACTATAATGGTGAAAGAAAAGGGGAGAAAACAACACACACAATAATAGCCAACTTTTAATGAGAATTCTGTAGGGTTTTGACCAAGCAGATTCAAAATAATTTATCTATGATGATGGCAAAAGCACATTACTCACAACATTATACTGCTAAGGACTCTCACACTATTCCCAGGGCTGTAGTGTGGCCTCTTACAGATGTACAAGAATAAACTTTATAACTTTTGCTATTAGTTGCTAAGAAACATATTAGGATTGCAGCTCAGATTCTTTACTCTATCAGTCTCGTAATGCCCCATAGTGGCATTTATTTCCTTCAGATGATTAAATGATCAGCACTGTGATTGTTTAAATATAATTGCCAGTGAAAATGTTTTCGGAAAGCGAGCCACATTTGTATGGGTTTTATTCCAAGGAGGTGGGAGGGGGGAGAATGGGATTAGAGTAATGATTTTATTGACATTAGCATGTTGAAATGACTTGAGGTTTTGACAAGCATGTAATGGTTCCCTTTTCTGATTAATTAGAAATCAATTTTACTGTTTTTTGAATCTATATGTTGGATGCAAAGGGACATCAAAAAAGAATAGATTCAGAATGAGAGTGGTTTGAGCTCACATGCTAGAACTTCCACTTCCTGCATGCGGCTGACTTGAGTAAATGTTTAATTTCCTCAGAACCTCAGGGCTGCCTTATGCAAAATGGAGGTGGTAATAGAGACCTTTTACAGCAGTATACAAGGAATAAATAGGATAATATATTGCCACATGATAAATTGTGATGGTTACCTGTTATTGTTAATGCCTAAAATTAGGCATTTTTAAAATTTGAAATTCTCAGGATATTTTTTAAAGTTTTTCATAAAAGCAGTGACTGATAGGATAGATTAGGAATATATTCCTTCAATTAACACAGTGTTAACTCTCTATAGGTCATACCAAAATTACATAGTGACGTGTGAAACTCATTCACTTATTCCTTTATTTGCACATTATTCAAGATTAAACACTCACTGATGAAAGCATTAAATAAAGGGGAGGGGTCTTAAGCCCCAATCCCACCAACTATAATGGGTGACATGTAGCTGAAGAGAAGACATCTGAGTGTATATACCCCTCACATTCTGAACCAACAGTATTGTATATGAGGATTAGCTGGAAGTAATTGCTTCACAATCTACATTGAAGGCCAAATGTTGCTACAGAATGAGTTTAAATATTTTCAGATCAGCTCTATCAGGCACCATGTTCCCACACTTAGTGTCTTTTCTGGTTTTATATATTTAGTGCATGTTAATACAGTTGGGCTGTCCAGTGAAGGAGATCATTTATGACCGTTAGCCTCTGTGAAATTAAGCCCTTCCATGCACCCCACCACCACCACCAAAGAATTCACCTTTATAATCTCCAAAGGGTTCTGGATGTCCAAACCCAATGTATTTGATGTATCTTCTCATTTATATGTCTTATATTTGGGATTCCACAAAAGAATAAAGGACTCTACTGAGGAGAAAAACAGTAGTTTCTCCAGAAAATAATCTGGATTTCAAACATTTCTTAAAATTGTAGATCAGGCAACTGATCTCTGACTTTGACTTCCCCCAAGTGGGGCTTGTGCTTTCACCACTTCTATATGTCATATGCATCATACCTGTTTCATATTTGTTTCTGATCCCATAGGAAGCAGGTCTGTAGTTTTTGCTGTGTCCCCATACATACACATGCCCAAACATTTCCATGCTTGCATGAGTAGAAAAATGTCACTTTCATATATATAATAATATATTTTCATCTCCTGAGAGGGAAAGCTGTGAATCTGTCTGTCATACAGAATTAAATAATCTTTGGAATCCCATCATTATAACTTTTACGCAGTGTGACTTCTTTGCTGATTGTAATTATCTCTCACAATTCCAGTCCCAGGGTAAGTCATATATTTTGATCTGTAAACATCAACTTATATGCAAGACACTGTGCTAGGAACGCTGGAAAAGCAAGGAGGAAATTAGATAAGATCCTGCCAGAATCTCAAATGAGTAGGAAAGGGAGAAAGAAAAAGAAATATACATGGGCTGCCTACCATCAGATGAAAAGGAAGAAGCCAATATACCAGAAGGCTGATAGAAATAGAAAATCTGCCAGAAACCTAAACAAGGATTAAAGGGGCTTTTAATCTTAATTCTAGCAAGTTCAAACTTGCTGAATTCAGTAGTTATCATTTATATTCTTTATTCTTCTATAATTCTTCTCTCCTCCTTTTGAAAATATGAAGAAATACCCTGCCACCTTTTACATTTATCATCATTAACAAAGATCAAATATAAAAAACTTTACAAAAAAAAAAATGGGGAAAAGAGCAAGCAATAATACTACAGTGTGAATAAGATCTGAACTATACCGTAAGGGTGTATGTGTGAGTGAGGTGAGCACGTCACCTGGGAATATTGCATTACCCCCTTAATCTGCATTCCATGGAGCATCTATTTACTAAATGGTTTCCCAGTGGCAGTAAAGAGTTGGAAATACATACCCATTACTGTTTTCTACCTTCTTATAGTGTGGGTGTTTTGTTT
The DNA here is from genome assembly GCF_023851605.1 of Tamandua tetradactyla. Lineage (NCBI taxonomy): Eukaryota > Metazoa > Chordata > Mammalia > Pilosa > Myrmecophagidae > Tamandua > Tamandua tetradactyla. Next base: position 5,315,139 of record NC_135341.1, on the reverse strand, counting down.
CGTTTTGTTAAATAGTGAAGAATGGGCAGTTTATAAAAGGGACTGCCTCCCTTACTAACAAAGAATTAACTTAAGTCCCAGAAAATTCTGGCTGTTGCTCCAGGAATTATGATACACCACTGGGCAGACAGGAGACCAGGTGTCCGGATTCAGTTTGGGGACCAAAAGCCAATAACACTTCACGTTGAAAACCTTTTTAGTCCTCATTCCCTGTGGCTTACAGGATAAGCTACTACTTTTCTTTATCTCTCTGCTCTTTAATGCATAATAAAGAAAAGAAAAAGAAGGCCTGTATCTGAGAGCCCTGTGGTGAGGAAAAGAAAGTTGATGTTTATGAATTGCTTTCGAGGGAGAGATCATAGTCTTAGGATTGAAAAGTAACCTGAAATCAGTTTTGTGTTTCTGTAGAGTGCCCGAGCCTGATGCATCCATTCCCTCAGCTATCAAAGGTCATGCTGAGGACGGCTGAGGTCCCAGAAGGGAGGCGACTTGAAAAAGGTCACAGCTGACAGCAGAGTGTTGTTGTCACAGTGTAGTTATCAGGGTTTCCTGACCTCCCCCAAACTTACCCCCTATTTGTATTTGTGTTTCTCACGCTGGTCTCCCCTCCCCTGTTCTCCAGATGTATGTCTCTGAGGTTACGGTGGCACTCCAGGGATCAGAAGGAATAAGGGGTGAGATAGGAACCCAAGTGAGTCATTAGAAGGCATCTGTAATTTTTCTCAGCAAGATCCAGGCTTTTAAAACTTTCTTAAACTTTTAAACTGCTCTATAATTACTTCAAAATATCAATATTGGAGTGTTCAAATGTTTCCAGTGCTTAGGAAAATTCAAACAAATCTCGTGTCCTCCATGCTATAAAACAGCATTTGAACTCAAGACTAGAGAACATTTGTCACTTAAAAAAAAATCTGTTCTTGGCATTTTGAAATATCGTTTGATCACCGCCGGCTAATTGCTGCTGTTCCTAATCCACCAGGTTGACATTTAATGAATGTTTGTGATAAATCTGTCCGCTAGGTGGTTGAACCCCATAACTTTCTTGCTTCTTTTTCATTTCACAATATTTTTAATAAAGGTGCCAGGCATAATTCCCCTGGAAAGGTCAATATACTCTTTTATTAACCATAACCCTGACTGGTTTCCTGAATGAATATTGTCATGAAATGGGCTATTGTATTATGATTTCGAATTTTAGGTCATGCTTTTTAATTATATTTATCTCATTGCCTGTGCAAGTAGTTACTTGTGGACATTTAGAGAATTAGTATAATAACAAACAACATTTTTTATTGTCCTCTTTAGAGGTTCAAATCTCAGGTGCATGTGGAGACCAGGAAGGTAGCATGAACAGGTGATGCAGAAAGATAGAAGCCCAATAAAGAGAGATGTGAAACATCCCAGCCTGGAATGTGTATGCTCTTCCTATAAGGAATGCTATAAGCATTCAGTTTTTGAGAACAATTTAATCACTGTGCTGGATAGGCAAGACCCATCTTGGCCTGAATCTCCTACCACTGTTAGCTTATTGATGCTTTCACATACAACATTATGGGGAAAATAAAATTAGCCCCATTTTTCAGATGAGGAACTGAACATCAGAGAGGGTGAGGTCTTTACCCAAAGTCGTACAGCTAAAAAGTGGTAGAAATGCTACTCAAACTCAGCTCAGTATCCACCGTGACAACTGAAAAACCAAAACTGTGGTCTGAGGGAAAAAAAAAGAAATAACACAGTGAGTGCCGTACATTAGAACTGAAAGAACATCAAGCTGGGAATTAAGAGGTCTGCATGGCAGGCCCAGCTTTGCCCTTGGCAAAGCTGATGTGTAAATGCTTTGATTCAAATTTGATGTACTTATGATTTTGTGCCCATTGGAAGTTCCCATGCTGGATATGAAGGGCCATTTCATAGATGCCATTTTTCAAAGGTATATGATAGTTGATGCAGACTTAAGAAGTGGGTTATGATTTAACCAGTCTGCCTAGACCCTCAGAAAAGAAAAAATGTTCAAATCCTGCTGCCTTCTGTGGTCCTTATGCATAAGTAAGGGTGTAACCTCAGGCAGAGCTGTAACCTCTCTGTACTTCATTCTCCTTATCTGTAAAATGAGAGCAGTTGGATAACTGGATCATTTCTAAGATCCTTTCTGGGTGTAATATAACATTAATATGTGTGAACTAATGAAAATAACCCATTTCAGACAGAATCATAACGATACACTTGTCAAAACTAAAATGATGTCATGGGAAAAAGGACTAGAACTCAGAAGACATCTAGCAGTTAATAGAATAGCAATTAACCAGACAAGAAGTAGCCTGAGAGCTCCATGATGAGCTGGAAAAAGCAGGGTTGGGGTGGCAGAGGTCTCTGGATCAAAGCCCAGCTCTGCCTGCCTTTTGACAGTTGTCTCACTCCAAGCAACTTATCTAACCTCTCTGAGCTTCACTTTCCCTTCTGTAAAAGATGAATAATGGGACTTACCTCACCAGGTGGTTTTAAAAGTTAAATGTCATGGCTCATAGTAGGCATTTAATAAATGCTAGTACCCCTTCTTCTATAGGTATGACGTGAGTGCTGGCGTGAACGAAGGGAAGATTTTTATATAACGAGTCCCTTCTTTTTGAGTCTTTGGGTGGTTAAACTTGAGTAGCTCCTGTTTGGATCAGCCCTCATAGCTTAGATTACTTGTCCTTGATCACCCCATACTCCTGTATTCTACGTGGTCATCTGTCCATTCACAGAGGTGGATATGTCCATCCATTCCACAAATATTTAGGGAGATCTATGTTCTCAAAATTGTACAGCTAATGTATAAGACAAACAAGTTCCCTGCTATCATAGTGCTTTGTTGGCTGAAAGCCAAATGAATAACAAGAGAACACATAAGAAGATCATTCATTCAAGACGATGTTCCTTCCATGATGATAGCACAACTGGTTTTGCGATAGACAAGAACTAGAACAGAGTTGGCGATGGCTGACCAGGAGGGCCTCTTGGACAGCAGGATTGCACTGCAAAGTATATATTATCCCACGTGGTGCCTTCTGCTGATGAGGTGAATTTTGAGTTCAAATCTGTAGGATAGGTAGTGAGTCCCACCCCTCAATATCTCTTCCTGTTTGCCTGAAATAAAAAAAAAAAATAGTATTGGAAATTACTGAAATGCATCTGATCTCTTTTTCTTTTTTCTTTCTTTTTTTTTGCATGGGCAGGCACTGCCCATGCAAAAAAACATCTCATCTCTTTTTAAAGAGTCATAGTCATGTTCTGGAAGAAAAGATAGGTCCTACTGGAGCTCAGAGTCACTTGACCACAAGCAAAAATGTTCTTTTGCCTACAGTTTCCTGTATTTAAAAATTATTAGATACATTGTTGTGAAGTGCAGTTGAATTATACAGTGAGAACCATCACAAATCAGCAAGGGCAGCTTTTCCAAGAGAGTAAACTCTGGTGTTGGCCTTCAGGCCAAAAATGAAACACTAACCTTAAATGCAGTGAGTGACCTCAGTAATCCACTCAAATTATTGTATTTTTTACTTCAACTTTTTTGTGGGCACTCATGGATGCAAAAAATGTGTCAGAAATTGGTATAACAGACGTGATATGAAGCAGTGTACTGTTTGACCTTGATAGTGAAAAGGAATAAGAAAAAGATATTTTGGGAATCAAATGCTTTATTTTTATGTAAATTATGAAAAGGGTTATTTAAAAAGGATTATGATGAGAATTATTTTACCTTTTGAGGGGTAAAATAGAGGTTGTTATATATAGGAATTATTGCTATGAAAGACATTGATTAATAGCTCCACTCTTTATGAGATAACATAGAGACAGCAGAATTGGGTAATAAATGAGTTGCAGGTTCTGGAATCAGATTCCCTGAGTTCAAATTGGATTGTTACTTACCAATTATTGAACCTCAAGCAAGTTAACTTTCCCAAGTCTGATGTACTCATCTATACAATTGGGATGCTATAGCAAGTGCTTTATAAGGGCATTAGGTAAACTAATGCCTAGAATGTACTCATCACAGCTGCCATAGGGAAAATGTAATAACAAAACAACTATCATATTATCCTCATCATTATCATCATTACAGAAGCAGCTAATGTACATTGAGCACTTACTGTATGACAGCACAATTCTAGGCGTTTGCAAGTATTAACTCTCTTAATCCAATCACAAACTTATCAGGATAGATAAGGAAATAGAAGCACAGAGAAGTTAAATATTTTCCCCATCATCACACAGTAAGTGCTAGAACCAGGATTTGAACACTGCTAACCTGACTCCGGAATCTGTGCTTTACACATAACACAATGCCATTTCTAAATTAACATTAGATGCTACTAATACAATTGCTATTTCAAAATTTTAATTCAAATTAATTGGAAACATTATATTTATTAATACTTACTCATTATCAACAATACTTTTGCTTATTGTTATAAAAGGAACTTGAACTCTAGCATTGAACATTTAAATTAGACCCAATAAAAAATGTGTGATTGTAGTTAAAATACTGGTTAGAGTTCATTAGAAGTACTCACGAAAACTTCATTTTATGGATATTTTATAATTTTTCTGCAATGATGGTGTAAGGATGGACCTGCTGGAGCATAAATCATTCATTCTTATTCAACAGCAATGTTAGGCTCTTACTATGCTTGATGTTGGCCTGATGGCCCTCAACTTGTTGTAGAACTAATGTACGAGTTCTGCTCTCCCCTCCTGAGCCTGTCTTCCATCCCACAACAATTTACAAACTGGTGTGCCTCTCTTCCCAGATACCGCAATGGGGGAGAGAGAGAGCTGGATTCTCAGTAAGGCACAGAAGACTTTTCTTGCAACTGCTGAGGCAGCACTCAGTACAGAAAGCTAGCATGACCCCCCACTCTTCCTCCGAACTCCTTACTCCAGAGGTTTGTTTTTTGTTTTTCATCCCTTCCAGCATCTAGATGTCTGTTGATGGTGATCTCTCTTGATCTCATTTATTTCTACTTCTAAACATTCTTGGCATCTGTACTGTTTTCCACCTTGGGGGGGATTGAGGTGAGATTCCTTCTTCCCCAGGCCACTTGCCAACATCCCTAATGAATGTCACATCACTAGCAGGGAAAATAATTGGTTAGAAAGTAGATCATATTTCTCTCTTTCAAACTCTGCCTAGATTCTAAATTTGATCTTAGGGCCAAATTGCAGAAATTCAAGTCAGTGTTTGGGAACGGGGAAGTAAGTGAGTCCTTGGGGGAAATGAATTTCTGAAATGGTCTTTTGTACGATGTGGTCTTCCATATCACAGGCACCTACTCATTTCACTGTTGTGATGAAATTTGGGATTATTTAACCCAGTGGAATACAAGCTGATGGAATATTCATTAGCTCATAAGATCATAATAAAGTGGAATTTGGAGATATAAATAATTGATCCCTCATATGACACATCTGCCTAGCTACAACATTCTTATTGAATTAAGATGTTCAAAATCTATCAAACTTTTGAAAATAATATATGAAAGAAATCTATTGTGATGGAAATTTTTAAAACATCATTATTTGGCTAATTATTCTCCACAGTCTTTTAGAGAATACACTAGGTCTTTTAAAATTCTTTTCCAATTAAATTGTAATCCCATATAAAACTGCTATTCTAAAGGTCAAATTATAAAGTATTCATCCTCAGTGCTTCTAAAAGATAATCATTAGCAGGTGCACGGGTGGTTCAGTGGTAGAATGCTTGCCTTCCATGCAGGAGACCCGGGTTCGATTCCCGGACTATGCACCCCCAAAGGAAGAAAAAAAAGTCATTAGTGCCAATTCTTAAATGGAAACACTATTAAGCTCAATATCCAAAGAGCTTTTATTTAGAACCACCCATGCCTCCAGCCAGCCAGGCAGCAGCTAGCATCCTTAGGGCCAGACAGGAAAACAGTACTTCTGTATTTGCTTTAAGAATGCCAAGAAACTTTTCCTTAAAGAAACAGCACTTAAAGACATTGGTCAGTACAAAGTTCAGGATATCTATATTATGAGAGATGTGAAAAGAAGGGGTTGGGGTTGCTCTCATTCTGTCTTCCACATTTATTTTCTTCATGTCTTTAAGGATTTCCCCTAAACATAGGTGGGTCTTCACCATGTGGGATGCTGCATCAGTTTATTTTTAGTGATATTCACTCAAGAGCCCTTAGGAATTTGTCTGATTCATCTCAAATGAGTCATGATAATTAAAAGCCAGGTCTCTAGAACCACCCTACCTAGGATTAAATCTTGGCTCCTTTTATTAGCTGTGTGACTCTGGGTGGATCATTTACTCTGAATCTGCTTCCTCATCTTTAAAATGATAATAACAATAATGCCTAACCCATGGGGCAGTTGCAAGGATTAAGAGGTATGACACATGTAAGATGTGGAATAGTCTTTAGCAATGATTATTACACCATCATCATTCTTAAATTGCCTGAGAAGTTTTAGCCCTGACCTGGCTCTAAAGTGGACTTAAATCAGGAGGAGTTTCCTTCTGATGGAAAATAGAGGAATCCCAGAGAACAATGTAAAAGTCAGAGGAAAAAAGGGAAAAGTTCATGTGTCAACTTGGCCAGGTTATGGCATCCAGTTGTTTAGTCAAGCAAGCCCTGGCCTGATGGTGAATATGGGTATTTTGAGGATTTAAATCATTAAGTAATTGATTGCATCTGTGGCTGATTACATTTACAATCAAGAAAGGGGATTGCCTTCAGCAATGATAGAGATCTCACCCAATTAACAAAGGTCTTAAGGGGAGAAATGATGATTTCAAACAGTCATAAGAATTTCTGTCTTCCTCAGGCAGCCAGCCAGCTTCTCTTGGGGAATTCATTGAAACTTTCATCAGTGCTCCCAACTCACAGCTTCCCTTATAAAAGCCAGACTTTCCAGTCCCTGAGGTCACATGAGCCAATTCCTATAATATTTGTGCATACATCACTCAATATTTACACACACAGATGTGTGTGTATAGGTATGTGTACTGTCTGTTCTGTTTCTCTGGAGCGCCCCAACTAATATGTGTGTTTGCAAGATAAAAAGTAAAGTTTTCATTCTGAACCCAACCATTGATTCTGATTCTACATGGGACTAGAGAAATGCTTATAGTTTCCAGTCATTTGGTAGAGTTTCCAAGTGAAGGATCTTCTTTCTTTGAGAAGATGGAAATAATACTAATGATAATGATACTAATAGCAGCAGTTGCCATTTAATGCTTAGAATTTGTCAGACACCAGGTAAAACAACTTACAGTATAATCTCTTTTAATATTCAGGAAAAAAATCATTATCCGCTTTTAAAAATGAAAACACAAAGTTAAGTCACAGGAAGTAATTTGTCGGGGTCACAGAGTTCGTAATTAGCCAAGCAAGAATTCAAACCTAATTTTATCAGATTCTTCTCTTCTAAACTCTATGGCCTCACCTGGGCCAGGTTCCCTCTTCAATATCTGGGGCCCAGCTAAAGGGACTAGTTGTAAGACTAAGTGAGCTGAGGAGAGAGAGACATCCAGCCATAATATATGTCCAGAGCTTGCTGCCTTCCATCAGGTAAATGACCCAGTTGTTTATTACAGATGCTTGCCATATTTTTCTGAAAGATCTACAGGGATAGTCACTTCACAGCCACCCTCAGAACTTGACCAGTTCTGCTACTGTTAGTGGAACTGGTCAAGCATGGCAAAGTAAAGGCCTAAGTAAGCAGATGTGCTCTCTGTGACTTGGACCCCCAGCTGACAAGCTCACTGTGAGATGTTCTGCTTGAGAACTTTCTGTTTAACATGCCAAGCAAACCAACCAAGTCTTAAGACCAGGGAAACCACTGCTTTCTGTCAGTATCGCTTGGATTTATCGAATACCTTTGGAGGACGAGTTTGATATCTATCATAGACCTATCTACCTTAAGTAAAAGCAGCTCAGGGAATGACCAGTGAGCTGCCTTCTCCTGCTATCCATCACTAGCACATTTTCTTGATTATTTTCTGTTACAAGGAAAATTATCTTATTTTTGATGCAGAAACTATAGATGAAATAGATAAATATTTGGTAATAATTGGTAATAATCAGTATCTGCCTTCACCACTTTGCAGAAGTAACATGTACTATTTGTTACTTTTTCAAGTTCTTGTATAGATAGGTTAATTTTTTTCTCCCTTTGTGTTCCAGTGTAACATGTATATAACATAAACTTTGCATTTTAATCATTTTAAATGTGTAACTCTGTGACATTAATTACAATTACATGGTTATACAATCACCACCACCATCTATCACAAAAGATTATTTATCACCCAAAGCAGAAACTCCATACTATTAGGCAATAATTCCTATTCCCCATTTGCCTCAGCCCCAGGTAACCTCTAATCTACTTAAGTCTCTGTGAATTTGCTTATTCTAAGCATTTTATATAAGTAAAATAATAGAATATGTGTCCTTATGTAACTCACTTATTTTACTTAGCATAATGTTTTCAAGGTTCATCCATTTTATAGCATTTATCGAAACTTCGTTCCTTTTTTACGGCTGAATAATATTCCATGGTATATATGTACTGCATTTTGTTTAGCCATTTATTTGTTGATGGACACTTGGGGCTATTTCTGCATGTTGACTATTGTAACTAATGCTGCTATGAACAATGATATATAACTATCTAGTTGAATCTCTGTTCTCAGTTTTGGGGGGTATATATCTAAAAGTAGAATTTCTGGGTCACACAGTAGTTATATGCTTAAGTTTTTTGTGGAACTACCAAACTGTTTTCCACGGTGCTGCAACATTTTAAATTCCCACCAGCAATGCATGAGAGTTCCAATTTCTCCACATCCTCACCAACACTTGTTATTTTCTCTTCTGTTTTGTTTTCGTTTTTAGTAATAGCCATACTAATAGGTGGTTTGATTTGCAGTTTCCTAATCGTTAATGATACTGAGCATCTTTTCATGTGCTCATTGGCCATTTGTATATCTTTGGAGAAGTATCTATTTACATCCTTTACCCATTTTTTTAATTGAGTTGTTTGTCTTCTTGTACTATTGCTTTTAATACTTTTTTGTTTAATTATAAAATTCAAATGAAATTGGATTCAATTCCTTAATTAATATGTCTTCCCTGCTAGAAGGTAAACTCCATGTCACCAGAGCTAACAGAATGTCATAAACATATTATGCATTTAATAATGAAGGAAGGAAGATCAAATTTTTGATCACCACAAACTACCTGTTCCAGCAAGAACAAGCCATTAGACCACTCAGAGGTTATTTTTTAAATGACTTTCATAATACAACTCACAAGATTATTGGGAAGAGTTAGGCAGATGGTCGTGATCAATATTGCTGTTATTTAGTTCAGTACCACTTTTTAAAGATGAGGAAACTGAAGCCTGTACAGATTTAGTGATCCCACCGCCAGGTTCACTTAGAGGAAGAATACAAACCTTCAAACTTTGTCTCCAGATTTTAAGATGCTCCCTATGCTTTCCCAACATGGATCTTAACTTGGACATTTTTATAATGTGAAGTGTTGGGTTGCCTGAATCAAACAATAGGGATTTCTATGACGCAACATCTTTGGTGATAATGGTTGTGAATGATCTTTATTTCAAAAATGGATCCTCAGACTTATCAGGAGTAACGTTAATTTGCTTGACTGTTAATATTGCTTAATTTTGAATGAAATGTTTTTAATGTACCTAAAACTGATTGATGCATGTATCTTCTAGCTAAATATGTCCTAATTCTGACTGTGATCTTCCTAAGCAAAAAATGCTAGAAAGCCAGTTGAATTAACAAATGCACTCAGACTTCAGCATTATTCAGTTAAAGCTGAAGTCCTTCAGAAATCAGCTACAGAAACCGTCTTGCTAAGAGACACCTGTCACAACCAATTCTGTTCACTTAACGCTCATTTCTAAAATTGATGGGTGTTTTGTTTTAATTTCAGGAACTTCCCTCTCCCCTCAAACAGAGAAATGGAAAGAAAGATATCCTTAGTTCAGGCTCCTGGTTTTAAAATGGGTGTAATAACAATAAAATCCACAAAATTAATATGGGGTGTATTATACGGTGCATTTTAAGGGTACAGATTCTGAAATGCCAGTATTTCTGGAAACATTCCTCTAGTGAACAGAGATTTGCAAAGCAGAGGTTGGCTTTTGTAAAAAATAGGGACATCTCCATCGCACCACCTGATCCGAGACATGTAACCTCCGTGGGGAAGTACTTTTGTTTTCATTATGGGTGCTGAGGAGCATGTCCAGTTGAATTATTCCCACATTGTAAGCAGTAAAATAAAGAAAAATAACCTTGTATAAAATGCTGTAAACAGGCTGCCAGGGTTCAAATGAAAATACTCCACAATTAGTTCATCCTAAATGGAAATAGGTGTACTCTCTGGAAACAAGGTCATGCATTTCATTCTCGATTCCTATCACACCTCTGCTTGTTTCTCCAAAGCTATAATAAGTCTGGTTAATCATCTTATCTACTCCTCAAACCCATTAATCTCTGTTATTAACCTACAAGACCTTGTCTGATGGGGTCCAAAAAGCAAATTTTAAGACCTTGATAATACTATTAGTGATATAATAATGTTTCTCCATCCCAAGTTTATACCCATAAACATTTGGCATGTTTCCATTCATGATAGGAAAAGGGACTTTGGATTTTACTGGATTTGGGACCTTTAATTATTGGTAATTGGCTTTATGAGATTTGATACAGTATTGGTTTAATCAAGGAGAGTCACAACTATTGAGACAAATGGTTTTTCTTTTCAGTTCTCAATCTATTCTGTTTGGAGTACATTTTATCAGCATAGGTTATTACTTTTGTTTCCGAGGAAGTATTTTTTTGTTCCAGTTGACGCAAGACCTTTGGGACCACCACATCTTTAGCTACCAGTGCATTACCTCATTCGGTGCTATGCCTTTACAAAGAAAACCTGGTAACCACTGCTAGCCTTAATCACTGTTTCTGAATCTACTATAAGGGGAGAGCAGCAGAGTCATATGGAATTGCAGGAGCTAGGAGGTTCAAAGGGCCCATGTACTATTACGGTAACCCATTCCCGTGAATGGGTCTCGGAGAATGAATGACAAATTCACATCTCAGAAAAAATTGCAAGGCACTACCTATTTCATTGCTGGTAGATTATGACTAGTTGGGAATGCCAAATAAAAAATGCAGTAGCAACTATCTGCTGTCTGCAGCATAAGGAAATTTGGCTCGTTTCACATCTGCCACATCTTTTAGGTATATTTTCCTATCCTTTCACCTTTTTGAATAGTTTGGACCAAACACTGAAGATTGTGTGCTGTGTTTTATGGAGTCTGATCCTCAAAGCTTGTTAAATCATCAGAAATGTCTCAAACTCTGCTTACCAGCATGAAGCACTGCAGCAGCAGTCCTCATTGTATGCTTAGAACAATGCTGATTCTAGGAGAAATTAGCAGTTAACAGCCCTGGTTTCAACAGGATTTTTTAAATTCTTTGGTACTACACTGTCTATCCCCAAGACGGAGCTCTTGTAAATGGTAGCCCCCAAACTCGTTGAGTAATTAATCTGTTTTTTGTTCAAAGAGAAGCATCCAGGGCCAATGTTCTGCACAACAGACTTTGTAATAACTGTTAACATAGTAAAGTAAAGTGAAATAGGAAGGAAGCAAAAATGTCAACCTAGGTTCTAATCTTGGCCCTACCACAAATAATCTGGGTAGTTGAAGCAAAACATGACATCTGGAGGTTTCAGTTTCCTTTGGGAATGCAAATATATGATCTCTTGAATCCTTTGAAAACATGAAATGTTGGAATTCTCTGCCCATTGTGAAGAAAAGTGTGCTTCTATAATATCCACAACCCTATTCTGCAGTTTGTTTATGGTCTAGCTTTAGTAAGAATCACCAACCCATTCGAATATTTAAATGATCGATCAAATACCTTGAAAAGGGTTGATATTTTAAAGGTATCATAGACAGGAACATATCCAGATTAGGAAGATTAAATATTACAATTGGGACTGGCAGGCTGCCATTTTTACTGTATACCCAAATAAACAGCTAGAATAGATTTTGGCACACTCACAAGCTTTTCAGAAAATATGTGAGTAGTGTGATGCAGGGTTCTAACCTTTTCCTGAAGGTGTTAGTTCAAACATTCCCGCCCCCCCTCCCCCAGGATCTGGTGGAATGTGACATCATATATTTCCTTTGTTTCCCAACAATTATGTTATTCTCTTTTCTTCTTTCCAAAGAACATGAAAAGGAAGCTGTAATTGGGATTTTGTGGGCTCTCAATTCCTCTTTCTTTCCTACAACCGAGATGACACCCTCACAAAGGGGAGGGAAGTCTTTAAAATTTTTTCTGTCCAATAGGTTAGAAGGATCTCATTTTGCTTTAACAGCCCTATTTCAGAGTAATAGAATGGTATTTTCTAATTCAAATTTGTTTTGTATCTAAAAAAAGTGTGTGATCAGTGCAAAAATTAATCAAAATGATATAAAATGTGATTGTGGGCAATTAATTCTTTGTATTATATCTAATTTTGGTATGTTCATTATTGCAGATAATTTAAAGACCTCTTTCTCAGGCTTCTAAAACTTTACTTTTCTTACCCTCTCATGAATCATAGCAACAGCTGGAACAAAGCAGGATGTTTTGTTCTCACTATTGAATTGTTTGTTAGAGCTTTCTTGACACTTAAGATGCAGGAGGTTAAATCTCTGTTTGTTTTCTTCTTTTAAATTAAATCCAGGTACATCAGAATTAGGTTATGTACTTGATTTTGGACAAAAAATAGAGACTTCAAGAAGCTAGACTAGGGAATTTTCACGTTTTTTCACTGCAGTTTTTGCTAAAATGGAATTATGGGGAGATGTCTCTTGTAGAATTATATTTGAAGATTTTCTAGAAACCAAAATGTGAAAAGTTTAAGAACTCATCAGTATGGCTGACATGAATTTAAGGTTTTTTAAAGCCAATCAAGCAAAATCTTTTGGCATCCCTTTATCCCAAAATACCACTTGATTAAATTCATTTTTCAATATCACTTTTAATTCCTTAGTATGGTTTTTATGTGTCCTTATTTCTCTCAGAAAAAAATGGAAATGAAAAGCTGAAATCTAAAAATAAAATTCATACTTAATGCACAAGCTAAATATACCCCCCCAATTTCTCATTGCTGCATTAATTCAATGAAATCTAATTTAGGCTAGTACCACAGCTCTGAATAGAGATGAATAAGTATTACCAGTTCACATTGTGTTTCTGCTTTTCTTTAAGACTTATCAGAAAAAATGTTAATTGCTTAAGTCCTTACATAACATGGTGTGTTCTTTAAAGTTTTCTGGAAAAGAGCTTAAAAGCAAAGGGCAGCAACAAATTTAGCTTTTATTTTTTTAGCTTCATCCCATTCTGTTGCTATTTACCCAAACTACTCATCCTGATTTCGTACATTGTTTACGAGTTAACTTTCAGAACTCCAGATATTGTTTTGCTGCTTCCCACCCCATACTCAAATTCCTGTGACAGCCTTTGTTGCTTGTAGGACTGTTTCCCAAACTGGTAGTTCTCTAGGATGTAAATAAGAGCACCTCCAGAAAGAAAATGTTCAGTACTCAAATAAATTTTGGCAATCATTGGTTAAAGTTAAACAAGTCCTTTCCTACAGGAATTTTTTTGCAGTCTGAACTATGAATCTCTAAGAGGTCAATGTAGTTTTTAGGCTTTCTCAACCACAAAACATTTTAAGGCATCCCTATTTAATAAGAATATTTTGTGGGAAACAACGTGCCAGGGTGGCAAGACGCACCTTTATAGCTTCATGTCTTCCATTTTTGTGCAGATGTGTTACTGCCATTTTGTGATCACACTGTTATTTATTTTTTTATTAATTAAAAAAAAAATTAACACAACATTTAGAAATCATTCCATTCTACATATGCAATCAGTAATTCTTAATATCATCACATAGATGTATGATCATCATTTCTTAGTACATTTGCATCAATTTAGAAAAAGAAATAGCAAGACAACAGAAAAAGAAATAAAATGATAAGAGAGAGAAAAATAAAAATAAAAAATACAAAAAATATATATTAAAAAAAAGAACAAACAAAAAAAAACTATAGCTCAGATGCAGCTTCATTCAGTGTTTTAACATAATTACATTGTAATTAGGTAGTACTGTGCTGTCCATTTTTGAGTTTTTGTATCTAGTCCTGTTGCATAGTCTGTATCCCTTCAGCTCCAATTACCCATATCTTACCCTATTTCTAACTCCTGATGGTCTCTGTTACCAATGACATATTCCAAGTTTATTCTCAAATGTCGGTTCACATCAGTGGGACCATACAGTATTTGTCCTTTAGTTTTTGGCTAGCCTCACTCAGCATAATGTTCTCTAGGTCCATCCATGTTATTACATGCTTCATAAGTTTATTCTGTCTTAAAGCTGCATAATATTCCATCGTATGTATATACCACAGTTTATTTAGCCACTCGTCTGTTGATGAACATTTTGGCTGTTTCCATCTCTTTGCAATTGTAAATAACGCTGCTATAAACATTGGTGTGCAAATGTCCGTTTGTGTCTTTGCCCTTAAGTCCTTTGAGTAGATACCTAGCAATGGTATTGCTGGGTTATATGGCAATTCTATATTCAGCTTTTTGAGGAACCGCCAAACTGCCTTCCACAGTGGTTGCACCATTTGACATTCCCACCAACAGTGGATAAGTGTGCCTCTTTCTCCGCATCCTCTCCAGCACTTGTCATTTTTTGTTTTGTTGATAATGGCCATTCTGGTGGGTGTGAGATGATATCTCATTGTGGTTTTGATTTGCATTTCTCTAATGGCCAGGGACATTGAGCATCTCTTCATGTGCCTTTTGGCCATTTGTATTTCCTCTTCTGAGAGGTGTCTGTTCAAGTCTTTTTCCCATTTTGTAATTGGGTTGGCTGTCTTTTTGTTGTTGAGTTGAACAATCTCTTTATAAATTCTGGATACTAGACCTTTATCTGATATGTTGTTTCCAAATATTGTCTCCCATTGTGTAGGCTGTCTTTCTACTTTCTTGATGAAGTTCTTTTTTTTTTTTTTTTTTTTTTTTTTTTGAGAGAGGGAGGAAAGGAAGGAAAGAAAGACAGAGAAGGAAGGAAGGATGGAAGGAAGGAAGGGAGGAAGAAAGGGAAACATTTTCTTATTTTATTATATTTTGTTTGTTTGTTTGTTTTTTACATGGGCTGGGGCCGGGAATCGAACCGGGGTCCTCCGGCATGGCAGGCAAGCACTCTTGCCCGCTGAGCCACCGCGGCCCGCCCAGATGAAGTTCTTTGATGCACAAAAGTGTTTAATTTTGAGGAGCTCCCATTTATTTCTTTCTTTCTTCAGTGCTCTTGCTTTAGGTTTAAGGTCCATAAAACCGCCTCCAATTGTAAGATTCATAAGATATCTCCCTACATTTTCCTCTAACTGTTTTATGGTCTTAGACCTAATGTTTAGATCTTTGATCCATTTTGAGTTAACTTTTGTATAGGGTGTGAGATACGGGTCCTCTTTCATTCTTTTGCATATGGATATCCAGTTCTCTAGGCACCATTTATTGAAGAGACTGTTCTGTCCCAGGTGAGTTGGCTTGACTGCCTTATCAAAGATCAAATGTCCATAGATGAGAGGGTCTATATCTGAGCACTCTATTCGATTCCATTGGTGGATATATCTATCTTTATGCCAATACCATGCTGTTTTGACCACTGTGGCTTCATAATATGCCTTAAAGTCAGGCAGCGTGAGACCTCCAGCTTGGTTTTTTTTCCTACACTGTTATTTTTAATTCCTCATCATCTTTGTTCCTGCTGTCCCTTACCCTGGCATTCTCTTTATCTCTTTTTTCTCCTCTTGATATCCTACATTTTTCCATATCAAAACTATGTTATATACTTTATTAAATTATTGTTTTTCCCTGTGAGAATTAGAATTCACTGTCTCCTTTGTAATTCCATAGCATTTTGTTTACACAGGTACTTAAGCTTTTCTCATTATCTGTTCTGAATCAGGCAATTGGCTAGGTCTTCTTGCAAAAGGTAGTACTCCTCAGGAGCAGGGGATTTATCTTCATTTATCTTCACATCCTCCCTTTCTTAGAACTCTCCCAGGCATGTAATAGGCAGTCATTCTGGTTGAACAGAATTGAGTTGAATCACCCCAAAACCACAAGTCAAACCAGGTCACTCCTCTGCTTGGATCCCTGCCCCTGCTTCCATTTTCATCAGAATAGGAGTCAAAGGCTATCCAAGGCTCCCGCTTCCCCACATGTTCACCCACCCTCCCCATGCCAGTACCTCCCGACTCCATCTCTGAACTGCTCTCTCGTTCATTCACTCCACTCCAGCCCAACTGGTCTCCTTGTTTCCTTTAAGATGGCCAATATTCTGCCTTTTGAGAGCATTTTCTTCTACCTGGAATGATTCCCCTAAAAACTCACCTGGCAAAATCCCTTCCACCTTCAAGTCTTTTCTTTAATGTCACTTACTCAGTTTCTTACCCTGAGAGCATAATTTAACCTGCCTTCCTTCCCCCACCTCTTCCAATTCTTCCTATCCTGCTGTTCTTTTTTTTTTTTTTTTTACCCCCAGCTGCATTTTTTTCTAACATACTATGTAATTCACTTGTTTTTTTTATATTTATTGCTTTCTTCCCTTTCCTGGCAAGATATAAGTTCCGCAAGGACAGAGATATTTGTCTGTTTCCTTCATTGCTGTGTCCTTACCCCCTAGAGCAATATCTGGCCTATATTAGACACTTACTATAGTTGAGAGAATTGAATGAATATGGATTTCATCGCATTTTCTAAAACAACAGATTTATGATGTTAGTTTGTCATAATAGGTCCATGTAGAGCTTAACAAGATCAGAGTAGTTTTTGTTAATTTTCATTATTGAAAAATTGTTCTCTGTACTTCAGCTCACTCAAGCTGTGAAGGCAGTAAAACATTGCATCAATTAAAATATTCCAATTAACACTAATCAGGACGAGCAATATTAATACCACAGCGGAACCGGGTTGTTCTCTCTCAGTAGCCTCATTTCACTCTAGACCCAGTATGCCAATTGCATAAGATAACGTTTGTTCCTGATCATGAATTTTGGTAAAATGGAAACTTTTTACAGGAGAGGAAAACAGAGCATTCAGAAAATGTAGGTGCCTATTGAAAAATATTCTACTTCTGCTCTTCAATGCATTTGGTTTAGCCTTGCCTTCGTCATCATCATGGTCAAGAACAAAATTTCAAGGCATGTCTGCTTTATCACAATGCTGAGATTGATTTTAAGGAACCTAGGAAATATGGAAGTCACTGTTACCCTCAAGGGGGTTGCACTTTCCACTGACTAAATACTGTGGAGTCTAGTCTTAGATCATTTATTTATTCAGATATCTACCTTTGAGCAAGTCTCTTAACTTTTCTGAATTTTAAATGTCTTCTTCCCCTGTACAGTGCAGACAAAACTTACTGCCTTCCCTACTTCACAGGGTTGTTTTGATGGTCAGATGAGTTAGTATGAGTAAATGTGTTTTGGTAATTAAAAATACTGTTTAAAATATATGGAAATATGCAATTAGTTGTCTAGTTGCTAATACTATTAATAATACTATTATTTCTACTAATTTTATGGTTCTCATTTCTGTTATTATACTATTGCTAAATTATCATCATCATCGTAGTAGGAGTCATTTTATCAAAAAGTACAGATTACATTCAATACTGAACAATATATAAGTTAGGGTTTTTTTTAACTTTTTTTATTGTGAAAAATAACATATATACAAAAAACAACAAATTTCCAAGTACATTTTACCAAATAGTTACAGAACAGATTTAAGGATATGGGTTACAGTGCCACGATTTTTCATTTTTTCTTTTAGCTGCTCCAAGACACCGAAGACCAAAACAAATATCAATATAGTGATTCAGCAATCATATTCATTTGTTAAATCCTGTCTTCTCTATTATACTCTTCCTTCTCTTTTTTTCTTTCTTGTGAAAAAGAACATACAGAAAGGCAACAGATTTCAAAGTGCATTGTAACAATTAGTTGTAGAATAAATTTCAGAGTTTGGTATGGGTTACAATTCCAGAATTTTAGGTATTAGCTGCTCTGAGGTACTGGAGACTAAAATAAATATCAGTATACTGATTCAGCACTCATACTCCTTTGTTAAACCCTACCTTCTCTGTATAAAATCCACCACCACTTTTGATCTTTCTCTCACTCTTTAGGGGTATTTGGGCTATGCCCATTCAAGCTTTTTCATGTTGGAAGGGGCTGTCAGTAATATGGGATAGGGGGATGGAACTACTTGATGTTCTGGAAAGGCTGACCCCTCTGCATTTCAGGACTTATCTGGTCCAGGGACCATATGGAATTTGTAGGTTTCTGGAAAGTTACCCTAGAGCATGGACTCTTTATAGAATCATATATGATGCCCTAGGTGTTCTTTAGGATTGGCAGGAATGGTTTGGGTTGGAGTTTGGCAAGTTATGAGAGGTAGCAATGTCTAACTGCAGCCTGCTTAAGAGTGACCTCCAGAGTAGCCTCACGACTGTATTTGAACTCTCTCAGTCACTGACACCTTATTTGTTACACTTCTTTTCTCCCTTTTGATCAATATGGCATTGTTGATCCCACGGTGCCAGGGCCAGACTCAAGGGGTACATTTTTATATGATAAAACCATAAGGGAAAAAATCAATGGAATGATAAAGGTAAAACCATGAGTGAGCGTGAAGTCACCAGGAGTGGGGGGACAGGGTTCAGTTCATGAAGGGACACACAGGGCCTTCAGAGTCACTGGCAATATTCCATTTATTAAGCTGGGTGTTTGGTTTACAACTGTGCATTTTATTCTTTACATAATCATCCTATGTTTTCTTTTGTATGCTTAATATGTTGCACACTAAAAAGTTAGAAATAAAGGAAAAAGATCAAGTTATCTGGAGCCAGACAGCTGGGGTAATATTGTAACATTACCATTTACGAGCGTTGTGAGCTTGGGCACATTTTTTTTACTTTTCTGGGCCTCGTATATAAAAGGGAATATAATACTATACACCTCATAGAATTATTGGGAGGATTAAATGAATTAATACACGAAAAGCACTTAGAATACTGCCTAACGTATTGTAAGCATTCAATAAATCTTAGCTCTAAATGGTTTTATTATTACTCCAACCCAGAGGTGGCTGAATTAGTTATCATGCTTCCAATGGGACAGAATGGATATGAGGTGGCTCTCATAACTGGAGTACCCACATTTCATAACACCTGCCCCTCGTTACCTCAAACACACATTCCTGCATGTCATGGTTAGGGACAGGTGTCAACTTGGCCAAGTTGTGGTACCTGTTCATCTGATTGGGCAAGCGATGGCCTGTCTGTTGCAATGAGGACATTTCATAGATTGGTCATGATCACGTTAGCTACATCCACAGCTGATTCCATTTGTAATCAGCCAAAGGGAAGTGTCTTCTGCAATTAGTGATGCTAAATCCAATCATGGGAAGCCTTTTAAGGAGGACTCAGAGGAGACAGGTTGCATTCCTGCTTTGGCTGGTGAGCCTCTCCTGTGGAGTTCATCCAGGCCATCCATTGGAGTCATCGGCTTCACAGCCTGCCCTGTGGATTTTGGACTCTGCATTCCTACAGTCACGTGAGACACTTTCATAAATTTTATATTTGCAAGTGTTCCCTGTTGATTCTGTTTCTCTAGAGAACCCTAACTAATACACTGCACATCTACTCACATAGCCATGCTTTGTGGCAAGGGATGAAGATATTTTAAGATGGCCCTCAAATGTGTGTGTATGTGATTGGATGAGCTCGTGATGATACCTTGATCTCTGATGAGGTATCCTGGTCACTGTGCTCCATCTACACTGTGGAAATTCGGATGCCACAGTAAAGTTGCAGCTGGAAACAATGGAAGCAGAAGAATTATGGAAGTTGCTTTGGAGTCTTCTGAAAGCTCCAGCAGAACTATGAAGAAGAGACAAACTCAGAGAAATTGGAATAGAAAATGACTTCTAGATCAGCCTCGTGAAGATAAGAAAATCACAGACCAGTGGCCTGAAGCCCAAGATGAGGCAGTAGCTGGATGCAAGCTTGTTTTTTTGAAAACCAGTAGTCTCTATAGTTGACAAAGTCTGGTTTTGAGTAAATAACCTGACCACACCAACGTTGTAGGTCTCCTGGGAACCCAGCCACACCCTGCAGTAGGATGAGGCTGTGCTCTGGCACTGCCAGTGTGCATGGACCTGCAGTGAGGACAATGAGGAGAACCCAGCAGGGACAACGGGGAGAAGGCCGAGCACCAGGAAAGAGGCAGAGATAGGGAGAGGAACTAGGGCATGGATGCCAAAGTAAAAGTTGGCTGTCTTTTAATGCCGCAAATTAAGACCAAGATCCAAATATCTTGTCCTCTCATTGTCCTGGGACCCTGGTCTGTGCAAATGCAAAGTTAATTTAATTAATCCTTCCTACACCAAAATGTATTTCCTCTCAACTCCCATAGCAGTTCCTTATACCATTCTTGAGGTCAGGCACCATGTGTGTGTGATTCATCTTCATATTCCCCAGAGCATTTGCTCTCAATACCATTAATAATCTGATGGAGGGAAGGAAAAAAGAAAAGCAAGGGAGGGACGTCAGACTGAAGAACAGGCATAAGGCACCCCCCAATTCTGAATTCTCTTGCTCTGCAGAAATTCTGAGGCAGAAAGCAGTAACCTCCATTTAAAGCTGAAAGGAAATGATCGCTATGCTAAGTGAGTAATTGTCTTTAAAAAATCAATGCAAATTTGTATTCCTCCTCAGGTCTGTCTCCCAGTTTGGCAGTTATTTAGCAGTTTGTTTTTGTTTTGCTGGGGAGCTGTTTTAAACTTTTGAATGTAAGATGAAAATACTTATTTATCAGTTTCCTCCAGTGTTACATGAACTAAGATGACTTCAACTTCAGTGATAAATAAGAAGCACAAAACAAAATCGAGAATGCTGTGTCTCTCAGCACTACTTTACACTCTTCTTGGCAGTCTCCGTGGGGGCCTTAGAGCCCAATTGGTAGCTGGGAGAGTCATTTATTTTCCTACATGTAGAGGTAGCAGAGGAAGTGAAAATGTTCTACCTTTTTTGTTGTTGGGTGCATGGTCTGAGAATTGAACCCGGGTCTCCCACATGAAAGGCAGGCATTCTAACCACTGTACTATCCATGCACCCCTGAAAAGGTTCTACTTTTTTTTTTTTTTTTTTTTTTTTTTAAAGAGAGAGGGAGGAAGGGAAGGAAAGACAGAGAGAAGGAAGGAAGGATGGAAGGAAGGGAGGAAGAAAGGGAAACATCTTTAAACATTTTCTTGTTTTATTATATTTTGTTTGTTTGTTTGTTTTTTTACATGGGCTGGGGCCGGGAATCGAACCGGGGTCCTCCGGCATGGCAGGCAAGCACTCTTGCCCGCTGAGCCACCGCGGCCCGCCCAGGTTCTACTTTTAAATCCAACATTCCCTACCATGTTTCTCTAACTTGTTTTTCTATGGTGCTTATCACCATCAAAGATACTATGTGTTGCTTGTTTTGTTTTCAGGGGCGTATTTAATACACATTAAGTTTTTTGGGAAGAGAGATGATTGTTTTCTTTTTCACTGATGTTTTCCCAGTGTTTAAAACAGTGGTTGGCATTTGGTAGATTTTCATTCTAGACATATTGTAGGTAATTATCTTAGTTTCTTAGGATTGTCATTACAAAATAACACAAACTGCGTAGTTTAAAACAACGTAAAGTTATTGTCTCAATGTTCTGGAAGCTAGAAGTCTGACTCAAGGCATTAGCAGGGCCCCAGACCCTCTGAATTCTGTAGGGGAGGATTCTTCCTTGCCTCTTCTGCTTCTGGTATTTGCCAGCCTCCTTGGCCTTCCTTGGCTTGCAGATGCATGGCTCCAATTTCTGTCTCCTTCATTTTCACAAGGACTTCTCCTCTCTGGAACTGTGTCCCTTCTCCCAGTCATATCCCCTAATCTAGTCATATTGGGTTAAGGACCCATACAATCCCAATATGAAGTCATTTTAACATCTAATTCTACCTGCAATGACCCTGTAAGGTCACATTCATAGGTGCCAGGGATTAGAGTTTTAACATAACTTTGTGGGGGAGGGGGGCAAATAATTCACCCCCATAACGGTATTGGTTATCATCTAACTTAGGTTTTCTTTACGAGTACAGACGTGAGGGATGAAATTTCCTAAAGACTGCATGTTTACAAGGCAGCCCTTTGGCCGACTCCACTCTGTGAAAATCAATCAGTGAAACAGAGCACATGGCAAAGTCTAAATAATGATGAGTAAACACATAGCTTTCATGTATATTTGATGATGCTTTTATTTTCAAAACTGTAATTAAATGAGATAAAAATATATGGTTGAAGTTGTTGAAGCAACCTAAATTCAACATAAATAACAGCTGTTCTTCATCTGGAATTTTCATACATATGCAGAACTTTTTTATGCCCTTAAGTTCAGGATCCAGTATCCCAAGAAATTTTTTATAGTCAAAGAAAGGGGAGGTAAAAGAAAGAGAAACAGCCCTCTTTGAGCCACTGATTAAATAAACCTTTTACTTCTAATGATTTTGATTTCCCCAAAATAGTTATATGGCAAAGCATGTCCAGTTTCATAGGAGCAATGAATCTAATTTTTCTTTACCAGTCATCAATCCTTATTTTATTAGCTCAGAAATCCAAAACTGAGTAAGTAGTGAGGAGTCTTCCATTTGTGTTTAAAGCAAAACTTTTCTGCAGACCATGGTTTCAGGATAAACCCTGCTTCCCATTAAAGTAACAGTCGGTGCAATTTCCTCCAAAGCTGCTTGGGAAAATTACTTAATTCTTTGGATAGAATTAAAATAAAGTTTAACTTCATGAATGTCTATCGTGTTTAACTTATGATCAAGAAATGAGAAAGTGTCCTTCTTCCATGAACTCTTGTACCCCTGCCATTAAGTGGTAGGCAAATTTGATGGTGAGCTCATTGCCCAGGCTTATGTCCCTGGAGAGTTTACAAAAGAAATGAAATAGAATGAGAAAGTTTAAGATGAAGAGATTTCTTTTACTTTAAATGAGGATTATACATGACCAAATTGTACAGCTTGCAGCTATATAGTCTCAGGTTTGATATGTTCTTAGGCTATACATTTCTATTCAGTAATTTATACCCAAGGTCTTTTCTATAGATTACTTACTTTACAATGCCCTCTTGATACGTGACTATTTTAGCATTTTCTTCAGAGAATATGTATTCTAGTGATACTTGAATTTATCTGATTTGCCCTCTAGGGCTCCTCATTTTTTGTGTTTTTTTAGAAGACTGGTAAAATGAATTACAGCTTGCCAATTTTAATTTTCTGTGGGAAGAAGGGAAGGCCATGAAATAAAAATTCAATGAAGAATCATGTTTCTGTCAAAGTTATAATGATCATAAATTTATCAAGTTATAGAATTCTCACACTAGATGAAGAGATAATTGTATGATATACAAGTGACTGGATAAGTAATAGCCCATGATTTCAGATGACTGTCCCATGCAATTTTTTTTTTAATTTTAAATATGGAGAAACTGAGGGGACAATACTATACTAGCTGTGAGGATTGAAAGACAAAACTTTTTCTGGGATGGAGTGCCTAGCCCATGCAGTTTACATGAGATCTCATGTTTTCATCTTTTCAAGCTTTCCCTGTGAAAGTGGGTAGTGGAGGGGAGGGGATGTTTATTTTGCCAAGCAGTGACTTTGTTTAATATTCTGACTGCACTCCAGTCTTAGTGTATCTTAGTGTATCATTTTAAGGATGGGTGGGGACTCAACGCCCTTACTGGGATGTATTTTTTTTTTTTATTGTGAAATAAAACATACATACAAAAAACCAATACATTTCTAAGTACATTTTATCATGTGGTTACAGAACAGATTTTAAAGTCTGGTATGGCTTATAGTTCCATGATTTTGTGTTTTTTCTTCTAGTTGCTCCAAGACACTGAGGACCAACAGAAATATCAATATAATGATTGAGCAGCCATACTGATTTGTAAAGTCCTTTCTGCTCTGTCATATGCCTTCTCTTTAAATAACATATATACATAAAAGCAATAAATTTCAATAATTAGTTGTAGAACAGATTTCAGAGTTTGGTGTGGGTTACAATTCCACAATTTTAGGTTGTTATTTCTAGCTGCTCTAAAATACTGGAGACTAAAAGAAATACCAATATAATGATTTAGCGCTCGTACTCAACCTTCTCTGTATAACTCCACCATCAACTTCGATATTTCTCCCACTCTTTAGGGGTATTTGGGCTATGCTCATTCTAACTTTTTCATGTTGGAAGGGGCTATAGAAAATATGGGTCTGCTATCTTCCAGCTATCCCTGGTCATTGAGCACACAGCATGGAAGTTCCTTTGTAGCCAAGATGTAGGCTAACAGTGTGCCATGTGGATGCAACACAAGCAAGTTCAGCCTAATGCAACGTGTCTTATTGATTACCACCTTAGTGTGGAGAGCAAGAAAAAGATCAGTACTCAAAAACATAGTAATTAAATATTTATTATGTATCAAACACTATTTTGAGCACTGGGCTCTACCCTGATAAAGACTGGCAAGACTCCTGCCCCCACTGACTGCCTTCATTCCCTGACATTTCAGGGGTTGGATATAGCAATAAACCAGAGAGTAAGTAGCTAGAACAAGGTGAAAGTCCCCTTTAGATAAATACCCGGGGAAGGCTGCTACTCTGGGGAGGTGACTTTTAAGTCCTGAGGAGTGATCCTGTTAAGCTTAAAAACATGAGTAAAGAGCACTCCAGTCTAAAGGAAAAGCAGGTACAAAGGTCCTAAGACAAATTTAGCCTTAGGGTATGTAAAGGACAGAAGGGAAGCAAAACAGAATTATTACAATATAATATGTAAGGGAGAGAGCAGCAGGGGATGGGGCTAGAAATTCAGGCAGAGGTCAGGTCCCAAAGGGCCTTTGTAGAGTGCAATGAGTAGTCCATATTTTATTCTAAAATTTACTAGGCCAAATGCTTCTCTGAAACCTTTGTTTCTCTTTGTGTTGTGTAACTATGAAACCAAAGATAGAGAATGCAGCTGCCTAACCATTAACACTCCTGAGTCAGGATGATATGTGAAAAGAGATGAGCTCCTGTAGAGAAAAATGCTGGTAATAATAGCTTTTATTTAGGGCACCTGTCTCCAAAGGGGAACAACATTATTTACAATGCCATCTCACTAATCACAGTAACCCCATGAGTTAGATAGGTGCACATTTATATGGAACACAAAGGGAAACTCAGATTTTTTTAATTGAATTGTTCCTTGATTTCTTAAATAGCACAAAGATCTAGATAAAATAGAGTATGTCAAAGAAATGAGGAAAAAGAAAAGGACTAAAATGAGAAATAAAATAGCTTTTAAGAAAGTCATACACTTGCAGGGAAAAGAGCAACAAAGTTTCTTTATTTTATTATAAAGTAAAAAAATAATAGTTGAAGTGTGAAAAAGTGAGAGAACCTCAAATAGTCAATCAACAGGTATGCTCTTGTGCATGTGCTTAAATTCAATATAGCATAGATGACAAATGTATGGACTTCTGAGCCAGGGAGATCTGGATTCCAATCCAAACTCTGCCATATTCTAGCATTGTGGGCTCAGATGTCAATTTTCTTTAATGTAAATTGTGACTAGTAGTATAGTATCTGCCTCCTAGAATTTTTATGAAAATTGAAAGTAAATCATAGAAAGTTGAGAATTTGTGTTCCTTATTGCAACTGGCCGTACATTCTTCAAAAGATACAATGTTATAAAGGTGGTTAAATCACCAACCTAGCCACAGAAGACTCCTTAACACATAATATTGATTATGTTATTTTCAGTTCTTACCTAAGTTTTGTTCCTGGAAACATAGGGTGATGTGGTAATGTGGTGAAAGAAGAGAGAGAGGAGACTAACCTCCTATTTTGCTGAATGCAGTATTGCTGGCCCTAGGCAGATTTATCTTTGATGATGCCTGCCTACCTTTCCTTACCCTATTTTTTAAGCCTTTAGTCTTTCTTGTGCTCTCTAAGCCTCACCTTGCCTTCCCCATTACATCATAGATTAAATTTCCCTTTATTTCCTTTTTTTAGTTAATCAAAAGTAACATTTAAAGAAAAATCCATAACTGTTCTTACTTGTTCAGAGAAAGCAATCTGAATGGATTAATTCACTCTAAACTGTTAAGAACTAATAGTAAGATAATTTCTTTGCAGATATATATGGTTTAACATGACATTTGAATAATTCCAAAATAATATTTAATTATGGAGTTTCATCTTGTATAACTAAAGAGGGTGAGAAAAATAGTCACATATTTGGAGGGAGACTGGTGAGGGCCAAAATCAGCACTTCGGAGAGCGTTCCTGCATTGCACTTCCTTCTCATTTTGCAATAAAATGCTTTAAGGATTTTCATTGTTTGTCCATGGCAGCAGCATTAAGAACTAGGAAAGCACAAAGTCAAGAAGCCATTTCTGTGAATGAGTCATTTGTAAATTGAGTATACATTAAAATAAGAATATTAATAAGATCTTGGGTTCTCTCTGTAGTCTACAAAAAGGTCTCCAGAGAAAGAGGTTGTTTTCAATGCCAAAATCCACCTAGAGATCAAATTATGACCCCTTACTTTAGACCACCAACACTTAGGGTAATGTCAGAAGGATAAAATGGCTAACACCAATGCTTGGCACAAAAGAATTCAAAAAAGTATTTGCCAAAGATCGGATAAATGAATGAAAAAATGAATGATATAATTAACAGAAAGACAGTGTCATGCATATCTATGGAAATCCTGTGATTATTAATACATAGAGAGGTATTTAATTTCCACTTATAAATATGTATGTGCATCCACGCTTATATTCATCTATTTCCATTTGGTATACAGTATGAACTTCTCAAGGTTTTAGCCTGATTTTATGTAATTTATTTTTTTAATTAGTAAACAGTATAATTTTTCATCTTTTATTTCTCTTTAAATATTTTTGCATCCTTCATAGAATTCAAGCAAGCATTGGTTTCTACTGTATTACAAAAATTATATTTTCCACCTTTACTCTAAAAAGTAACTGTATTAGTTAGGGTTCTCTAGAGAAACAGAATCAGCAGGGAACACTTGCAAATATAAAATTTATAAAAGTGTCTCATGTGACTGCAGGAATGCAGAGTCCAAAATCCACAGGGCAGGCTGCGAAGCCGACGACTCCGATGGATGGCCTGGATGAACTCCACAGGAGAGGCTCACCAGCCAAAGCAGGAATGGGACCTGTCTCCTATGAGTCCTTCTTAAAAGGCTTCCCATGATTAGATTTAGCATCACTAATTGCAGAAGACACTCCCCTTTGGCTGATTACAAATGGAATCATCTGTGGATGCAGCTGACGTGATCATGACGTAATCCTATGAAATGTCCTCATTACAACAGACAGGCCAGCGCCTGCGCAATCAGATGAACAGGTACCACAACTTGGCCAAGTTGGCATGTGTCCCTAACCATGACAGTCCACCCCTTGTCAACTTGGCACCTATATATACATTGCCTTAAACCATACTTAATTTCCAAATGAAAACAAATAAGCACACATTTTTTCTTTTACCTGACAATACTCAACTGCCTGCATATAACTGGAAATACATTACATCTCTCCAGAATAGGGTGCAAATGCTTGGGCAACATTCATTCTTAAACTTGATATCTTACAACTTAAATAGTATAACATGAACAAAACGGAATTACAGTCCTCGTTTCTGTAACTGATCACGTGGTCGAAGTTCATATTTATCACTACCCTCTTCCACTACCCATTCCATGTTCCCATTACCCTCAGCAAGCACTTCAGCTGGCCATGGTTCTTGGCCTGGTGGGGTGACCCAAACCTTCATTCCTGAAGTTTCAGAGCCATTAGTAGTCCTGCCTGGATTGTGTTGTTGCAGTTTTCCATTGATTTTAATCACAGGGCATGGTAGTACTAATAGACGCCCCAGGGGATCTCCTATATTCCAAGAAAACTCTTCTTTACCTCCATTATGTAGTTGCAGTCCTACTTCCTTCTGATAGTCAGGGTCAATTACCCCAGACAATAATGTAATCCCCTTCTTGGCTTGTTGATCCAGAGGCATAAGTAGCCCAAAGTGACCAGGTGGCAACCTGGTCTTAACTTCCAGTTCAGTGGTATCACTGTTGTTTCTCCTGGAGGAAGCACACCCTGTTTTGGAACTAAAACCTGTAGACCAGCAGAACTCAGGGTAGCAGGGACAGGAAGCAACAATTTTCCTAGTGGATCACTAGGGGTAATAGTGAGTGGTACTATACCCATTTCCACCCCTTGGTTCCTGGACCCATGGATCCTGGGTATGGGAGAAACAGCACCATACAGCGGACGCTGATTCAGAGCATACACAGCTTCCTGGAGAACATTACCCCAGCCTTTCAAATTTTTGCCACCTAGTTAGCACCATAATTGAGTTTTCAAAAGGCCATTCCACCATTCTATCAATCCAGCTGCTTCTGGATGATGGGGAACATGGTAAGACCAGAGAATTCCATGAGCATGCGCCCATTCCCACACTTCATTTGCTGTGAAGTTTGTTGCTTGATCCGAAGCAATGCTATGTGGAATACCATGACGATGGATAAGGCATTCTGTAAGCCCACGGATGGTAGTTTTGGCAGAAGCATTGCATGCAAGGAAAGCAAACCCATATCCAGAGTATGTGTCTATTCCAGTTAGAACAAATCGCTGCCCCTTCCATAAAGGGAGTGGTCCAATGTAATCAACCTGCCACCATGTAGCTGGCTGGTCACCTCAGGGAATGGTGCCATATCGGGGGCTGAGTGTGGGTCTCTGCTGCTGGCAGATTGAGCATTCAGCAGTGGCTGTAGCCAGGTCAGCCTTGGTGAGTGGAAGTCCATGTTGCTGAGCCCATGCATAACCTCCATCCCTACCACCATGACCACTTTGTTCATGAGCCCATTGGGCAATGACAGGAGTTGCTGGGGAAAAAGGCTGACTTGTATCCACAGAACGGGTCATCTTATCCACTTGATTATTAAAATCTTCCTCTGCTGAAGTCACCCTATGGTGTGCATTCACATGGGACACAAATATCTTCATGTTTTTAGCCCACTCAGAAAGGTCTATCCACATACTTCTTCCCCAGACCTCTTTGTCACCAATTTTCCAATTATGGTCTTTCCAAGTCCCTGACCATCCAGCCAAACCATTAGCAACAGCCCATGAGTCAGTATACAAACACACCTCTGGCCAGTTTTCCTTCCAAGCAAAATGAACAACCAGGTGCACTGCTCGAAGTTGTGCCCACTGGGAGGATTTCCCCTCACCACTGTCCTTCAAGGACACCCCAGAAAGGGGTTGTAATGCTGCAGCTGTCCACTTTCGGGTGGTACCTGCATATCGTGCTGAACCATCTGTAAACCAGGCCCAAGTTTTCTCTTCCTCAGTCAATTCACTGTAAGGAACTCCCCAAGAGGCCATAGCTCTGGTCTGGGAAAGAGAAGATAATGTGGCAGCAGGAGTGGAAACCATGGGCATTTGTGCCACTTCTTCATGTAACTTACTTGTGCCTTCAGGACCTGCTCTGGCCCTATCTCGTATATACCATTTCCATTTTACAATAGAGTGCTGCTGTGCATGCCCAACTTTATGGCTTGGTGGGTCAGACAACACCCAACTCATGATAGGCAACACAGTTCTCATGGTAACTTGGTGGCCCATGGTTAAGCATTCAGTCTCTACTAAGGCCCAGTAGCAGGCCAAAAGCTGTTTCTCAAAAGAAGAGTAGTTATCTGCAGCAGATGGTAAGGCTTTGCTCCAAAATCCTAAGGGTCTGCGTTGTGATTCTCCTATAGGGGCCTGCCAGAGGCTCCAGACAGCATCTCTATTTGCCACTGACACTTCCAGCAGCATTGGATCTACTGGATCATATGGCCCAAGTGGCAGAGCAGCTTGCACAGCAGCCTGGACCTGTTGCAGAGCCTCCTCTTGTTCAGGTCCCCACTCAAAATTATCAGCTTTTCTGATCACTCGATAAATGGGCCAGAGTAGCACACCCAAATGAGGAATATGTTGTCGCCAAAATCCAAAAAGACCAACTAGGCATTGTGCCTCTTTTTTGGTTGTGGGAGGGGCCAGATGCAGCAACTTATCCTTCACCTTAGAAGGGATATCTCGACATGCCCCACACCACTGGACACCTAGAAATTTTACTGAGGTGGAAGGCCCCTGTATTTTTGTTGGATTTATCTCTCATCCTCTGACACGCAAATGCCTTACCAGTAAATCTAGAGTAGTTGCTACTTCTTGCTCACTAGGTCCAATCAACATGATATCATCAATATAATGGACCAGTGTGATGTCTTGTGGGAGGCAGAAACAATCAAGGTCTCTGCGAACAAGATTATGACATAGGGCTGGAGAGTTGATATACCCCTGAGGTAGGACAGTGAAAGTATATTGCTGACCTTGCCAGCTGAAAGCAAACTGTTTCTGGTGGTCCTTACTAATAGCTGTTGAGAAAAAAGCATTTGCCAGATCAATAGCTGCATACCAGGTACCAGGGGATGTATTGATTTGCTCAAGCAATGATACTACATCTGGAACAGCAGCTGCAATTGGAGTTACCACCTGGTTGAGTTTACGATAATCCACTGTCATTCTCCAACACCCATCTGTTTTCTGCACAGGCCAAATCGGAGAGTTGAACGGGGATGTGGTGGGAATCACCACCCGTGCATCTTTCAAGTCCTTAAAGAGTGGCAGTAATCTCTGCAATCCCTCCAGGAATACAGTATTGCTTCTGATTTACTATTTTCCTTGGTAGGGGCAGTTCTAGTGGCTTCCACTTGGCCTTTCCCACCATAATAGCCCTTACTGCATGAGTTAGAGAACCAACGTGGGGATTCTGCCAGTTGCTCAGTATGTCTATGCCAATTATACATTCCGGAACTGGGGAAATAACTACAGGATGGGTCCAGGGGCCCACTGGACCCACTGTGAGATGAACCTGAGATAAAACTCCATTGATCACCTGGCATCCATAAGCCCCCACTCTGACTGGTGGTCCAGAGTGATGTTTTGGGTCCCCTGGAATTAATATCACTTCTGAACCAGTGTCTAATAATCCCCGAAATATCTGATCATTTCCTTTTCCACAATGCACAGTTACCCTGGTAAAAGGCCGTCGGTCTCCTTGGGGAAGACTTAGAGGAAGATTAACAGTATAAATTTGTGGCAGTGTAACAGGTTTCTCCCCCAAAGGAACCTGGCCTCCCCTTCATTCAAGGAGCTCAGGGTCTGTAAACTGTTTCAAGTCTGGAAATTGATTAAGGGGCCGTGACTCTGTGTTTTTGTAACTCAGGTTAGACTTCTGTTCCCTTGACCTAGAACTCTTTTGTTTATACAGCTCCAACAAGAATTTAGTAGACTGCCCTTCTGTTGTATTTCTAGGTACCCCATGATTTACTAGCCAATGCCACAAATCTCTGCGTGTCATATAATTCTGATGCCTCCTTTGAGTTTGCTCTCTATTATAATAGCCGTGTCTACCCTGTCTTTGGTGATTAAGTGCTGCCACCTGGCTTCTGCCAACTCGGGATCCTGTCATCCCCATTGTGTTTAAGGGTTCCAGCTCAGTGACAGCAGTTCCTACAGTAATATCTGACCTACAGAGAAGTGCAACCACAGAGCTCTTTAGGGATGAAGGTGCTAATCTCCAAAATTTATTTCTCACTGTTCTGGTAAAAGGTGCATCCTCTGGACATTCTTGGGGTATAAGAGCAGGCTTTGCATGATAAATCCACTCTAACATTCCAATCTCTCTAAGCCTCTGGATCCCCTCATCTACATTATACCAGGGCAGTTCTGGCATTTCAACCTCAGGTAATGTTGGCCACCTTTTGATCCATGTTTCAACCAACCACCCAAACAAACTGTTAACACCTTTTCTAACTGCTCGAGCTATAACATTGAATGCAGAATCTCTGTTTAGTGGGCCCATATCAATAAATTCAGCCTGATCCAGCCTTATATTCCTCCCACCATTATCCCACACTCTTAAAATCCATTGCCACACATATTCCCCTGATTTCTGTCTATATAAATTGGAAAACTCACACAGTTCTTTTGGAATATAACGTACCTCCTCATGTGTGATACTTTGTACCTCACCTTTAGGGGCCTGTTGGGACTTTAGTCTAGTTATAGGTCTAGAAGAAATGAGGGGTGGTGGGGGTGGGTCATGAAAAAAATTAGAAATATCTTCCAAGCCATTTGCTTCAGGGCCTTCATTTGCAATTTCATCTGGTGAAACAGAATTAATAACTCTAGGACTAATCCCTTCAGGAGGAGGCTGGGTGGCCAATTCCTCAAGGCAGGCTGGAGGTGGGGCGGCTATGTCCTCAGGGCAGACTATTACAGGGTTATCTAGAGAAGGCTCAGCATGGCCTAGGGTTTCAACCTCACCCCCAACATCATTATCAATCCATATGTCACCATCCCATTTTTCAGGGTCCCACTCCTTTCCAATCAGTGCCCTCACTTTAACAGCAGACACCATGCAAGACTGAGATTTCAGTTTACGTTGTAAAGTTGCTACTCTAACAATAAGATTCTGAGTCTGATTTTCAGAGATCTCAAGTCTACGGCTACAGGAAATAAGATTTTCCTTCAGGATATTCATAGAAACGTCTACATCTTTCAGACGGCGCTTAAGCTTCTCGTTTGAAGCCTTAAGCCCATCCCTTTCACCCTTTAATGTAGACAGTATATCTAATGACAACCAACCAACATCTCTATAACTCTTATTTCTACAAAACTCTGTAAAGGTGTCAAAAACATTATCCCCCAGAGTCTGGCTTCGTACAAGCGAAGCATTAGGAGAATCGAATGATGATATTTTGACTATCTCCTTTGCCAACTCACTCCATGGATTGGGAGTGTCATTCTGATTACAGGAATCAGAGTCCTTAGTGTCTCTGAGTCCAGTCAGAGTAGAAAACCATTCATAAAAACCCATTTTTAAGATTCTGTTTCTTAAGAACCACTCCTGGTACCAAGATGTATTAGTTAGGGTTCTCTAGAGAAACAGAATCAGCAGGGAACACTTGCAAATATAAAATTTATAAAAGTGTCTCACGTGACCGCAGGAATGCAGAGTCCAAAATCTACAGGGCAGGCTGCGAAGCCAACGACTCCGATGGATGGCCTGGATGAACTCCGCAGGAGAGTCTCACCAGCCAAAGCAGGAATGGGACCTGTCTCCTCTGAGTCCTCCTTAAAAGGCTACCCATGATTAGATTTAGCATAACTAATTGCAGAAGATGCTCCCCTTTGGCTGATTACAAATGGAATCAGCTGTGGATGCAGCTGACGTTACCATGATGTAATCCTATGAAATGTTCTCATTGCAACAGACAGGCCAGCACTTGCCCAATCAGATAAACAGGTACCACAACTTGGCCAAGTTGACACGTGTCTCTAACCATGACAGTAACCCAGCCTTTCTCAGACCATTTCATCATAGAAAGACATTCTGAAGAATTATCTAAATTTAATATATATGTGTGTGTCTTAATTTTGATTGATGTAACAGATACAGTTCATGCATTACAAAGAATGGAATTAGGTTCATTTCAGCACCTGTCTTAACTTGAAGCCACAATTTAGACTAGCAAAAGGGGATGTATTTTAAGTCTTACCAGCATTTTTTATTTTCTTTTTGCCACAGTAGGATTGACTTGGCCACTCTAATGTTACCTTATCTGGTAGAAGTTTAGACTCAATACCTTTCCCCTACTAAGTGATTTTCTGTAGACTTTTCTTTGATGCTCGGAAATGACAATGATAGTGTTTACTCAGTTAGTAATGACTGACTTTGGGCCCTGTAATAAGTTAAGTGATTTACATAGATGATCTTAATCTTCAAAAAGCCCTGTGATAGATAATTATTGTCCCAATAACAGATGAAGAAACTGAAGTTCAAGGAGATTAAGTAATGCACCCATATCATGAAATTTGGGAGTAACAATGCTGAGTTTATACTGAGGTCCTTCAGGCTCCAGAGCCTGTTTGTTTAACTGTTGTGCATTTCCTCCTTTTGCCATATGCTCTCTCACAGGGAAACCCAGTAAAGCATGCCAATCTCACTAATGGTTTCTTTCTTCTTCTTGGATGGAAAGAATGCCAAAAAATGTAGCATTGGAATTCATAAGATTTTTAAGATTTAAATTTATTTTCAGTATGAGTTTCTGGAATTCAGGAAACCATGCAAATGTGAATACACACTTACACATACTTATGGGGCAAGTGGCAGAGAGTCAAGACATAATTCAAAATATACTGCATGATAATGAGTTTTTAAAGTTACTTCCAAAAACACCTATTTTTGTAAATGGTATGATCATTATGGAAATCATATTCATAGCAAATGTATTGCTTGGCCATTTTTCTGAATTGATACTGATTTGCTTATTGATTGCTTTTTATTTTTGCAAAATTTGAGGAACTGAGAAGTGGTGCTAGTGCTGGCAATTTTTTGTTCTGAGGCCACTCTGTGAGAATTAATAGAATCTGGGTATACCAAAGTCAGAAAAAAAAAGTGAATTGATATTTTTTTGACTTGCATTAAAATGGTTTGTTCTATTATTTTGTCCTTTCCTTTCTCCCTCCTCTTTGTAGATTGTCATGAACCGTTCCTGGCCATCGTTATGCTGGAGATCTTTTCTCCCCTCTCCTGGTGGTCCCACTCTCTGCCTGTGGCTTCACACTCCCTGTCCATCCGTGTGTTGGACAGTCCTTTAATGATGGCCTAAAGAAATTATTCTTCCTTATTTACTGTTATTTCTTCTTAAAACATGTCTTTCATACTTCTGATTTTGTTCTTTCTAGATAATGTCCAGGTATTTTTTTTATAAGCTACCTGTTCCCCAGCTCTAAATATTTAATAACTTTCCAGACAGAAAATAAGTGGAGATTTTTTTCCTGCATTCTCCAATTTACTCTGTGGTCTGAATTCCAAATGTTTTCATACTGTAAGGCTTTTTATTATTTATTGCTTATTGCTGCTGTAAGGCCTTTGTGCTCTTGTACTCACCTAGAAATTTAACTGCTAAATCACTTCCTCTCTGTTCTCAATAAGCTACACATTCCAAATTCTATAGCATGTTTTCTAATCTCATTTAAAAATAAACTGTTGATATTACATTTCATAGGAGAATAAAGGACAGTTGTTTTCATAGCCAAATATGATATGAAAACACATCTGCCACAAAATTGTATATCATGTAGCACAATTGCTAAAAAAAGTTATGTAAAATGCTGATGAATGAAATCAACACCAAAAGCATAGCCCATGACTTTTTTGAGAGTCTACAGATCTCATGTTATAGAACCATATACAAAGCTGGAGAAACAAGCTGTTCTGAGAAACCACAGTACATGGATGTTAATTCTTCAAACTTCGTATCTATCTTGTATCCAACCACATCTTTAGTAACCAACTGCATGAAGCAAAGAGTAATTACTTCTTTTCTCCTTTTTTTTAAGATATCTCTGAATTTTTATTTATTTTTGCAGCCCAATCCTCTTGTGTAAAGGAAAGAATTTGAAAATGAACTAATCAATTACATTTTCCTTAAACAACAATTAATCCTCATTATAGAAAACAACAAACAAAAGATCTGTGGCACATTATCTTTGGAAAGATCTTTTGCAAATTTATTTCTAAAAAAAAAATGAAAGCTATAATTCTTTGACAGGTCAGAAATGTCTCTTTCAAAGGACTATACAAGGCACTTAAATTTTTTTCACAAAAGCCCCTAAGTTTCAGTCCCATTGCTGAAGTAGTTAAAATACACAGTCCCCCTTGTTCATCTGTGTTGCATATCTTCCCATCAAAAGCAACATCTTCCCTATCCTACATATAAAATCATTGAGGTGGACTGACAGCTAGCACATTATTCCACAGTGATGAAAGAAAAAATCTTATTGAAAAAATAGGCCAGTTATTTTTCAACTGGACAATTTATTCCTTTTTTTAGACTATTTTAATAATATCAAAATTTGACTTTCTCAAAGTTATAAAAAAGCAAAAATATAAAATAACATATGATGGTAATAAATTAAAAATGCAACCCTGCTGGTTGTCACGCAAAACATGATCACATTCAGAAAAAAAATTCAAGATTTGGGGCACACATGTACCACTTCACTGACATACACACCCAAGTATAATTTTTCAGCAATGCTAATAATGTAAAACTCCTGCTTCTTCATAGAGCTGTTTTTCATGAATTTCTCCTTGTTCAACTTCATCCCTTTCACCTAACATTTAAAATCTCCACAATAAGTGCTTTCCTATAAAGAAAAGCAAAGGAATAGAAAATTTGGAAACGTTCTTCTAACACATCACATTGTGCACTAAAATGTAGACTTCCTTGCATATTCCCTGGAGAGGATACAGTTCATTCAGAGAAAGGTTTTTTCTACATGCTAACCGGTTTGAATGTGCTTTTTTACTGGCTTCATTAAATCTGTGAGAAACTATAAGGTTCTAGTGCTTCAGAGCAGAGACTTTGAAGAGAGCCTGTATCCTCCCTGAGCTTGGGAATTTAAACTATAATGGAATTAAATGAGATCATATAAGAAAAATATAAGAAAATACTTGGCACATTGTGTGACCTCAATACAGTTTGTATAGTGATAGAACATTATACATAATATAATCTATCTTATAATGCCTTGTGCTACTGAGCATTGCCGAGTACCAAGGATTGTTCTATTTTAGTTTTTAATTTTTTTAAAACTTAACAACATATAAACACAAACATTCTTAACGTGATCATTCCATTCTTGGTATATAATCAAAAACTCACAATATCATCACCATGATTCTTTCTTAGAACATTTACATGAATTCAGAAAAAGAAAGAAGAAAAAACAATACATAGCATATGCCTAACCCCTCCCTCTTATTGACTGCTAATATTTCCATCTACCCAATATATTTTTAGCCTTTGTTTCCCTTATTTTTTTCTATACCCCTTGCCACTCCCTCTCATTGATCACCAACATTTCAATCTACTAAATTTATTTGAACATTTGTTCCCCCCATTATTTATTTATTTTTAAGCCACGTTTTACTCATCTGTCCATCCCATATATTTTAAAAGAAGCATCAAACACAAGGTTTTCACAATCACGCAGTCACATCGCATATGTCATTATACAAACATCTTAAAGAAACATGGCTATTGGAACACAGCTCTAAATTTTGTCAGGCACTTCCCTCCAGTCTCTCCATTATGCCTTACCTAAAAAGGTGATATCTATATAATGGGTAAGAATAACCTCCAGGATAACCTCTCGACTCTGTTTGAAATCTCTCAGCCATTGACACTTTATTTTGTCTCATTTCTCTCTTCCCCGTTTCGGTCAAGAAGATTTTCTCAATCCCTTAATGCTGGGTCCCAGCCCATTCTAGGATTTCTGTCCCACAATGCCAGAAAAGTTTACACCCCTGAGAGTCATCTCCTACATAGAGAGGAGGAGGACAGTGAGTTTGCTTGTCGTGTTGGCTGAGAGAAAGAGGCTACATCTGAGAAACCAAAAAAAGGTTCTTTGGGTGACTCTTAGGCCTAATTTTAAGTAGACTTAGCCTATCCTTTGTGGAGATAAGTTTCATATGAACAAACCCCAAGATTGAGGGCTCAGCCTATTGCTTTGTTTGTACCCACTGTGTGTAATAATATCAGGAATCCTCCATGCAGGGAAGCTGAATTTACCCCCTTTCTCACCATTCCCCCAGGGGAACTTTGCAAATACTTTTTACTCACTGTTCAAATCACTCTGGGATTTATTGGACCATCATTCTGGACAAATCTACAAAATCTCATGCCCTATATGAGGTTCCATGTACTTATGGTGTTCAATTAAGCTGTCCACATAAGTTATATTAGGAAATGCACTAGTCAAAATATAATTTTGGACCAAATAAACATTTTTTGCATTAGTCTCACACGTAAATTAAAGTTTTAAAATATGAATTACCATCTATTTTGAACACCCTGCAATATTGACATTCTTTTGTTCTTCCTCATGGAAAAAACATTTTTTAATTTGAACAGTTAGTCACTATCATTGTACACCCTAGGCATTACTAGATTATACCATCTCAGTCTTTAAAGTCTCTTTCCTTCTGATTTCATTTGTGCCCCCAGGCCTCCTCCCTCTATCATTCTCACATTCAGCTTCATGCAGCGTACTAACATTATTGTGTTACAATTAGGTAGTGTTGTGCTATCCATTTCTGAATTTTTACAATCAGTCCTGTTGTACAGTCTGTATCCCTTCAGCTCCAATTACCCAATACCTATCCTATTACTGTCTCCGGATGGTCTCTGGTCTTAACTGAAATTCTCCAAGTTCATTCACTAATGTTAGTTCATATAATTGAGACCATATGGTATTTGTCCTTTTGTTTCTGGCTGATCTCACCCAGCATAATGTCTTCAAGGTCCATCCATGTTGTTACATACTTCATAACTTTATTCTGTCTTACAGCTGCATAATATTCCGTCATATGTATATACCACAGCTTGTTTAGCCACTTGTCTGTT
Source organism: Tamandua tetradactyla (assembly GCF_023851605.1). NCBI lineage: Eukaryota > Metazoa > Chordata > Mammalia > Pilosa > Myrmecophagidae > Tamandua > Tamandua tetradactyla. The sequence goes on along the minus strand of NC_135341.1, from coordinate 5,276,361 downwards.
TATGGACATTTTGATTGTTTCCATCTCTTGGCAATTATAGATAATGCTGCTATAAACATTGGTGAGCAAATGTCCATTTCTGTCCTTGACCTCATGTTCTCTGAGTAGATACCTAGCAATGGTATTGGCAGATCCTATGGCAATTCTATACTTAGCTTCCTGAGGAACTGCCAAACTGCCTTCCATAGCACTTGTACCATTTAACATTCCCACCAACAGTGGAAAAGTGTGCCTCTTTCACCACATCCTCTCCAGCACTTGTCATTCTCTGTTTTATTGATAATGCTCATTCTGGTGGGTGTGAGATGATATCTCATTGTGGTTTTGATTTGCATTTCCCTTATAGCCAGGGAAGTTAAACAGCTTTTCATGTGCCTTTTGACCATTTATATTTCCTCTTCTGAGAAGTGTCTGTTTATGACTTTTGTCCATTTTGTAACTGGGTTGTTTGTCTTTTTGTTGTTGAGTTGAACAATCTCTTTATATGTTCTGGATATCAGACCTTTATCTGATATATCATTTCCAAATATTGTCTCCCATTGTGTAGGCAGTCTTTTTACTTACTTGACAAAGTTCTTTGGTGCACAAAAGTGTTTAATTCTGAGGGGTTCCCATTTGTTTATTTATTTCTTCAATGCTCATGCTTTGGATGTAAGATCTAGGAAACCACCTCCTATTATAAGATTTATAAGATATTTCCATACCTTTTCTTCTAAAAATTTTATGATCTTAGATCATATATTTAGGTATTTTATCCATTTTGAGTTAATTTTTATATAGGATGTGTTCTAGTTTGCTAGCTGATGGAATGCAATATACCAGAAACGGAATGGCTTTTTAAAATGGGAATTTAATGAGTTGCTAGTTTACACTTCTAAGGCTGAGAAAATGTCCCAATTAAAACAAATCTAAAGAAATTTCCAATCAAAGGCATCTAGGGAAAGATACCTTGGTTCAAGAAGGCTGATGAAGTTCACGGTTTCTCTCTCAAGTGAGAAGGCACATGGCGAACACAGTCAGGGCTTCTCTCTCGGCTGGAAGGGCACATGGTGAACACGGTGTCATCTGCTAGCTTTCTCTCCTGGCTTCCTATTTCATGAAGCTCCCCAGGAGGTGTCTTCCTTCTTCATCTCCAAAGGTCGCTGACTGGTGGACTCTCTGCTTTGTAGTGTTGCTCTCTCTGAATCTCTCATTCTCCAAAATGTTTCCTCTTTTATAGGACTTCAGAAACTAATCAAGACCCACTCAAATGGGTGGAGACATGTCATCCCCTAATCCAGTTTAACAACCATTCTTAACTAAATCACATCAACCAGGGAGATGATCTCATTACAGTTTCAAATATACAGTATTGAATAGGGATTATTCTACCTTTAAGAAATGGGATTTATATTAAAGCATGGCTTTTCTTAGGGGGCATACTTCCTTTCAAACCAGCACAGGGTGTGAGATATGGATCCTCTTTCATTCTTTTGCATGTGGATTTCCAGTTCTCTAGGCACCATTTATTGAAGAGACTGTTCTGTCCCAGGTTATTTGACATGACTGCCTTATCAAAGATCAATTGTCCATAGATGAGAGGGACTGTATCTAAACACTCTATTTGATTCCATTGGTCAGTGTATCTATCTTTTTGCCAGTACCATGCTGTTTTGAGCACTGTAGCTTCATAATATGCTTTAAAGTCAGAGACCTTTAAATATGAGACCTCTTACTTCATTTTTCTTTCTCAGGATATTTTTAGCCACTCAGGGCACTCTGCCCTTCCAGATATATTTGGTTGTTGGTTTTTCTATTTCCGAATAATAAGTTTTTGGATTTTAATTGGTATTGCATTGAATCTATAAATCAGTTTAGGTAGGATTGACATCATAACTATATTTAGTCTTCCAATCCATGAACATGGTATGCCCTTCCATTTATTTAAGTCTTTTCAGTGATTTCCTTTAGCAATTTCTTGCAGTTTTCTTTATATAGATCTTTTGTATCCTTAGTTAAATTTATTCCTAAATATTTTATTCTTTTGGTTGCAATTGTAAATGGAATTTTTTTTTCTTGATTTCCCCCTCAGATTGTTCATTACTAGTGTATAGGAACACTACAGATTTTTGAGTGTTGACCTCTAACCTGCCACTTTGCTGTACTCATTTATTAGCTCTAGTAGTTTTGCTGTGGATTTTTCAGAGTTTTCGACATGTAGTATCATATCATTTGCAAACAGTGAGAGTTTTACTTCTTCCTTTCCAATTTTGATGTCTTATATTTCTTTTTCTTGTCTAATTGCTCTGGCTAGAACTTCCAACACAATGTTGAATAACAGTGGTGATAGTGGACATTGTTGTTTTGTTCCTGATCTTAGGGGGAAATTTTCAGTTTTTCCCCATTGAGGATGATGTTATCTGTGGGTTTTTCATATATTCCCTTTATCATGTTGAGGAAGTTCCCTTCTATTCCTATCCTTTGAAGTGTTTTCAACAAGAAAGAATGTTGAATTTTATCAAATACCTTTTCTGCATCAATCGAGATGATCATGTGGTTTTCCTGCTTTGGTTTGTTGATATGGTGTATTACATTAATTGATTTTCTTATGTTGAACCATCCTTGCATACCTGGGATGAATCCTACTTGGTCATGGTGTATAAGTCTTTTAATGTGCTGCTGAATTCGATTTGCAAGAATTTTGTTGAGGATTTTTGCATCTGTATTCATTAGAGAGATTGGTCTGTAGAGTTTTTTTTTCCTTGCAATATCTTTGTCTGGCTTTGGTATGAGGGTGATGTTGGCTTCATACAATGAGTTAGGTAGTCTTCCTTCCTCTTCAGTTTTTTTTTGGAAGTGTTTGAGCAGGATTGGTACTAATTCTTTCTGGACTGTTTGGTAGAATTCACATGTGAAGCCATCTGTCCTGGACTTTTCTTTTTTCAGAGCTTCTTAATGACTGATTAAATTTCTTTACTTGTTATTGGTTTGTTGAGGTCATCTATTTCTTCTTGAGTCAATGGTGGTTGTTAATGCCTTTCTAGAAAGTTGTGCATTTCATCTGCATTGTCTAATTTATTAGCATGAAGTTGTTCGTAGTATCCTTTCGCTACCTCCTTTATTTCTGTAGGGTCAGTGGTTATGTCTACTCATCTACTTCTGATTTTATTTATTTGCATCCTCTCTCTTCTTCTTTTTGTCAACCTCACTAAGGGTCCATCAATCTTATTGATTTTCTCATAGAACCAACTTCTGGTTTTGTTGATTTTCTCAATTGTTTTCATATTCTCAATTTCATTTATTTCTGCTCAAATCTTCATTATTTCTTTCCTTTTGCTTGCTTTGGGGTTAGTGTTCCAATTGGACAGTTAATTCCTCCATTTTTGCTCTTTCTTCTTTTTCGATATAGGCATTTAGGGCAATAAATTTCCCTCTTAGCACTGCGTTTGCTGCATCCCATAAAGTTTAATATGTTGTGTTTTCATTTTCATTTGCCTCAAAATATTTACTGATTTCTCTTGTTACTTCTTCCTTGACCCACTGGTTGTTTAAGAGTGTGTTGTTTAGCCTCCATGTATTCGTGAATTTTCTGGCCCTCTGCCTATTATTGATTTCCATCTTCATTCCTTTATAATCTGAGAAAGTATTTTATATGATTTCAGTCTTCTTAAATTTATTGAGACTTGTTTAATAATGACCCAGCATATGGTCTATCCATGAGAATGATCCATGAGCACTAGAGAAAAATGTGTATCCTGCTGTCATTGGGTGTAATGTTCTGTAATTGTCTGCTAAGTCTAGCTCATTTATTGTATTATTCAAATTCTCTGTTTCTTTATTGATCCTCTGTCTAGATGTTCTGTCTGTTGATGAGAGTGGGGAATTGTAGTTTCCAACTATTATGATAGATGTGTCTATTTCTCCTTTCAGTGTTTTCAATATTTACCTCTTGTATTTTGGAGCACTCTGGCTCAGTGCATAAATATTTATGATTGTTATGTCTTCTTGTTGAATTGTTCCTTTTATTAATACATAGTGTCCTTCTTTGTGTCTTTTAATTGTTTTACATTTGAAGTCTAATTTGTTGGATATTAGTATGGCTACTCCTGTTCTTTTCTGATTGTTGTTCACATGAAGTATTTTTTTCCAACCTTTCACACCTGCTTATCCTTGTATCTAAGATGTGTCTCCTATAGACAGCATATAGATGGGTTTTGTTTTTTAATCCATTCTGCCAGTCTTTGTCTTTTGATTGGGGAGTTTAATTCATTGACCTTTAGTGTTATTACTGTAAGGACACTACTTTCTTCTACCATTTTGCCTTTTCTATTTTATGTGTCATAGATAATTTTTCTTCTTTTTTACCTTTACTGATAGTCTTCATTTCTATATGCTTCTCCATACCTCTCTCTCCTGTCTTTTTCTATCTGCCTCTAGTGCTCCCTTTAGTATTTCTTGCAGAGCCAGTCTCTTGGTCACAAATTCTCTTGGTGATTTATTGTCTAAAAATGTTTCAATTTCCCCCTCATTTTTGGAAGACAATTTTGCTGGATGTAGAATTCTTGGTTGGCAGTTTTTCTCTTTTAGTGTCTTAAATATATCATACCACTGTCTTCTTGCCTCCATGGTTTCTGCTGAGAAATCTGCAGATGGTCTTATTGGGCTTCCCTTGTATGTGATAGATTGCTTTTCTCTTTTTGCTTCCAAGATTCTCTCTTTCTCTTTGACATTTGACATTCTGAGTTATAAGTGTCTTGGAGTACATTATATTCTGTTTGGGGTATGCTGCACTTCTTGGATCTGTAATTTTAAGTCTTTCATAAGAGCTGGAAATTTTTCAGTGATAATTTCCTCCATTAGCTTTTCTCCTCCTTTTCCCTTCTCTTCTCCTTCTGGGACACCCACGACACATATATTCATGCACTTCATGTTGTCATTCAATTCTGTGAGTCACTGCCCCTATTTTTCCATTCTTTTCCCTATATTTTCTTTTGCTTGTGGGATTTCAGATGTCCCATCCTCCAGTTCACTAATCCTATCTTCTGCCTCATGAAATCTAACATTGTAGGTTTCCATTGTTTTTTTTTTCCATCTCTTCTACTGTGCCTTTCATTCCCATTAGTTCTGTGATTTTTTTTGAGACTTTCAATTTCTTGTTTTTGTTTATTCCTTGCCTTCTTTATATCCTCCCTCAATTCATTGATTTGATTTTTGATGAAATTTTCCATGTTCGTTCGAACATTCTGAATTAATGTTTCAACTCCAGTATCTCATTTGAATTGTTGGTTTGTTCCTTTGACTGGGCCATATCTTCAATTATCCTAGTATGATTCATTATTTTTTGCTGGTGTCTGGGCATTTAATTTCCTTAATTAGTTTATTCTGGAGATTGTTTTCACTTTTTTTACCTAGGATTTTCTTGCTGGATGACTTTTTCGTCTATCTGTTCTTTGACAATCATTTCAGCTTATTCTAGACCTCTAGCTTAGGTTTTGTTTAACAGATCAAAATTTTTCAGTTCTTACTTTCTTGTTTCTTGTCTTGCCTGTGTGGTGCCATGCTTTTTTTTAACCTTAGGAGGATCTACTTAGATATTATAGACCTCTGTCAGATTTTCCCAGACCAAACTGGCCTCCTTTCAGAAAGAGTCACCTGCATCGGTTTTCCCTGAGGGTGAGACCCAGCAGATTGAAAGACTTTTCTATAAAGCCTCTGACTCTGTGCTTTTCCTGTCCTGCCCAGTGTGTGGTGCTTGTCTGCCTGCATGATCCACTAGCATAAGGTGATGTGGGACTCCCTGCTAGGGGTGTGGTTGAGACAGAAGAGGGGTTGGAGGCTGGCTTTAATCACTTTAGTTTTCCAGATCCTGGGGTTTGAATTCCTTGAGGGAGGGATTCCGCCTGAGCTGGGCCCCACCCCTCTCCTGGGAAAGTCATAACCTCCAGACAAACACTCAAACAAGCTTAATTCTGCCCATGCTTGGTGCAGTTGGAGCCTGAGAAGCCCTGCAGCTTATCCGAAGGCAGTCAAGCCATAGAAACACAGCCATAAGAAAGAAAGAAAAAATCCTTTCCAGAGCAGAACCCCCGTTTCTCCGATTTACCAATCAAGAGCTTAAGTTGGAATGTCTCCCTATGTATCTCCAGGTCCAAATCCCCCCTCCTTTAGTCAGGACCCAGACCCTTTCAAGTATTTTGTGCCATCTGACCCAAAAACCTCTGTGCTTTTAAAATTTTTTTTTTTTTTCTTTTTCTATCAACCCTGCCCCCTCTCTACTGGGGCAATAGCCAGCAACCTCAGCTTTTACCTGAGGTTCTGCTGAGCTGGTGGCCTATTTTTAGTAGTCAGAATTTGTTAATTATTCCACAGTTGGAGCTTGGTTATGCTCAGCCTCTGCTGCTAGTAAAGTCTCTTTCCTATCCCCTCTGAGAAGCGGCCTGTAGGGGAGGGTTGCTGGCCGCCATGGGCTTAGGGGACTCAAGGTTCTGGGTGGGCTCACAGCCAGTCCATCTTGTCCAAACTGCATGTCTGGTCACTGACATAGCCCCAGCAGTTGTTATGTGCTGTTCCTGGCTATCTACTAGCTGATCTGGAGGACAAACTAAATCCCGCACCTCACTAAGCTGCCATCTTCAGTACCAAGAATTTAAAGATAAATTGGATCTAAACAAAATAATATATCTGGGAATATGGCTGAGAAAGTTCTTGCCATGAGTGTACAAGCTTCAAAAAATGCCCATTCATGTGTATCTTTGTTCTGGAAATTATTATGCTGCTACTAGTAGGATCTAGATATGTAGTTATATCCTAAAAGACCAATTTTGGGTCTGCATAAATATATTACATGTGCATATAGGTCCTTTGATTAGCATCTACAGTCACACTGTAGAACACTTTTGCTATTTGGAGCCCTTTTTAAAATGAAATGATTGGGGCATGATTTGCCACTAGATTACAGCATCTGGTAGTGGATGGAACAGATATGCATTTAGCACCAACCCTGCAGTTATGAGAAACCCTATGGTTGGCCTTATGCTTTTCAAATATTATCTCATTTTAATCTTTGCCTGTGATCATCCTTTATAGATAAAATACATTTATTCTCATTTTATTTATGCACAAAGTGAGACTTGCCTATGGTCAACACAGCTAATAAATGTCAGAAATGCTTTCCAAACCCAGATCGACCCAAACACAATCTTTCCATTTCCTAGGAAAGTAGGGTCTACCATGTGAAATCTATTTCAATTAAACTACCAAGGAATGTTTCTAAATATTTTTTCAAATAGCATATTGATATAATCTAACTACCCAAATCTTATAGAATTGAATGAATTAATAAATGAAAAAGGAATCCGGTTTTTTAAACTCAATGTTAAAAAACGTATATATTTCTCATTTTCCCACCCATTTCTTAATGCCTTTCTACTAATCAGAAAATGTACTTGGTTCCACCCAGATATGACCTGATCTCTACTATTTATCAACTCTTAATTTTTCATGCAAATATGGAGTTTGGATGGAATATCTGTACAAAAACTTAGAAGACCAACCATAAATATATGGAATAAGTGACGGCTCAGACTGGTCCAGTATAATTTGTATGGTTAGGGTTAAAATATCAAGTTGAATAGTATTTATTTAAAATGTTCCATAGAGGCTTTTTAAAAAATCTCTGGTTTAATCCCTTTTGAAGGCTTCTCAGACCGTATTTTTTTTTTGTAGTATCATGTAATTTTTTTCTGAATTTTTTTTATTTATTAATTAAAAAAAATTTAACAAACGAACTAAAACATTAACATATATAATCAGTAATTCACAATATCATCACTTAGTTGCATTTCATCATTTCTTAGAACATTTGCATCAATTCAGAAAAAGAAATAAAAAGACAACAGAAAAGAATAAAACGAAACCAGAAAAAACACACAAAAAAGATTATACATACCATACTCCATACCCCTCGCTTTCATTGATCACTAGCATTTTAACATTTGTTCCCCCTATTATTTATTTTTATTCCCTATGTTCTACTTGTCTGTTGACAAGGTAGATAAAAGGAGCATCAGACGCAAGGTTTTCACAATCACACAGTCACATTGTGAAAGCTATATCATTATTCAATCATAAACATTGGTGTGTAAATGTCTGTTTGTGTCTTTGCCCTTATGTCCTCTGAGTAGATACCTAACAATGGTATTGCCAGGTCATATGGCAATTCCATATTCAGCTTTCTGAGGAACTGCCAAACTGCCTTCCACAGCGGTTGTATCATTTGACATTCCCTACCAATGGTGAATAAGTGTGCCTCTTTCTCCACATCCCCTCCAGCACTTGTCATTTCCTGTTTTGTTGATAATGGCCATTCTGGTGGGTGTGAGATGATATCTCATTGTGGTTTTGATTTGCATTTCTCTAATGGCCAGGGACATTGAGCATCTCTTCATGTCCCTTTTGGCCATTTGTATTTCCTCTTCTGAGAAGTGTCTGTTCAAGTCTTTTTCCCATTTTGTAATTGGATTGGCTGTCTTTTTACTTTCTTGATGAAATTCTTTGATGCATATAAGTGTTTAATTTTGAGGAGTTCCCATTTATTCATTTCTTTCTTCATTGCTCTTGTTTTGGGTGTAAGGTCTATAAAACTGCCTCCAAGTATATAATTTATAAGATATTTCTCTACATTTTCTTCTGTTTTACGGTCTTAGACCTAATGTTTAGATCTTTGATACATTTTGAGTTAACTTTTGTATAGGGTGTGAGATATGGGTCCTCTTTCATTCTTTTGCATATGGATATCCAGTCAAACTGTATTCTTAAATAGAAAAAGAAATTTAAAAAGAAAACATTTTCCAACCTCACTTAGTGCCTATTGAATAAACGGGAGTTTTTACCATCAGCAATATAATGCAAATTGTAGCAGTGTTTTGCTTTGTGTATGTGCATCTCCTCCGTGCACCCTTTTTGCATCTCAACTCTGGCAGTCTCTGGGTTATTGTGATTAGATGTTATGTGTCAGTCCTACCCATCAAACTCATAAGTCCCTAAAGGGCAGAAGCTGTGTTCTCACAGTATTTAAATCCTGAGCTTGTAACCAAATGATACTTAATGGAAATTTTATAAATAATTAAGTAATGAAAACAATAATGAAAGAGCTTAAAAATTCAACTAATTCCAGAAGATGGTGATCAAGACATGTATACGTATGTATAATTTTCTGATCCCTCTCTGAAAACATTCAGCTTGGTAAGTATAGACAGGCTGTCCAGTTTCATGTGCCAGCTCTACCACTTGCTAATGTTGACTCTTTAAGCAGATTTCATAGTGCTTCCATGTCTAGTCTGTAAAATAGGAACATTATTGATACTTAACTCAATGGATCAAATGAGATAATCATCCATAATACCACAATGGCTAGCTTAGAGAAAGTGGTCAATGAATGGCAGTGCACTGTAGCATGCTCAGCCAGATAACTTACACCCTGCAAGACTCACGTGAGCTGGAAGAATCCTCAAATGAAATAAAAGGTCATTAGATCCTGTTTTCTAGGCAGCGAAAATGAAATGACCCTTTTTCTGCTCCTATTTGAGAAGATTAACATTTGAAAGGGTGGGGAAAAAACGCTTATTGAACAAAAATGGGTCAGTCCGTTATCAGACATGTTTCTTACATCAACTTATTTTTATTACAACTGCAACTGAAATTGTGATCACTAGGTTTATAAGTGTCTTATCTCTCTTACCATACTCAGACTTCTTCAGGGAAGAGAACTTTCTACTTCTAAAAGTATCCAAGACTGTACCTATATATATTTAAAAGCACACAAGTACTTTAAAACAGTTATGCATGCATTTGTATGTATATGTGTGTGTGTTTGTGTGTATTAGAAAAGAGATTGATAGATTCTGGGTATATATACAGAGACAAATATAGTTGCATATACTGAATGGTCTATGATGTAAACAGAATTGAGTATCATAAAACATTAATTTACATCATGACGATGATATGTAATTATAGAGAGCTCTTGAACAGGTCACTCAGCATCTCTAAACTCAGTTTCTTCATCTAGAGAGGCACAGACCAAGAGAATGCTCTGCTGTGAGGCAGATATTCTATTTCTGTGCTAATACAGAAATACAGAAGCCATCAGACACGTGTGCCCATTGTGCACTTGAAATCTGGCTAGCGTGACTGAGGAAGTGAATTTTAAATTCTATTAGTTCTCATTGATTTGAATTTAAATAGCCGCATGTGGCAAGTGACTGCACAGATATAGGGTCAAAGAAGACAGGGTCAATATCATGTGAAAGGAGGCCAACCTGAATTGCTCTAATACGGATGCTACAGAGGCTGGTCTTTCAGCAGAGAACTGTCCTCTTTTCAAATAGTGACATTTTCCCATAATGTCTTGGGACTTTATAGTTTAAACCATTTTCCCTTTATTTCTCCTAACAGATCTTGAAAACTTTAAAACAAGAACCAGAAGCACGGTATCTGTCCGTCAAGGTCAGGGAATGGTACTGCTGTGCGGCCCTCCACCCCATTCTGGAGGTAAATATAAATGCACCAACATGTGCACACTTCGGTGACTGCTATTTTTCTTGCTGAATGTTCTCCCTCTTGGCACCAGCTGAGGGGGCACTGTCATTTGTAGAGATTCCCAAAGTCCTCCGTGTAGGGGAAGAATCAACGTGCGTGGCATCCATAATTAGGGCAGGAAAATATCAGACTGTGTGAATGTTCTACCCCACTTCTGCCTACCTGGCCCAAGGGGAGAGAGACCTGAGTCAATCAAAATCAGAATGCTATTGCTTGGTGAAGCAGTACAGCTAAAACTACCTGCACGTCTTGCAATTTATTGGGTTAAGAAAGACGGTACCACTTCATTTTGTCTCTCTGTTGATCTGAATAGGGATCAGACCCAGGAACTAAAGTCCCTTGACCACAGAAGCCAAGATCACTTTGTGGAGTCCTGCAATCGCCAGGCCAGTTGGAATGCATCTGGTTGCAAATTACAATAATCCCAGCTAACACTGGCTTCTCTAGATTGGAGTGTGTGCTTCTCATATACAAGATTTCCAAAGGTTTGCAGTCTAAAGGAGGTACAGCTTCTTGATGAGATCTTCCAGCCCTTCCTCCTATCATGCTTTGAAGTCCTAAGCATGTCTCATGGCTAAGACATCAAGTCTGCATTCCAGACAAAAAGAAATATGAAGAGACATGGACAAAAGACTGAAGTCTTTCTTCTTTATAAATTTTTCCTTTGTATTACAGAAGGCTTGCTTTGCTTGACAACTTTTTCCAACATTTCATTGATCACCCCCTGAGTCAAGGGAAACAGAAAAATCGAGTTTTCAGTTCGTATTTTTAAGCAGATAGGTCATGGCCCTGAAAAAAATCTTAATTTTGTTAGTGAGAAAAAATATGGAGAGATGTTCTGTAGCCAGATAGCAGAGTGTGCTAAAAGGGCTCGTGCTGTCCTGACTGAAGAGGGGCTATGACTCTACATAAAGGGCTCGGTGGTGTGGAGGATCAATAGGTAACAGTATTTACTAGGATCCCCTTAAGGATTCTGACAACAAAATTGATAAACTCTACTCTTGGAAATTCAGGCTAAGGTTTAGTTTTCTATCTGCTATCCTTTTAATTGTCTTAATTTTCTGTTTGGCTTTAAACAGGATTAAAACAGCAAACTTTTTTTTAATTTGAGATTCGAAAATACACCTTTTAGTTTTTGGCCTATATACTAAAGCTGTAACTTTTCCTTAACTTGACTAGTGTTCTAGTTAACATTTCCAGCATGGAATAAAAATGAGCAAACTAACTAAAAGGTTTGCACCTCAAACAAGATGACTGTCCATGCTGGATGGGTGAGGCTGGTATTTCTTCAAGTCTGGATTAAACCTTGGAATTGTTAGAAGTTCTATATACCAGAAGACTGGCAAAGCCAGGTTTAACTTTAGGGGTACATGTTTTAGAAAATGGGCTCATTCTTTAGGACTTCATTTTCCCTTAAATGTGGTATCAGAAAAACTAAATTTGGGCTCTGAATGTGAGTGCTAGTTCTGGCATTGTTTTGAAACATTAGTTGGAATTGAACAACTATCTGCAAAATTTCTCTGCCTCAGACTAATTATCTGAAAGGTAAAGGACATCTTTCAGATCCCTTTTAGTTGAATCGCTACAGAATTTTAATTCTTTAACAAAGACTAAATATTTTCTCAAGTATATTTGAATTTTTCAACACCTGTTTCTTTTTACTTTTTTACTGGGAAGCAACTCATCAAGTAGACATATAGTTAGGTAAAGGTAAAGTTCACTGAGACTAATACCTCTCTTCTTGATATGAAATAGGATCAAAATAAGAGTTGAACATTTTGCTAATTTCTTCTGCAGACTGCCTTCACAGCATTAAGCCTTCATAACATGGCAGCAGTTCTAAAAATTAATCTTATAGGAATATTGGGGGAAGTAAAAAAAAAAAACAACCACCACTCCCTGGTATAATGATATCTTTGGGAAAGGCAAAACATGAAGCGATGCTGTGCTGCACACAATAAAGTACATGGATACTTTCCCCTTCCCACAGAGAAATATATTAAAATTTTCTGTCGACGTCTACTGAAATGTGCTTGTCTCCGCTGGCAGCCATCAGCAGCTCTGAAATCCTGTTCCTTGAGCTGTGCTGACATTCCTGACAATCTTGATGGTGAAGGACAATGAAATAAATATTCTCATTATGGGCCCTATTAGAAACTTTGTGCACAGTTACACTGTAGGCAAAGCAGGCAAGCCAAAGAAATCTGAAAGAAAACCACAAAGAAGATTTTTGAAGTTGTTATAGAGCGTCTCAAAAGCTATCAGTTTGGGACAGTGGAATCGATGATTATATGATGAAATTCCCCCAATTACCCAAAACCTTCCTGTGTAAACTATACACAGATGATTGTTTCGGTGCTTTTCCAGGCTGTATTTCACCTTAAAGCCGGTAGGATCACCATGAGCTGCTGGACTCCCTGAACATTTTTGTTCCAGCATATATGGAATCACAGTTTCAATTGCAACTGAGCAAGCACAGGAAAGGAAACGAGTCAACCTTTTATTATATCAGTAGGGTACTGAGTAATGGTGCAAAATCCATTGTAAGGGATGCCACACGTCCTCTTTCCAAAGCTGTGCAGTGTCAGACCTTCTTAAGGTAACTTAAAAATGAGCAGCAATTAATCTGTTTTGAAAAACATTTCAATCAGCAGGTTTTTCCAAGAATCTACCAGTCACCATGTGCAGCAACTATGCCATCTCTTGGTTTATATATACTCATTCAGATGTGATTTTGCTGCATAGATTTGACTATTAAATCCTGATGTCAACACCAAAAAAAAAGAAATCGCTATGATGAACTCTGGGTGTCCTTGACTCTTCTTCCTAATAAAAATAGAAATTATTAGTGTCCAACATTTTCGCCTTGCTTTTCACCATCTCTGGACTATTTGGCACCAAGGATTCATGATCTTTAGCCAAGCACTCACTAAATAGGATAGAACTAGAGTACCTTAAGATTCTTCCTCCCAATAAAGTAAGAGCTATGAGTTACTCACAATGGAAATCCTCATGAACTGTTCATCAAAGGAGGTTTTTGTTCCAGCCTTCCTTTTATATAATCCTTGGTACTGGAAGTGTGGGCAGTGGACAGGCAGCATTGACCTCCCCTGATGACTTTGTTAAAAAAGTAGACTATCAGGGCACCCAGTGGGCCTGTTAAATCAAAATCTGCATTTTTATAAAATTCCCATTTGATTCATGTGCATATTAAAGTTTGAAAATGGCTGAACTGGATCTGTGGTACGCACGCATACTTGCACACACACATACACACACACACACACACACCACCTCTGATAGCAGCAGGCAAGCAGCTTGACAATCAGTGGGGCAACTCGTTGAAGTCCTAGATGCCCAGCCTTTTCCCAAGGGTATTCTGATTCTGTAAATCTGCAGTGGGGTGCCCAAAACTGTGACAACATGAGTTTTATAGATAAGAAAACTGAAGCGAAGAAAGTATGCAGAGTTACCTACTAATCACTGGCAGAGTCAAGAGGTATCTTTGCCTGGGAACTTCCCTTTTCTTCCAGATGGGGGAGAACAGTGGAACTGAGAACTGTACTCTTAATACCATGTCAGTGGCTCTTTGGGCCCCAACCCAGAACAATTAAATCTGAATTTCTTTAATAGGATCCTCTATCATTTGTACTGTTTAAAAGCACCCCCAGATGATTCTAATATGCCCTAGGGAGGATCTCTGCATTAAAAATCAAATAGGCCTTCTCCCAGCAAAACTTCTGTTTGCAGATCTCTTCAGGTTCCCATACATTTAATTTGCTTTGGACATATCTACAAAGACTATCATGTGAGCTCAAAAAAATATCAATCATGCCATCAATGGCATGATTATTTCAGCTGGACCACATTGTATTTACTACGGGACAGAAGAAAAAGCATGAAACTTCTCGTCTGAGCTCTCCTATTACTTACTATGTGGTCTTGGGCAAATTATATAGTATTTCTGAGCCCTGTTTCCTTATCTGACTTCAGTTTCTACCTCCCATAACTTCTCAGCTACCAGTATCAAGATGTCACCTTCAGTATCAGCTTCACCTAATTTCTTAATTAGTCCAAACTGCTTACAGGAAATTGGGACAAGATTAATCTTGCTGTGCTAATTGAGCATCCTCTATGTCCAGAATAAACTTTATGGCATCAACATTCTAACCAAGCTGCCAGCTCTGCCCAATTCCCCACTCCATGCCAAACTGGCTCCCAGGATTTCTAGTTAAACATAACTGGGTTCCAGCTTTAGACGTCCAGGTGCATCCTTATTTGCGTTCCTAAAATGATGGCTTGCTCCAAATACCAGCCCATTCATTCCCTGTAGTCCAGACACTTAGCTTTGCTTTTATCCTCCTGTCTCACCCAAAGGAGCACCATTTTATCCCAACTCCAAGCTGCAAACCATAACATACCATCTTTTGGATTTGAGCTATTGCTGATGTCTATGAAACTTAGTTACTGGACCCCACCTACCATATCAAATACTGTCAGATATTGACATCAGCCTGCATAGGTCCCAGATTTTTCACCTTGTGATTTGGACAACTGTCTGCTTTCCTCAGGAAGCAGTCCCTCTACTTCTAGCTTATTCCTTCTACTTTCTCTCATAGGCATTTTGGGCTCTCTCTCCTTCCTAGCTTAATGCTCACATCCTCACAAAGTATGATACCAGCCAAATGAAAATTTATCTTTGTGCAGTGAATTTTTCAAATGTGTTATAAGGATAAAAAGACATCATAGATGTGGCAGAAACTTGAACAATTAAAACTTAATCATTCCTGATTTTATTAGACTCAATTTGATTATTTTCATTTGCTTAAACTTGAAATCAGAATTAAATTAGAACACTATCTTTGCAAACATATGACACTTGATTTACATTTGTATAACCAATTTTAAGTAGGCACGTATTTTTCAGATTTATCTCCTAAGAGATTCATATAGAATTTATATGTATTAGTAACATAAATGGGTCATGCTCTGGCACTGTGGCTTTATAAAAGTGATTAAATAGCCAATTTAGCTATTCTCCTAACATTCAAAAATTCCTTCTTAAAGAGACAAAATTATGGTTGAAGTTAACTCCAACAGTCTTCTCCTCCTGCAAACCTTCTGTAATTCTTTCTGTTTGCATTTTCTGTTTTGTGCAGACAGTGTGTGCCTGTACTTCATTTCATTTCCTTAGAAGAAATGAAGCATTAAGATGTCCCTAAGAAGGGCCAAGGGTTTAAAAATATTGCTGAAATAATCCTAAGTATTGTTCTTGTTTGTTTTATTTTTTTAAATATTTTTATTGAGAAATCTTCACACACATTCAGTCCTTCCACAGTATACAATCCTAAGTATTGTTTTAAATATACTAAAGAACGCAGTCCATAAATTATTTTATATGACAGTAAAAAACAAAATCCAAAATTTTTCCATACTTATGCAATCACCACTTAATAAATTCAAATGAAAAGCTGTAAGAACACCACTATCAGTATTGACTTTTTATCACATTTTCTGATCATAAAATGGGAGCATAGTTGGACATGTATATGAGAAGGAAGTCATTCCACTTTAGTCATCTCATCCAGTGTGTGCCGAGTGGGGGAAGGTGGCCCAGATAAGGTCCCAGTTTTAATACTTGACTAATAGGTGATACAGAATGGTCACAGGATCCTGAGTCCATGTTGATTGATCACCACTGAGGTGCCCTGTGATGTCCATTTCAAGTCACCTGATAAGGGATTTACTGCATTTAAGTTTCATCTCCTTCAAATCATTAAAAAGCCACAGGGTCCAGTAGGTAAAGACTGGCACAGATGGAAATCAGTGTTTCAGAAGGGATTCTCCCACTGAAAACAAAAATAGGTTCTTGTTGTCTAGTGTTGGAACAGTAGGAAATAATAGTTAAAACGTTAGTTGGGGCAGCACTGAAGTGATACTCCCATACCATTCTCAAGAATGTCGTGGGTCGAACAAACTTGAGTTAAATCATCTTTTTTTCTTTATTAGAGAACTTGTAGGTTTAAAGAACAATTATACATAAAATACAGGATTATCATTTATCACCCTATTATTAACACCTTGCATTGGTTTGGAAACATTGGGTATAACTGATGACAGCACATTGTTATAACTGTACTATTAACTATGGTCCGTGGTCTAACAATGGTTTGTGTAGTGTGGTGCATGGATCCTTTAAAATTATTATTCTATTATCATATATACAATCTAACATTTCCCCATTTAACCGCATTCATATATATATTTCGATTAATTACTTTCCCAGTGTTGTGCTACCGGCACCAGCATCTATTACCAAAACATTTCCATGATTCCAAACAGGAAACCCACACACTTTTTATTGTTATTTATTTTTCCTTTATTAGAGAAGTTATGGGTTTAGAGAACAATAATGTACAAAACATAGGACTCCCATACACCACCCCACACTGACACCTTGCATTGCTGTGAAAGATTTGCCACAACTGATGAAAGGACATTTGCACGGTTGCACCATTAACTACAATCCGTGATTTGATTTAGGGTTTGTTGTTTATGTATTGTAATTCCATGGAATTTTTTTCAATTTTTATTCTGTTACCATTACACAAATATTGATTCTTTTAGTCACATTTAGATATATGTTTCCATGCTGATAATTTAGTTTGCAATGTTCTGGTACCATTCCCACCATCATTTCTAAAACATTTTCATCATTCCAAATAGAAACCCTGTACATATTAAGTCTTAACTTCTTATTCCCTATCTCTACCCCATCCCCTGGTAAACTATATTCTAGATTCTGACTCTCTGATTTTTCTTATTATAATTGTTTCAAAACAGTAAGATAATTCAATATTTGTCCTTTTGTGTCTGGCTTATTTTACTGAACATAACGTCTTCAAGGCTCATCCATGTTGTTGCACATATCACAATTTCATCCCTTTTGATGAGTGAGTAAGATAGTCCATTGTATGTATATACCACATTTTATTTACACATTCATCAGCTGATGGATACTTGGGTTGCTTTCATCTTTTGGATATTTTAATAATGCCTCTATGAATATCAATGTGAAAATATCTGTTTGAATCCTTGCTTTCAAATCTTTGGGGTATATACCTAGTTGTGGTCATATGGTAATTCTATACTTTGCCAAACTGTCTTCCACAGCAACCGCACCATTTTACATTGCCACCAGCAGTAAATGAGTGTCCCTGTTTCTCCACATCCTCTCCAACATTTGTTATTTTTCATTTTTTTAATAGCCGTCGTTCTAAGGTATGAAATGGTATCTCATGGTTGTGATTTTAATTTCCCTTATGGTTAATGATGCTGAGCATCTTTTCATGTTCTTCCTCAGCATTTGTATATCTTCTTTGGAGAGACATCTATCAAGTCTTTTGCCCATATTTTGTTGTTATGTTGAAGGATTTCTTTATATATTCTGGATATTGAACTGGTATTGAATAGGTGGTTTCCAAATATTTTCACCAAATATTTTGTTTAGGTTATCATTTTTACTTTCATGATAATTTCCTTTGAGGTCCACAAGTTTTTTATTTTGATGAGGTCCTACCTACCTATTTTCTCTGCTATTGCTTGTCTTTGGGTGCAAGTCTAAGAAACCATTGTCTATCATTGAATCTATAATGATAGGATTGATACGTTACCAACATTTAGTCTTCTAATCCATGAAAACAAAATATACTTCCATTTATTTAGGTCTTCTTTGATTTCTTTTAGCATGTTTTATGGTTTTCTGTACTCAAGTCCTTTACATCCTTAGTTAAATTTATTTTTAGATATGCCATACTGTTAGTTGCTATTGTGAATGGAATTTTTTCTTCTTTTTCTAATTGTTCATTGCTTGTGTATAAAAATACTACTGATTTGGGGGTTCTTGATCTTGTACCCCACCACTTTACTTAATTCTTCTATTAGCTCGAGTTTTGTTGTAAATTTTTCGGAGTTTTTTATATAGAGGATTTGTGTTAATTTGCAAAAGCTGCCAGAATGCAGTATACCTGAAACGAAATAGATTTTTAAAAGGGGAATTTATTTAGTTACAAGTTTGTAGTTCTAAGCCTATGATATTATCCAAACTAAGATATCCTTAATTCAAGGAAGGTCGATGTCAACTGGGTAGTCACCTGGCTGGTGTCTGCTGGTCCCTTGCTCCTGGGCTCCATTGCTTTCAGCCTCTGTTCCCACGGGGGTTCCTCACTTTGCATCTTTGGGGCTGGCTTTCATTTATTGGCTTCCCTTGGATCTCTCCAGGTTCTGGCTTGCTTAACATCTCATGGTGATGTCTGCCGGACTGTAAGCATCTCTAAAACATCTATGTCTCTGTTCTCTGAAGCAACTCTTCTCAAGCATTTACATCTGCTCTCTCTGTTGGCTCTGAGGCTTCTGTCATTTCTGAGATTTCTCCAAAATATTTCCTCTTTTAAAGAATTCCAGTAAACTAATCAAGACTCACCTGGAATGGGTGGAGTCACATCTCTATCTAATCAAAAGTCACACCCACAATTGGGCATATCACATCTCTGTGGAGATAATCTAATCAAAAGATTCCAACGTGCAGTGCTGAATCAGGATTAAAAGAAACAACTGGCTCCACAAGATTGAATCAGGATTAAAACATGGCTTTTCTGGGGTACATAATATTTTCAAACCAGCATAGGATCAAATAGGAAAAGTTTTTATTTCTCCTTTCCAATTTGGAGGCCTTTATTTCTCTTTTTTCCTAATTGCTCTGGCAAGGACTTCCAGTACAGTGTTGAATAACAGTGGTGACAGTGGGCATCTTTGTCTTGTTCCTTATCTTAATGGGAAAGAGTTCAGTCTTTTAAGTCCATTAAGTAGGATGTTAATGGTGGACTTTTCATATATATCCTTTGTCATGCTGAGAAAGTTACCTTCTATTCCTAGTATTCTAAGTGTTTTTTCAAGAAGAGGTGCTGGATTTTGTCAGATAGCTTTTCTGCATCAATTGTGATGATCATGTTTTTTTTTTTCTTTCTGTTAATGTACTGTATTGCATTAATTGTTTTTCTTATGTCGAACCATCCTTGCATACCAGGTATGAATTCCACTTGATCATGGTATATAATTCATTTAACATGCTGTTGGATTTGGTTTGCTAGAATTTGTTAAGGATATCTCATTTAAATTCATAAGAGATATTGATCTATAGTTTTCTTTTCTTGTAGTATCTTTACCTGACATTGGTAACAGAGTGATGTTGGCCTCATTAAATGAGTTAGGGGAGTATTCCCTCCTCTTCAGTTTTTTGGAAGGCTTTGAGCAGAATTGGAGTTAAGTATTCTTGGAATGTTCATAGAATCCCCCTGTGAAGCTGTCTGCTCTTGGGTTTTTCTTTGTTGGGAGGATTTTTATTACTGATTCAATCTCTTAACTAGTAATTGATTTGTTGAGATCTTCTATTTCTTGTTGAGTCATTTTGTGTTTCTAAGAATTTGTCTCTTTCATCTAGTTTATCTAATTTAATACTGCACAGTTGTTCATAATATCTTGTTATATCCCTTTTTATTACAGTGGGGTCAGTCATAATGTCCCCTTTTTCATTTCTAACTTTTATTATTTATAGCCTCTCTTTTATATTTTGTCAGTCTTGTTAAAGTTTGTCGATTTTATTGATCTTTTTAAAGAACCAACTTTTGGTTTTGTTGATTCTATTTTTTTGTTTGTTTGTTTGTTTTCTATTTCATTTCTCTCTACTCTAATCTTTGTTATTTCTTTCTTTTTGCTCGCTTTGGGTTTAGTTTGCTCTTATTTTTGTAATTCTCCCAGTTTTGAAGTTAGTTCTCTGATTTGAAGTTTGCGTCTTTTTTTTTTTTTGTATGCTATATGACCAGGGTCACATTTAATTCTTTTTCCATTAAGTAACCCATTATTTTTTTTATTATTAATTAAAAAAATTAACTAACACAACATTTAGAAATCATTCCATTCTACATATACAATCAGTAATTCTTAATATCATCACATAGATGTATGATCATCATTTCTTAGTACATTTTCATTGATTTAGAAAAAGAAATAGCAAGACAACAGAAAAAAAAATAAAATGATAAGAGAGAGAAAAAAATAAAAAATATATAAAACAAAACAAAAAAAACTATAGCTCAGATGCAGCTTCATTCAGTGTTTTAACATAATTACATTACAATTAGGTAGTATTGTGCTGTCCATTTTTGAGTTTTTGTATCCAGTCCTGTTGCACAGTCTGTATCCCTTCAGCTCCAATTACCCATTATCTTACCCTATTTCTAACTCCTGATGGTCTCTGTTACCAATGACATATTCCAAGTTTATTCTCTAATGTCGGTTCACATCAGTGGGACCATACAGTATTTGTCCTTTAGTTTTTGGCTAGTCTCACTCAGCATAATGTTCTCTAGGTCCATCCATGTTATTACATGCTTCATAAGTTTATTCTGTCTTAAAGCTGCATAATATTCCATCATATGTATATACCACAGTTTGTTTAGCCACTCTTCTATTGATGGACATTTTGGCTGTTTCCATCTCCTTGCAATTGTAAATAATGCTGCTATAAACATTGGTGTGCAAATGTCCATTTGTGTCTTTGCCCTTAAGTCCTTTGAGTAGATACCTAGCAATGGTATTGCTGGGTCATATGGCAATTCTATATTCAGCTTTTTGAGGAACCGCCAAACTGCCTTTCACAGTGGTTGCACCATTTGATATTCCCACCAAGAGTGGATAAGTGTGCCTCTTTCTCCACATCCTCTCCAGCACTTGTCATTTTCTGTTTTGTTGATAATGGCCATTCTGGTGGGTGTGAGATGATATCTCATTGTGGTTTTGATCTGCATTTCTCTAATGGCCAGGGACATTGAGCATCTCTTCATGGGCCTTTTGGCCATTTGTATTTCCTCTTCTGAGAGGTGTCTGTTCAAGTCTTTTTCCCATTTTGTAATTGGATTGGCTGTCTTTTTGTTGTTGAGTTGAACAATCTTGTTATAAATTCTGGATACTATACCTTTATCTGATATGTTGTTTCCAAATATTGTCTCCCATTGTGTAGGCTGTCTTTCTACTTTCTTGATGAAGTTCTTTGATGCACAAAAGTGTTTAATTTTGAGGAGCTCCCATTTATTTATTTATTTCTTCAGTGTTCTTGCTTTAGGTTTAAGGTCCATAAAACCGCCTCCAATTGTAAGATTCATAAGATATCTCCCTACATTTTCCTCTAACTGTTTTATGGTCTTAGACCTAATGTTTAGATCTTTGATCCATTTTGAGTTAACTTTTGTATAGGGTGTGAGATATGGGTCCTCTTTCATTCTTTTGGATATGGATATCCAGTTCTCTAGGCACCATTTATTGAAGAGACTGTTCTGTCCCAGGTGAGTTGGCTTGACTGCCTTATCAAAGATCAAATGTCCATAGATGAGAGGGTCTATATCTGAGCACTCTATTCGATTCCATTGGTCGATATATCTATCTTTATGCCAGTACCACACTGTTTTGACCACTGTGGCTTCATAATATGCCTTAAAGTCAGGCAACGTGAGACCTCCAGCTTTGTTTTTTTTCCTCAAGATAGTTTTAGCAATTCGGGGCACCCTGCCCTTCCAGATAAATTTGCTTATTGGTTTTTCTATTTCTGAAAAATAAGTTGTTGGGATTTTGATTGGTATTGCGTTGAATCTGAAAATCAATTTAGGTAGAATTGACATCTTAACTATATTTAGTCTTCCAATCCATGAACACAGTATGCCCTTCCATCTATTTAGGTCTTCTGAAATGCATGGGCCAGGAATCAAACCTGGGTCTGGGGTCTCTTCCATGGCAGGCAAGAAGTCTAACCCTGAACTACCCTTGCACCCCCGTTTCCTTTTTTAATGTAAGTATTTAAAGGTATAAGTTTCCCTCTCAACATTACTTTTACTGCATCCCATAAGTTTTGGTATGTTGTATTTTCATTTTCATTTGCTGCAAGGTATTTCCTAATTTTGCTTATGATTTTCTCTGTAACCCATGGATTGTTTAAGAATATGTTTTTTAATTTCCAGATATTTGTGAATTTTGCATTTCTCCCTCTGTGACTGATTTCTGTTTTCTTTCAGTTGTGGTCTAGAGAATATACATTGTATGATTTCAAATTTTTAAAATTTATTGAGACCTATTTTGTATCCTAAGATACAGTCTATCCTGGAGAATGATCCATATTTGCACTTGAGAAGAATGTGTCTGCTGATTATGTTGGATGAAGTGTATTCTGTGATACATATATATATATATATGTTAAGCCTAGTTGGTTCAGAATATCATTCAAATACTCTATTTCCTTATGAATCTTCTGACCAGATGTTCTATTCTTTTGAGAATGGTACATTAAAGTCCCTACTATTAATGTAGAACCATCCATTTCTCCCTTCAAATCTCTCAATATTTGATATATAAACCAGGTTTGATAAAATAATTTTTATAAAAATACATTTCATTTCTAAGTCAAGGTACTTTATATGTTCACTTATATGAACAGCAATTACAATTCATTGAGGAAAGGCAAACATTTAGTTATAAATACATTATTCAACATCATAAACTAATAGGTATCTTTTTCTTTTATTGAGTATTAAATATTATTAAGGCAATCTTGTGTGGTGTTCCTTGGCATTAGCATGTGTTCCTTTGAAAGATATGAGCCTGGGTTCTTGTTATCTGAAGTGGAATGAGCCAACTTCTGCCCCTTTTTCTCTTCCCATATTGCCAAAAGGTCATAGCACATCAGTGACTTAATTAGCATATAATGGTGTGAAACAGTTGGGAAGGGGATACTTTTCTCCCTTCATTAAGTCTCCTTTTTCAGCCTTAGAGCAGAAAAAGAGTCACATTGATTATAAATGACTTGTTACAAACTGTCTGACCCAAATGGCTTGGTGGGGCATTTGTTTGGGAGGATAGGACACAGAAACTATTTGTGCTTGCTATACCAAGGTAGGCTCCATTTCTCGCAGCCACAAGATCATTTAGCTCAAAGAAAGAATCATCAAGGGAAGCAAAATGGAAGAATTGGGCCTTGTATGTCTAGAAGAGTGACCTATTTCTCCTCTAATAGATGTGACGGGAAGAATCAAGGTGAATATTTCTGATGTCTGTTATCTCCTAGATTGGCGGTGTATTCTGTGATGCTACTGAAATAGTTTTTGCCTTTGAATTTTCCTGTCAGTCTTCTTTAGAACAATTTATATGTTTCATGACTATGTTTTTCAATATGTGGATGTCAACAACTTTACCCTTAGGGGTAGAAAAAAATGGCTTATTTTTAAGTAGCAAACATTCCCTGGACACAGAATAATTCTAGACCTTCTATAGCTGAGGTTTAATTTAATTTCTTAAATTAACCAGTATAGAAGAATTGCTCGTCTGGTTTCTAAAGAGAGTTCTCCAGAAATGGTAGCTGTATGCTCTCTACCTTACCTCTCCTTTTAATTCTGTTAAGAGAGATGTTTAATCTGTTATTGCTGCTTTAGCATGTTCCATACTATAGCACTTAGAGATAGACTGAACTATCTAATAAATAGTCATCAACTGAATTTCTTTTTTGTACAGTAGCCTAAACAGAAGCATTCAGTTTTTTAAGAAAAAAATAGCAGAAATAAATTTTAGTACATTCTTTATCCATCTCTTCTTTTTTTCCTTCTTTGCTTTTGTGCAAATATTTCCTTACTCTTTATTTGGCAAAACCAGTAATTTAACTTAATTAATGATGACTCTAATTACCCAGCTTCTTTCCTGACAGTTACCCCCTTCTTACTTTAATGCTAGGCACAATATAAGTATATTTGTGGATATATGGATTTGAAATCAAGCTGGGGATGTCTCTATTTTCTTTTTAAACTTCCAAAAAAATCAAAGAAATTATCTCCATGTTTGTATCTTTAGAACAGGAGGCCCAATGATGACTCAGCATAGGGCCATACCCATTAGCACCAAAAGGAAATGGCATTTGGAAAGTGAGATTTGATCCATAAAGCTGAGTGATCTACAACCTGCTATCATTCAACAAAGCTCAACTGCATGCCGAGCTTTCTCTTTTAGAGTTGTCCTGTCCCAGAAAGCAGTGAAGGATGATATTGTTTTGGAGCACAGGTGCTAGTTGGGACATGAAGAATCTGAAGATGTGAAAAACACATTACATATCTGCTAGCGTACTGCTAGGAATGTACCAGCCAGAACAGAATAAATGATCAACACTGATCTTTCAACAACATGAACCTGGCTGAGCATTTCATAAATAATCCAGCAGACAATCACTGCAGGATATATGTGAACCATTCTTGTTTTAATGCCTGCTGGAAATACACCCTATGAATCTCCTCTTTTCAACTGAAAAAAAATGAGTAGCTTTTCGGATACATTTTCAGCAATGAATTGGTGTTTTGTCAGGTCAGCGCATCATGATGGTAAATTGAATTAAGCAGGATAATGGTGCGGTACACAAAATGAAGTAATACTGGCCAGGTCTTGGAAATTTGGAGCTAGACTCTAGTTGGAGCTCAGAAATTGACTACTAAGTATTGGAGTAACACTATCAAGAATCCTGATCTTCTGAGTCTTAAGGTGCAAGTAAGAAACTCACCATTTCTTGATCCTTTTTCTTTTTTTTAACCTGTTCAATTTAGTTTTCAGACATTTAGGAAGAAAATAAGTGGAGAAGGCCAAATCAAATACCAGAAAAAAAATATGCATTTGGGCAAGTGAAGTTGATTTACACACCCAAAGGAGTAGGTGCTATGTAATATCAGAACACTAATTTTAAAGAAAATGGTTTAAGTGGCTGTGTATTCCTTAAGGACATATGGATGAACACCTTTTTAACCTGTTGTTCTAGTTTGCTAGCTGCCAGAATGCAAGACATCAGAGATGGATTGATTTTTAATAAAAGGGGATTTATTTCATTAAAAACGTATAGCTCTTCAGAGAAAAGGCAGCCAATTTTCAACTGAGGTTCTTTCATATGCACAAAGGCACAAGGTGATCTCTGCTGGCCTTTTCTCCAGCCTCTGGGTTCCAACTACTTTCCCCTGGATGATTCCTTTCTGCATCTCCAAAGGTCTGGGCTGAGCTACGAGTGCTGAGGTGAGGGATGCTGAGCTACTTGGTTGTGCTACGTTGCGCTCTCTCATTTAAGCACCACCCAATTAAGTCAAACATCATTCATTGCATCATTCATTACAGCATTCACTGCAGCCGACTGCAGATGTAATCAGCAACAGAAGTTCACATGCCATTGGCTCATGTCCACAGCAATAGAACTAGGCACTTTCACGTGGCCAACTTGACACCTGAACCTAAATACCACATGTCCTGTATTTATTAGTGATGTTTGCATTCATATACAGAATAAATATCATAAATTTCCAACTATAGTAGTAATAGCTTTAGAAAGAGGTCAACTCTGCCTGCATCCTGAACTAAAAGAAATATCAAAATTTAATCCAGAAAATGATTAGGAGAATGTGTATGATGTCTGGGTAGATGCTGGCTGCTAACAAAACAATGAGCAGCCATTTTATGCTCAGCCAAGAAAGCGCTTCCCATCTCTAGCTGTATGTAGCATTCCCCATTTTTCTCATGTCAGTTAGTTGCAGTAACATTAAAACATTATCATAATCTTATCTGTCAAAATTAACCCCTGGAAAGGATCTATGTTATAACAACACTCCACAGGAATTCATATATCCATATGGCAGACACAGCTGGAAAGATAGTTGCAGTTGATAATGTAGCATTTCAGAAGTATTTGGAGAATCTCTTCTTTGTGAAATAATTTGAAATGTACATACTTTCTTATATACACTAGGAAATATTTTTTAAAAATACCAAGATACTTCAGTCTGTAGGTGTTCTAAGCCCAGTTCTTATTGTATCTTCCAGACTCAGGTTGGCCTTTTGAAAAGGTGACTAATATTTAAAATATAAAAAGTAGATGATTTAAGTATCATAGTTTTTCCTTTTGTGGTTCCCATTGAACAGCATAATGACCTAGCTATAGCACACCTCTGAAAACAGCAGCTAAATATAAGAAAGATATTCCTATACCTTCTTAACTGAGTCCTGCTACCTTGCAAATTTGACAAATACATCTACAAACCAGCCCTCCATATAAATGTACAGTTCCCATTTACTTCACTGGAACTTGTTGTAATGAATGAGATTATAATAGGGTTCTATTGGAACATGTAAATTAGGATCCAAAGTTGAAGAGAACAATTTCTTTTTTAAAAAAGTAAAACTATGAGGGGTGAAAAGGTAGTTCAGTGGTAGAATTCTTGCCTCCCATGAGGCAGATCTGGGTTCAATTCCTGGCCCATGCACTACAAAAAAAAAAAAAAAAAATTCAGAAATTGGTGCTGCAGTAACAGTATATTCATATGGAAAAAAGAATGAAATGCGGCCCTACATTGTAACATGGCTTTTCTAGGGTACTTATATCCATTCAACCCAGCACAGCTTCCCTGAAGAAGTAGCTCTGGAGCTTAGATCTGAAAGAACAAAGGAATATTACAGATAAAACAACAGTTCCTAAGCCAGGAGTGGGGGTATTACATT
Organism: Tamandua tetradactyla; assembly: GCF_023851605.1. NCBI lineage: Eukaryota > Metazoa > Chordata > Mammalia > Pilosa > Myrmecophagidae > Tamandua > Tamandua tetradactyla. Next base: position 5,249,169 of record NC_135341.1, on the reverse strand, counting down.
GCCAGAAGACAAAACTAGTGGGCTGGGGTCCCCAGGAGTGACAGGGACGGAAGGATGAGTCCGTAAATGTAGGCATAGACCAAAGGTTCTGAGGTGATGTTCAAGGTTTGGGTGTTATCATAAAAGAAATTAGAAATTGCTGGAAAAATTAAGCAGTATTGGAAGGTGGAGATGAGTTAGGATGGATGGTAGTGTTAAATGGCTTCTAGGCATCCAATGCTGACTTATCTTACCCAGCTTTCTATGAAAAACAAAGAAAGAAGCGAAGATCTAACAGTATAGCAACAGAGTGTAGCCATCAGAAATCCACCAAAAATGTATTTGAAGAATTCCTTATAACTGTAGGACAACTGGCTGAATTGAACAATGACCTTAGGAAACTCATGGCTTAATAGGTAAATAACAACAAGACAGAAAGCTCATCTGTAAAAGTTCCCAGCAATGTTTTTGTTGTATCTCCATATCAAATACATATCAAATCTGGATTTCTAAGTGAAGGTCCTGCTGGCCATCCTTTTATGATGATGAATCCATAGAAGGTGTCCTACAATACTTATCTGCACACACCCCCCCCACACACACACACAGCACATGCCATACACCATCTTTTCTTTTTCCCCCTGAAATTAGTAGGAAATCAACAATTCCGATCAATGCATTGTATAGAAAGAGCGTATAACGGCATATCAGATGGAAATACAGGAAGAAGATGGTCTCAGTTCACTCAGAAGGTGTAACTATGGAAGAGGGAGCTCTATTGCAGTTCCTCAGAAGCTTGCTAAATCAGTGATAGCCAGATAGCAATAACTTGGGGAGGGAAAATAACTATCAAATTATCTCAATTTGAGATGTGAGACTGGGATTCTGAGAATCCCCATATAGTCAGTTCAAGGAAATAAAGGGACGCACCCATGTTTGGTTGTTGAACCTAAGACCCAGGTGTAATCACAATCAATATTAATAGACTTAGGTAGAATCATAACCAGTATTAATTTTTTAAAGTTAAATAAAAATCTATTCCATCTCGGTGACCTAAGAAGATAGTCAGTGACAAATAGGGATGGGCGTGGACACCATCGCTGATGATGCAAAACAAAACAAAAATGCCCATGAGAAGGATGCCTTAAGAAAATAGAAAGATGCATTAAAGGTTATACCTCTGTTGTGCTTTCAGTCAAATACAAGAAAACGTGGATTCTATTAAACAAAGGTATATGTGTGAAAAATGTGAATAGGGCGATGCCTGTGGTACAGACTGAGACTTAAAGGGAACTGACAAAGATTAGAAGAAATAAAGAAGTTAAAATCTGCAATGTAGACTCAGTAAAAAGCCAAATGAACACTGTAAAAAATTGAATTAGTGATAAGCATGACTAACTAAATAGGTATTTTAAAGAATGTTAAAAGAAAGCATAATGACCAGAAGCCTTTGTAAACATGGAAATTAGGGAGTGAAGTTCCAATCTGTACACAATCAATATAATTAATAAAGATATTTGATCAGCATATACATACTACTTTATTAATTAATATGATTGCATATGCAGAGTTAGTGAGTTCCCAAGATCACCCTTAATTCTGACATCAACTGCAGAGTTCAGGGGAGCTAAGATCGTTTTCAGATTTGATAAGTGCCTAGAAAGGCACACAGAACTCAGTGAAAACTGTTATACTTGAAGTTATGGTTTATTACAATGAAAGGATATATATTAAAATCAGCCAAGGGAAGAGGGATATGGGCAGACTCCAGGAGGGTTCCACATGTGGAACTTCCAATTGTCCTCTCCCAGTGGAGTCATGGAGGGCACTAATATCTCCTGCCAACTATGTGTGAGAGGACAAACCAAGTATTGTCAACCAGGAAAGCACATCAATCTTTGGTGTCCAGAGTTTTTACTAGGGCTTGGTCATGTAGATATGGCTGATGCTGTGTCTCTAGTTTCTCCAGAGGGCAAGCTGATATTGCATGGTCCAGAGCCCTCCCACCCCACCCCACCCCAACCGACCCCCCGTAAATCACATTGTTAAACTGGCTGGTGTGGTCCAAGGACCCTAGATAAACAAACACACTCTTATCAGGCAGGGTACCCTAATGGCTTAAGGGTACCTCCCAGGAGCCTAGGGCAAAGGCTAGACTTCGAGTACAATTAATACTTTATTACAAATACTTGCCATGATCTGTCAATACATCATCCTTGACTTGTAAAAGCATGTTATATTTTCTCATTTTTAAGAAAGAGTCATAAGGTATGGTATTCTTTATTTTAATAATTAGAGGAAATAGAGATCTAGGTGGAAGAAACACAGGACATATACCTTCCAAGTTGCTGGAGATGGTAAAATCAAAGAAGTTGCAATCTATTTAACTAAAGACCAAAAATAAAGATAAGTGAAAATGCATTAAAGAAAAAAACATACAAAAAAGATGACAGATGTAAAAGTATATAGCTTGTGACAGAAAATACAGAAAGATTTAACTTCTATATTAAACCTAAGAGCCTCAGATTGAGTTAAAAATCTGTATGATCTAAACAAAGCATGATGGCATTTATTTTCAAATGAAATATCTATTCTACTAACAAAATAAAGTTAGAAAAGGAAGGAAGATAGAATCACTAGTTTCAGACAACATATTATTTAAAATGCAAAAACATTGAATTTGGCAATGGCAATTTTTTATTATTTAGATACACAAACTACAATGAAGAACTTCCATAAGCCATAGGGTGAAGATATATAATGCTAAATATTTAGAAGTATAAGGAAAAATTATTAAAGCACATATGTTATTTAACTGGACAGGCCAAGTAAATAAAAATAAAAACAGGAAGGATTTGAATAATTTAACAAGATTGAATTTATATGTAAACATAGGTATTTATGTACTTCTTTTCAAGTGTGCATGTAATTTTTCTGTTGATTCATTATTTATTAAACAATGAAGACATTTAATCAATGTTGAAATTGTATTTGGATAGGTCTTATTTTCTGCCATAATGCAGTTAAACACAAAATTAGCTATAGACCTTTTTTGTACAACTACAGCAATAAACATTTTTTTTTAAAACTCAACCCATGAAAAGTTCAAATCAATTTTCTAGTATCTATTCAGTCAAGGGAGAAATCAAGAGAATAATTATAGATATTTTTAAAATGAAAGAAATGACACCTACCTCTACATTTATGGAATTTATGAAAAGTTTATTCTGAAGCAAATTGATAACCTTAAATTCATTCTTAAGCAAGAAATGTTGGAAATAAAAATCAATAAACTAAGCATACACCTGATGGGGTTAAATGGGAACATATAACAAACCTAAGGGAGATGGAAGAAAAAAAGATAAACTTCTAAGCTAGAAAATAAAAAACCATAAATGTGAAACAACCAACCAGTAGGAGCTTTGAGAGAGAAAAAATTACAAGGGTGTTCCTCTCCACATCTAATCAAGAACAAACAAAAGATACACAAAATTAAAAAGAGCATATAATTTTGCATGCAAGATTTAAAATCCTAAGAGAAAACTATGTACAACTCTATGATCATCTGAACATCTGGATGAAACAAACAATGTTCTGAGAATATATAAGTTCACGAAATTGAGCCAAGAAAATATAGAAAATACGAATAGACTATCTTGAAAGAAATGGAAAGTTCTCAAGAATTATTTTCTCCAAGTGTTCTGGGCTATAAATTGTATAAACAAAATCTTTCAAACCTTTGAGGTAATTCCCTTGCCAAATAATTTGTATCAAGAGCAAGGAAAAGATGGAAATCTACTGATTCATCTTATAAGATGAGAATACTAGTGCCAGAAACTGACAAAGATTGCCAAAGGGGAGAAAATCTCACTTACGAAAGTAACACTTATATAGGGGATAATATGTATCAGGCACGATTTTAAACTTTCTATATATTAATTCATTTGATCCTTATAACAACCTTATGATATGGGTCTATCTAGTCCCATTTATAGGTGGAAAAAAGAGTTTAAGTAAATGTGACATTCCTCAACAATTTTTGAACAACCATTTTAGGAGATGTATATAAAATACATCTAACAGTGGGATAAAGCTTTAAAATGCAGGCAATTCATTTAGTGATCAAGATTTAAAAAAAAAAAACAATGGAAAGCAGAAAAAAAACTTCTTTAACTTGCTAAATGGCAGCAAACATGAAGCAATATGGATACTTATTGAAGCTGGATGATGATATGGGAGAGTTCCATTATACCATCCCTTTTTTATTTTTCATTTCCTCGTCTTTTTATTTAATTTTAATGCAATTTTATTGATATATATTATATATTCACATGCCATGTACTCATTCAAATGTTACAATCAGTGGTTCACACTGTAACATCCTATAGCTGTGCATTTATCATCACAATCGACTTTTTTTTCTTTTTTGTGAGAAATAATAACATTGTTAGGAAAAACAACACACACCATGATGCAGAGACTGATAACTGCTGGCAGGAAGTTTATTGAGAAGCTCTCTCAGCAGAAGGGGACTGAAGAATAGACTTTAGCCCACCCCAGGAGAGTCATACAGCATTAGATACACTGTATTACCTGGGGCAAGAATGGGTTACTATAGCTGATGGGTTATATTATGATTGGTGGGAAATTAGGGCAAGGAGAAGTGGCACTTTTGGATAGGTAGTGGGACCTGGTTACGTGGGAGGTTTAGGGCCAACAGGGAACCGTTAGGAGGACCTTGCTGACCTTGGGAGGAGTAGGTGGGTTGCATTCCTGCAGGTAGGCTGCATCATTCACAGAGGCCATGGATGGGGGTGGTTGTTACTGGGAGGTAAGCCACAGCTGGTTAATCATTGCCAACTTTGTGAGGGGGAATCTCTCACAAACATACATACAAAAAAAGCAATAAAATTCAAAGCATACCACAACAATTAGTTGTAGAACAGATCTCAGAGTTTGATATGGGTTACAATTCCACAATTTTAGGTTTTTACTGGAGACTAAAAGAAATATCAATATAATGATTCAGCAATCATACTCATTTGTTAAACCCTACCTTCTCTGTATAATTCCACCATCTCCTTTGATCTTTCTTCCACACTTTAGGGGTATTTGGGTTATGCCCATGCTAACTTTTTCATGTTGGAAAGGGCTGTTGATGATACAGGATAGTGGGATGGAACTAGCTGATGTTCTGGAGAGGCTGGCCCCTCTGCATTTCAGGGCGTAGCTGGTCTAGGAAGCCATCTGGAGGTTGTAGGTTTCTGGAAAGTAATACTAGTGCATATACCATTCCTTTTTTGAAATCTATATATGTTTTGAAATATATAGATTTATATATGTTTGAAATAATCTGTATATGAATTAATAAAATAAAATGGTTGGATTTAGTAAATCCATGGTTGCTTCCAGTTCAGATTTTACATGATTCTCCATTTGTTAAAAAAGTATTTTTGCACAAGCCTTTGGGGGAAGAGGTTTGCATTAGGTGAGGGAATTTCTACTTTGTATGGGCACACTGGTGTCCTGCAAATCATGTAGCTTTTCTGTTACTCAGTTTTCCATTTGAGAATTACTGTAGATATTCAGGTTAAAATAGCTGCCCTTGCCACCCTGCCTCAAGAGATGGTTATCACTAAAAATGCCTGGATTGGCAGTAATCTGCTTTGCTCCTGCCTGGAGCTAATTCTGAATCTCCAGTGGCAGGCCCTCACCATGTTACTGGGGCAAATGTGCAGTGATCTGCATTAAATCTGTGCTCAGCAATGCTCAGACAACTTAACTTTCCGCAGGGAATGAAAAAATATACATATAAGCATCCCCATTTCCAAATGGCACTGTAGCCTAGTTAAGAGAATTGCTTGTGGGGGAGTGCATTATGCTAAGAGGGCTAGTTCATTTTCAGGTTAGAAAACTTTAAATTCAAGTTGACATAGCTTCTATTTTCATTTCCATACTTATTTCCGCTGGGGAAATGTGCTGCTTGTCACTAAAAACCAGTCAGTGAAATACAGGGAGGGGATGGAAAGTCATTGGTCCTAAGCCTGCAAATGGCTGAGATCTGAAATATGTAGCAGAAATTTGTAGCAGATACTATACCAAATTTGTTTCCCACTGGTAGACCTTCTTTTATTCTCAACAAAATCCCATATTCCCAGCAGCAATTCTTAACAGCAAAAGTGCAATTAACATAAGTTATCTCATTATGTACTAACATTCCAGATAGCTCATAAACAATTAAGAACCAAGTCTGAATTAAATCCAGAGGTTCAGGGCTAAGCATATTAGACTAAAGCAGAGACTCCTGTTCTGTCAGTTTTCTAGACAACAGGCAGCTTCATTCAACAAATCACATTGAAGGTGCTCTGTGGTTAAGCGCCACATGTGACTTCTGTTTTAATATCAGAGTACATCCATACAGCTTAAAGTATGTAAGTTTTCATGTGGCTATACTGAAATTTTCAGAATAAGAATGAATGGGATGGTTAAAAGCTAGAACTGGGGAAGATTTAAATTAATCTTCTATAATCCTAGTTTTAAAAACCCCATCTTTGCTGGGTATAAGTGAGTTACAATAAGCAAAAGGTCTCCTCTGATCACTATTTCACATTCAGTTAAACAAATTCTTCTTCCAATAGAAGTTGGGAAACATTCCAGGAAAAAATTTAATTGATGAATCAATTTGCTTTTATAGGCAGTGAATGTGAAAAATATTAAAGTTTGAAGTTTCTGTTGACATACTGGTAGAATATATCTGCCATTCAGGTCCTGTGCCTTATTAAAAAAAAAAAATTAAGAAGACTTTGGGGTGTTGACCCTGGGATGTATAATTTCTGCATGGCTCTTGTAAGCTGTTACCTCTTAATCACCCTGAAGCCCCAGCTTTTGAAGCAGACTAATGATCCCCTGCTGACTCTCTGCTCAGCTTGCAGTTCTGCCTTCATCACATCTGTCAGCACTGATTCCCAAAGGGAACTGTATGAAAGTTGGAAAGTCTGACATCCATACATTACGTACCCTCTGACTTTCCCCATTAATAACGGACTGTCCCTCTGTAAGTTGAGTTTTCTCCCCAACATTGACTGCTTTTCCTTTTATGTGCCACTAGGCCTGTCATCAGGGAGACAGCCAAAGAAAAGACATCTGCCATCTGTAATTTATAAGGTGTTCATAAAAACAGTAGAACTTCTCAAATGAAGTTCCTGAAAATATTGAATGATGACTGTCATGCTAATGGTCTCCTTCCTCTAGCTTGGTGACAACCATTACAAGCTTAAAAAAAATTCATGACCCAGCCTAAATTTATTCAAGAGATGTATTTCTAATTGTTATATTGAATCCTTGAAGATAGAGCCCAATTATTTTTGAAAACATTATTTATCCTCTATCTGCAAAGAAATTTTTCTATGATCTGACAACTAAATATATGTTATCAAGACCTGTTTTTCAATTAATTGCTAAAAAAATCTCTCAAATATATCAAAAGTGCCCTTAAGATGCTTGCTGGGTTGTTTATCTACCTCACAGGCAGATAAAAACTAGGGCTGGAAAGAGAAGACTGGAAGCCCACTGGGCCAGGACAGGGTGGCAGATTTTCACTTTTGTCCAATAAAAGAAAGGACAAAGATGTAATCAAAGCAGAAATATATTGGGCACAGTAGGTAAATGATTTTAATATCTCTAAAGTTCAAAAATATTGAGAGGTTCAATGGTTCCCTTGACATGTTACTTGTCATTACAGTAGGCATACGTTACCCTATCCAGAAACTAGAACAGGGGTAGGGCTTTCAGGACCCAAACTGAAACTGAATTGGAGCTGTCCAGATGTGAGATAATAAGGAATGGTGAAGACCCTGGTAAACTATTGAACATACATCTCATCCTAAAAGGGGCAGCTGATTGTGGCTACAACATCCTAAACCCTAGGGTGTCTTCTTAGGCTCGACTAGACAAGCAAACTGATGAGATTACCGTGAATCACACACTTGGCATCCACTTCACCTAGGATAGGAAATAGAGGAGCCAGCAGAGCAGTGCCATGCCTTCCTCTTCAGTGGAAGTCCCTGGAGTCATCCAAGCAACAGTCCAGATACTCTCTGTTTTCTCAAGTAATAAATAAAGAGCAAACTTGAGACTCACACAAGTAAGTGACTTGGAAAGTCCATGTCTTACTTAAATAGCCAAGATCTCTTGTAATAATGCCTTTTCACATTCAATTGAACCAGTATTGCATGGCACATGTCTTTTAAAATATTGTTTTATAGAATGTGGGCTTACCCATTTTCTTATATCCAGTCCTGCTCTTAGATACTCTTAGACTGTTGGCCATATTTCTGTGGTCTGAATCTTTTTATTGCATCCTTACTTTTCTCAGCTCTTTGTCATCCTCAGGAGAAGAAAGCCAACTGTTGCAAGAGATAGAGTTGGCAATTTCTTGTAATAGCTAAACTATGGCCTTGACGTCCATACCCTTAGAGGTTAATAAAGAGTATATGCAATTATCTACAAGCAGCGAGTCAGCCAAAGGCTGGATTCTCCCTCTCCTTACCAGGTCTTGCTTAAGAAGTTTATGAAGAACAATAATGTTCAACCCCCTGCCACAAGCTGAACAAGTGTACCCAGGGTCAGGCATCATCAACGAGGGTCAGCTAATCAGTGCATACCCAGCAATTTGTGATCTGGAGGGCTGCAGGAATAGTGGAATTACACATATCTTACCCTCCCAGCCATTGTTGACACTTCAGGAGGTGATTGCTCTGTTTTCATGAAGGCAGCCGAAAATAACTATGGACAGACATTAGTCCTGGCCCAGCTGCAGCCACATCGCATCCTTTGCAAGATAAACAAGCCAAGATAACCAAGTCTGCCTAGTGCAAACTCACAGTATACTAGCATCTGACTGTGTAGTAAATATCGGTTGAATACTGAATAGCTATGCTCAGAGCTTTTATTGAAAAGGCCTATCCTTCATTCCACCCTTTGCCACTCTTCTGAATTTCATTACCAGATATTAGAGGAGATCAGCTACAGAGATACCCTCAGGTGATGTTAATCTGCCAGAGTCCCCTGACCCCATACTCTGTCAGGGCAGACCTGACTGCCAGAATGACTCAGAGATTTAAAGTGCCCAAGATCACAAAACTCCTGGCAGATCTGGCATTGTATTTAAAATCTTAGCATTACTTTGAATCTGATGTGCCATTTATTTTTTAGAGAAATTCTTTTTTAAATATTGCAACTTGCCTAGATGATAAGATAAATGACCATTTCCTGCACAAGATAGGATGACAGCATTAAGCCTGAACTCGGACAAATGCAACAGTGCTTTGGGGAAAGCATCTTGTGCAGCGTCTCAATAGCACTTCTGACTTAAAAGAGTTTTCTTGCAAGGTTTTCCTCGTTTACCAATGAGAAGATTTGTAAGGTGCTGTTTTCTGTCTATAATAGGCATTGCCTCACTGAGCACTCACAGGCTTTTAGATAAACTGTTTTTCAGTTAGAATGAGAATGGGTAGGAATCTGAGGAAGAAGAAGCAAAGAAGAGAAGCCAGGAATATGTTAAGGCAGGAGCAGGACTAGTGAGGGGTGAGGAAAGGATGAAGTTTATTAGAATTGAGAAGGAAAAATTTTTTCCAAAATTTACCATGCAGTTGGCCATTGACTGGTTGTTAAGATTATATAATACTTGTCAACACTATGTCTGTTTGTCTAATTATTCTGTCAAGCTGGATGCTTCTGGTCGCAAGTGCCAAAATCCAACTCGACGAACTTTTTACAAAAGGGAATTTATTGTCATAGATTTCCTTTCAGATGCAACTAGATTTAAATTCTCAAGTGACAGTGTGAGGGATCTGTCTATTCCTCTCTTGGCTTGGTTTTCCTTAGTCTTGGCTTCTGCCTCAGTCTGTCTCTCACCCTATTTTAACCACAGCAGAAAAAGAAGCCTCATTCCCAATAATTTTAGCAAAAGCTTCAAAATTGACTTGTGTATGCCCACTTTAATTATGTGCCCATCCTAAACAAATTGTGGTGGCCAATGGGTGCTCAATAGAAAATGCTGACCAGGCATATATAGGATATGTGCCTGTTCCTGGAGCAAAAATGGGGTCAGCCTCACTCAAAAGCATCTACCAGGAGGGAGAAATGATTATTAATAAAAAATGGGAATGAGACTATCAAGAGAGGGGAAGCTAGGCACCGAATACAAGGGATATCCAGTTGTCATCTTATTCTAAAGTATGGTTCTGGTCCAGGATCCCATCCTGAATGAATTATTTCAAGATAGAAGAGACATGGCCATGAACCACCCAATCTGCTATCCTGGAAATGTGAGCAGGATTCAGGAAGTTTGATTCCCATAGAACTGATATCCTTGCCACAGATCCCCTACTATATATATTCCTAGTGTAGAAGAATGCCTGGGACACAGTACGCACATACTAAATATTTTTTTAATTGATGACTGAAAACTAAACATTAAGAAAGACAAGATTTTGGTAGCTTCTCCTGGCCTCCTACTTTTCATTTAAGCTTGCCCTTGTCAGTCCCTGAACCTCAGGTATACATGTGGTCAATTATCAGTGGGAGCAGAATCAATTATCCAATGCTTGTCCTTAAAAGTCAGCCACAGACTGCCCTTGCTTCACGCCAGAAGAGCATGGAATGCAAAGTGGGTGGGAATGAAGGAAGTCAGGATGATTTGCTTCATGTATGCATGTGACATATGATAGAGATTCACCCAGGGCTCACACACTCAGATACTTCCAAGGACCAGACAGGTAAGGATGTAAATAAGTAAGATAAAGCAGCCTATGTAGAAATCTACATGTCCCTTCCAAACAGACCAAACAGTTCTCACCTCAAGCCAGAAAAAGAGTCCCAGTATTGCTGAGTCATAACCTTTCAAGAGAAGCCATGAATATGGATTTTTAAATTAAATCTTACAATTTTTGAATGTTCGCAATTAATTTTAGATTTTTTTATATAATAAGCATGTGCAAAAGAACATATATTCGAGACCTGGCCCATTGGTCATCAGCTTGAAATATCTCTTCTAAGTGCTGTCTTTCTGTTTGTTTGTTTGTTTGTTTGTTTTCAATTTCTCCGAAGAATGGATTATTGTTCACTTCCTCACAAATGACACAAAATGATCCCATGTATTTGGTACATTTTAAAGTGTAAGGTAGCACAGGTGGTTAGAATAGATATTATCATCCCAATTTTACTTTAGAAACCACTGAGACTTTTAAGTGGAGGGACCTAAACTTACACTCATTGTGTGAAACTGTTCTCTGTGTCATGCAACTTCGGGTAGTTGCTTTCAAAACTACCCTACATGTTCTCATATTTGTTATTTATCTTAGATAAATTATTTCTTAGTTCCCCATCACTCCTTTCTGTTATTCAGATGGGAGAAAAAAATCATTACCTATGTGAAAGCTATAGAAATAGGTTTGTGTGTTTAGATGTAATAAATGCAAAAACTAGGGAATATTTTCCGTCTTGCCAAAGATAGATAGATTTTTTTTTTCCAGAGGGAACTTTTAACTTAAGGATGTATTTAAATCTTCTTGGCATGTTGGAATAATCATTAATGTTTACAGTTGCTACAGCAACCAGAAATGCTGACAATTGAGTAGGAAAGGAGCCTGAGAGGAGGAAGATAAGCTGTATCAATTATTGAACATCTGTCAAACATTTAGCCAATTTAAGGTGACAGGCAAGGAGCTAGAAATCGAAGGTAGGTAAAATGTATTTTTACTAGCATTCGATTAAGAACATCAGTTTTGTATTATTTTTGCCACTATTATAGAGAGCTAATTAACTTCTAATTTGATCCACACAAAGAAAGTATTTTCTATGAGTAAGGTCTGGTTGCATGTGTAATTTTGTTTGCTATCCTGATATTAATCCATCTCTATGGGATATTACTTTTTAATTTACTGAGCCTCTTTGTACACATTATTTAATTTAATCTTCATGACAACACACCAAGTTTAGTAAAATAATATCCACATTTTACAGAAACATATTTAGGAGCAGAGGGGTGAACACATAGGCCTTGAGATTAGGTCTTTTCACTCAGAACTCTCCTGCCCCCCATCGTAGTCACTCCCCTTTTATGCCGAGGCATTGCCCTAAATATTTGCCAGACATGTCTCTAATACCCGCTCTTGGACCCCTGGCAGTCATCCCAAATCAATTATAACTCTCTTTTCCTAAGTCTTTGTGCAGTCTCCAAACCTTAACACAACATTCCAGAGAGCCAATACTAATTAGGTAGAGCAAGTAGTCAAGTTGAAATCTATTTGCAATCCTGTTTTGTAATGATTTCTCACCTTTGCTTAGTGTTTATTATTGTGAAATTGTTTTCACAAATATGGTTTCATTTGTTCATCAAGCCTGTAGGGTAAGGGGTTGTTATCCTACTTCACACATGAGAAAATTGAGGTTTAGAGAGAGTAAGTGATTTGGCCATGATCACAAAGTTAGATGTAGAATATCTCCTCACCTACTGTCTTTTCAGCTATACTGACATCTTATTTATGAGAAAAGGGTAGCAGGAAAAAAACTGGAGTCCTGGGTTCCAGTCCTGCCACGGTAACTTACTAACGGAAAAAAAAAAGGAAACATGTAATGCTTCTCTAGGTACCTCTCCTTGCTTCTTTTTTTTTTTTAGTCTTTTTTTCTTCTTTTTCTCCCCCATCCTTCTGATAAAGGAGAATGATAGACTTTATTAAGATATTTTACAGTGATAATATGCTGTAATCTATAAATTCTAAGTATAACTTTACTGTGAAGTTTCTCAAGCCACACTTTGGCTCATCATTGCATCTTCATCTTCTCTCAGATCTGTTTCTAGAGAGCATGAGGGCATCTTAAGTTATACTTTTGCTACTTCTGTTTATTAGCATGATAAAGACAATAGCTTTGGGCACGTGGTCAGGAGATTTAATTTTCTGGCCTAGCTTTATTTAATGTTAACTTTAACTTAAGTCACTTTTTTCTCTTTGTTCTTTGCTTACCTTATCTGGAAAGCAGATATTATTATCTTATAGGGATGAATCAAATGAATTAACATAAATGAAAATAATTTCAGAAAAAATAATGTACTATACTAAGGTGAAATATCAGTATAGCTTTATTACTCATAAATCCTGATGTGGTCTGTTCATGTAAGTGATTTAGAACAGATCTTTAGAGTTTTAATGAATATATAATTCATCAACTGATACTATTACCATCTTTGCCTTGTCAGTAGTAATAAAAACATTAACATTTATTGAGTATTAGTATGTTTTGAGTACTGTACTCTTAGCACTTGGTGCTCCCAACTTTCCTATGAAGTGTAAGATTGCTATTCCCACTTTTCAGATGTGAAAATTGATCCTTAGATAAGTAATTTGCCAATGGTAACATAAAAGTGGCAGAGCAAGTTTTCCGGATAAGACGTATCTAACTCCAAACACTAGGGTAGATATTTGACTAGTTGTTGAAAATACTCTTAAACCACCTGAGGTGAAGATACTTATTTTTAAAAATACATTGACTTGTTAGGGGTCAGATAAGAGCTTCATCATGGAATGTTATTTTTGTCCTGAATGTTTTTTCTTGACATTGACATTTTTTTTTGCTACAAGTCCTTAATTGTTTTTTTGCCTTGAAAAAAAAGTACATGACATTAGTAAGAATCCACTGTTCCTAAGAAACAGTTATTCTTAGAACAATTTTAAATGGTATTGGGTGGGTAGGAGATTAGTATACAAAGGCCATTCTGATAGGGCTCATGAGTAACGTGAGAAGACAGAATTACTAAATGGGGGAGGGGAGAATATAAGTTTCTTAAGAGAAGGAAAAGAAAATAACAAGGGTTTATATTAGTTTAGACATTTTGTATTATAGAGAACAGAAATCTGGTGTCCACCGGGAAGAAATCAAGAAAAGAAGAAGGAACAAATTTTTTCATTAAAAACAAAAGCAGATTACATGACGAGCAAGAATGTTTCCTCAGAGCTGATCATCTCCAGGACCATCCACACTCACTCCCTCTGCCTGTCAGCTCTGAGTTTTAGCTTCAGCCTCTCAGACTATCTCTCACTACTTTAGACAAAGGAGAAGGGCAACGTATACGGACTCCCTCCGAGGCTGGAAACCAAAAGGAGAAAAAGGCTCCTCTCCGCTCGGCTTGACTTATAAACTCTGATTGGCCTGTCTTGAATCACATGATCTGTATTGGCCCAATCACTGCACCTTGGAAGGGAGGCAGCCTCAGTGGTCCACATAAGACCCCTGATTGGATACCATGAAAACCAATTAAGAAACATTTCTAAGAGCATGGAGATTGCCCTTCTTGGCAAATGAAATAATACAATCCATCTTCTGGATGATTATGCTTTCATCTGATCCTATCACCTCTACGCAGAACATAACCGTTGCAATCAGTGAATATCTCTTGTTTTCAAAAGTCCAAATACAATGAGAAAATGCCTACCTTTTGGGACGGACAGATCCATTTTTAAGAGTAAGAAAAAGCTGTTGTTACTGATTTCGCTTGAGCATTGGCAACATGCAGGGAAGAAGAGGTAGGGGAAAGGCATCCTGGGTTATATTGAAGATTGGTATTTTCTTGGAAAATTTGATTGAGTTAATCTATGCTCAGAATTCAAATGTCAATGTTCTGAATTTAGACCATATTTTTAATTGAGGAGGGTGTAGAATTGTTTAAAAATCAGGTTAAAAGGCTGTATATTCGTGACTTGTGTGAGAGTTGAATGCATTGCTTGAAAGCTTGCCCAACTGTTCATATTACTGCTTGAATCCTTTTACATTCTATATAATTATATTTTAATTGACTTCTTTCTACCATTTACTCAAAAATTTTCCATCACTCCTGCAAATCCATTTCAGTTCCCACATTGAGTAATTCTCTTTTTTTCTCTTTCTTCCAAGAAATTACTTTACTAAAAGGAAAAAGTCAGATTTTTATTATGTTATGACAGAAAGCCCAAATTTTATTACTGATGATTGTGCAACCTTTTATTAGGCAAGAGCCTTACTGCTGATGATACAAATTAGGAAATTTAGAAATTAGTTGGTCACCTTGTTCCTGAAATTCTGAGTATCTCCTGACTGTCAGATATTAGGTTAGGCACTGTGACATGGAAAAGCAAACACAATTGTCATAATCCCTGCCACAATCTCTGAGGCAGTGTTTCAGCAAAGGGCCTGGTACACTGGTATTGATAATCACCTCTATGCCACCATTTAAATGGCTCAGTTAAACTCAAGGTTGCATTCGAAATATTTTCTAGCATAGGAAGAGAAACCTTTGACATGGTCAGTATCTGTTTTAATCCAAAATCTAATCCTGCTAGTTTCACTGTGATCACTCACTTTTCCTACAACTCACTTTCCCTATCTTTTTCTACTTATTTCCAGAAATTTTTGGAGGCAACAGATGTAAAGAACTAAACAACTCATGGTTCTGCTGATGTTTTTATAAGGCATAACCATACCTAAAGGTAGATGGCAAATCTGACTCACTGGACCCAATTCTACTTTCCTTGTGCATGGAGATATCTTATTTAGACTAGCAGTTACTTGAAATCTGACCAGGTAGCATTGGTCTCTGGTTACCCAGATAATTTCATCAATGCCTGTCATTTAGCCCAGGTTAATGTTGCATGGACTAACTTCATACTTGCATGCTCACCTCTTGACTTTTACTGAGTCTTTAGATATTTGAAAGATTGAATCAGTCATCTTTTCTCTCTTCCGTTTTGTAACTCAGTAAAAGTGCATCAAAGAGTTAGCAAAAAAAAAAAGAGAGAGAGACGAAAAGACTTTTAAGAGAAAGGGTTTTGGCATTCTGATTTAAAACATACCAGATGCTGATTCTTGTTATGCTCTCCTCTGATTTCAGTGATTTTGATTTGTCATCAATGGTCTGTTGAAAATGTATTCATAGGAAATGTATTTACAGGAAACAGAGTTCTGGCTAGCACCTATGAACTGGAGTTCAGTAATATATTGTTGTTCCTGGAAACTCCTCCCATTTGGAATTTCACTTCGTTTCAAATAATGCTTACTGATTTAAATACAGAAGGGGAGGGACCAAGTAAATCATAAATCAGGTATTCTCCTGCATCTATGGTCCTGTCCGCAGGGAGTGCCCAGTCCACTGGCAGATGGAGAAGAGGCTAGCCATCAAACTATTCAAATATAGGAAAAACAAAATTTTAATATGTGAAATAATGTGTTAGAAGCTATGAAATGAAAAGGAAATAATTGCTTTTTGATTATTAAGGAGAGACCACGTGTATTTGTTAGGCTGTAAGCAAAAGGTATGATTGAGCTAAGCGGAAGTTGGAAGGCATATGCACAGGTCTAGTTAGAGAGATTGAAAAACATAGGGTACCTAACAGATCAATGAAGGTTTTTTCCCACTGACCCTAAGCAACCCTACTTAACAGTACAAACCTTTCTTGGAATAACAATTTGGGATGTGAGGGGGAGTTGCAAATTGTAGAAAAGAAAAACCAGAGCTCTTTGCTTAAAGCAAATATAAGGTGGACACAGCCCTCTCACTGTGCCTTATCTTTGCCTCTAACGGTGACCCCTGAGGAAATAAGTATGTATTGGTTTAATAAATTCAGCCTCTCTAGAGTTTTGAAGAGCCTAATTTGAATAATACTCACCTAGAATATGGATTTATGCAGAGAAGTACTTAGAAAACTAAGTGTCTTAGTTTACTGGAGCTGCCATTAGAAAAGGCCACCAACTGAGTGGCTTCCCACAGCAGACAGGAATTGTCTTACTGCTCCGGAGGGTCAGCAGGGCCTGCTCTGCTCCTTCTGGGCTGGAGGGAAGAATCTCTTCTGTGCCTCTCCCTTGGCTTCTGGCCAAGCAATCCTTGGCATTCTCTAGTCTGGGACCACAAAACCCCAGTCTTTGCCTCAGTCTTCAGACAGCCGTCTTCTCTCTGTTTGTATGTGTGTCCAAATTTCCCTTTTATGTTAAGGATACCAGTTATATTGGATTAGGGCCCACTCTCAGCCTCATTTTAACTAGCCCCATCTTCGATGTGTGTGGAAATAGGGTCACATTCATGGGCCCAGAGTTTAGGACTTTAGGGAACACAGTTCAACCCATAACACTAAGACCAGATGATACAGAGCCCTGCTATGGAAGAACTCAAATACTAGCCTGATGCATTTTATTTAATCCAGGGAGCCTGGGGACCCACAGAGGACTTTTGTATGAAGCAGAAATATAATTCAGAGCTCCCCTTTAGCAGTATTAATCTGGCAGTGGTATGTGGGTTACCCTGGAGTGGTAGTGAGACTGAAGGTGGCAAAAAAAGAAGGAGGTTTTCACACTTTCACATGTATTGGTGAGGTGGGCTCATAGACAAAAAACTTTGGGAATTAGAATCCACAGGATTTGGAAACAAATTCACATGGGATTTGTCCTTCCCCCCAGCAATAAAAACCTCACTCCTTGCTAGAGATTATCTGGGATCTGGCTGAAAGGTGGGATGAGGGGTTATAAGTATTGAGCTGCATGAGTGTTATTTGATTTTCTCTGATTCTCCTGTGACCTGAATAAAAGTACTATTCTTTCTAGAACTGTGAATTGAACTCTGACATGTATCTCTTTAACTATTATGCAGTGTCCATATTGCCTGAAGTGTTTTAAACTTGATTACCAAAAGTTACGTGTGCTACGAGGGATTAATAGTTCTAAAACGAAATTTTCGCTGTGCATTTAAGCTCTTCTTAAAGCATGGTGATAACCTGTTGGTTCATTAAATGCCGAACTGTTAACAAATAACTGAAAGAAATAGATCTTTCATCCCCAAAGAGCAATGTTTTCACCTTCCCACTGTTGTCTGCTAAAGCTGCTTCTTGCAGCTGTGGCTTTACCAGTTTAACAACACTGAGAAGACTGGACATCTATAATCAGGCAAAGCTTTAATACTGACTATGGGTTTCAGCACCAAGCCTAGCTTTACTCCCATCTAAAACTGAGATTAGCTTGTAATTATTTGTGTTTTCCCTTACTACTGTCATGCTAACAAAAGTATGCAAGTAAGGGTCAATTCCATTTCTTTATTCACCTGTGCAGAAGTCTCAAGCTCAGATGTCCACTGAGTAATATGGGCCTGGTGTAGACAATAGAGAATGGTAGAGAATTTTGGCAAACTGCAGATAGCATGCCAGCTCTTAAGTGGGGAACTGTTACACTTCTCTGCCAGCCGTTCCCTGATGGGACAAGAACCTAGTGATTTCACATCTTTAAAAACAGTGTTCTCAAAGTGTGGTCCCAGGACCAACAGCACTGCCCTTCGGGTGATTCTGAAGTTCACTCAAGTTTGAGAATCACCAGTCCAGTGAGCATTGCACTTCCCTGCCAGACCCCTCTTGAGAACTACTGTGTTTCAGAGTCAAGAACAGCCAGGTCTGGGTGTCCATGTGATTTTCAGTCTTTAAAGCATGAGGACACTGTGAAAGGCCCGTTCGTTTGCAAAGGCTTAATCCACCATGCGTGTGTCATCACTCCACAGCCTCTGCCTGAGACTCTCAACATGCGAACAGAAAGGATGCCTTTCCGGTTAAAAAATACGTTCCTTTTCTCTAAGGAGAAAAAAGTTTGCTGACTCCAGGCTTAGACAATATTTGTCAAACTTTTTTCACTTTTTCACTGGGTACATTTCTGAGGGCAAAGGAGAGTCAGCATCTGCCCTCTGGGAATCTGGGAGCATATTCTGAAGCCACTGGCTACAAGTACAAGATTTTGTTGAAGGCTTTTCATTTGCCTTTGAAATTCATATGAATTTTGTATCTTATTCCATCCTACCCCATATTTGCCAACTATCAAAACAATGTGTTAAATTGCTTTCGAGTTAAATCCCTTAACCTCCACCCACGAATTTTTAAGAAAACCTATACTCCAGAAAAATGCCCAATTGACCTAATGAAATACAGACAAGAAAACAAGAAATAACACATGGTGCAGGGGAATGGTAATCCATACTCACAAGCAATATTCAGAGACCATCTACACGATGATAAAATGCCCCTTTTGCTATCTCATTTTCCACAGCACACCATCCCATTTAAGTGAGTGAATAGCATGTAGTAAGTACATCATTCAATTAAGTGGGTTACCCCTTAGTCCAAAGACTTATTTTTAGAGATGCTTGCCACAGATTTGGACAGGAGTTAGCACTAGGCTTTCATTTATTCCCTGCCTCACATGGTCATCATTTCATTTTCCCAAAATCAATATTGCAAAGATGGTGAAAAGGTGCCAGCATGAATAAATTGAAGTTAGCTGCATGAAGCACTGATCCTAAAGCTGGGATTTTCAGTTATCAATGTCACCACACATATAGGAGCAGGGATGGGTGGCTCAAGTGGCAGGTAGATGCCATCCCTGCTCTACTCAGTGCCAGTAAATAATGAAAAACAGTGTCTGGGTCTCGGTGACCCCTGCTTGATGATAGGGGTCTGCCTAGACCAAGTTCTCAAGGCCAAAGAGTATCCACAGTAGAGCTCTTCTTGCCTACAGCTGTGATTTCAACAACATAATTTATAAACAAGGGTCACTGCCATTGCTATAAGAATAAAACATCAATTCTCCTGAATGGAAGTACAATATTTGTCCAATACCCTTCATTTCACAGATTTCAGCTCCTCTCACGCCGCTGTTCCACGTGCTTTCATAGGATGACTGTTAACACGTGACTTTATAATTTTTATCATGTAGTATCTTAGTATAGTTCAAGGCTTTATCTCCCAGAAGCCTGAGTCTTCCTAGGCACTCTCTACTTGCAAATCTCTCAAATCTTTCACACAGTAACGCTTTTTTGGACTCTCTTGCCACCTGGCTACTGTGTGTAAATCACTAGTACCATATGTTCTTTGATGTTCTTGGTACAATTTGTACTTTTTTGGAATGATTTACAATTTATAACATCTCCCTTTCTGTGAAGTCAGAGTAAGACAAATGACTTACGTATCCATTCCTAAGCATTTATTTTTATTAGGGAAAAAAACACCAGCAGAATATTTGAAGTATATCAAATATATTGATCTACTTAATCAAAATATTTGTTGATCAGTGCAACTCTTGGTTTAGACAGAAGTATTATTTTCATTATCTCTATTTTTCAGGTAAGAAGTTGAGTAGTAGAAATTACTTTCTAGCCGATATGCGCTAAAACTAAAATGCAACCTGTGTCCCTTGACACCATATCCAGGGACATTTACACTAAACTAGGCTCTCTCTCTCTACAAAGGAGTTCCAATATCTGTATTTCTGACTGCTTTCCAGTATTTTCCAGCACTGCTCTCCATTCCATTAATGAGCACAGGGCTTTTGTAAATGGTTGATGCTTAATAAATGTTTGACCAATAAATGAACCAATGAAAGTATTCTCATAACCCATTTCATGTGTACAATCATTTAAAAAAAATTTTTTTTCACATCTAGGATACATGGGTGGTTCAGTGGTAGAATACTCACCTTACATGCAGGAGACCCGGATGCAATTTCCAGACCATGCACACACACACACACACACACACACACACACACACACACAAATTCACATCTACTCTCTTAGAATCATCTCAGTTTAAATTCAACATTACAACACTGTGTGGAAAATAAAATAGAGATGCTAACACTATCTAAAGATGAGACTGACTGGCTCTCGTACTGTTAAAATAATTTATCAAAGGCAATAGTTTCCTGACTATTAACTTTATTATTATCTTTCTACAGAACACAGCTTAAATCAAATGAGTAACTGTGTTGCTATATATATATATATATATATATATATATATATTTGTGTGTATGTGGCATGTGTGATTTCTAGTTCTGGATCCTGCCAATAACTACATATCAATTAGTGGGTCTCTTTGGATATCACTTTCTTCATTTGTCAAATGAGACCGATGGATCTGATGACATACGTATCAAATATTAATGCTGAAAAAGAATTAGAGATCATCTAATCCTAGTCCCTTATTTTACAGATAAGAAAAATAGATCTTTTCTAATTCTAAAATAATTGTTAAGAGGAACATCTGGCTTCCCAGAGGAATCAGTTTTCTGAACACAGAGGCTACCGGATAATGCTATCTCTGCCACTTACTAAATGTGTGGCCGTGATCCAGTCATGTGATTTCTCTAGACTCCAGTTTCCTCATCTGTAAAATTGAAGGGGTTAGACTAAGGATCCTTTCAGGTTTTAAACTTCAAGGATTAAGTTAGACACCTCTGATAACTGCCATCGTCGCTATCTCTGGGATATCAGACTGTAATGAGGCATAATAAAACTCTAGAGAGAAATTAGACAGCTTCTGGAACAAGTTAACAGCATTTATCAGGAGGTCTCTAATCATTGGATGAATTTGTTCAATGCGTATCTGAATTTGAAAACTGCTTGATTGGCATCTTCTTTTAAAAATGTTTAATCAAGCTTGCTTGTGTCCAAGGGTATGGACAAAGGAATCCGCTAACAGAATGAAGTTTCAGAATTCATTTCTAATAGATTTGCATGCTACAGAAAGATCAGAAAACCATCACTAGGTCCTTCTGCCTTAATGGTTATTACATTGTAAGTTGTCTCAGTATTTTTCAACTGAGCATCGAAGCTTCACAATCTATTTAATACTGAATTCCAAGTATCTCTTTACTCGGTTGTTACAAATTGCCAATGGGACAGGAACTGTCTGTCACTTCCAGAGCAATTAGTGTGTGAAAACTTATCAAAAGAAATCTGTCAAATTTGAATAAGTATAAATATTGCATGGAAATCCCAGAGGAAATCAAACTGAGTGGGATATATTTTTGCTAGTTGCAGCCCATGGAAATTTATTTTTATTTTTGTACTTGGCTTTGTTTTTCAAAATGTTGATAGCATTAAATGTAACCCAATGGATTAATGTTTTGATCTGATAAAATGGATGATGGTTCTTAGGGGAAAATCGCATTGTCTGTTGAGTGATATGAGTGCTAGCTCTTTACTTTCTATTGTCAAGAGCTCTTATTGTTTCCTGGAAAGAGCAGTAGAATGGGAATACAGCTAAAAGGACTAAGCTATAGTCTGCTCTGCCACCTTTTGAACCCCTGACCTTACCCTTTCTGGGCCCCAGAATTTTCTTATCTTTAAAATGACACATGTGGCCTGTTGGACTGCTTTCTGGCTTTGCTAAACTGTGTTTGCTTCCTCTAATGTCTATTTTCTCTTCTGATTGTTTTGGACAAATAAAATTAAAATACGATATGCCAAGTGAGGATATTTGCTGTAAAGAAAAATCAGTTAATATCTTGGTTAGAGATTTCCCCAGTTCTAGGGACTCAGCAAGGGTTCCTGATGTCAGGTATTGAACTCATGTTAGGGTCTTTAGCACACGGCTCTTCCTGGTGACATGGTACTGAAAAGTGTTACAGTGTTGTATTACAATAACTTATTACAACTCTAATTCAACTTTTTATTGTTTTCTGTTAAATTTTATTTGATGTCACTTTAGTGATATTGGCAAAAACAGAAATAATACAGTTAGTAACCTTTATATTGAAGTCATTATGTCATTTCAGTGTTTCTCAAATTAAATTTTATGAGTTATTAATAGATGTTTTGGGGGGAAAAGCATGTGTGTATGGGGTTGGAGTTGGTTTCCATGATCAAGTATGTTTACAAGCTCAAACACACTTTAAGCAATTTCAGGGACATTGGCATGTTAAAATCTCTTGAAGGTCTGAAAGGAAAAAATTAAAAATCTGTTTAACTGTGTGTAGTCCATTGCTTCTCAAAATTATTTGATCACGTAATCCTTTTAAATTTGTGGGAGATTGGAGTAGGGAACCTCTATTAATAAAGAATTAATGTTCCAAGGAACACAGTTTGTGAAATGCTGTACCATACTCTTAAGATTGGTTTCATCTCCAACTAAAGAAGTGAGTCACTTAAGTTACAAAAGCAGTGATGCTTTTTACTTTTTTTCACTTTTAAAGTGATTAATCTGGCGAAATGTAATACCAGCAATAACAAGCATCTGTATAGCCCTCTGTTGCTTTCGGAATGCTTTTACATAAACTAATCCTCATTACCTACCTGCAGCACTTTTATTATTATCCCCATTTTAGGAATTACAGAGTTGAATGTGAGGGAGTTTAAATGACCTCACTTAATGTCACACAGATTTAAACTCAGGTCATTGGGGTTTTTACTCCAGGTTGGAAAAACTAACAAACAAAAAACACCTTTTTTTCTGTATATCCAAGGTCTGTATGACTTTCTACTTGTTAAACCAGCCTCTCCCCAACAGAATTAAGAGAGTGCTGTGATCACGAGGTAAGGGGAGCAACTGTTTTGAAAACTGCCTTCAGGAAGAAAAAATACAGTTTAATTTATTTAATTACAAATCTCCTTGGAGAAGTGTGGGTTGATTAATATTGTACTGGTAAATTACTCTGTAACTTCCACCTGGTGACTTTGGAGATACTAATGTATACTTAAAACTCTCTTAATGCTAATTAGGGGATAGGCAGTGTTCGCCTCATGGTTCATGTGAGAAAACTAAGATGTTGAGAAATATCTGGGTTTGCCTGTCACATTCCAAATTGAATAAGTAAGGAGTAGATTATCTGCTGTGCTGTTTGCTAAAATCCCCAGCTTTTATGGATGCCATACTTGATTATATTTCTTCATGATCTATTGTACAGGCTTTTTTCCCCCCAGATTTTAGTTTGTCGAGGAAGTAACTAGCTTGCTGGAAAGCACTTGCTTATTTACACTGACTCTCCTCTTGACATCAGCATGGGGTTACTCATAATTACATGCACATGTGTAAATAAAATGATTAGCTATTCTCATATAAACATAATTATAACCATCTACAATAGTGCATGTGGAAATGTTGTAATCCAGTGATAAAGGGAAAGCAATCTCCATGACCCTCCTTTTGTATGCAAACAGTGGAGTATTAAGGCAGAAGGTATTTCCTGTTACATATTTAAGTTTTTGAGGTCATTTACAATTGGGGCTCATTGAAGAATTAAACTACAGAAATGCTTTTTATAGTGATTAGTGTTCCCTATATAAAGCTGAAGTGATCTTTCTGCCATTTTCCTAGGACACTCCACACATTTGAAGTTTAGCCCAGGATCCTACTAAAGAATGGCTAAAATAACCCAGCCAACCAGTTCTGAAAAGCAGAAGTTCCCAGTATTAGTCAGGGTTCTCTACAGAAACAGAACTAACAGGAGGCATCTGTAAATATGAGATTTGTAAAGGTGTCTCATGCAACCATGGGAAATGGAAGAGTCCAAAAATCTGTAGGGCAGGCTGGGAAGCTCCGATGAAGGGTCTCAATGAACTCTGTAGGAGAGTCTCGCTGGCTGAAGTAAAAAAGTGAAGAGTTTTTTTCTCTTCTCCCTCAAAAGTCTTCAGCTGATTGGATTATCTCAATGGCAGGAGACGCACCTTAGTTGATCGCAGATGTAATCAGCCACAACTGCAATCAACTGACTGATAGTTTAATAACCCAGCCTTCCAGTTTATCAGCCAGCCATGAAATATTCTCGCAGTAACAGTCAGACCAGTGCTTGCCTGACCAGAGAACTGGGCATCGTCACCTGGCTAAGGTGACACCAGAATCTAACCGTCACACTCCCTTTGTATCTGGTTCTACCATCCCCCAACAGTAACTGCTGAAGATAAAATGGGGGTACAGTGGCTAATGAGTGCCAATAGCTAGTGTACCTCTTCTGCAGCTTTGGACAGATCTGGAGAGTGCATTTTAAAGCAAGAAACCATGGAATGCCTGAAGATGAAGAAATTTGAAATCCTTGTAGCATAATAGCTCACTATCATTTGGGTTTCTTCTCTGAAATAGAAAGTTTGGGCTCATGTTTATTCATAAAACATTTACCTAATTCTTAAGAAAAACACAAAATTTCAAAGGAATATTTTCATATATGACTGCCTGTTATGTTCATCTCCTGGCATTTTGGGGGGAACAAGTATTTCTTAAAACATTGCTCTTTGACCACTATCTCGTACTCCCTTATGATATAACAATTCTTTAGCTACTTTTTTTTTCTTTTGCTATTTTAACCATGACATTTAGTAACGTTAATTATAATTATAATGTTGTGCTGCCATCATCACCATCCATTATCAAAACTTTTATCACCCCAAACAGAAACCTTGGTAAACTGATTTTTATAAATACAGATTTACATTTGTGGAATTAACCAACCGATTAGTCAATATATATTTAGTGAGTGTTTCCACACTATTAAACCACCATCTCATTAAAATAGTGGAAAAGCAGTTGAACCTCATAAGTAAGAATTTGAGTTGAAAGTAGGAGGCATTGACAGAAGACTGGCTGAAGACTCAAGAATTCTGTTTCTAACTGGGGCTAGTGGTTCAGATTAGTTGCTTAGTTTTCTGTGCCAACGTTTCCTAGTTAGAAGATGGAAAACTGTAAAATGATACTGGAACTGTAAAGTGCTTTGCAAGTATGTGGCTCTGTGACGCACTATAATGATTATTATCTTTAAATAAAAGAGTTGACCTAGTCGTATTCCGAGTGGCTTCCAGCACCAGGATCACAGATTCCCTGGGTCTATAATTTGA
Source organism: Tamandua tetradactyla (assembly GCF_023851605.1). NCBI lineage: Eukaryota > Metazoa > Chordata > Mammalia > Pilosa > Myrmecophagidae > Tamandua > Tamandua tetradactyla. The sequence continues at coordinate 5,223,527 of NC_135341.1, read as the reverse complement.
GCATTAGCTCAGTAAGTGTCACATAGTGCTTGGCACACCCTTAGCAAGCTATAAAGGAATATTCCCTGGACTTAAAGAGACTGGATTTCTCTTAATCAACTATCAGTATACCACATAGGTCTCTGGGAGAAGAGCTTTTCGAGTGAAGGTGGGAAGATGGGCAGAATGCGTTAGGGAACTATGGATTGCTTCTATTTATATTTAGCACACTGAAAAAGGATCACTGACAATAGTGTGAATTTCTACCATTTCTTTCATGAATACAGTATATTTCCAGTGTGTCAAATGTCATATTCATTATGATGCTTCCTTTAATTTTCAGAGCTGAGCTATGCCTGGATCTTCAATGAATACCCTTCCTATCAGGATAATCGCCGCTTTGTTTCTCAAGAAACTGGAAATCTGTATATCGCCAAAGTAGAAAAATCAGACGTTGGGAATTATACCTGTGTGGTTACCAATACTGTGACAAACCACAAGGTCCTGGGGCCACCGACACCACTGATACTCAGAAATGATGGTGAGTTTCCTGGTTTTTTCCTTATGATCACAAGATGAGTGTGGAAAGATGTTATGCTATTGTCACACAAAGCTTGGGTTTCTAAATTAAATTTGAGAAAAGTTTAATGCTTTCTTCATTTGGAACCCATATTTTCTCCACTAGTATAAGAAATAAACCCATGGATGCATTTTAGAGAACTAATTAGAAATCTAATTGCTAATCTCCACAGGAATAGAATGTGGATTTAGGTGAATATAAATAACAAAGGAATCCTTTTCTTGTTTCTTTCCCACTAAATTGTGAACACAGGCAGAATGAAGTGAAAGGTTGAACAATTAGCTCATTAATCAATTCTATGTAATTTAGTATTCAGTATCCAGAAAGAAGTTTTGAATTATCCAAATAACTTTCGGATTTACAATTCTGAAGACATAGTTCCCACTACAGTGAAATGGAGTAATACTCTTTGGAGAGTATTTCAAGAAAATATACGCATTTTACCGTAATCACCTAGATAATGAAGTAACAACATATGTAAATCACCATGGGTTTTTTTTAAATACAGTCGTATTGAACTGTATGCTGAGTATACATTATAATTGCTCTGTGCTTTTTCTCTCCCTGGATCTTTACACATGTTGTGCCCTCTTCCTGAAATGCTTTTCCTGCTTTTGATCCCAGCCTTTCACTCAGCTGATACTGTGCCTTTCAGTTTCTTTAAAAATATCACTTCCTCCAGGAAGCCATCTCTGACTGCCCTCCACCCACCCACCCATACGTCACCATACTCTATAAGTGCCTTCTCTATAAACTCCAGTAACATTTATTACTATACCCCCAAGAACTCCCGATTCTGTGTCATAATTACTGATAAGCATTACAGTCTCCCTTATAGAAACTTACCTTTCTGAAGGCACATAGAATACCTGCTCACTGCTGTCTCCAGCCCCTAGTCTGGTACCTGGTACGTAGAAGCTTTTTAATAAATATTGGATGAACAAATGGATGAATGAAAAAAAGTATAATTAAGCCCTTCAATAATTGCTAATATAATAATTTAAGTAGCCATAGTTTATGTGTTTAGGATTCTACTCTATTCAAATCCCTTGCCCATCTATGACACATTTGATCATTTCGTATGAACAGGAATTTCTTAATGCGTCATGCAGATGTGGACACTGTCAGCCAAGAACATTAATAGCAAACGCGTATTGGACACTTATTATGTGGTAGGCATTGTGATCAGAACTTTACATGAACTATCTCATTAAAAACCTCAAGCAATTATATGAAGTATGTCCTCTTTTATACTTTATAGATGAAGAAATTGGGGCTCAGACATGTTAAATAGTGAGTCCCAAAGTCACATAGTTAGTTAATAATTATTGGCTCCAGGATTCCCAACATCCAGGTCTGATATCTCAACCCCTCGCTATTCTTGTTTTCACTGCACTGTATCACCTCTTACCTAACTTGACACAAGGGAAACATGTCAGGGTTCTGTTCCCATGTTTGGCATTCCTGCCCCTCTGCTAGTGAACTTTGTACCTGAGCCCCCTAGAACAGGATATTTATTTATTTTTATTGTGAAAAACAGGAAATATATTTTTAAAAGTGATAAATTTCAAAGCATACCATAACAATTAGTTATAGAAGAGATTTCAGAGCTGGTAAGGGTTACAGTTCCACAATTTTAGGTTTTTACTTCTTGTTATTCCAAGACACTGAAGACTAAAAGAAATATCAATATAGTGATTCAATAGTCAAACTCATCTGTTAAATTCTATCTTCTCTATTATACTCGACCTGCTCCCTTGATCTTTCTCGCAATCCTGAGGGGTATTTGGGCTATACCCAGTCTAACTTTCTTGTTTTGGAAAGGGCTGCCAATAATGTGGAAATGAGGTCTAGAACTAGGTGATGTTCTGGAGAGGCTGGCCCCCCCCTGGGTTTCAGGACTTCCTTGCCCTAGGAACCCATACGGAGGGTGAAGATCTCTGGAAAGTTATCATAGTGCATGGAAACTTTGTAGAATCTCAGATAAAGTCCGAGGTGCCAGAACAGAATATTTACAGATAAACCGTCTCTACAGAGAGGCTCTGAGCACCTTACCACATGGGAATTTGGGGACATCATTTAGATTTCAACTATTCACTTATTTATTCATTCATTCCATGAATATCAATTTAACAATTGCTAGGTGAGCCCCTATTCTCCGTGCTGGGGAACAGGAGCTTGGAAGCCCCTATCTCATGGTGCCTATTGTTCTGAGGAACATAGATAAAATTAAACAGAAACAGGCTGATTATTTCAGGAGTTAATGATTAAATGAATATGATGAGGCAGAGGCTGGGGGAGGGGTCAGGTATAAATTTAGTCATAGAGGACGTGACATTGGAACTGGGACCTGAATGATGAGAAGTCAGTCCTGTGAAGCTAAGAGGGAGGAGCTGTCCAGGCAGAGTTACCCACAGGCAGAGGCCCTAAGGCCTGCAAACACTGAAGTCCCAGGAATAAAGGAACCAAGAAAATGATTGTACAGTTGGAACACAGTGAGTAGGCAGAGATTGGTTACAGTTGAGGTGGGAGAATGAGTCAGGGGTCAGATCATACGGGCCTGGGAGAGACGACTGGTTTTTATATCAAGTGCAATCAGAAGCCATTTTAAGACTTTATGTGGAGAAGTAATGTATGTTTTTTGAAAGATTCTCTGCCTGCTGTGTGGTGAACAGATTTTCAGAGAGCAAGAGTGGAAACTGGAGTCTAATTAGAAAACTATTTCCAGTAAATCAGTTGAGAAGCGATGGTGGCTTGGACAAATGAGTTGCGTTGGAGAAGAAGTAGATGGATTCAGAATATAGTTTACAAGCAAAGCTGCCAGGATTTGCTGATGCATTTGGATGTAGGAGGAGGTGGAAGAGAAAATCAAGAATGACACATACGTTTCTGGCATAAGCAACTGGATATATGGGAGTGCCATTTACTTAAGTGGTTTTACTGAACAGGTTTGCAAGAGAAAGTTGGGAATATTATTTTAGACACACTTGTAAAGCCAAAAGTATGACTCCTTCCTTGGCGATGGGAAAATGGGAGCAATGATTTGTTTTGTGCTTCTTTGCTCATATTGCTATCATAATACCTACTCTTTTAAGTATTTATATCATATTTACTTGTAGGCTCACCTTCCTCTATCCTCCTGCCATTGTGATTAAGCAAATATCATTTAATTTTCATCCAACTTCCTGCCAGAACCCAGCACAGTGCTTGTCACACGGTAAACGTTAAGTTAATGTGTTGGCTCAAGCTGGAGCGTATTTAAAATATCTGGAAAATCTTAGTTTAAAAAAAGAGATAGGCAAAGGCAAGGTACCACTTATGTCAAAAGCTACCATGCTATCTCTACAGACCTAAGGATGAAGAAATTTTTTCAAATGACATGCTCTAGAGGCATTTTGTAAGTAATCATTTAAAACTACAGCTCCTCTGGCCTCTTCACAAAATGCACTTTTGCCACAATATCTGTCCAGCAGTCTTATCTGTTTTGGTGTGTCAAGTCACAAGCGTAATGAAATCTTGACTTTGATGCACTAAGACACATCCAAGGACAGGCTCTGCACAGAGCTGCTGCTTCAGAAAGAAGTTAACAAAAACTCAGGAAGGCAAGACCTTCATAATCATCATGGATGCTCAGTTGGCAACAACTGAGCTTTTTCTTGGCTTTTCAATTTATCTCGACTTCATAGAGCTGACAAATGATTTTTATTAGAATATTTTATCACAAAATTAGCAGACTAAGGATCTCATTCTTGGGCAATTAATGCACATTCATTCTTTAATTTCTGTGAGAGTTGCATGGTAAAATTCATAATATGTCTTTCTCATTTAGGTTGGAGTACATAAAATAGATACTCCAACTATTTTACTAAGCACAAAATAGGTAATTTAATTAGCTCTTGGATTGAGTTGAGAGAAAAAGGGAAATATAAATCAAGAACAGTTAGTAAAATAGAGATGACATTCTTGTTAAAGTCTATTCTGTGAGAGTAAAATCCATGAAATCATCACTTTGCAAGATCTGGTATTTAGTAACTATATTTGGCTGGTGCATGAATTTATACAATCACTTTGATACTTAAAACCCACTCAAAATTGCACATGGTCCTTTTACCAGAGACATGTGAATAATCAGGGCAAAGGAGTTTGTAGCCTCCGCTGAAGTAATTGCCACGGCTGGACATTTCTCATGCCAAGTGTGGATGCAGCTTACTGACCTAGAGTTTTCCAATATTCAGGTTATTTTTTTGATTTTCCAGCTAAGCAATTCTGGACTATGATTCATTGTTTCCAGCCCAAAAGGTAACAATGAGTCATAAAAAGTGAGCAGTGAAGCTTGGCTCAGGTCCTGACAAGAGTCAGGTGTGATATGTGCCAGGCCTGCCCCACTGATGTTGTACCCGTCTGACCCAGCATTCCTTCCAGCATCTCAGATCACGGCGCATATATGAGGTGGAGTCGTGCAGAGATGCTGCAGTTTAAATCATGTCCCCTAGGAAAGACCTGTTCAAGTATCTGCATTCCTGTGGGTGTGAACCCATTTGCAAATAGGACCTTTGAAGTGTTATCAATTGAGGTGTGCACTTATTTGTGAATAGGGTCTTTGAAGATCCTATTTACATGTGAGGGAAGGAGGCTACAGACTCCTCTAGCTTGCTTATTTGCATGTCTGTGGTAAAAGGACATTGATCCATATTACTGGAGGCCTCATAAAGAGAAGAAATTCAAATGCAGCCAAAAAAAAAAAAGTCACAGGAGAAGACCAGGTGAGGGAGGTAGAGATGCAAACCAAGGAACCACAAGGAATGCAGCATGTCAGCACCAGAACGCTGCAGACTTGGGGGGGATATCATGGTTTATCAAGAGCTTGATGCCGGATTTCTGGCCTTCAAAACCATGAGACAATAAATGTTTATTGTTTAAGTCAACATATTGTGTGTAATTTGTCACAGCGACTCAGGCAAACTAAGACAAAAGGTTATCACAAAGTCTTGAACCAGATTCTGGATAGAGCCAACTCTGCCTGGCTCCATATATACTCTGGCTGCATGACTTTGGATGTGTCAGTTTAATTTCATTGTGCCTTCATTTTCCTATCAATAAAATAAGTATAACAGTACCTACTACAAAGGGGTATTTTATGTGTTCAGTTATACATCAACTGGTTAGAATAGTGATAAAGAGGAAGCACAAAATCAATAACTTCCTCACCTAAGTTATAACAAATTATATTTTATGTAAATAGATTATATTAGTATGTGGATAGTATTAGTGTTATTTTTTTTAAATATATGTAGATAATGCAGGAGAAAGCTGAAATATTACTCTCCAAAATGTTAACAGTATATAACTCTGGTCAAAGTTTGGGTTTAACTTTTTTTTCTTCTTCTTTATATTTTCTCATGTTTTCTACAAATTTCTCAAATTTTTAGAGGAAGTTTTGGTAAAAGAGTAATCCATAAATTATTGAACTAGAAGGGACTCAGAGATTATCCAATTTTACACCCTTAGTTTTCAGGAAAGAAGGGAACTGAGGACCAGAAAGGTAAAAAGAGATAGCATCAGGGCCAGATGCATCATCACCAGTTGCCATACTGGTCAGTCGGGATCTAGAAAAGGCTGCTTGGAACTCTAGAATCACATATATACTTTTTTACATTTCCCTTCTTAGATTTGAAATTTTTGCTTTGGGAATTCTCACAGGTAACTGTATACCATTTTGAAGTTTTCACCTCTAGGAAAATATAAAATTTAAATATATAAAAAAATTAAAAATATAAAATTGAGAGTTGTTAGACAAACAGGAGAATTTTGATTCAGAATTTACATTTATTTATATATTTTCAGTCTGCTCTGGAAAAATAATATAACATTATGTGGGAAAGTACACCTGTTGCTTAGGCACTGTGAAAGAAAACGCTTATAATTGAAGGCGTATGTCATAATTATTATAATTGTTATTACCACAGGTACTGTAGTAGTCCATTGATCAATTTAGCCCAGTTGTTGGTTTATTCATAATGATTGGTTTGTTCTTTGCTTGCTCCCAGATTTCAAAGAATTGTCCCTTAAATGCCATAAACAAAGATAATAGACCACCCATAAAGTGTGACTACCAGAGGCAGGTAGATAATAGTCATAATGACTATATTTTTTCTTTCTTTAGCCTTTATCCCTGATGGCCTCTAAATTGGCTAAAGCTGGAAAGAATTAACAGAGAATAAGGCAGTCTTGGGAATATCAGAAAATGTCTGTAGGAAGTTTGTGTCCATTACATATGGTACATAATTGAGCATAGAAAGTGATTGTTTGGCCTTTGCCTTTCTCCTGCTTTTCTTGAGACTGGGTGGAGATTGCTTTCACAATTCTTTTTGTTTTGCTCATTAGAAACAAGAAAAGTCTTCAGCAGTTTATATAGCTAGTGTCTGTATAGTGAGGCAATGCTTTGCACACTGGTTGTTAAACACTGAATATTATCCCTAATTGGAATACTACATGGAAGAGATACAAGGGGACAGAAAATAGTGAGTTTATCCTATCTTAGAGTTTCAAATTACTTTTCTCTCTTTCCTCACTCTTTCTTTATTATATGCACTTATATGTATGTATTATGTATGATGTGGGTATGTATGTATACTCTGTTTATACACACTACATATATTGCCTTTAGAGATTAAAAAGTAAGCATTAGCATTTCTCTGAATGTTTATTATACTTCAATATGAAGTTAAACCATTTAAAATTTACATTTATATTCTTAGATATAAATAAAATAACTGGCCACATTTTGCTAGGCCCTCACATATTTTTTCCCAGACTAATTTTATTTAGCCATGAAAACATTGAACAAGGTCAGCACATCGAGACGTTTAATCTTCTCGCCTTAAATCAGGCTTTAGCCTAGTGGAAAAGAGTCCAATTCATATCTTCAGCATCCTGCAATTTCAAAGCAGTCTGAGGTAGAACAGACTACCTCAGAACAGACTGAGGTAGAAAAACAGAATATTTGCTGAACATAACATTGAGAATGTCCCTGACTGGCGCCAACCAGCTTTGCCTTTTTTGTTGTGGTCTCACCTACAATGCAATAAAAAGGGGGCAAGACGTAGAGTCTAAAAGAAAAAGTCATGGAGTTCTGGGGTGTAGACCCAGTTCTATCACTAACTTACATGAGAAAATCCATGCCATAATTGGCACCATAATCCTCAGTTTAAAATCTATAAAAGGAGAGATTGATGTCACATTACATTCAGATTCCTTCTGGTTGTCTTTTAGAATTCTAGGCACGATTGTCTAACCTCCTTTATTCCAATCTCAGCTTCTGCACAGGTCAGATATTACCAAACATTACTCAGCAGACTGATGCTGTTCATTGGACCAGATTTCTTCCCAATGTTTACAACCAATGCTAGCAGAAAACTGGGAGCATTCACTCTTTCAGGCCACAGGGGGCATTTTGCAAGTCTTCTGCTCTGTGACCATTAGACCTCCTAGTGTCTCAGAAGACTATATACTTCTCAAAGTTCCAAATTTAAGAACAAAGAGAACCTAAAAAATGGAACAGAGAGAACTAGTTACTCTGGAGTACTGTCTATGCAGTATGATATATCCTCCATTTGTTCACTATAAACTTTCCAATATTGCCCAAAACTGGATCACATTCTCAAATTGGCATTAACCATGACGATTTTATTCATGACCATATCAGCTTTATCTGTAGGTCACTTAATCTAGCATTAGATCAAAATCCCAGTCATTAAGAGGTTCTCCTTTTGGTTATGGACTTGATCCTCTACCATTTAGACCAGAAAGGATGAAACTTCAAGCTGGTAACAGGCAGAGATATATGCTCCACTTAGATATAATTTTGTTACTTAAGATCCAGAGTTTATATGCAAACACTTAGCTTTATTTTACTCTCACTTCTAATCGCAACTTTTGTGTGGCTTTGTCACAGCCATCATGTCTTGTTTTTAATTTTCTAACAATGTCACAGTAGAGGATCTATGGGCATAAAACATGTTTTACAGGAAGAACATCTAAATGACTAAAGAATGTGAGATATTTTCCAAAACTGCCATTGATAATCTGATTTAAAAGAGTCTTAATGGCTCTGGATATTTTGAAGATTTGACAAGCTTAGGAACTTGGCAGGCAGCTTTAGACCATTTCAGGTCTTTGGGGGCCAAGGGTCTTGAATGGCCATTTGGCTAATCCATTGGAAGCATCTGTTAAGTGCCCATTCTGCATGGTACACAATGAAATAAAAAGACATTATCTTAGCCCCTGGAAACCTATAGTCTTAGAGAACTCCAGATTAGAGAAAGGTTTCAAGCGTCATGCTTTATTGTATAAATCTTGAGTGCTTTTCCAAGCAACTTATTTATACACAGGGAATGATACAAGGAAGTAGAGGTGTTCAACCTAGACTAGAGATGACTTGGGCATTCATTCAATCCTTCATTTAACCAACAGATGTTTATTGAGGACCTGTTGTATTTGAGGCACTATACTTTTCACTAGGAATACGAAAGTCTTTCTGTGCCCTCAAGGATTATAGTCTAGTAGAGAAACTTAATTGCAATCCAGGGGCAGGAGTGTGGCCATTTTAGGGAAACTGGAGCGTTAAAGCAGGTATATTTAGATTAAAATTTAAATTTTTACAATATTTTTTTTCAAGAGAATCCTGCTCTGTGGAACTTGGTAAAAGTCCTTTCTGAGGTTTAATTTAGTAAGCACAGATTCCAGCTAAGGCAGGTGTTGGCAAAATCTCATGGCATGCACCTCTACAAATAGTGTCCTTCCTCCAGGACAGTGCTCTGTAAGTTGTAGTTAGACAAGCACTGTGTGTGACTGATTTCTTTCTCATAGTCTGTAAATTGCGAGTTATTTTGTTAAGTTCTATGTTCTTACAGACATCAGCATCAACCTTAATATTGTCCAGGTTTTGAAAGGGAGCAATCACTGCTACAAGATTGTCTTCAAAATCCAAGTTCCTGATGGGCATTCTCCCCAGTGCAATTCATGACAAGTCCTCTCCCTATGACTAGCCTGTAGGAGATGTCTGTTAATGTCAGAAGCAATTCTTGCATTGCCTTAATTCTTGGTAGGAAAGAGGCTCTCAAAATATATTCCCTGGACCAACAGCATCAACAGCACCTGGAAACTTGTTAGAAATGCAGATTCTCAGACTCTTCTCCCAGGCTTAGTCAGAAACTCAAGCCCTCCATCTGATTTAAAGTTTGAGAACCACTGATTTAGAAAAATTGTGTTTTGATTGCTAAAGCTGCCAGAAGGCAATATACCAGCCATGGAGCCTTTTTTTTTTTTTACATGGGCAGGCACCGGAAATCGAACCCGGGTCCTCGGGCTTGGCAGGCACGCATTCTTACCTGCTGAGCCACCGTGGCCCACCCTGGAACAGCTTTTTTAAAAGGAATTTATTAAGTTACAAGTTCCATAAAAATCTTCAACTAAGGCATCCAGAAAAAGATACCTTGACTCAATATAGGCCTATGTCTGTCACATGGTAAGGCATGTGGCTGGTGTCTGCTGGTCCTTCCAGCTTCTTATGCCACTGGTTTCCTCTCTAAGCACCTAAGACCATCACTTAGTTCCTCAGGGACACAATTCTGGGTTCTGGCTTGCTTAGCATCTCATGGGAGGCACATCATGACATCAACTGGGCTCTGTATCTCCAAACCTCCATATCTAGGCATCTGCTCTCTCTATCTATACTCCAAACATCTCCAGATATCTGTCCCTCTTGGCTCTGTCACTGTTGACTCTGTGGCTTCTGAGGTTTCTCCACAGTGTTTCCCCTTTTAAAGGACCCAATGAACTAATCAAGACCCACTTAATGGGTAGAGTCACATCTCCATCTAATCAAAAAGTCACACCCATAGTTGAGTGGGTCAATCTCTATGTAAACAATCTAATCAAAGTTTTCCACCCTGCATTTTTAAATCAGAATAAAGGGACATGACTTTTCTGGAGGTATACAACACTTTCAAACTAGAACAACTACCTAGGAATTTCTACCTGTCTCTTCTTCAGGAAATCAACTCTCAGTTATTCAGTAAACAATCTTTGCCCAGCTGTGCCACATCACTGTGCTATGCACTGGAAAAGAATAGCCTATAAATGTAATGATAAGGATCGGGTCAGTGTTACACAATTTATGCCTGCATTGCTAGGCACAGCACATGGCTTGTGGTAGGGCTAAATGAATATGCATTGAATAAATTCCTTGGAATATAAGTAGAGCTAAACCTCTGCCTTCTGAAGACTTTGGTGGATGGAATTCAAGTGCTCTAACTTTCTCTACTGTTATACTGGCTCTCTTATTTAAAAAAATAGGAAGCATTGGCAATGCATTTTAATGAATTAAGTCTTTTTTCTTTACGTTTAAAATTATAGGTTTAGATGTCTCTGTGTAGAATTGAAAGCCAGAGTTGTCTCTATAGGCAGATCAGGTAATTTATGCAAGAGAGAGGGAATATTGCTGAAATTGCATATCACCCTTGATCTAGTCTATATCACATGTGCTCCTTAGTTCTACTTAGCTTAGTTCTGTAGACACGGCCAGACCTTTGTATCTTTTCACCTTTTTAAATAGTTAGAAATTGGAAAAGGGTCCTGGAACAATTCCATCAATAGCCTTGCTCTTTTAGCCTAACCTTTCTGTAAATCACCAGAGCAGTGGTAGATCAATTAAGTTCAAAAGTGTACAGGTGATTAGAGGAATGGCTTGAAAAATGCACTTCTATTTTATTTTCTCAAAAAATAAAAAGGCAACAGCTTTTCAAATGTAATGAAGAAAATAAAGGCCAAAATAGTTAAAATGGAAGGAATAGTCAAATATAAACGTAGACTGTGCCAGATGTAACCAAATTAAATGGAACTATTCACAGGTGTTCCAAAAAAAAAAATGTTCATAATATAGTTGAAGAAAATTGTTTCCTTCATTTTTTATTATTTTCATATTACGACAATCTTTATAAACATGAAAATTCTTTAAACAGCAGTGAAAACCATACATTCTATCTCTGATCCATGTGTGTACATTCTGTAACCACTGCCATAAATACAGATCAATCTGTATTATTACTGATTCCTCTGATATACTGCTTCAGTCGTAAATATAGGACCATTAGATCATTGTGTATCAACCCAGAAATCACTCAGTATGAACACATACAGAAACCTACAAAAGTCACGTTAGTGAAAGATGATCTTAAGTCAAAGAACACACGCTAGAAGCCTCAGTGATACTTAAAAGCTGACTTCCGTACCTGGAAAGAAGTATGTGTTTGACTTAATGGCTATCATGAGTGAGAGCATCAAATCCTATATCATTTCCTCCCTTACAAATTCCTACTCATCACATTCACTGGGTCATGAATTAGGATTTTGAGAGATAACAGGAAAAAGTCAGAAGGATTTCCATCCCTCAAGTACGTGAAAATACAGCAGAAGAGATGACATATATATGAATAGCTATGAAGGTGATATAAAACAGTAATGCTATTCAAGGAGAGCCCAGAAATTGATATGTAAAATGCTTTATGTTAGTCATTATTTACTGAGCACCTATTAAGTGAAAAGACTGCAGTAGAAGCTATAATAAAGCTATGAAAAAGACAGATACATTACTCGATATCATTTATTTTACAATCTAGATGGAAGACAGACACTAAAAACATGAGCAAGCAAGAGAATTAACAAATTGCAGTGAACAGAAAGGAAGAAAAATGTTAATGGAGAACAATAGTAGGGACCCATTTTTGGCAGAGTGAGCCTCCTTCTCTGAGGGAGGCATCATTTGAGCTGACACGTGAGCAAGAGAAAAAGTCATCAATGGAAAGTTCATTGGGAACACAAGAGAAATTGAAATGTATGTCCACACAAAGCCTTGCCTGCAATTATCATAGAAGCATCTTAGCCAAAAAGTGGAAACAACCTAAATATCTTTCCACCAGTGAAAAGATAAACAAAATGCAGCATATCTATACAATGAAATGTTATTCAGCAATAAAAAAAGAATGATGACCTGCCGATGCAGGCTGAACATTGATGAACCTGAAAAACATTACGCTAAGTAAAAGAAGCTCGACACAAAAGACCACATATTGTATGATTCCATTTAAATGAACTATCCAGAAAAGGAAAATCTATAGAGATAGAAAATAGTTTAGTATTTGCCTGGAGCTAAAACAGGTAACAGGGGTTAACTGTAAATTGCCGTGAGGGATCTTGGTGGCATGATGAAAATTTTCTAAAACTGGATTATCAGATGGTTGAACAGTTTGGTAAATTTACTAAAGATCATTCACTTGTACACTTCACAGTGATGAATTTTGTAGTACGTAAAATGTACCTCAATAAACTTGTTTTAAAATAAGGTCACGGGGAGCAACGGGAACTGGGGCAAAGAGTCTTTGATATTTTCTTATCATTTAAAGACCGCCATGGACTAGAGTATGAGGAGTCCAAAGGAGAGGGAAAGGGAGTAGGAAACGGGGCCTTAAGAGGTAGGATGTGAGCAGGAGGAGATAACAGGCCAAGGGATTTCGGACACTGAGTCTCTGCATTGCCAGTGATATTTCAGTAGCTCAGAACAATGTTATGTGAGACATGTTTGTTCCTTGGCGTATCTTTCATAGCCGGATTAAGGAACCACAAACTTATATGTAACATGTATAAAAAAAGGGAGGCAGGGGAAAAAATCTGATCACTTGCAAGATGTCCTTATCTCTTGAATTTTAACCTTTCTGTCTCCTCTCCCTCCAATACATTATATTCTGCAATGCAGTTTGTCTTGATTTCAGAGAGGATTAAAACCTCTTTCTCTCAAAGTAATTCTTTTTTTAATTAACACTGCTCTCAGAGTATACAGCCACATATACCACAGTAAGGGTGTTAACTTGCTCAGTGCTCTCAGAGTCAGACTACTGATATTTATGGGATGATGATTCAACAGTACAAGCTGTTTGTTAGCAAATTCAGCAGCTGTCTAAACACTATCGCTGGTAGGTGCTACTTCTTAACTGGTCCAGCTTTGTGGCAAATGCTCAAAGGAAGGCAAACCATACTTAGATGAAAGAGAACTCAGAGGGCAGAGATTAGTCAAAGACAGGGGAATGGTTTTGTATCTGAACTTGCTAAGCATGAATATCATATATTTTAATCTAGTTTTATAATTGTATTCATTGCACAGGTAGGGATAAAGTAAAGGAGTCAGGGGCCTGAGTGGACCCTTGAACACTATTTTTATGGGACTGAAGACTAGCTGTTTAACCTGAGAGTACAACTTGATTGTGAAATAGGGAGAGGTTATAGTTGAGATTTAACCTTTTGAGGGCTAAGCATGCTTTCAAGAATAGGTTGCTGGTGATGGAGCCTGTCTTTAGAAAAGCATGCACCCATGGATGTCAGGATTAAGAATGCTGAACTAAATTATCTCAAAGGTCCCGTCCTAGTTGCCTGAGCAGCTATCACAAATACCACACAGTGGGTTGGCTTAATCAAGGGATATTTATTGTCTCACAGTTCCAAAGGCTTAATTTTCTCCAGGATCAGTACTTTATTCTAGTGCCTGCTTGCCGCAATCCTCGGGGCTTCTTGGCCTTCCCGTCACCTGGCCACGTCGTCTTCTTTCTCCATGCTCCTCTGCTTTCCACTACTTCTGGCGTCTAGCTCCTCCTTGTGGCTTTTTCTTTATAGTCTCCAGGAGTGCAGAACTGGTTCAGTTCAGTACACCTTAACTTTTAAAGGTTCTATTTACAGTGGGTTCACACTGACAGGGACATGGGCTAAGATTAAGAATGTGTTTTTGGGGGGATCCATAATTCAACCTACCAAAGGTCATTTCCAAATGCAGCACTCCCTGTAATTCTACAAAACAACAACAACAACAACAACAAAGAACTATGGTCAAGTTTGTACTTTGAGGACATAACTCCTAGCAAACCTAACTAGATTGTAGGTTATCCTATACATAGGTTTGACTTTTTTTCCAATTGAGGAGATCTCCTTGATGCTTCTCAAACTCTAAAACCAAAGAAGGAAAGAGCCTCCTCTGCAAAATGAGTTATTGTACCTGTCCAGTCCATGCCTTATTTGTACCTTTTTCTTCTGAATCCTTCCATCTCTTTATCTTCTGACTCTGGGAAGCCTAAAGGAAAGATGAAATGGAGAGTTTTATGAGTTTTTGTTAGAGAAGTCCAAATTTTATATTAGCACAGTTGAATCAGACCATGGAAAAATGACCAAAAATTGAGCAGTGGTAGGCAGGGCCAAGAATGTATTGATAAGAATTGGTAAGTATTAATGATAAAACATGGAGTGTTTTTTTTGTTTTGTTTTGTTGGCTCTTTTACCTCAGCTATATGAGCAGTCATTTTCCAGGATATGGGAAAAGTGGGAGACTATGGCCTTCAAGGTAATATGCCATTGCAAGGTAGCTCTATTTTAAGGGTGTTTTCTGTAATCACTTCCTATTTATTACTCCTTTTTCATTGGTTCGGAATATAACACAAATACAAACATTTGATGTAACCTGGCATATACCAATTTCCAGTTAATTCGTATGGACTTGGAAATGAAAGACAAAGTAAAACTTGCAGCCACAAACTGATTACTCAAGTAATTTTCTATCTTATATAGACACAATTAAACAGGCAAGTATTTAAAAAATATTTTAAATTTCTCTGCAGTATGTTTCTAAAAAGGTAATTTATTTGATGTTCCTGGTGTCTAGCACTTTACCCTTCTCCCTTAAAAATTCCCATGACTACTTGAACAAAAAACAAAAACTTTTTCAGTGGCGAAGTTGTAAGCATGGGGAATGTAATTCTAGGCAGATGGTGTGGCACTGCAATACAAATTTTCCTCTAGCAATAACTGGGAGAACAGCCACAATTCACGGCTGTTGGAGATAGGACCTGTTTTAAATAAAGGAATTAATTGTGCACATAATGATGTATAGGAGCATGCTACATTAACAGAAAACCCTTCTGCATGTTTTAAAAGAATCTCCAAGACTAACTCCTTTGTTTATTCACAGGGGTGATGGGAGAATATGAGCCAAAAATAGAAGTACAGTTCCCAGAAACAGTCCCGACTGCAAAAGGAACGACGGTAAAGCTGGAATGCTTTGCTTTGGGAAAGTAAGTTCTGGTTTCTCTTCTCCTCTTCCTCCCCTCAGCTTGGCCACGTATAGAATTTCCTTTGCACTGTTCGCAGCAGTGTTTCTGAGGTGACTGAAAATCAAGTCAGGGCTTTCTCTTTGTAATTCTGCATATGCATCTTTGATTTTGCCCTCTCGCCAAGGAGAGGCGACATGTAATGGCACAAAGAGGATTAGGCTGCCGCAATTGACATGGCCACAAAGGAGAAGAGAATGGGCAATTCTGAAAAAAAGTATACTGTTCAATTATTGTGGCCTGTAACATGCACACTTTCTAACCTGGAATGACAGACAAACAATGGCCTTCATTTGAGGTACAGTCAAGCTGACTATTTGGGAAAATATGGACTTTCATTCTGGTCCCAGTCTAGAGAAGATGCATCAGACTCCCCAAATTTCTTTTTAAATTGCCAGTCTCTTCTCTGTCCTTTGAATTTCCTTCTGCTCTGGCTAGAGATAGGAGAGACCTGATATTTGCTAAGATTATATCTATTTTCCTGAAAATTATTGGCAACCTTATTTTTCGGTTGGTAGATAAGCCTATTGGAATCCAGTTAACTTTTCCATGGAGTATCTTTCAGAGAGCATAAAGAAAATGAAATGCAGATTGGTTGGAAATTCTTATTTGCCAGTAATCAGCACAAAATGTTTGTCATCAATAAGCCATTATCTGAAAGAAGAATTTTTAGTATGCATAGGAATTTTAATGGCCCATTTCCTTCCACTTTCCCACTCCCATCTATCCAGGTAACCCATTGCTAATTCCTTGTCTTCTTCCTGTGTCTAAATGCTGACTAAAGCCACAATAACTCTTGCCCAAAGCCTGTGTCAACATATAATATATTTCTTAACATTTTTCTGTTTTACAGCAACCATAGAAGAAAGATATCTTTTCTTCATTATGTTTTCAGCTCTAAAAGAAAACTTATTTTGATTTCCCTGTATTTTTAAGTCATGGTGATATAAGCTGCCTTGGTGTCTTTATTTTGCTACTGTAAAATGTAGTGGTAATTTGTTATGTTCTGAAAATGTTACCACAATGAATAAATTAGGATACAGCTTCAGGATTGGGCACTATACAAATGTTAAAAATTAAGTTATAAAACATCATGTAAGATAGAAAATCCCCATGATATATTGCTAAGAGAATTAAAATAGATCGCCAAACAGTATGATATGCTCATTTTTTATTTTGAAGTATATGTATGCATGCACATAAAAGATACTACAAGAAGGAAAATGCCAAAATAATTGCAGTAATTATTTCTGGATCCTTTGTGCTTTTCCATGTTTCTGAAATTTTTGCATTGAGTATACATTGATTTTGTAAATAGAATTATATAGTGTAAAAATTAAAAATTCAAATTCAAAATGTAAATAATGAAAGTTGTTAAATGTATATAAAATATTTTTTTTAATTGGGAAAAGAATTTTTCTTTTTACCTAAAACAAATCTATATTGTTTAACAGTAAACATTCAAAATGTTAAAGTAGGTCAAATTAGCTACTTCAGAGTGTTAAATGGCATTGTCTCTTCCTTCAAATGCATAAAAATTATACAGACCTCAACATGAAAAAGATTTTGCACAATAGCAATAACCCAAGGAAATAAAATCTAACCTGACTTATGAGGGAGAGTAGTACAGAAAAAGGTAAAAGCAGGTAACAGGATAATTTAAGTATATTAGGTGTATATTTGGTGAATCTGCAAGGTTCATGTTGTTCACACTTCAAAGAGAGCTATGAATTAAACTCTATTCACATTGCTTGAATGGCACTAGAATAAAAACAAAAGATCCAAATTGAGCATCTCCAGTCTTACACAGAAATGTTTGGGTATGCACATCCAGCTGCTGGAATACATCATCATCACCCACTTAAGAGCAGAAAGACTAGATCTAAGCTACAGTTATTTTTAAAGGCACATATTAAGTGTATATCTCATCAAATGTAGACACCCATAATGCACTTTTCATAGAACCGTTAATGCATTTTGAGCTAGTGACTATCTAACAAAAAATACTTTCAGAACAAGTATAGTAGAGTTGATGGTTTTAATTTTTTAAATACCATCTCAGACTTTCCAGAGAAGATTAGCATGTCTTTAGTCTAATTACTTCTCTGCATGAGTTTTGTGGGAAATAAGTAAGTAAATAATTGTACCCCTTGCCAGGACGCTGCAGTCTTAAAAGCAGTGGTTATCTCACTAAAGCATTGATTTTCAGATTCAGTGTTGGCCTCCTTACAATTTAAGTTTTGTTCGAACGTATACGGCTGTAGGATGATAGATGCCTTGAGAGTACATAAAGACCTGCAGATTGCTGCCCTCTTTATCTCACATTTTAAGTAAATTCTCCCCAAATCAGTTGGGGGGCAGGGGGCTTCCAATTACTAGCCCTCCTAATGGACTGCTCTAAGTTGGTAGGGTTTTCAATATAAATAACAATTGGAAACCAGCCATGTTGTTCAAAACAAATAGAATAAGTATTTCCTCCATGTCAACAATTAGGGTTCTAGCTCCAAGATTTTTATGTGCTTATTTCTACTATCATTTCTTCATTATTTAGGTCTTTCTCAAAATAGGATACTTACATTGTTGGTACATAAGAAGAACTTTCACAGCATATTATTTCTGTTATCTGTCACTGCAAAAGAAATTTAGCAGCCTAATACAACCAACATTTTATTATCTCTCGCAGTTTGGAAGATCAAGAATTTGTGCAGGCTTTGCTGGATGGTTCTTTTGCTCTCAATGATATCAGCTGAGCTCTTTCAGCGGTATTCAGCTGGTGGAAGAGCTGGGCTGAATAAGATTGTCTCGCTCACAGTTTTAGTGTCTTGGAGGGGATGCTGAAAGGCTGGGCTCGTTGGGATTGTCAACAGGAGAGCCACGTGTGGGGTCCCTCCTGCACGGCAGGTTCAAGGTATTCAGCCTCCTTAAAGGGTGGCTTGGGCCTCCCGGAAAGAGTGTTTTAAGACACGGAAAGTAGAAAATGCCCGTTCTTAAGGCCTGGACCTGGAAACTGGCATAACATCACTTTTGCCTTATTTTATTAGTCGGAGTAGTCAGAACCACTCAGGTCCAAGGGTGACAGGACATAGCCACCATCTCACTGGAGACACAGCAAAAAGATTTGCAGCCATCTTTAATCCACCATCTGTGAACATTTTTATTTTAGTATATGTATTAGAAAAATATAGAAAGCATGTAAAATCTACATCTACTTCAGAGATAGTATTATAGAAGAGATAGGGTACTTATTTAAGATAAAATAATAGTTATTTGATTTTAAGAAAACACTCAGTACTCTAGCGAATGCAGGAGATATGGATATGGTTAAAATCATAATAGTGATGAGAAAGTGGTGAGGTTTGGGGAATGCTGTCTAGTGCAAGCTTACATGTTTTAGAATGAAGAAGGAAGAGGTCATTAGGAGTATAGGTTCGGATAGAAGGAGCATTATTCTCTATCTTGATTCCCGCCTTTTTTATTCTTGCTATCAGTCCAGTGCCAACTATTATCTGGCGACGAGCTGATGGAAAGCCAATAGCAAGGAAAGCCAGAAGACACAAGTCAAATGGAATTCTTGAAATCCCCAATTTTCAGCAGGAGGATGCTGGTTTATATGAATGTGTGGCTGAAAATTCAAGAGGAAAAAATGTAGCAAGGGGGCAATTGACTTTTTATGGTAAGTCTGTGGTTCATATTTATCATTTGTAGCGCTACGGAACTTCTTTGTATTAAAAATCATAAACTGGGCGCTTGAATTAAGGCTTTTTTAGAAGGATTGCGTAGACTAGGGTTGTATGAAACACCTGGTTTGCTGCATAATTAGCATTCCCTGGATGATTCTGGGTGTCGGGTGTGAGGGGGGTGGCAAGGATGTTGACTGAGCAGGAGGAAGAAATTAGCCTGATGTGTTTAGAGAATGAATATTAGTGTGAACACACTTGCAAAGGAACCTATTTTCCTCCTTCTTTCAAACTGCAAACATGACATAGGGAACTTTTTTTATTCCTGCTCCTGATTTATTTTTTCAAGCTCTGTGTTTTCATTCATTAGAATTTTCATTTGGGGCTAGCATTAATCCTTTGTAATCATTCCTATTTAGCAGCAATTTTATGTGGTACCATGAACATTTCAAAACGCACACTGTCCTGATTTAGTTCTTATCAAAATAGAGCATGACAAATCTTTCTCACCCCAAAGATGTTTCATGTGCAGCTGCTCCTGTTCCAATCAAATCATCGGCATTGATCCAAACATAACAAAAATGTAAACCCTCCAGCACGTGGTCTGCAATCAGGCCTATCTTGGAAACCCTGTTAGGGTATTGATTTGAAATCCAGAAAAGGGTTTCACTGGATAGGCCTTTTGAAAGCAAACTGAATTCTACCAAACTGGAACATGCCTAAATCCCATCTGTCTGGGGTCTAGAAAATAAACATTATAGATTGATAAATATTCAAGCATGGTTGAAAAGGACAACAATGCATGCTTAAATGATGAGAGGAGTTCTGTAAGGGCCAGTTGTATCAAAAGCTTTCAGTGATCTTATTTCTTACAATAACCGATACCACAGAAGTCTCTTTCTTCTTTGGTACCAATTCTAGTACCAAAACATTTAGGTTCTAACATATGGCCAAAGAATTTTCTTCAGCAGTCATGTAAGACTTGTTAAAAACATGTTTGGAAAGTGGGCAGAGATTCCAAAGTGAGCCAGCCTCTACTGACCACCGCCTGCCACGCAACACTTCCTTAACATTTTTGACTTGCGTAGCTCTGATGGAGCAGTGTGACAGGAGAGCAGCGTCGGTGTTAGAAGTAACACCATGATGAGCTGGACAACTGTTGTTTGGAAAATCGTCACTTCTCCTTAATTACTCATCTTTCCTCAAGAATAGTTAAGGACTAACTCTATTCAATCCAAATGACAGACATGGCATTTCATCTTTGCTTTTTTAAAAACTGCAGTAGTTGATACATTATTTGATTGGTTGAAAAGCAAAAGACACCACAGTTAATTGATTGGAACAAACATAAGACTGAGGGTTACAGATTTTATTCAGTGAGATGCCCATTGCAATTGTTTTTAACTCTTTACAGTTTATTTTTTCCCACCATTGTGGTAATTATTTCTCATATGCCAGATAGAGACATCCTGAAATATTAAGGTAATTGGCTAATGTTTTCTATTTTCGTTCTTATTTGAGTAGTCTGAATTCAGTGAAGGTTATTCTTAAATGTTATTTGAGTTCCTCAAATAATAGGATAAGGTCATTTTCACTTTCATAATTTTCTTTAAATGAACTACCTGTTTTCAGTATGTTAAAAAGATAAGAATTTTTCTAATTAGAGGATGGCATAGCTAGTCAAGTACTTTCTAGTGGGTCAGAGGTTTCCTGTCCTGGAAAAAGAATACTACAGAGTTATAGTTAACAGAGGATTAACCTTGTCACTGGCCCCCAGCCTTGTGCATTGAAATGTGTTTTTTTGTTTTTTTCTGGGATCCTGCCTTGGAGATGGAAATCAGGTTCTAACAGTGTTTCTCTTTTAAATGAAGTTGTCTGCAGCCATGCATGGGGAAAAGAGCAGAATGAAATTTGCCTGCTTTCTGAAGATAACTTAGCTTTACCTCAGTTGTCAACCACCCCTGGGGTTAGAAACCTGTCAGATTCAAGGCTTTTGGCTGTTCCATCTCTGTTTATTCTTTTGTTTTTTCTCAACTAGCATATCAGTAACAGAAATTATTGAATTGTTTTCATTGTCACAGGAGAGCTTAATTATATATAAATGTGAGGCTGTCATTTTTTTCTCTTGTTTGTAGTCTCCATTGGGTTTTCCCAGTGCTCTGTTCCTAATAGCCACCTGCCTCAGTCTCCAATTTAAATGAGTTATTATAATTAAAATCACCGTGTAGATCACAAAGAGGAGAAAGTAGCCTCAGTCACCGGTCCATGAACAGTTTGTCTCTTGTAGAAAAACGAGAATTTCTTACATCATTAAGGTATGCTGAGCTCTGGGATTAGAAACTATTTGAGTTTGAATTTAGAAACCTGCTTCTCTTTTTTTTTTTGGTTCCAGATTGATACAGTTCATTCATCAACTTCCCATTCAAAAACGACAAATATTCTAACTCCTGTTTCTGACTTGACAAAATAGCAATTTTTTCCTTCCTACGCTAAGACCATCGGACCTTCCTCTCAAGGCTTTCTTGGCATTCCATTGCACCCTGTCTCCCACTCTTCAGAATGGTGGGATCCCATACTCTCAGTGGTTTTTAGGTTTAGAACATTTTTACCGTATCCCATTTCTCCAATTTGTTTTTGCCGTGACCTCTGTTTGACCCATGTGGTCTAGTTGTAATTTACAGTTTCATGCATTTTTTCATCATGAAAAACTTCTTAAAAACTTGTTACTGAAGGTTGAAATTTTCCAAACACAACTTTCATTTGTTTGACAAATACTTTTCATTATCTATCGCATGGCAGACAAAATTCCTGCCCTCGTAGAGCCTATATTCTACTGGAGGTTAACACACAATATACTATTAAACAAATAGATGAACTAGAAATTTTCATATTCTTGTTAGAATTATGAAGAAGACTAGGAGGATGAGACTATTGAAAACAGGGCTACATATGACAAAGTGGTCAGGAAAGACTTGTCTGAGAATGGGACTGAAACAAGACTTGAAGGATGAGAAGGAGCCAACACCCCAAGGGGAAGGACCTTCCAAATAGAAGTTAAAGTGCAAAAGTCCAGGAGCAGGAACTTCTAGATGTGTTTGAGGAGGAGCAAGGAAGTCAGTGTAGCTCTGTCTTAGCAAGAGTAAAAGTAGCAGACTGGGTTAGAAACATCAGAGGGTACCAGATTATACAGTACTTTGCAAGTCAGCTACTTGGTTTGGGTTTTATTCTGAGTGTAATGGAATGTCATTTAAGGGTTTCAAGCAAGAGAGTGAGACAACCTGTTAAGGCTTATAAAAGACCACTCAGGTAGCTCTGTGCTACATAGATTATAGGGAACCAAGAACAAAAGCAGGGCAACCCACTTAGAGGTTATTGCCACCATCTAGATGAGATGTGTTGGCAACTTGGACTCAAGTTAGGAAAAGAGGTGTTGAGTTATGAGATACATTTTGTAGTGTAACCAACAGGGCATTCTTATTTAATTCCTGCACGTATCCAGTTTACAGATTCCCAGAGACATTGAGTAAATGACTTAAGTTTACACAGCTAGTAAGAATCAGAGCTAGACTGCCAATTCCAAGTTTTTTCTTCGTGTTAGTGGCTCTCAAACTTCAGGGTGCATCAGAATCACTTGGAAATCATTAAAATACAGAGCCCTCTACCCAGAGTTTCTGAATCAGTGGCCGTAGGGTTGGGGTGGGGCGGGTGGCAAGAATTTTCATTTCTAATAAGTTTTCAAGTGTTGTTGATGCTGCTTGTCTAGGGACCAAGCTTTGAGAACCACTGCTCTATACTATGCTGTTTCCAACTGGTATAATGAAGCTGAATATTAAATTGCACACAAGTAAAGGTACTTTTCTCTGGAAAGCTGATATCTTGCTATCACATCAGATGTTGTAGCCAGTCTACATAGACAAAGTAGAATGAGGGTAGTGAGATAATTATCTTTGAAAAGAGAAGAGGGGAGTATAAAATGGATTTAATTCACTTGATAATTACTCATCTTTCCACTTCATTGTGCCTGTATAGACGCTTCCTTTTTGCGCAAATAGACAAATGGAATTATAGATGAATGAAGTGTGAACTAAAAGAAACTGAAGTTATATGCCTTTTGTCCAATTTTCCCTGTATGTAATAAGTGTTAAGAGAGTAACACCATCGTGATCATTAGGAAATGGGGAATATAGTAACAGTACCCAAGGTCATGCGATGAATGGGAATCAGAACTAGGATTAGAACTGATTTTTGCTCTGCTATGTGTGTTACTTTTCCAGACAATAAAACATTTTAATAATATAGGTAAGGAGAAAAATCCATCAATCATCCAGAAAAAATTCTGTATATTTTTCACACCCAATCTCATAAATGAAAACATTCACATGAACAATTGTCTTTTTCACTTCCAATTCCCTAAATTAATCACCTGATTATTAGATCTGAAAGGGCTTTTTTTTCCCAAATTACATCTATGGCTGTATGTCTAGACCTTATATGCTATAGTCCTTTATCTACAGGCAAACTGTGGGCTCATTGTCAGTGCAAATGGTATTTCAGTATCTCTAAGGTCATCAGTGAGTGAATACAAAAGCATCTTACAGCACAGCATACTAATTTCCCCCATGGTTATGCTGTGTATATGTGATTGCTAGATAATAATTCATCTCTGCAAAGTGGCTTAAAGGACAGAGTGACCAAAAAATGAACACAGCAAATAAGGTAATTTCATAGTAAAACAATAGCATGACTTAATTGTCCTAGACAGAACTGATATTGAGACCTTAGAATTTCCCTGGATGTTGCTTAAAGTGCAATTTTTGTTTCTTTCTCCTCTTCTGGTAGCACCAGTAAGGTGGGTTGCTGTAATTTTTCAAGAAGTGCACATTGAGAACATATTGTGAATAATGGTCTGCAGGAGGTAATACATGGATGGGAAATAAAATCTTCACACTATGAGAAACTTCAAGCCAGGGAAGAAAAAGTCACATAAAGAAAAATTTAACGAAATGCAATTCAGGTCCCTCTCCCTCTCCACAGAAGGCAGAATGTAATTGTTACAATTGATAATCAAGGGTTATTGGTTAAATTTACTTATAGCAAGTTTTACTTACCTGAATTCTCTTTTCTGGAAGTTTCTATGATCATATAGAACATATAGAGCAATGATTCTCGAACATTTTCACCCCCCCAAATTTTTGACTATACCAAAGAGCTTTTGTTTGTGTGTTATATCTATCTGTCTGTCTGTCTGTCTATCTATATCTATATATCTACATCATACTCAAAATTACACTGAAATTCTAAAAATATTTAGATAATAATTTGTTTTTAAATGGCAGTAATACAACTAGTGTATAGCAACATAATAACAAATAACAACAAAATAAGAATATTAACCAGAGTCTTCCCCCCAAAAAATAAGACTTAATGAGAAAAGTGGCTTCTTTTATATATATATATAGGAATTTATTTAATGTCTAACTTAATAGAAGAAAGCAAGATTCTTGTTTCTGCTTCTGTATGCTATTTGTCATGGTATGTTGATTTAGTTGAATATATGAAGAAAATAGTCTCATGCAGATATGTATTTGGAAAAGGGAGGATTTCAGGGGCTCCCTGAAGGGTACTTGGGGACCCCCAGTGGTCCTTAGACAAAGCGTTTAAGAACAGTCCACGGGAGTACTCCCGTCACCGCTGGGCGGGTTAGACATGTTTTGAGAGCCTGTAAATAAAGTACAGACCTTGGACCAAGCAGGGCTATGTGTCCATCCTAACTTACTTAATCGGACCTTAATGTCTCCGAACCTCTTCTATAGAACAGGAATAGTTCCACTTATCTTCTGCATTGTCAGGAGGTTTTAAAATAATGCACATTAGGTGATGCTAATAAGGTGGCCTAAAATTAGCATCCATGTAATATTTGGGGCTGTAGGTGGATGGGAACAAGGGCAACCCAGTAAGAGCAAATTCAGAGAAATACTAGGGAGTCACTGAGTGGTGGATAAAAAAAGATAAAGAAATGCAGGTAGACTAGAGTAACAGCTCCTTTATCTGGCTAGAATTGGGCCGAGTGAACTATCTTAAGGTCTTTTTTTTTTATGAAAATATTGCTGAATTCCAACTGTTTATACCCCCATACTCATTTATAAAATTCTAAATTGACTGCAGACTTCTGGGTAGCAAAGAGAAAAACGTGTGCTTTTAGAAATTGATTAACAATAAATGAGTTAAACCAAATCATAAAGAAGCAATACAAATAATGACAAAATGCGGATGCTGTCTGTGCCCAAAGCTCTTACACCTTCAGGGAGACTGCAATTGGCAGATCAGAGAAGGCTTCCTGGAGGGGGTGGTACAGCAGAGGAAAGACTGGTTAGGGAAAGAAGAAGAGGGGGACATTCCATCTGAAAGGCAAGATGCTATGAACAAAGGCATGAAGGCAGGAACTAGCTTATTTGTATTTGAGGACAAAGATCCTTATTTGACAGGAGCTATGGGCTCACTGGGTATAGTCAGAAAGTTAGAGAATTAAGTGGGACCAGATGACAAAGGACTTTAAATATTAGGTGAAAGACATGAGGTAATGATAATGTTCTCTAAATTTATGTAACAATTACAGCATGCAAAGCACACTCACACATCTTATCCATTATCTCATTCACAGGTTATGTCCTACAATTAATTGTTTTATGTATTGAAGAATCCCTATTAATAGAAATATGCCTGCATTTAGTTGCTTGCTAGTGCCTTCCAATCCTTGGTTTTTACATTTTATCCAGAGTTTGTCATTATTATCTGAGAAAGGGTTGGCCTAATGACATCCTCTGTCATTGCCAAAAACAAAAGTGAGGTGTAACTTAGATAGAGATGAGGCAACCAAATAGAATAGTCTGAGTGAAGCAGAAATTAGCAGAAAAACCTGGAGAATATTGAATTCAGTTGATTCAAGAAGCAGTCTAAAGGTATAGCATATTCAAATAAGAAGCTCTCCCTCCCCTCAATTCAAAGGAGAACAGTTAAGCTTTCAATCTCCAGGCTTCTTCACAATAAGAGAAGATTTAGATGCTTTGGTTTAATAGTTTTCAAAGTGCATGTATGTTTAATCACCAAGTAATTTTTTTTATATGCAATTCTCAATATTTAAAACAAAGTGTGGCTGCTGTAGTTGAAGGAGGCACCTTCCAAGAATACTCACAGCTTTGTGGAACACATTTTGAAAACTCTTATTGGTATGAGAACTGGTGTTGTGTGGGGAGTGTATTTGAGCCTAAAATGAAGAGTGGTGTTGATCAGGGATGAACACAGTAGAAAGTTGGACCCTACCCCAGGAGGCAATGTGAATATTTCTTGTAATGCAGGTCCTTCCTTCAAATGATGTCTGTAAATTGGAAGTTTGGAGTTTAGGAAGACTGTAACAATAAATTAGAAAACTCTACGATCAGGTTGGAAAATGAATAATGCTATTACCAGTAAGGGAAAATTGGATTTGAGGTAAAAATACATATACATACTATATATAATATCTCAGTGATTCTGTCAATAGTATTAAAATCCCGGGCTGGAAATAAAGATTTGAGAAGCATCTATATGGTTTTTAAACTGAAACCAAGAATCTTCAGGCCCAAAAAGCTTTACTACAAGTAAAATACTTAAACAGTTTTTGTCAAATTTCTGCATTCCCTGGCAATGATTCATCATCTCCAAGATTTTGTAAGCGACCAGAAATAGTTTTGAATGGCAGCAGGTCATCTCTGTAAGAGTAATATAAATTGCTTTGGTCATCATACTGTTTCTTTTAGATTTTTTCATTTCAAGGTCTAAGGCCCAAAGTGGTGTTTCTTTCTGTTCAAAATTTCTGTTTTTTTGAAAAATTGGAGAGCCCTATACCTCTGAGAATTGTTTGACCCTCTGAGTTCAAATTACATCTGTCTGTAGTATAAATTATTATTAGATAAGAAGCTTGTATTGTTCCAGAGGCTCGAATACACAAACATCGATTTGGGTCATTTCTGGCAGTTACTGAACAAAAGATTGAAATAAAGAGATTGTTCCTCTATCCCAGAAGGTAACAGGGTTCCAGGGTCAAATCCCAGCACCAACATTTAACCTTATATTTGAATTTATAGCTTAAGAACAAGACTTAGAATGTCTGAGAGGAAGGATTTGTCTGTGTCAACCTTTGAAAAATATGAAAAACCAAAATGGGTGTTTTGGTTTTAAAAATGGGGGATCTAAATATATTACTAAATAAGGTATTTAGAGATAACATTCTTCTGAAATAATAGGACTCAGCCAACCTGTTCATTTAAACACGGAGTCATACAAGGCAGTACAGCCTAGATACTAAGCAATAAATACAATGTACCCATATGAATCATCAAAAAAAAGGAACAAGCTGTGTTTTCCATTGTGCATTAAACTGGACTGTTCGCTATCCAAGGACCTATCTTGGAGGTCCAAGGTGACCCAAAGGTGACACTTTGAAAAGATATGAAGAACAGTTCCCATCAAATAAAGGACAGTAGCAGATCTAGTAAAAAAGACTCACCCACTTAGAAGTAATTCATCCAACCTGAGTGAGCAGCAGCAGAAACCTTTACTGTGTGGGCCTTTGCCCTGCAGATCTGCAGCTGGCATGTTAAAAATAAAGACTTTCTACATGGGCCTATGTCTCATCCATTCTGAATCTCCATGGGCCCATATCCACATATTCACTTTAAGGGGAATATGTTTCTATCATTCCAGATTTGGTTTCTATGAATGAGTTTTCTTTTAAAAATAATGTATCTGATGATGTCTCACCATCATTAGTCATTGCTGCAATCTTGACCTACACAAATAACTGCCATAGGTATTCTTGACAGAAATGAGCCCTCAAGAGTGTTTAATTAGTTAGAACTTTGTAGGGTCTTTTAAAAACTCTCTCAAGGTCCTCCTGCCCACCCCTTCCCAATCTCCTTTTTTGAGATTTCACGATTTTGCTTCCATCTTGCTATATTTTTGAAAGAAAGCAACGAGCACGCCAAATTGTTACAGTTACTCTGTGACATTGAAATCTCTGTCTCCACACGCGGTTTTGATGTTTCCTTTCTGAATTTCAAGTTGACATTGCTCAAGTTACATTGACCCTTCCTTGTTTTTTAAGTCACTCTCTTTGAAAAGTTTGGCTTAATTGTGAACATTCCACATATAATTCAGTAGCTTTTCTTATTTGCTTTGTTTTCATGAACTTTGTAGGGGGTGAATATTCAGTGGATTGAATGTGAAATCAGGCAGACAACTGCCATTCGTTCTATCAGGATTGTACATGGAATTCCCCAAGCAGAGAACTGGAAAGACACCTACCTTTTGCACTCCCTTTGCATGAGCAGCGAGAATATTGAGAACAATGGCAGACTTGCAGCTCTTTCAAGGATGAGAGTTATAACCCTTCATTCCAGTTAATGCTTGTTGATGTTATTTCTCTTTTTTTTGAAGTCGACCCTTTTGGCTTCCTCGTATATGCAGCAATGCATTATTCCCCTCAATAAAGGATTTGTAGAATTGTGTCTTGCTCTTTGCAAGCATTAAATTGCTTATAGATGGAAAAGGGAAGAAGGAGCATCTATTCAGAGACCTAGAGACCTCTGCTGGTTAAATGACTTGCTGAGTGTTTCTTTTTAACAGTTTTGTTTATTATTGAGAAGGTAAGAAGTATAGCTTTGACTCAACACTAGTAATTTTCTTTGGAGTTAAATTACAGATAATTCAAAACCTCAATGAACAAAGATACTGAGGTCAAGATAGCAAAAGCCATGTTAATACTGAGTAGCCATCTTCTAATTAAATACTAATATGGACTCTGATTATTGGTTTTACATAGGTAGGCATTACCCTATAGAAAAGGCCTGGAGTAGATCGCATACCAGGATGATAGCTAGGGTTCTCTTCTGCTTGGACTTTGAGCTAAAAGTCTTCTACCTAAATATGTTTACCATCATAATTAACAGCATTATGAGTTGTTCTTTAGGCAAGGTTTGATATTTATGAAGACATTTTATGGAATGTGGATTTAACATTGTCTTTCTCTCCATTGAGAACAACAAGAAAAAAAGTGTCTTCAGTTGAAGGAAGAGAAATGTGGTATAATTTTGGTGCTGGTGATTTAGAGTAGGGCAGTGCGCAATATGGGAATTAAGTACTTCCTTGAGTTTCCTAAGAAGGATTAGATTGAAAAATCAGCACTTATTGAAAGATTTTGAGTCTTAGGGGCATATTCCTGTGAAGAACAGTCTATCAAGAGAAAATTAGGCAATAATAAACAATAGTGATAGTTTTGAAGGAGAAAGGAGTCACAAAAGTTGTCTCAATACATGTAAGAATAAAGTGTTGTAGATAGAGACACACTCAGCTGTTGTAAACAAAGACCCAAAAATACAGTGATATAAAAAAAAGTTTATTTCTCTCTTAAATAACTTTTCAAAGACAGGCAGGTGGGTCAAAGGCTGTTGTTCACAAGATCATGCAAGATGCAAGGCTGGCAGGTTAGCATTTCCTACCCTAGTTTCATAGCCTCCATCTCCCAGCCCAAAGACTGTTTCAATTATTACAGTTTTCCAGTCAGTGGAAAAGGGACAAGAAGAGTCCAGGGCAAGTTTCTTTAAGTATATATAACCTGGAATTTGCTCTTATCACTTTTGCACACATACCGTAGTATGAACTTAATCACAGGGTTACCTCTAGCTGTAAAGGAATCTGGAAAATGTGGTATGTAGCTGGGCCTACACAAGTCAGCCAAAAGTGTCAGATGGTGGGAGGGTGGGATTCCTCCTAGTAAAAATAGCAGAGGAAGATGAGATACTGGAGGGTGAGTAGAGGCACATTTTGTCCTACGGATAATGGCAGTTCCGGCAGTTCCATTCATTCTGCCTTTAGTGATTAAATGACCAGCAATAGGGACCAAAAAAATAAGGAGTTTCAGAATAGGGTGTAGGGTGAGATAACTTCTAAAAGCTGTCCCCAGACTTCTACCGAGACTTATAATTTGCATAACTTCTGGAAAAGATATTTTAATTATAAGCCCACTTTGCCCTTTGATTGTATATGATAAAAAAAATACTGAATGTCTGAGTGAATGCTTTTTCTTTGCTTTTTGAACTGTTATAGCTCAACCTAATTGGATTCAAAAAATAAATGATATCTCTGTGGCCATTGAAGAAAATGTCTTTTGGGAATGTAAAGCAAATGGAAGGCCCAAGCCTACGTACAGGTGGCTAAAAAATGGTGAACCATTGTTAACTCGGGTAAGCAAATTGATGATAATTGTGTCCTTGTATTGACTATAGTGTTTAATGTGTCCTTATTGCTATGGAAACAGGAAAATGGTGAGTTGTTTCAAAAATAGTATCAACCAAATGCCATTAATACTGAAAAAAACTGAAAGTGAATGCAGTTATAAATAGGAACATAAATTGTTTAGCCTCATACAGTTGAGCTTCTATACTAGACCTTTGGTCTTCACAGATCAGCATCTGTGGATTTATTATTGGAAGGTCTGGGTCATGTAATTTGGTAAGATACAGATTTGTGAGTGCTATGGGCAAGTGTGAGGCACTTGGAAAGTAAGTGACCCCTCAACATCCAAATTCCCATTGCAAGTGGTTCTGCTATTCTCTTCTATCCACGGTGACTTCCGGGCAACAGGGTGCAGTTAAGTTCACCATAAAAATACCCACTTTGCCTCAAACCTGTGGTAATGACAGATTTAAATGCAAGATAAATATCTTTATGCAACAGAAATAACAAAAACTGAAAGAGATGAGTGGGGCTGAAGTTATCAGCCTGCAGACCTGGAAGCAGGCAGTGGTAGCTGGGAGTTTAGGTATAAAAATGCTCAGTGGAGAGAGGGTATGGTATCCTTAAAGCATCCTTCCCATCTGTTGCCACAGGTTAGAGAAGCAGCAGGACGGCTGCCTGGCTTATAGGATGCTGTGGTGTAAGAGAGGTCGCAGATCCTGCATCACACCCCACGCTGGCTGAATGAGGGGAGGAATGGGGGGTGTTAGAGTGAAGGACAATTGTATCCAACTTATTACCCTTATTGTATCATCCTACTGAACTTCAAATGTTAACAGGAATTTAACATGTTCCTCAGGCCCAATTTGAGAGCCAGTTTTCTGTTCTCAGATTTCATCCCCAGTGGCCTGGCAAGGGATAGTGCTGCTCTAAGCTGTCGCATGACACACTTCCCAGGCATTAATGCGCACACCAAGGGAGAAAGGGGGTTTGCATCCCCCAGCCCCTTTGGCATACACCCCCTCCTTTCACTGCAAGGAGTCCTGCCATTCCCATGAGTCTCTCAATTGTAACAGCCAAACTCAAACAAATTGCTAGAATATAGGGACCCAAATAATTGGCAATTTCTCCCTTTACTTAATGAAAATGAACATGGATGCCCAGATTTGATCAAAATGTAAAAAGGGTCTACCCTGTTTAATTGCAACCCTACAGCAAGCAGAGTTTCTTTATATATTTTCTTTTTTAAAGAACAACCCTCCTGGGGAGGAGGAGATCCTTTTGGTATTTGTGGAAATTGATAACACAAGTTGCATATCCTCAGGTTGACAAATGAGAATGGTTTTCTGTTCCACACACTAACTTTGCTTTCTTCAGTTGGCTACCAACAGATGGTCCGAAGCTTAAATCTTGTTACTGACAGCAATAAAGTAAGGGAGCATTAAATTATTAATGCCTACATTTTTTTTAGTAAGCCTCAACCGATATTAAACATTTGCCACCGTTTCATCCGAGAAGATTACAATCCAGTTAACCTTCAAAATGTTGCCTGCTTATAATTTTAGGGCTTTCAATTAATTTAAACCAGTACATTTGGTTGTATTTTAGCTCCCAGTTAGCACAAAGACATAAAGGGGAAAAAAACATTTTAAATTTCAAATTCATTTACTTAGAGGGGATATTAATCTGAATGGTTTCACTATTAAATCAATGAGAACTCAAGAGAGTCCTACAATTTAAATTCCATTTACCAACTGATGTACCGGTTGTTCCATTTTTTTGCATCTGACCTGCCACAAATTTAGTTGACAGATAAATAGATCACAGTATGTAAATTGCTTATATGATGGCTATTTTCTTCCCATTTAAGCCCCATCAATATAACATGTAGCAATAGTGCCTTAAGGTCTCAGCTGTAGAAGGTCATTGTTTTTTTGTTCCTTTTCTGTTTTCACAGGATAGAATTCAAATTGAGCAAGGAACACTCAACATAACAATAGTGAACCTTTCAGATGCGGGCATGTATCAGTGTGTGGCAGAGAATAAACATGGAGTTATCTT
Source organism: Tamandua tetradactyla (assembly GCF_023851605.1). Taxonomy (NCBI): domain Eukaryota; kingdom Metazoa; phylum Chordata; class Mammalia; order Pilosa; family Myrmecophagidae; genus Tamandua; species Tamandua tetradactyla. The sequence goes on along the minus strand of NC_135341.1, from coordinate 5,190,756 downwards.
TTCCAGTGCAGAGCTTAGTGTTATAGGTGAGTCTTTATAGAGGAAAAAAGAAGCAAAAAAAAAAAAGCCTTTTTAAATCACTAAACTAACCTATGGTTTGCCAAGCATAAATGTTCAATCTAAAAATAAAGGCGGGGGGGGGGGGGCAGAGGTAAAAAAATCTTTAAGCCAAAGATATTGATGGAGAAACAAGTAATGCACCTACAAGCAATAAGAAGAGACCACTTTCTAAATCAGCCTTTTCTGATGCTTACAATGGCTAGCACAGTTCCCTTGGCACTCATTTTTATTCCTCTATCGACCGCACTTCTAAATTGAGCAAAGTTTCTGAAATGCTTTGGAGTCTGCTGCTCTTGTTCTGATTTGGTATAAACTACAAAGTGAGAAAGGGCTGACTTGGTTTGGAAAGGTTCATTTGAACAGCTGCTGAAGTGAATCTTGTTCCTCCTTCACGTGTGAATTTCCCATGCTATCCACTATTGGTCCACAACTCCAGTCATATATTTCTTCTGGTGCCCACTCTCTCCCTCCTCTGCAACCACACTGACCCTTCTTTTCTCTGTCTTCACCACCTTCCGATCCTCCATTGGCACATACTGTTCCTTCTGCCTGGAATGCTTTTCCTTCCCCGTCTTCACTTCATCAACCCCCACCCATTCTCACTCTCTCGTTCAAATCCTTTGTTGCATCCTTGGAAATCTATCGCTGACCACGTTGGTCAACTCCTATTATAGATTTTTGTGCTGACCCTTCACCTCTCCTTCATAGTAGATGCTGTTGTTACACCTTAGTTTATTTGATTATTTTGTCCCCCCACTGTACTTATTTATTTATTTGAGTGGGGTGATTATTTTTTCCCCCACTGTACTTCAAGTTCCCCATGGCATCAAGGACTGTGTGGTTTATGTCATCATTTTCTCTCTCCACTTAATACAATATTGAAGCATGTAACAGGCACTGAATGAATAGTGAATGAATATTAAGAATGAATGAATGTGTTAGATGAATGAAGGAACTGAGCAACTGTTTAAAAATGAATTAATGAGTTAATAAGTAAATAATTCAAAGGATAAATTAAGTAAGTTGATGATTTGGGAGGCATTAAAAATAACTCTAGGCCTTCAACTCGCATATGTCCCAGAGAAAAGTCCTGACTCGGATTTCACATTTTGTCTGTTATTATAAGAAAAGAGGAAGTGATAATAAAAACACCAAAAAAAAATTCAAATGATTCCTGTACTGCCTCTATTTTAGAGCATCTGAGAACTTGTTCTCCTTGAAGATGACATAATAGAGATATTATGAAGAGGAGAAAAGTAGCAAACAAAGGAAACTGATTCACAGATGTCCTGTTAATTTGCCCAGTTTCACAGTTCCTAGTTTACCTTCTGCAAAGTACTTCTTAGTATCTACCCTGTAGAGCTTGCATGTATAAGTAGATGTTCCCAAACTGAATGCACTGCCATTGTGTGCAAGGTAAAAAAATAAATAGGAAGGACTTCCAAGATTGTTCTTCTCATTATGTTCTTTAGCTGGAACCAATGTCCCATCAAAGATGAAAATTTGTAAGAATGCCTGCAGCTGCAGCCTCTTCCAAATAGGCTTAGGAACAGATTTGTGCTTCTGGAATAAAAATTTCCTTGGCTTGGGTTGCTGTAACATGGTCTTTATGGAAGCCTAAAACACACACCTCCCACCTTATAAATGCTGCAACAGTAGTTCCATCCTCCTCCAGGATAAATACAATGGTTTCACTCTGCCCAATTTTGCCCTGATTATTGGTAATTGGAACTGATGGTTTTGGAGTACCATTCACCATAGTAGATTGCTTAGGATTTCCTCTGAAAGAAGAACAGCTTTTCAAAACTAAGAAGGTATTGCCTAATGAATGAATTGCATTGTCCTAAAACTCTCTAGATGAACGTTTGACAAATTTATAAGTCTGGGATCCTTTAATAATTTTAAAGATTTTATAGATCCCACTGTTAAAATAAGATTTGATGGTAACAGATGAGTACAATGGCATGAAAAGGGCTATTAAATGAGTTTATCTAGAACTTCTACACACATCTGAAATTACCAGAGTATGTGTGTGTATATATATATATTTATATATATAAAATCAGAGATGTGACATGTCTCTATATATATTTTTAGTAGTTTTATGGAGAACTGGGCAGGTAAAAGCAGCTCTTTGCACTGCCCTCCTCCCAACCCCAGGGTTCCTATCCTATGAGTTGGAATCACTGCTCAGAGGTTTATTTCAGATATTTTCCAAGTGGAACTGTCTAATATCAAATTCAGAGGTTTATTTCAAATATTTTCCATTTTTTTCCAACTGTCTAAAATCAACTGAATTCTTCATCTAAGTCTTTAAAGTAACTGTCTTAAATCGCTTAAAGATAGCGAGAAAAATCAGTGAAAATAAGAGGAAAATGCCTGAAAAGTTACTTAACTGCTCTGATCCCAACCCATGTTTACCATTAGAGCATATCAATAACAATATGGGCCAAACAAGTGGTAAAAATAGTAAAATTTTTGCAGGAGACCTGGGTTCAATTCCTGGACCATGCAACCCAAAAAAAAAAAGTAAGGTTTCCAGGAATTCTGGAAAGGGAGTTTGACTAATGGACTGAGCTGGTCAGGTGAGCCTTGAATAATAACTTAGATTTGGAAAGACAGAAAAGAGGACCAAGAATATTCCAGAGCAGAGTAAAATGGCTGAACAAAGGCTCAAAATTAAGAAATACAAAGAATAGTTTCCAATACATAGAGAATTCTTTTTTTTTTCAGAAATTTTTATTTGAATGCATAAAGCATGTACAGGCAGAGTCTGAACTTATAAGTGAATGATGGAAAAATTAGTTAAGCACCAGTTTTAGAGAACCTTGAATGACAAACCTAGAATTTCCCTCCTTACTATTCCACTTTCCCTTCCAAAGAAATCATGTTAATATTTAACCCAAATGAATTGAAAGACAGTTAAGTGTTAAGTGAGTAAATCCCTAGAGTCCATCTTAAGTGAATAAGGGAGAAGATATCTGACTATTTAAAAATAAACAAATTAATATTGGTTAACTTATGTAAGATACAATATGAATGTATTCCACAAGTCATTTGTTTCTTGTCAGGCAGTATTAATTTGACTTATGTGGGCCAACAAACTTATTTTTTATTACCTGTGTAAGTCAGAATCATGGTAGAGTTTAATTGGACAAAGAAACAAAGTGAAAACAAGATACTTTGCTATAAGGAAGGAAAAAATGGTGTGTATGTCCTTGTTATTGATCACATATCAGGATCCTCGAATGTTATAGAGGAGATTCCCTTTAAAGCTAGGCAATAACACTGAAGTCATGAATAAGAGATGGTGAGGAAGCACATGTTTAATAAGCTTTTCCCTTGCTCTTATTTTATGTGTTCTGTCTGGGTATTTAATGTGTATGCAACATATCTATATTTAATGGACTAAAACTGCTAAATAATTAACCTAGGTGCTGGGTGATTTACTCACTGTATGAGTGAATTCCGTTGAGAGACTTTTACCTTGAGGTCAGTATATTAGAGCAGGGCCGGTCATGAGTGCGTCAAATAGAAACATCCCTGTTTGTGACCAACCTATTAGAATTGAAAGTTTATTATTCCCAAAGGCTACTATTCCCAGACCTTCCCTCCTATATTAACCTCTATCGTGGATGAGGTTTACTTTTGTGGTGTAACTACTAGGAACCAACCTCCCTGGGTGTTCTCTTGGTGATAAACCTAATCCCATGCCTTCCCTCCCATGCATGAAAGTTTGCTGGATATGGAGTGAATAGAGTCTGGTAACCACAGGCAATCTTGAATCTCCTATAAATCATATAAAATATAGATTAGTTATCTGGCAAAATATATGCTAATTTATGGGCAAAAAATATATAACTTTACTAATGCAAGTATTTCTATTCATGCTTATTATTTGTATCTAGTTAGAGAAATTAACATATTGATGACTAGAACTGCTGATTGAATTACCAAACCTGAAAATTTCTATGATGCTTCATACAGAATGCATATGTCATGAAACTTAACCACAGGATAAAGGTAGAGATTATCTGAGATCAGGTTTCCCAAAAACAGAGCCAAAGACAAGGATTCAGGTACTTGTGATTCAAGAAGGGTATTCTCCCTGAAAGAGAAAGCAGGAAAGGAAGGGGAAAGGAGCTGAGCAAGGTCAAGCTCTCAGGTAGAGTCTTGCTTAGGTCTTATCCTGGAGAGGGAATTCTGGAGTATAAATTGCACCTCAGAGCTATTCTCACCTTGAGGTAAGGAGGCTGCCCTGTATCCATTGCTTAAACCACCCTGTGGGGTAGTAGCTGTAGAGATTGGGGAGATGGGCATAACCATGTAAGGTCAGAGAAGAGAGCAGCTGTAAGTAGTAAGCCATCAACACTAGTGGCACTCATGGCAGTTGGGGCCAAAAGAGGGAATCTGAGTGGGTGTACTAACAGAATTCTCTACATAGGACAGGTACCTGTGACTAGGCCAAGATTTTTGATTGCTTTGTCCAGTTTAACTGGATCATAATCCAGTTGGGTAGTAAAAGTGGTTTGCTACAGAGTATCATTGGTTTGGAAATGGGATGAGCTATGTACCTAAAAGTAATGGGTATCTGCCTAATGGTTTGTTGAATATAATTTGATTTTGTCAGGACTGTCTAATGGAGCAGAAGCAGCTTCTGCTCTGAAAAAATTCTGTCTCATGGTTCAGTATCATGAGGATTTGCCTGGCTTACTTGGCTGAGGACATTTGACCCTGGCAGGGCACTCAAATGCCATCAAATAACTGATAGTTTGATTAAAATGAGGTGTAGGCTTGAGCAATTATCTGGTTAATTTGGCATTTACCCAGATGATTGGTTTCCAAATCTGAAAAGCATTAAGTCTAGACCAAAAGTTATTTCTTCACAAATGCCCATCTACGTCTAAGACTGATTTTTCAACTGCCTTCTTGAGCCACATTACAAAATAATCAAATGTGTTGAGTGTGATCAGCATACAGAGAAGGACAAATACCTTTCATACCCAAATATAACCATGAGGCAGGAGCTTTATCTGAAAGCATCATAAGAGGGAAGCTGTGGACCAATTACTGGACTTGAGTCAAAAGACTTATATTCAGATTTGAGATCTTTAACAAGTTCCTGAGCCTTTTTTGCCTCTGAAATGAAGATGTTGCTACTTCTTTTTTTGTGAAGATTTAAAAAGCTCACATATGAAAGCCTTTTGTACACTTAAAAGTGTTTCTAGCAATATAAAGGTTTTTGCTCTTTTTAGCTAGTATCCATACCGACAACTAATAGCAACTCCCATTTCCATACTATCAACATCGCAACCAAGCTTTATCATTTCTGATGTGATCTCACCCCATCCAGGTCCATTGGGCACGTCCTTACCAGCATCACTTAAACTTTTTACTCCCCTCTCAAAAACCAGATAGGGTAAAAAAAAAAAAAAAAAAAAAAAAAAAAAAAATCTGGGCCAATTTGGTCCTCCTTAAACATGAATAAAACATTTTTCTAACCACGTCCTACGTGAACTCTCTGCTCTTCTCAGACTGGTTTTCTAGCCATGACCTTCAGACCCTAGCACATTCCTCCTATGGAGCCTTTGCTGTCCTGGATTTATCTCTTCTGCCTGCTTTTCTGAATCCTTTCCGTACTTCAACATACAGGCCAGGTCCTGCCTCTTCTGCTCCCCCAGCTTTTCTTAAAATTGCATTTTGGTAAAATATGTAACATGAACTTTCCCATTTTAGTCGTTTTTCAAGTACAACTCAGTGGCATTAATTACATTCTCACTGTGTTAAAACTGTCATTACTATCATATACAAAATTTTTTCTTCAACCCAAATAGAAACTCGGTACCCATTTAGCAATCACTCCCCATTTTCTCCTCCTTCCAGCCCCTGATAAACTCTAATCTACTTTCTGTCTCTATGAATTTGCTGATTTATGTATTTCATGTAAATGAAATCATGCAATATTTATCCTTTTGTGTCTGGTTTCTTTCATTCAGCATAATGTTTCAAAGGTTTATCCATGTTGTGGCATGTATCAGAATTTCAGTCCTCTTGATGACTGGTCTGTTGGTATAACTAAGTGTTTAGTCTATTAATCTACTCCCGTTGTTCTGACAGTATCCAGGAGTACATGAACCTAGTACTCGCAAGAGGCTCTATCAGTCCTTTGAGGTAATTTCCACCGAAAATAGAGCATCTGCACCAATAACATTACAACTTTGTACATTTCCAACTTGAGCAGACAATAACGCTTCCAGAATACTGAAGGAATTCATCTATACTTGGTATTAGGCAGGTTCCTTTTAAAAAGCCCTTTGAGTATGGATGAAAATGACCATAGTACAAAGTCAAAATATGTGTTCTTTTTTCTTGAACAACTGTTTTTTGCTGCCTTATTGAAGCACAGTCTTAAGTGTCTTGTTTGCTTTGTTTTGTTTGGAGTGCCAGTTGAACATTTACCATCATAGCAGGACAGGGTGTTTATGAGTATGAATGCCCCAGACTGTTTTTCTAGGGTAACTCTGCTTCATTAGGCTGAGATCCCCAACTCCAGAGAGGGTAGAGTGTACGGTATACATGCCACAGAGTTAAGAAGCCAGTTATAACCCCACTTGGAGGGAAAGACGGCAAAGCATCACGAGAAGGAGATTTCCTATTCTGAACTGACTTCCGGGGTTCTCCCCTTCAATGTACATTCATTCAACAAATATTGATTAGACATTTACTTTGGGCCAAACACTGTGCTAGGTCCAAGGGATTTACAGATCAGTGTTACTTTCAAGGCACTGATGGTCTAATAATAGTTAATATAAGAGCTAGGTAAGCACTGAGATTTTGGGATTCTCATTATCACAGTCTAGTGACTCTCCTCTTTTCATATTAGCAAACATTTCTACCTCATAACAAAGGTACTAATTGCCAAATATGGCATTGCAATAACATACCCTAATTGCTTTACCAGGGACTTGAATTTGTATGAGGGTTGGGGGCACTGTGCCAAATAAAATGAAATGTCTCTAATTTGGACTGATGTGAGGTCAATGTGATCATAGATTCGAGAATAGCTCAAAGAAAGTTAACTAGGGTTTGGCAGCACAAGCCATATTTAAAGAATTATATGTGAATAATTTTAATAAACATGTTAATTATTGTAAAAGAAATTTTCTTAAAATGGCTGTAAAAAGTTTTTCTGAGAATAGGAAAAAAGTTTCATGTTTACAAAATTAATTTTTGTTTTTTCAGTCCTTTCATAAAAAGAATAAAGTCCATGCCTGTTTATACTCACTGGCAAAGAATAGAATGAAAATCCTGAAATCATTTCTGTGCCCAGAAGTATTTCTCAGTTGTAATGCCTGAAATGCTAACATAAAGATATATTTCTCATTCATACCGGGAAATACTACTCAGCAATAAAATGATACAAGCATTCGATATATACAATAACTTGGATGGCTCTCGAGACCATTATGCTAACTGAAAAAAGGCCAGTTCCCAAAGGCCACATACCTTATGATCCCGTATTTAAAGAGGTGGAAAACGTATCAGTGGTTTCCAGGAGTTAAAGAGAGTAGTGGGTGTGACCAGTGAAACGGTGGGTGTGGCTGCAAAAGGGTGGCAGAAGGGCTATTCCTGTATCCTGACTTCAGTGGTAGTTATACCAACCTACACATGCGATAAAGATGAAGTAAAAAAAGGGGGGGGGGGGGGGGGGGGGGGGGGGGGGGGGGCCTATACACACACTTGTATCAATACCAATTTCCTTGTTTGGATGGTGTACTATAGTTATAGAAGATAAAACCACTGGGGGAAATGTGGTGAGGAATATGAGGCCCTGAACTGTCTTTGCAAATTTCCTATGAATCTGTATCATTTTCAAAATAGAAGTTGTTTTTAAGAAAAAAAACGTAATTCCCTCACTTTATTTTTTTTTTAGTATAAAAGCCCCTAATAATGGTAGTGGCGGTGCTGGCAATAGTGGAAAAACAGTAGGAGGGCAGATCGGAAGTGCTTACAGAATCAGTGCTGTGCTAAGTACTTTATGTATGCAATATATGTATTATTTAGTCTTCACAACAATCTTCTGTCTATAAATATTATTTCTGTTTTATAATAAGTTGTCTAAAGGAATAGGAGCCTACAAACATTAGAGCTACCATGATGGGAGGTTATCACAGCCCCATGGAAGCAGGGCATTTGGTGAATTAAACCAAAACAAGCAGGGCTAGGATATAGAGATGCTGGAAGGGATACATCATGCTGATATTAGAATAGAAATATCTGCTACAGATTATTTTGAGAGTCGTCTTGTGAATATCAGCTCTGATCAGAGAGGGCTGATTCCTGATAAGTCATTCAGGAAAAATAGACATTGAAAGAATGTATTTTTGTTGTGTTGTAGCCAATCTTCTGGATATCTGATCTACCCATCAGGTCAGGATAAATTTGGGGTTTTGTTATCTGCTGCTAGCATTATCTCTTCAGTGATGGAAAAGTTTGAGTGAGTGCATTCACTCTAGGTTTATTTTTATGGAATGATGAGTTTATAGTTAAAGATAATAGATAAAGGTTAAAATAATATGAGATCCTGAACTTCTAAAGGGGCCAACCTTAATAGTCTCCGTCAATGTTCCCAGTGGTATGTCTGCAGACCAACTGTGAATAGAACTGGCACTTATAATTATCCTTCCCCCTTCAATAATAAATGGAAATATCACAGCCAGATATTTCCCAAATGGGACTGCAGCTGCATACCTGGTTAAGGAGTTATCATTCCTGTTCTCTGTCTCGAGAAATGATACTAAGGCACAGAACTTTTGCTTTCAAGGGTTCTGTGTTAGCCACTTAAAATACCGTTGACACGTGACTGCCTGTCATTTAATTAAGTAAAAGCAAACATTTGAGAACTGCATAGATGGCTTCTCTCATCCAGATGCTTCTCATAGATAATGTAATGTTTATGTAGTAAAGATCATTGATGAGTGTTTTGGTTTGCTAAAGCTGCTGAAATGCAATATACCCAAAATGGATTGGCTTTTACAAACGGGATTTATTAGGTTAAAAGTTTAACCAGTTCTAAGGCCAGGAAAATGTCCTAATTGAGGCATCAACAAGAGGATACCATCACTCAAGAAAGGCTGATCATGTCCAGCGTTTCTTTATCACAAGGGAAGGCGCAGGGCAACATTTTGATGTCCTTCTCTCCTGACTTCTGGTATCAAACGGCTCTCTCAGCTACTGACTCCAGTGGCTTTCACTCTAAGCATCTATAGTTCCTTACTTAGGCTCTCCAGGGCAGACTCTGGGTTTCCTCTCTTAGCGCTTCATCTCCAAACATCTCTCTTGGTTTCATCTCTCTCGCTCTCTGTCTTGACTTTCTGCTCTCTGCTCTCTTTCTGTTTTCTGCTTTTTATTCTCTTCATACAGGGCTCCAGTAAAAGGATTTACCCCCCGACCCCCTTGAATGGACAGGGTCACGTTTCCATCTAATCAAAAATGTCCCACCCACAAACAGATAGGTTGCATTACTTTGAAAGCTATCTAATCAAAGTTCTCACCCTACAATAAATCTTCCCCCATAAGATTGGATTAAGATTTTTAAAACATGGCTTTTCTGGAATACGTAGCAATTGCAAACCAGCACAATGAGCAATAAGGAGTTGCATTTCTTACATGGCAGAGGTCCTAAAGCATCAGTAATTCCAATAGTGAGGGAGCCGTGCCCTCTGGTAGTGGACAAGGCTAATATTAGATTTAGCAGATGAGCATCTCCATGAATCTGAGTTAGTCACCATGTCAAGTAGGAAATTTGATAATGGTCTCATCTTTTCTGAACTATTAGGAAACCACTGAAATTTCACCATGAGTACGTACTGTTTTTTTAAGTGCCAGTAAAGATTAGGTTTTAATAATGCCTTTTGGGGACCTTACCATTAACTTTTAAAACCTCATTTTCTGTGAATTTCAAATTGAACAGATCTCTTTTGCTCAAATCTCATTGTCTCTCCTGGGCAAATGTCTGGGAATCAAAATAAATATAAGGTACAGGTAGGATAGAGCACCATTCCCTAAGCTCCAGAGCATCCCAGATGTAAAAGAGGGTCACAAAATAGCAAAGTGTTAAGAATTAACCCATTAATGGGTCAAGTATTCAAAGAATGGTGGAGGTCTAGAATTTTCCCCTTAAAAGCACTGCTGCTTATTGAGGCAACTGCCAGATTTGCAGAGTTAGATGACACCAGAGGCAAATTAAATATACTGTGCTTTGAGTAAACAAAGGAAAGAGATTTGAATTTATAATTCCATTTTGATTAGTGAAAGATATTCAAAGCCAGTATTATCTCTTGGATATCTAAAAGGTACTATGTGCATAAATAGTACATTAAAAATGCCTTTGAAACTGCTATTTCAAATCCAGTAAAGGCAATATCTAGTTTTTGACAAATAAACCCATGTGTTGTGCACAGTTTGATTTATACAAACTCATTTCAAATGCAGCTAAAGAATTCCTCCTGAATGGATGAAAAATATCTGCCTAAAGTGATAAAACATACGTTGGTAGAAAGATATAGTTTTAAGAAGGAAATTTTATGATACAGGTTTGTAACTCTATTTCATAAAATTCACTTTATAAAACTACTACAATACTTTTGTTTTGCATCAAAGCATCAATTTGAGGGCTTACCTAAGATGAGAATGAGTCTGTTCTGCACATTTGAGCACATTTCTGTGGCTCAAATTGGCTTATGTGCATAAGATTGGTAAATGCCATTATAACATAGATGTTGGATAAATTCATGTATTTCTCTAAGTAGCAGCAACCAAACACGAAGCACACGGGCATAGATGAACATAGCTGGCCAAGGAAAACAAGCATACTGCACACAACTCTCATTCATCCCACATCTTCCTCTTGAATCAGTTTGGCCATGTGCTCTAACACAGCAGTGCTTGCTATATAGCTCTGCTCAATCTTTCTGCATTTTGCACTTGTTCACTTGATTAGCAGTCTCAACTCTTCTTTCTTCCCCCTTCTATCGAGTACGTACTTCATGCATGTACATACACACAGTGAAGTCCTGTATTTTTTTTTAGTATTTAGTATTTATCAGAAATTTAACTTGGTGTTATAATTCATGTTAATACATCTACTAGAATTGCTATTGTTTTGTTTAGTGTTCTGGTTATATAAATGTTGTGTAGGTCTGCCCTGACTCTATATTTTTCATACATTCTGTAATTTTTATTCTATGATTTTGCAGATCATAATAGAACTCATCATGTTACCATGTCAGAAACATTTGTATATGCACTATACTTATTAATTATACTGATCCTTATAGAATTACTCTCTGAATTATGGACTTCCCTCATGAGTTGAAGGTACACAGACCGAGGTATTAATTGCCTAAATAGATTCATTGTTTAGTTCCATCTTCATGTGGTAAAGCCAGCCCTGTGTGAACATTGCACTACCCTATTAAAAAGTAACCTTTCCGTCTTTATTTCTTTCTAGACGATTACTGAAAATATTTCCACAATATTTTCACACTTCATAAAGATTTAACTTGCCTCTACTGAAGCTTTTTTATTTTTTAAAGTCATTAGCATGTAGTTTGGATATTAAGAACTTGCCCTCTGTCCTAGTTTGCTAGCTGCCGGAATGCAGTATATCAGAAACAGAATGGCTTTTAAAAAGGGGAATTTAATAAGTTGCTAGTTTACAGTTCTAAGGCCAAGATAATGTCCCAGTTAAAGCAAGTCTATAGAAATGTCCAATCAAAGGTATCCAGGGAATGATACTTTGGTTCAAGAAGGCTGACAAAGTTCAGGGTTTCTCTCTCAAAGGAGAAGGCACATAGCAAACACAGTCACAGTTTCTCTCTCAGCTGGAAGGACACATGGCAAGCAAGGCATCAACTACTAACTTTCTCTCCTGGCTTCCTGTTTCATGAAGCTCCCTGGAGGTGTTTTCCTTCTTCATTTCCAAAGGTCACTGGCTTGTGGGCTCTCTGCTTCTCGTGGCTATGTCGTTCTTCTCTGCTGTCTCTGAATCTCCCATTCTCCAAAATGTTTCCTCTTTTACAAACTCCAGTAAACCAATCAAGACCCACCCAAATGGGTGGAGACATTTCATCACCTAATCCAGTTTAACAACCACTCTTAACATCATCCAGGGAGATGATCTGATTACAGTTTCAAACATACAGTATTGAATAGGGATTATTCTACCTTTATGAAATGGGATTTTGATTAAAACATGGCTTTTCTAGGGTCCATACATCCTTTCAAACCAACACACCTCAGTCACACCTCCTCCTCAATTAAGTAATTTATAGTTTGTATTTTAATTCCACATTCAACATGGTTCAAAATCTTAGGTCCCATCAGGTCAAACTGAAGGGAGTCAGAGATTTTAAATATGATAAAATTAAGATTCCAAGAGATGAATCCATCCATTCCAAATCACTTCTCACAACAGACCTTGGAACATGTTCATTCCATTAACTCTCATTGACTCTGAAGAATAGAGATATATTCCAGAAAGGCATAATTTGTTTTGGAGTTGTGTGCAGAGTGCTATGGGAACAGAGCAGAAGCAGTGACTATTATACCTCAAAGAGGCAATGCTTTATCCTACACAGTCAGAAAAATGCCTTATGATTTTCTTGTTTTGTCTTTTCCTTATCTTTCTCTGAATTTTGTAATTTTTTTCTTCACTGAAACAAGAACTTTTAAAAAAGACATCTTAAATGGGGCGGTGGAAATGTTATATATCTTGATCTTGGTGGTAGCTACATGGGAGTAAACATGCCACATTTACCATGCTGTATACTTACAACTGGTGTATTTTACCACCTGCAAGTTACAACTCAATTTTTAAAGACTCCATCAAAAGTTAGTGTCACTCACTTTACTTTAGAAGAAATTTAGTCCCTTCCCTCTGAATGTCCACATTCACAGTAAGTGCATTACAGAAAGAAAAAAAGGTCAAAGAGTGATCAAATGGAGCTTTTTTTTCCTTACATGATAATCATTTTATTTTCTATATTTTCTTTCAGCTGTGGGTCCAGATTTTTCAAGAACCCTCTTAAAAAAGGTAACCCTTGTCAAAGTGGGAGGTGAAGTTGTCATTGAATGTAAGCCAAAAGCTTCCCCAAAGCCTACCTATACCTGGAAGAAAGGAAGAGACACATTAAGAGAAAATGAAAGGTAATATCTTGAAATATTTTTAGTATTTGGCTAGCCTGTGATAATTGGTTGGCCTTCTATGAATAGTTCTAGAGGGAAGAATTTACTGTCTTCTGTTTGTGGATTAAATGACCACTGGGAGGGAATGTTAATCAACGAACTGAAGCTTTGGAGGGGGGTGGTAAATAAATTGATCTTTATAATCCTTCTCAATACTTGGTTTCTACAAGGCCCTTCCTGCAAAGATAGATTGTATGATCCCTGTTGAAAACTGGCAGAGCTGCCAAAGGTGAACTGTTAGATATATCTTCCTTAATTTAAATCTAAAATTTCCTTGTAAATTTTCCTACTTTTCTCCATCCTACCTCCTATTTGCATACCCAAATTAGTCCAGTTCTTCTTTGCTATGACAACCTTTCAAGTATTTGGCAATGGTTTTTATATCACCTCTTAATCTATCCTTTTTAAGGCTAGATATCTCTAATTCCATAAGTCATACTACATATAGCATGGTTTTTATTTCAATTGTGTCTTTTGGAAACAACACGTTCTATTCTTCTTCTACCCAAACTCTATAATGTGTTTCCTATTATAGATGCATTACATTTAGAATGCATGTTGTGTCTACAATATATATGGGTTGTTTGGGGTTTTACATCCAATTGCACCAAATAGTAGGCATCTCAAAGATCTTTCTTGGCTGTCACCTCCGTAAAACATCCCCCACCCCTTTCTGTAATCTATTCAATTTGTTGGAAAATGACAACTATACAGGACTCTATGTTTATCACCCATTAGATAGCATTTACCAGCTGTATACATAATGATTTTTAATTGATGCTAAAGGTCAAGTACTCAAGGATGCAATAGAGAAACCTTTTTAAATTGCGTGTGCATTTATCATTTACACCTGTACTCCTTGGATTTGCATGTGCAAATTAGATCATTGCCCTGATGATGTTGTCCTTATTAATCATTTTTGCAAACAAACCTGATATGGTTTATAAATAGTATATTCACATGTGTTAAATTCATAATACACATTCCTTTCTGGTTTCTGACATATCAAGAAAACATTATTGGTTACTGAATATTGGCATGACATTCAAATCTGGAGCCAAACCTGGAGGACGAGAGCACAATTTCTTATTTTGCAGCCTTAAACATCAAGTTCATTCCCTGTTGTAGCTCAGTGTTTCCCAAAATGTGGTTTATAACATTACTTTTAATAATTATATATTTACTTTGATGCATATTATATATAATTAGAATGTAACCTGTACATACCACATGCATTACTTAGAAAAGTCTACATGGAAATTTAATTTAAATGTAATTTGAATTAAAATATTAAGTAAATAATTATATGAGTAATAGACATGTAAAAAACCATGAATGATTGAAGTTAGAGTATCATTGTCGATCAATCAGGATAAGCTAAATTGTGCTACTCTATGAATAGCAACCTGCAGAACTCAGTGGCTTGAAACAGCAAAAAGCTATTTCTCCTTTACACTGCATGCCCGTCAGGGGTCATGTAACACTGGTAAGCATGTAGAGCAAGTGCTACAAACTGTCATTTTTCTCCCACTGGAGCCCAGGCTGTTGGAGCAGCCTTCTCTGAAACACTGCCATGGCAGAAGGAAAAGAGTGCTGCCCAACATGCACACTGGCTCTTAAAGCTGCCCAGTGGGGGCTTACTTCACTTTCAGTCAGGTTCCGTGGGTCTAAACAAGTCAGGTGGCCATGCTCAAATTCACAGCAGCGGCCTGTGATCTGACTATGTGCCTAGGAAAAGAAAGGCAGCCTGGTGTTTATGAACAGTGTAAGGACTGTCAACCACTGCTTTAGATGACCTACTGTTACAAGGTGATTTAACTACCTTTTGGAAAATAGTGTATCAGTCTCAAGAATTCTTTTTGATAAGTTAATTTGGTTGATTATTTCTACCACTTGACTTACTACAATGCTTGTCTTTATCCGGTTTTCTTCTTTCTAGTCCCAATCTAATTAGTAGAGTTTAAATGTTGCGTCAACATTTCTTTGGCAGTAAAGATATATTTAAACTGAGGAATCTCCCCATCATTACCCTGCTTCCCACTTTTTATCAGCCCCACCTCCAGTGTCACCAGGCATTCCCCAAACTATCGATATTAGCACTTTATTCTCCACATGGGTGCTGTGTTCTCACATCTCCACTCCTCCCTTCAACTTCACTCAGCTTGTATTAGGCAGAGAGACAAATTTTAGCAGTGTAAGTGTATTCAACAGGAGGCCAGGAGTGGTATAAAAGGGGGTAGGGCTTTAGTGTATGCCCCAGCCAATGAAGACCTCTCTTCTAAAGTCTGTTATACGGCTGCCATATAGAAATGCACATCCGGTGCCTCCTGATTTTCTCACTTTTCAAGAAAAATTAGAAATCTGGACTTTTATGCAAATTCTCTTGGTATTTAAATGCCCGAAACATTTTTTTTTTAATTCTAGTATAATATAGGCCCCGTAAAATCTATCCATTAGTCAGTGTTCTCCACGGGCCGCTGGATTTTAACTTCTGAGAAAAGCAATAGCTCAACTGAACTTCTTATAATTTCTAAAAAGGGGGTAAATAGGAAAGATATTACTATTGTTTCCATAGTAGCAGAGAAGAAATTCTGCCATTTTTCTCTTTTCTCCTTTTTTCTGTAAAGAAGAACGAAAATTTAAGTGAATGAGTGAGCAAGAGTAAGCAGTGAATGAAAATTTTTAGAAACACTGTTTTAGGAAAAAAATGACCTGGTAGAGACACAAAAGATAAAATTCTGTGAGTACAACCCATTGCTGAGTGGTAGTTTCTAATGTACTACCTTGTTAACCTAAACTCTCTTTTGAGATAGGGTTGGGAGCGGGTCTCAAGAACAAACAACAAGTGAAAAGATGGCTTGAGGGAAAAGAAAGTGTTTGTTTGCAAAATAAATTTTTTTAATTAAAAACAGAAAGACAAGTCTTTATCCTTTGACTAAAAAATGTACTAATCTTTTAAGTAGAAGACATTGGTATAAAATACTATGAAACAAAACTTCATGAACATGCACCACTTTTTATTAATGATTTCCCTGGATTTGTACACCTTGAAAGACTTTGACAGACTCTGTTAAGTCATATTAATTCCAGTTTTAATTAATCAACTACCTACAAATGAGTTTACAGTAAAACTATAGGAAGTAACATTGAAAACATTTTTTAATTTTTAACTTATTTAATTATTGATAATATAGTAGTAATATTGGTGTATATAGATGAGAAATACTGGTTTGATGTTATATTAACCTTTTCTAAATATGTATAAATAATTGTATTTTGGTTTCCATTTCTGTTAGAAATTTAAAGCGTAGTCACACTAGCCTTATTTATACTCAAATAAGCATCTAAGTGAAAGATGAAAAACCTAAACTGTCTTGTAGCTTATTAAATAGTTTTTGTATAGGCAGCAAATACATGTACATAAAACTTTTATTTTTTTCTTGTACTTTTATCCAGCAATCTAAGCATAGGCAATCTCAGACATATAAAACAGGAAGGCCTAGTGCAAAGCCCAAGCAACCCCGTGCTCACTCTTTTCCAACTTCTCATAACAGTTCCAGGATAGATTCTCATCAATCAAATAAGCCTGCCGTGGTCAATGTGTCTCTCTGAACCAGTCACACTCAAGGGGGATGTAATCATGCTTGAGAAGGATTTGAGTCACATAATTACCGTAAGAGACACATGGGACGCCCTCTCTGAAACCACATAGACTGAGAATGGGCCAGGAGCTTCCTTGAGGAAGTCCAAGGTGCTATTACCAGAGGCAGAGGGAATGCTTGCTGGACAAATGCCAACAAAAAATTCCCACAGGGCAGGAATCCCCACAGTAACTAGACCCTCGTTCTTCCCTACTCACTTCTAATCATGGGGACTTAACTGAATGCTAAGAGAGTATTTCTTCATAGCCAATCCCCTTGTAACTTCTACTCATAGATTTTGGTTTATTTTTTTGGCATGTTGTATGGTGGGGTCACATTTCATTATTTTTTTCCATGCAGTTTTGCAACACCATTTGTTGAATTTTTGTTTGTTTGTTTTTCATTTGTTTGTTTTGCTTGTTTTTTGAGGAAGTACATGGACCAAAAATCGAACCAGGGTCTCCCGCATGGTAGGTGAGAATTCTACAGAACTACCCTTGCACCACCCCACCTCCACTCATTGTTTTTTATTTCATTTTATGGAAGTATGTTGACAAATCAAATTCCTCTTCCTTGTCCTCTCATGCACTCTTGTCTTCTTTCAGTTTGCTTCAATTCATGTACTCTTTTCCTCTTTCAATTTGTTTCTAGGCCAAATGTCCCACTTACTTCTAATATTCTTCATAAGACATTGTTAGGCATCCCTCACTGTTCTGTCTATTTCCTTCCACGTCCTTCTGAAAGCATGTCACCCAGAAGTAAAAGCAGTATTATAAAGGAATCTCAATGGCAAAATGTGGTAATTATTATATTTATATGATAGCTCTAAAAAGGTAAGGTTATCTTCAGTGAACTTAGATTAGTAAGGCAGGCAAGTATATAATATATCATAGAAAGACACTTCCCTTGCACCCCCAGTAGTTAGTTTTTAAAATTAACTTGGTGCTTAAAGGGGTTTAGTTGTCTGGAAAATTCACTTAGGCGAAATATTTTACTTCTCACTGAAGCTGAAGAAATGAGTGAAATGTTACTCTAGTTAATGTTGTGTAAATAAAGACTTCTTAGTCATGCTTGAGAGTTTCTCTCTTCCCTTTTAGATATTAAACTAATACGTTATGTCAAACTAAAGGATAATAACCAGGTATAGATATGGCACTGAACGTTTCTTGAAAGAACCTAAACCTACAGCCAGCACGTCACAGACTGGGTTTCAGAACAGCAATGTTACTCTGTCAACTAGCCAACTCCAGTTTCATTCAATGAGCAAAGCATTTATTGGATGCTGACCACCTGCTGGACCCTTTGCTGGGCACTGGAAATAGAGGGGGGAAAATAAACAAACATAAACCTAGCCTTCAGTATGCTCCCAGACCAATGCAGGGCCCCAAGAGCAAAGCTGTAAGTGTTTCAATAATCCTAGAGCATATGTCTATCGCTAGCCTTTATTTTCAGTATTCCTTCCCAGCAATAGATTGTGAAGGCCCTGGTATTCTACGTCTGTAGAGTTTAGATTCTAACTAGAAGTCCCTGGAGAGAATTGAAGGATTTGATGCAAGGGTGTGCAGTCATATGTGTGCTACGAAAGGATTGCTCTGCCTGCAATGTGGGGAAACATCAAAATGAAACAAGATTGGGGAGGCAAAGAGACCAATTGCAGGCAGAAGTCTAGGACAGAAATCATAAGGACTTGAATGATGTTGGTCTCCTGAGAGTAGAGGAGATAAGACAGATACATGGGCTATTAAAAGGTAAAATTTAAAAGACATAATGACATTTTAAGTAGAAGGATTTTTTTTAAAGGATAAAGGAAAATGACTCCCAGGATTCCAGCTTGAGAAGCAGGTAGATGCCAGTGCCATTTCCAAGATAGTGAATATAGGAGGAGCAAGTGTGAGATGGGAGGAGAAAGAAGTTAATATTAGTATGTTGAATTCGAGGTATCTGCAAGTGGAAGTTACATTCAAATGGAGATTCCTATTCAAGTGTTATTCTCAGTTCTCACCACTCTACTTTAAGTTGGACAACTCCCCATCTTCTTTCCCTGCTTATTTTCCACAGTATTTATCACCATTTAACATATTAAACATTCATTTTTTAATTCATTTTCTGCTTTTCCCACTTTTCACTCCAATCAGAATTTAAATTCCATGACAACAGGAATTTGAATTGGCGTGTGTATATGTGTGTGTATGTACATGTGTATGTTTGGCTTAAACAATATAAATTTAATATCTTACAGTTTTAGAAGTCAGAGATCCAAAGTGGGTCTCAGTGGGCTGAAATCATGGTGTTAGCAGAGCTGCATTCCTTCAGAAAGATCGAGGAGATTAGATATTTCCAGCTTCGAGAGAGAGGCCACCTGCCTTCCTTGGCCCATGGCTCCCTACCTCCATCTTCAAAGATAGCAAAAATGAGTCAAGTCCTTCTCGCATTGCATCATTCTGACCTCCTCTCCTGCCTCCCTCTTTCATTTTGAAGTACGTTTCCACCTTGGACTCTTGGTGTGTGTCATGTTCCGTTCTGTAACACTAACACCCAGAACATTGCCTAATAGAGAATAAGTGCTCAATAAGTGAGTGTCCATTAGGAAGCTGGAAGTAAGGGCCTGAGTTCAGAAGAGAGGACAGAGGTCTAGATGTCCCTAGTATGTAAGAAACCATAGAATAAACAAGCTCATCCAGAAGAGTACCTAGTATTGAGAAAAGTGCTGACAGCTATGTAGAATAAAAACACAATCTGCGGACCATAGGAAGGAACCCTGAGGAAGAGTGGCATTCAAAGGATGCATGGGACCAAGCAAAGCCTTCTGGGAAGACTGTATGAGGAGTTCTCAAAGAGGCAGAAAGACAGCTAGGAGAATGTAACAAAACAGACACCAAGGGAGCAGAAAAGTTCAAGAAGGAGCATACACTTAATGCCCCCAGGAGTGCAGCAAAATACCAACTCAAGGATGGCCACTGGATTTTGAAACCTTAATGTCACCTTGGGTGGAGCACTTTGTGGTCACTGTGGGCCAGTTTTGAAAATATAATAAAATTTTCTAGATGTCCATATTACTAGACATTTCTGAAATATGTTTTTAAGTTTGCCTATCCCCTACAGTATAATCAGATCCATTCCTAGTATTCTTTGAGAAAATCTGACTCAAATAAGAATAAAATTTCATGAACATGAAATTGTTCATGTCTTGTCAAGAGACATTGATGTCTGCCTCCGAGGTGAAATTAGATCATAGCCCTAATTTGCCTCTCTTCCCAAAGGCCTTTGGAAGAGTTGAAATTTGTGTAATACATGGAAGGAAATCCCACCACAGGGCTGCAAAGCTCCACATTGTATATAAGGTGTGAAATCCTGGTCTTTCTGAAGACTCCTGCAGTTTGGGAGGCAGAGCAAATGTGATGGCAGGTATTTGCCCTGAAGGGGCCCTTCCGATCCTAGTGTGGAAAGGAAAGTTTATTGCTTCAGGCATTCTGTTTCTCTTCCGGAGGCTGAGTGTCTATATATGTGCTCTTAATGAGAAACCTGCCCTTAGGATATCTCGCAGAGTTGCTGCAGAGCTATACAGCTCTGTTATTAGGAATTCTGCCCTGGGGAACAATTATGTTATTGCAATAATTAGAGGCAGTTCATCTCCATAATAATAGAAATCCTGCCTTAGAGGCAAAACAACATCAAAGCAATGTGAGCATCATCGCTCTAGATAGAATCTGTTGCCCTGCTTATTGGTAATACTATATCATTTTAATTTTGCATCTGCAGTTACATAAATAGACACAGCTTATTCTGTACTCCTTCAGACCTAGAACTTTTCCTAGTTACCTCAGTTTGTCTTTCCTAGAGCCATAGATAATAGAGTATGGCTTTAAGATCCCCTGAAGTAGAGTTGCAACAGAGTTTAGATAGATTTATTTTTAAGTCTATGTAAGGATACAGACCTAGTCCTAGGAAGACTTCAGGAACTTACCCTCACCCACAAACATTTCTATCCCAGTTATGATTCATCATGTTGTACTATGGTCAGGAGTTAAAATGATGATCAGACTCTGGCAGTGGCTACCTAAGGGTGGCTTAACCATGTTCTATGGTCATAGTATTGGTTATATCTCAGGATATGCTAAAGAGTGAGCTGAATTTTTATATGGAGCTGTGTAAAATAAGGTCTCCAATCTAAAGGCAACACTTGATTTAAAAAATCTTTCGAGTGTCTCTCATACTAATCCTCTCCTTGCCAGTCAGTTATCTGCCATTGTCCTAGTTTTTATCTTTTGTTATCTCTTGTATCAATTTTGCAACTATTACACTAACCTCTGAACTGATCACCTTGGAACCTGTCCCCCTTCCAAAGCTTCTGCAAGGTGAAACTTCCTACATAACAACTCTGATTAATTTAGTAAAACAAATATCTGTCAAATACTCCCTCTGTGCAAGATCTATTTGAGATTATGAAAATAATTTAAACCAGCATTCTGCAAGTGTCATAAAAAAGGGTTTGAATTTCTATGGGCGTATAAGAAACAGACTTGTCGTCTTATTACAGTTATAAAGTTTATATTGAAAGGGCCAGGAAGGAAGGTGCCTGTGTTTTGAGCACACAGGTTCTCCAGCTGTAGTACTAGGGTTAGCATAGGATAGATGCTCAGTATTGTTTATGTAATGAATGAACCAGCCAACAAAAATCATCTGATTCTTGGAAGGAATTGGTGGAGAAGGTGATGGTGGGAGATGCTGCAACAACCAAACACATTCGGAAGGAAAGTAGAGAGAAGTGTGTGAGCAGGGTGAGACAAGCTGGAAAATTTCTCCAAATCAGGTTGAGAAAGGCATTGCATGACAAGCTGATGAGTGTGCATTAATGGCTTTACAATTTAAAATCAAAAGAAAAATAACGTTTTATGACACGTGAAAAGTGCATAAAATTCAAATTTCAGTATCCATAGATAAGGTTTCTTGGCAAACAGCCATACTGATTCATTTACAAATTGTCTATGACTGCTTTCACACTACCAGAGCAAGGGTAAATAGTTGTGACCAAGATCGCCTGGCCTGTGTAAACTAAAATATTTGCTATCTGGTCTTGTACAGAAAAAGTTTGTCAATCACTGGTCTAACTCATAGCATATTTCTGGAAAGGTGGAGTACTGAAACATCTTCCTAGTATCTAAACCTTTTCTTTTGCTTGGTTTTCCTTTTTTCCTTCGGTTTACTGTGCCTTTTATTCTTCCTTTATTACATAGCTTTGATTATATTGTCACATCCGTTGGACCCATCTAATGCAAAATGAGTGGGATATAAATTTGGTTTGAGGCCTAAATTATCTCCCATCACTCTCTAGAGCAGTGACTCCCAATTTTTGCTAGAGGGAACTTCTTTTCATACCTCCAGAGCCTTAACCCCCGGGACAAATCACAGCAGGGGTAGATTTAAAGATGAAAACAGTAAAAATGAGGGGTGGTAGCATAAAGATAAAAGGAGATACCTGATCGATTTCCCCAGATTTCTTGAAAACCAGTAAAAGAATACAGTGATAGGACGTCATCATCCTTGGTTGAGGCTCTTTGGTTTGCATTGACTGCTTTATAGCAGTAATATTTATCTCTTCTTTTACATTATTATAAAAATTATGAGAGGTCTGGTTTAGTTGAAGGAGGGGAAGGAAAAGAGAACTTACTTCCTAGATTTACAAAATTCAGCTATTGTGACAGTGTAAATACATATGAAACAATTTTGAAACCACCAGTGAAGAGCAAATCAACATAATATAATCCAAACTGAGTACACAGCTGTGCATAGGGAACACACAAAAGAAGAGGTTCTTAGAGTCAGGAAGAGTTGGCTGATATTATCTTCCAGCAGGAAATAAAGATAAGCTGTTGTTAAAGAAAACAATCCACGTGGTGAAGTAAAAAGGGAAAGGAGAACTTTCCATGTTAGAACTCATGTACAGGCAAGATTAAAAACCAGACATGAACAAATCAGTACAGAAATGAGAGTAAGAGAGAGATCCAGCCAGGTGAAGGACTTGATATCTGAACAGTTTAGAAAGAAGAATAATTATCAATAGGGAGATGCTAACAGATTTCTAACAAGAGATGATTAACACTATGAAATAGTGTTGATGGATATAAAATAGTTGTGACAGAAACATTGTAGGTCAGCTTAGCCATGAAAAAGCTCTAGTAATTAAGTTGAAAGGTACATTCATGAAGAAACCTTAGGGATTTGGGTTACTTATTACATTGACGCTTGTCTCAGTTATATTCCAGCCACCATTTTTCTCTCAGTTAAAACAGACACTATCAATCCTCTTTTGTTAATAATAACACTGAGTGCTTTTTTTCGTTCTTTACCATGCCCTCTGCTAAATACTTTATATGTCTTCTCATTTAATTCTTATAGCAACTTTATGAGATGAGTTCTATTGCTAAGCCCATATTTTAAGAAAACCGCAGTTCAAAGACAACGTTTACCTTATTTCAAGTTACAAAGCTTGCAAGTGTTAGAGATAGGATTTGAATCCAGGTCCTGCTTGAAGAGGAAACAGTAGATACTTTGCTCTACCACAAAGAAAGCCTGGAATCTGGTGGTTGTCAATAAATTATTAGTAAAAATAAAGTACTACTTCATTGCCTCCCTTTTAAAGCCGTGAATGTTACTGGTGCCTAAATTATTGGTTAGATAACGTCCCAGAAGCAGTTTTTGGTGTTATTTATTTCATATTATCAATACTAATAAATAATGAATATAATAAAAATAATACATTTTCAATAATAAATAATAATACATTGGATCCACAGCTTATGTATTGCTTGGAGTAGAGGGTGGGAGTGATGGTCTGATTTCTGGGCTAGGTTACAAGAAACATCTCAGCCTCTTGGAAAAGAGGTAAATTTAGTCCTTGAACTACCTCAGCAGTCCCTTTGTTCAGAAAAAATAGCTCTGTATCATCAAATGGATTTAAGTGATCCTGCAAATATTCAAACCAAAGTGGCATGTAATTAAGAGCAATTAGAACTGAAGTGATGTGACTAGATATTAAAACCAGACAGGCAGCGCTTTGTGCCATCTCAGTAGAGACAAGGCAGATATTGTGGATTCCTCCTAACTTTGTCATCTCCAGAAATACAATCTGCTAGGCTGTTTGGATGTATCGATGCCATGTAAATATTGACCATCTGGATCACATACTATGTTTGACCTGTATATTTTGGTTGCATCGTTTTATTTCTTATATTTCAGTCACAGATATGCCAAAGTTAATTAGATCTGTACTAGTAAATATCCATCATGGTGTTTCTAAATCCCTTTTGCCAAATGATCTAATTAGAGCAACACTTGGCTCTCTATATAATTACAACATATGGCACCTAGAGGGTACATATAGCAGAATTATAGGTTGCTCGATGAAAAATCCAGGTGGTGGGTAAAAGTGGTGGGTAAAAACTATTAAACAAAGTTGTAGTGTATATGCATGCGTGTGTTTTAATGTATACAGTTCCTCCTACTATCCTCCCCAGAATAAAAAATATTTTGTAATTCAACTGTCCTACCCACTTGAAACAAACATAATTATAGAATAGAACTTTATAATTTAAAGAGAAAATAATCCATAATTTTAGCATAAATTATTTAACCTTCCATGACTCTAAAAATGATCGTATGCAGTATGTCAGCAAGGCAGGAAGCACCTCTTTGTAAAATGAATTACTACATGGAAGATATCCCTCCCTTCAAAAGAGATTCATGTATCCAAATGGCTGCTAAATATGTAATGAAAGTAGGACCAAATCCTTGGACCAATAAGAAAGAAGGATTTCTTAAAGCCTCTTTATAATCTCTGGAAATAGACCCACCAGGGTGGATTGGTGATCAGCCTGGTTTCGGTTTGTTGAATTTGAAAGACTTAAGTAATGGTCTTGCACAAGCTTGAAAAATCTGATTGTACAATCTCTTCTCAGCTCCATGTTCAGTGAAGTCACCTGACTAGCTTGAAATTGGGCACAGGGACTATTCTCGCCGTGGAAACTGACGTACATCAGGACATTTCCACCCCCATACAGCCAGTTGTTAAACTTTTACCAACACACCACTACTTGTGGGAAATATGCAGCTCAGAGTCGGTAATGCCAGTTTGCCATGTCACAGGAGAGATGAGGACTAGAAATGTAGCTTTCCGTATCATCTGCTTGGAAGTGATGAGAATGAATGGGAGCCACTGAGAGAAAATGGAAAATCAAAAGAGTTCTGGACAGAGTCTTCGGAATTGTGTAGAGCTCATGGGAGAGAAAAAGTAACAGAAGAAATCCTTCAAAGCTTAGAGTTCTGAGAAGCAGGAAATCGGGGTGTTGCGAAAGGCTAGCTAAAAGAGGATCATGAATAGACAGGGGTCGACAGTGTCAGTGTCTCTTTTCCAGACATCGTAAAAAATGAGGGCCACAATATATGTGTGTGTTTCTGTGTGTATATATAATTTTTATACATTTGTATTTTACATTTTTATGTTTATATTTATATGTGTGTATATGAATTTATATATGTATTTTGTACTAATGAAGTCAAAAGTAACCTTGAAGTGAACACTTTCAACAAAGGCGAAAGCTGAGCCAGTTGAATGTTAAGAAGCTGGATGCAGTAATTACTTTCAGGAGAAGTTAAGTAACGAAAAGAGGAAAGGAGGATAGACTGGAGGTGAGTGATGTATTTGCGGCAAGTATTTATTAGGATAGGGGAGATCAGCATGCATTTATAACCTGAGATAAATCACAACCTGGTACAGATGAAGTTAAAAACAAAGAGAGGGTAGATGATTCTTAAGGAAACAGGAGGGTACAGGATCCAAAATCAATTATTGCAGAAAGGCAGGGGAAACCTGTCTTCTACTCTGTGTGGAGGAAGAGAGATGCCCTGCAAAGTTTATATGAAAAAGGGAATTGAGGAATATCCTGTAATACGACCTTGACCTTGATCTCCAGAAAATGAGAGTCAAGGTCACATTCGAAATTGTGGGCGTGGGGAATAGTTGTGTGCTTGAAAGAGATGTCTGTTCTGTCTTCAATGGGGTAGAAATGAGATAAAATTTGGATTGCACTTTTTATATTTTCATTTGCTTCCATACACATTGGCTTTCCCACCTATTGATTTGCTCTAAAGAGTTTTATTCCAAAAGAGGTGATTTGTTCCAAAGGATGCATAAAGTTGTTATAGAAAAAAATGAGGCTGACTGTTTTTAACACCAAGGAAAATGTTTTTCAGGTGAACTCAATATGTTCTGATTCAGAAAAAAAACAGAGCACCATTAACATTTAAAATCATTATTACACTTTCTCATTTTCTCAAGGACTCTCACTCCTTCTGTCATCTTGCTGTTTCCTACATCAAGAGACTCTCCCTCCTCTCTCACTGTCTACTGGATCGTTCTCTCAGCATATCTGCATCTTCCTCATCCACCTTATCTCCTTTACTGTCTCTACCCTCTCCCTCGGTGACCGCATCCCTTTCCTTGACTTTTAACTCCACCTATATACTGACAACTCACAGATGTGTATCTTAAGTCTAGGATTCTCCCCTGAACAATTCAGACTTAACATAACAAAAATAAAACTCATTTCTGCCACACCCTCTACCCTGCAGCCTGTTCTCCTCATCTTTACCCTCTGGTTGCTCAAGCCAGAAAACCAGAACATCACCTTTGACTTCTGTCTTTCACCGTCCCACATATCCAATACATTGGTAAATTTTATCAATTCTATTTCCAAGGAATAAGTACAGTCCATCTCCTTCTTTCCAGCTGCATTGCAGTGCCCTGGCCTACCCACCATTGTGTGTGGCTGGGGTGCCGCAGGCGCCCTCTGTTTGGCTAAGCTGCTTCTACATTCACTCCCTTCCTACCTGGTCTCTACCACAACCAGAATGATCTTTTATAATACAAATCAAACTTATCTTACCCTTAAGATAGAAACTTTACTGCTGATAATCTGTAGTGCCCTACATGATCTGATTCCTAATTGCATTATTTTTGTTTATTGTTTTATTTGTCCTCCCTCTCACTAACTGTAAGTCACAAGAGTTCTGAGGCCAAGTGTATTCTGGTTTTTTTCTTCCCCCATCTTGTCACCATTGCTTACATTCCCATCCAATTCCTTCTTTGCATTTTTTCTGAATTTGCAATTGCATATGTATGTCTTAGCTTACTTGGCAGTTACCTATCTCCCAAACTGGTCTATAAGTTGTGTGAGGACAGGAACTGTTACCACTATTTATTCAGTACTGCACAGGAATGCAGTGCGGAGGTTTAATCAATATTTGTTGAATTAAGGAAGAAAGAAATCAATGAACTCACAGTTTGCCTTCATTCACAAAGGACTGGAGATTGCTTCCAAAAAATGCAAACAATAGAAAAGATAAAAGTAAATAATTTAGGGAGTTGGAATAATGAAAAATTGTCAGAAATGAAATTAGTACATGGAAATACATCCTGTATAATTCACAGATTTGGTAGGAAACTTCTTGCTACCCAAGCAAAGAGAGAAACGTAATTAGTTAAAAGAGCCAAAGCATTTATAACATTAAGAACCAAACAACTGTTTGCCTGATAGTGAAACTCAGCAAAATCTGTCCCATGAAACACTGTGAAGTTCATGATGTCCTCATCAACAGTTATTACAATAGGTACAACGAAATTACACAACTTACACGTAACTTTTATATTTTAGCAAGTTCTATAGTGCCAACAGACAACATAGTAAATTCAGTTCTGTGAGGTGTGGCCAATTATGTGGTTTCAAAATATATACTTTTTTTAGGGGGGGTGGGTGCATTGTCCTAGAATCGAACCCAGATCTCTCACATGAAAGGTGGGCATTCTAACCACTGAACCACCCATGTACCCCCAAATATATACTTTTAATAAATAATATAAAATAAAAAGAATTCTTCAAAAAAAGTTTAAAGAAGAAATAGCTAAAAAAGTGTAATTAATTATTAAAAAAACAAATAATAATAACCTTGGTTTTAAAAATGGTGGAAAATAAAAAGAATTCTTCAAAAATATATATACTTAACAGGCTTTATCTAAAGTTAAAGTTTTAAATATCTAGAGCAATATTTCTCAACAGTAGTTTCTGGGGTGAGGTTGAGAGCTGATATGTATTGTATGGAAAGTATTTTGTGATCCAATAAGTATAAGAAATGTAGGTTAAGCATACTATTTTTAATATTTTTATTGTGAAATATAGCATATATACAAAAAGGCAATAAATTGCCAAGTACATTTTAACAAGTTGTTTTAGAACATATTTCAAAGTACGGTATGGGTTACATTTCCACCATTTCAGTGTTTCCTTTTATCTAAAAAAAAAAAGTCAATATATTGATTCAGTACTCATAATCATGACTATTCCTCCTTCTCCTTTGATCCTTCTCCCACACTTAAAGGATATTTGGGCAATGGCCAATTTAACTTCTTCATGTTGAAAAGGATTGTCAACATTATGGGGTAAGGGGATACAACTGGTTGATGCTCGTGGAGAGACTGGTGACTCTGGGTTTCAGGGCTTACCTTGCCTCGAAACTACCTAGAAGTTATAGGTTTCTGAAAAATGAACTTAGTCAGTGAAACTTTTATAGCATCTCCAATAGAGCCCTGGATATTCTTTAGAGTTTACAGAAATGCTATTGGATAGGTAGGCATTCTATTTTGCAGAACTTCTCAGAACCTTTAATATCCTAATTACATTGAGAATCTCAAAGAATCAAGTTTCCCAAATTTATTGGGAAATAAACCTTATTGCACACAGTATCTCAAAGGACTAGGATTGTTAGCAGCTGAAGAGAATCATTAAGACAAATGTCTGAATGCTATCTTTAGAAAGACACAGAGAGGCAAGTTGCCAGTGTCAGTAAACAGGAGTTCTGGCATTTGGCTCATGACTCATTGCTGCCCTAAAGTCAAAGATAGGGAAAGCTTCATGAAACTACAATTAATCTCAAGTTTTTCCCTACAGATTTTCCCACATGAGTATTGGACTTTATAACCAAATAGCTGAAATGTAAACAGACTGCTTTTCCTGTGTAGAATAATCACCTGAGACCCAGACTTATGTTAGCCGAGGAAGAACAGACTTTAGTCCTGGTTCACCCAGGTGTGACGAGGCTGAAAGGCAGAGCTCAGTCCAGAAGGAATACTGAGCAGTTTCTTAGCAGTTTTGTCAGATTCCTTGTAAGCTTGGCGTCCAAGTGGTTTATTTTGATTAGTGAGTACTTGGTTATAAGGATACGTATGTGATTCAGATTGTTTCATTGCACATTTTAGAATCTAGATAATATTTTTAATGGCAAACAAAGGGTTCCTTAGTAATTGCCTCAGAAGTATTTTCATTGCAGAGAGAGAATGCTGATATTATGTGCTTTGCTTATAGATGTATGTGGTTATATGATAAGGGAATTGTGGTTTCAGAGGGGGAAAAAGTCCATTGCATAAGCAGGCATGAAAACAGCATTCATCTCGTTGTACATCAGCGCTCCATCGGAGCTCTTGGGTAACCAGGTGCATTGTCAATGAGCAGTAATATTTTGAAAGGCATCCTTTTTCTGAGCAGTAGGTCTCAACAATGAGCTTAAACTATTCAGTAAACCATGTTGTAAACAGATATGCTGTCATTCAGCCTCTTTTTGCTCCATTTATAGAGCATAGGCAGAGTAGATTTAGCATAATTCTTAAGAGTCCTAGGCTTTTCAGAATGGTAAATGAGCATTGACTTCAGCTTACAGTCACCAGCTGCATTAGCCCCTAACAAGAGAGTCAGCCTGTCTAAAGCACTGAAGCCAGGCACTGACTTCTCTCTAGCTATGAAAGACCTAGATGGCATCTTCTTCCAATAGAAGGCTGTTTTGTCTACATTAAAATTCTGTTGTTTAATGTAGCCACCTTCATGAATGATCTTAGCTAGATTTTCTGGATAGCTTGTGCAGCTTCCACATCAGCACATGCTGTTTCACCTCGCACTTTTATGTCATGGAGATAACTTCATCCTAATAGAACTGGAGAGAGTTACAGCCTTGCTCTTGGTTAGGCTTTGGCTTAAGGGAATGTTGTGGCCGGTTTGATCTTCTATCCAGACCCCTAAAGCTTTCTCCCTATCGGAAATGGAGTAGCACTTTTCATTTCCTTCAAGAAGTTTGCCTTTGTATTCAAAACATGGCTAGCTATTTGGCACAAGAGGCATAGCTTTCAGCCTTTTTTGGCTTTGACAGACCTTCCTCACCAGGCTTAACCGTTTCTAGCTTTTGACTTAAGGGGACAAGCACACAACACTTCCTTTCACTTGAACACTTAAAGGCCATTGTAGGATTATTAATGGACTTAATTTCAATATTATTGTATCTCAGGGAATAGGGAGGCCAGAGCAGAAGGAGAGAGGGGAACAGCTGGTCAGTGGAGCAGTCAGAACACATATTACATTTATCCATTAGGTTCACATCTTATATGGGCACAATTTCTGGTGCTCCAAAAGAATTACAACAGTAACAACCAAGATCACTGATCTCAGGTCACCATAACAGATAGAATAATAATGAAAAAGATTGAAATACTGCGAGAATTGCCAAAATGTGAAACGGAGACAAAAAGTGAGCACATGCTGTTGGAAAAATGTCACTAATAGACTTGTTCAACACAGGGTTCACCTTCACTTAGTAAAACAAACTACAATATCTACAAAGTATGATAAAGCAAAATGTAATAAAACCAGGTATGCCTGTATTCATGGGCATGGTGGTGAAAGAGAGCACGTTGGCTCTGAAGTGGAGTTCTGGGTAGAAAATGTTTTCTCTCATGCGTAGCTTGGGAAGAAAACTTTGGAGCTACTCATCACCAAAAATTGTCTTATGTTAACCAATCAGCCTTACACAGATTGCTCTACATTTCATGCCATATTCAAAGCATAAGTTGTAATTGATAGAGTCTTTCTTAGATGGGAAATAGAGTAATTCTTTTGCGCTTTTTCCTTTTTACAGCCCTCTCCTCAAGGGCAGGCTCAAGGAGTCACCTACAGAGTATTTCCATTTTTAGACCATCGAGGAATCTCTCTCCAGTACATTTCCTCTCTTTCTTCTTTCCCACATATTCCTTTGTTTCTTAAAGCCCTTTGTGTATCTCTGTCTCCAACATCAAGCCTCTCTGCCTTGGCTTTTGTCTGAGATTATCAGTCATTCGACTCCATTTTTTCTCCCTCCTGGAGAAAGCTGTAGTAGACTTCTGATATGTACAGGGAGAGAAAGAGAGGGGGGCAGGAGAAACGGAGGGGAGGGAGGGAAGAATTGGCATCTTTTCTCTACTTTGAGTTGCGTGACAAAAAGTTCCCTTTAGTTACCCTAATTTGGCATGTGCTACTGCCCCAAAAAGAGAGTAAATTAAAACAAAAAATAACCTATTATATGTCTGCGACGTAGAAATTCATTCAAATTCATCTAGGAGATTTCAAAAGTGTGGTAGATTTAAATGATGCTAGGAGTCTCTGCAACTTACATACACAAGAAATTTTAAATATTTTATGAATAGGATTCAGCGATTCCTCTGTTTCCTTTGAAAGATACCTATCTTTTTGTGTAACTAATACAGTCTCTGATTATAAGAATTTGGGGGCTAGATGAAGCCTCGATCAATAGACTGATGGTTTGCAACTGTTTCTACCTAACACACCTGAGGGCTGCCACACATGCCCATTGTTTGAAATGGTTCAGTACACACTGATTGTCAGGGCTGGTAGGTATGGAAAAGAAGCAGAGGGAAAAGTAAGGCCACATAGGAGCTTAAGATGGATAAAATTCTCAGGGAAGAATATGGCTGGAAAAATCACTCCAGAACATTCTATCGTGCATGGCTTTCCAACTCAGGAAACTAACTCATGGTTTCCCTGGCACTTTTGTTTCACAGTCATGTGTAAATTGAAGTTAGAAGGTTCATAACAGGCCTCTCGAGTAATTATTGACATGTACCTGCTCATGTAACCGTCCGTTCAAATCACAGAAGCACTTTCCCATTCTTGCTTTGGCAACAAAGCTTTAGAGCAAGAATACTATCCAAAATTCCAGAAAAGTAACATCAGAAGGTGCCAGAGGTCATCCAGCAAAGAATTCACAGAGTCCAGCTTGCTTAAAGGTTTTCTTTATTAAGTTCAGTATATTGGCCAAAGCCATGATTAATATTTTTAATTAGGTTCCAGCAATTAAAAATTGAGAAATAGCATCAAATCCATGTTTCTGACTTCTCTTTATAAACTAGATAATCGGCAACGGTCAGTCTGCATTTCTATAGGGCAACAATTGGCTGTCACTCAAAAGGAGTTCCCCTTTTAGCAAGTGAATGAAATCTCCAGCTAGCTATGTAACCATGTACCCCAGATTATGATTTAGTGTCAGTTGCTATTTATTTTTTTCTTGTGCTGTTATTTTTCTTACAGTAGAGTTAAGATAAGAGTAAAGTATTTCTAGTATCCAGTTCTCTCACAAAAATGAAAACAAGAAAGTTTGACCGGAACAGTCACACATTTCAAGAAAATATACCAGAGTGTGTTTTCTTATGCCCATAATGAATACTCCCATGTTCTTAAATACATGCAGTGTGTTATGAAAAATTATTCTCGCCATCTTCATTCATTTGTATTACTTGTCTGGCTTCTGTAGGCAGTGGCATTTGTAGGTCAAGATCTTGTCCTGTCCTTTTTCTTTTCTTTTTTTTGTCCTGTCCTTTTTGTTACAAATAATTATTTTGAAGAGAAAGGTTTTAAATCCTTCAGACTACATGTAGAATTCTTGAAAAAAAAAAAGAAAACCTGTTTCCTGTATCTAGTACAGTGTTCTTTGAATTTTCCCACAAGTGATTAAATATAGAAATTTGTGCATTTTGTCCTCCCTGGAGATTCTGCTAATCCACTATTTTGTTACTTTTTTTCCTTTTTGTCTTTGTTTCCTCTACCATACTGACATGCATGACAGGTTGTCAGTTATCCCTTTTGCCAGATTATATTAAAATCTGAGCATCAAAGCTATAGCTGACCCTGCTTGCATTATGCATACCAAGCATCTAACAACACCCAAGTGAGGGTTTTTCCTGCTATTTTTCCTGTGCAGCTGATTGTCAGCCTAACTTAGTGCCTAGTAGATAAAACAGAGAATTAAACTTGCCTTTTAAACTAGGAAATGATTCTATTCTAACATTATTGCTCATATTAAACTCCTGTGCCATTAAAGCTGTCTCTTTTAAATGAATGTGCACTGGGTGCATTGTTTATTCAATTTAATTGTAGGAAAAAAACTCATACAAGGGAAATGGTTGTTTGAACTGGTTTTTACCAGTCAGATGCCGTGTGAATGAGTGTCCAATTAAATAGTGGCTCACTAGGACTCGGGTAATAGTAACATCTGTTATCTTAATTAAACAAGTTCCTATATAAAGAAGCTTTCAGAGCTCAGTTTGTTAGCATAGGTTCTGACCTAGAAACTTTAGGAAGGTTTGTTCTCTTTGTGGGATTTTGTTGTTGTTGTCATTCCCTGTTGGTCCCATTATATTGTAGTTCTGACATGCTCTGTGATATACACACCCTCACATATGCTCAAGCTCTCGGAGCCTGGGGACAGGAAAGAACTGAAGTTCATGATGCAAAGTTATTAAATAGGAAAAACCCTGGGTAGACGTGCCTCTTAGTCACTCTGGTGTAATTGGGTATTGTGACTTGGAGGGAAGTGGTGGGGAGGTGTGGGGCGTGACTGGAGAAAAGAACAGCTATTTATTAAATGTTTTTTATGTGCCAGGAAGAACTGTACCTACAGGTAGAGGTGCAGGCCCCCTCAGTCCTGTGTCTGCACTCTTGAAGTTCAAAAACAAAAGGCTTTTTTCTCTCTTTTTCTTCTTCTTTGTATATGTGTGTGTATGTATGTATGTGTTTTTGGTAAGTTTACCGCAAATTCATTTGGTGGTGAAATCAGTCTGAGACTATTTATAGACTTTGTCTATTTTTATTTACCCCATATTTAATTGCAGAAATAATATGTCATTATTATTTTGTCGTGGGATATTTGTGTAAAATAAAATGTAAGTACCATATTATGTTTCTTGTTCAAAATTAGAAATTCTGAATTCCAAAACAAAAACTGTTGCCAAGGGTTTCTGATAAGGGGTTGTGTATTAGGCCATTTTAAAGAAGATAAAACAAACTGAGACTGTGACAGTAAGTTTCTAGCTCAAGGATATACAGCTAATAAGCCCATCCTGACTTCTCATTCACTTCTAATGCGGTCTCTTCTTACCAGGCCTCTGCTTCTCTCTCTGACCGTATCTGCCACTTGCTTGTTCTCTCTTTGTAGTTCCTCAAAGACATCAAGCTCTTTTCTGCCTCAGGGCCTTTGCTTTGCTGTTCCTCCTTTCTGAAACACTCTTCTCCCTCATTTTTTAGGGGCCAGCTCCCTCTTGTCTTAGATATCAGCTGAAATGCTACCTCTAAAGGGAGACTTTGACCTTATACAAAAGGACCTTGCTCTTGTCATGCAAACCAAAAATAGCACGATGGAGATTTTTGGAGGGGTTGGTAAATGGAATGACCTCAGAAGGAGTTTGGATATTAGGAAGTTTGTTTTATCTGCCTACCATCTAGTCCCTCTTTTTCTGATAAAAGCATCTCAGTTTTCCTTCCAGTAGTACCTTTGCCATTAATAAGTACAGACCTCCTAGCTTATCAGTAGCCCTGCCCTCCTCTGTCCCGTGGATGGGGACGTGTACCAGCTAAGCCAACCAGATCCTGTCGCTCCTTCAGGAACTGGAGTTCTGCTATGGGAAGAGCATAGTGAGAACGTTTTGATGGCAGCTCCGTGGGAAGGCTACCCATTAGTTTCTACTTCCTAGATCCCCAGAATTACCATTAGTTACTGTCCTTTCCAAGACTTGTTTGTTCAGTTTCTTCTCCCGTGCCATAAGAATATCCTTTTAATAAATTTCTTTTTTTTTTTGCCTAAGACAACCAAAGCCTATTTCACTTAATTACAACCAAAAAACCCTAACTGGTAGAGGCAAGCAGATGGATCATCTATAATGAGATGTTTTTCCGCTAAAATCTACCTTTGAAAAATAAAAAGTGTTTGGGTATTAATCTTAGTTCTTAAAAAAGAACTATATCTTATCCCATTTGAATTAGGTGACTTACTAATTTGAATACCTAAAACCGTTAGGGAGCAATTTGAAGCATTTTGCTCTACAAAGGAGTTTGCATTCACCTGATCTAGTTACCCACCTGATTAAGTACCTTATCCAGGACTAATGTAGTTGATGAGATTGTGGAATTGTAGGGGTCTCTGGAATTAAAATGTCCCCCTCCAGACAGCTCTTTTCTCTAGCAGAAGAACAAGCACTGATGTGGGATCCTGTCCTTCCCCTTGGGAATGTCCTGAGCATGCTGGTTCTGACACTGGAAATTGTGAAGTTTTTTGGGATGAAGCCTTTTGGCTGCCTTTGTGCAGACTCAGGTTGCCTGGCATCTGTCTGCTCCCAGAATGAGTCATTGTACTTTTATGCTTCATTGATCCTCATTGGAGGAGATTTAGACAATGGAGCCTAACCTGCCAAATTAGTTTGGGAAGCCCTTAGCACATCAGTAGCTTGTTATATAAGCATCTTGTGCTCAGCAGTTAGGCCCACCACTGTCTGTGATGAAGTGCAGGTTCCCATCTCAGTGTCATTCACATGCAGTCCTTTGTCCACCTTTATACATGATGTTAGAGCCCTCAGATGCTGGAATAGGCCCTCTTACAGCAAAAGGAGCTCCTGCTGTCCTGACGGCGTTGCATAAGCTGGGAAAGAAGACTGAAGGCAGCAGGGACCTCTCACTCGTGCTCTCATTAGAGCCCCCCTGACAGTGCCTTGTGGATGTGGGGGAAGAAAAATGTCCCAGCATTTTAGGATGAACTAGTTTCAACTCTACTTGGAGGCCTTCCTGAATCCCAAGATGATCTAATGTTTATTCTCATAGCCCCACACACTTTTCCTTTAGAGTATTTGAAGTTGAAAATATATATTTTGAGTCTATCTCTTACATTAGACTATACGCTCCATAAGGAAAGGGACCCTGTCTGCCTGTCTTGGTCATTGTCATATCCTAAGCACACTTTTTGGCACTTAATAGATATTCGGTAAATATGTGATGGATGAAATCACTAGCTGTGGCATGTGACTTAATTTCTCCAAACCTCATTTCCTCACCAGTACAGTGGTGATCTACCTCATAAAGGTTTATGTGAAGTAATCTATCTAATGTGGTTAGAACTGTGCCTGCCTTTGTGATAGCTAAAAATTTTAAATAAAAAAAGAATCTGCCCTTTACTTTCAACAAGAGAAGGCATCTGGACTGCTATTCATGTACAGTTGACTTAAACTATAAATTAGTTAAAACATTCTACATCTTCTTCTCCATGACCCCAAGAAACATTTGAACTTTCTAGATGAAAAGGCCCCCAAGTAAAGTTTCACTCATTTTTATGTTATCAGAACAACACATGTGGCTCATCCCTGAACAACAGTTCTATTTGTTTATTTTCATTGCTTAATCCTTTTTTGTGTCAGATAGAAAAAAGTGTGCCTATAGGAAGTTCATCTTCAAGACCCTATTAAAAAGGGAGTTCTGTTTTAGAATGCCAGAATTTTATCCCCATTACTATCCACAACACATCACGGATCCCTATGCTGGGGACTCTTAAACAAATAGGTGAACCAGAGGAAACTGCGCATTTAATATTGGCTTGGGAAGATTGAAGGAATTTCCCAACCCTGTACGCTGAGACTGAGCAGGACCCCACACAGAGGCAACATGCTGCTACCCCTTGCCTGAACCCCAGATTCCAGAGATGAGTCTTGTTGCCCCTGCAGAATGGAGCTTCTTAAGGCAGAGTCAGAAGTCCTCATGCATGGAGGAAGAAAGAAGATGAGTATAAGAGCTACACTTTCCTGAAAGTGGCCTTATTTTAACCTTAGTCAGAGGGTCTCTAGGATATAGGTGGAACCTTTCTGGCCACTCTCCTTCCCGTGCATGCTGAGCTGTTAGACCCAGACTCGTGTGAAACTTGAGGCAACTCCAGCATCACAGAAAGGACTAGATTTGGAGAACAGACTCAAAAGTCCAATTTTGACATCTTTGTGGCCTTGAGTAAGTCAGTGAACTTTCCTAAGATTCCAGTTCCTCATCTTTGAAATAAACTTAATAATAGAAACCGATGGTGTTCTGGTGAGAATTCATTGGACAGAAAAGCGCTTTATAAATGATAGAGCACCATAGAGTTTTTTGTTCTATCATTTTTAGATCTATCTGCACTTCTACAAACTGGGACTATATCACACCTACTGCTTTATAGCCTGGCTTTTTAATTTACCATATGCAATGAATATTCCATATTGTAAACATAGAATATATTTTAATTTTTAATGGCTTGATCGTATATTATATGATTTTATCAATTCACTATAAATATTTATTAATTTGTTTTACAAACAACTCAGTATCTTCTTGAAAATTTCTCTTCAGCCTACTGGGGTTCACGTCAAGCACATCAAATCACTTTAAACTGAGACTTGCAATGGTAAATATGGGAATCGCCAAGCAATCAGATTTTGGACTTTTATATTAACAGCTGTCATTTATAGGGGTACCTATAATGTACTACATGTTTTATATATACCATGTCTAAATCATCCCCCAAAATTCTAACCCATTATTTTTTTTTTTTTTTTTTTTTTTTTTTTTAAAGGAAAGACAGAGAGAAGGAAGGAAGGATAGAAGGAAGGAAGGAAGGAAGAAAGGGAAACATTTTCTTGTTTTTATTGTATTCTGTTTCTCCGTTTTTGTTACATGGGCTGGGGCCGGGAATCGAACCGAGGTCCTCCGGCATAGCAGGCAAGCACTTTGCCCGCTGAGCCACCGCGGCCCGCCCTCTAACCCATTATTGTTATGTCCATTTTACATTTGAATGAACTGAATCTCATCAAAATTAACTAACTTACCATAGCTGTACAGATAAGCAAGTGGCAGAAACAAAGTTCATCTGTAGATTTATTTGATTCCAAAACAACACAAACTCCATCAACAATATCAAGCATCCCAGATCTGATCTCATCACTTCACTCTTCCTTTAAATTTGCCCAACTATGGTCCCTGGTCCGTGAGAGGCCCATCACCCACCAAGCTGCCCTAACCTGAGGCCTTCACCTCCTCTACCTTGAACTGGTCTCATTTAGGTCACTGATCTGTGGATTGTCAGATCTGATGAGCAGCTTTCATTCTTCCACTGGACCTCCCAGCAGCATTTGACACAGGTAATGGACCTCGCTTCCCTTTTTGAAACCCTTGTTTCACTTAACATCCAGGAACCCAAAGTCCCTTCGTTTTCCTTCTACCCCTGGAACTACGACTACTTCCCCTCTGCTCCTTCTCAGTCATGTCTATTGGATCCTCCTCTTCTTTACAACCTCTAAACTGACCCAGGGCTCAATATCAAAGCCTCTTTCTCCATCCCCTCATCCTAGGTGATTTCATCTAGTCTAAGATCTTGTAAACTGTTTAAATGCTAGGGAAATCCAAGCTTTTATCTCCAATTCAGCCTTTTCCTTAGAATTCCAGAGCAGTATATTTAATGGTCTCTTTAACACCTACCTATATGTTTGCCAGTCACCCTAAATAGAATATGTTCTGACTCCAATAAATGAACCACCCTCCCCATCAGTGGAAGGAGAAGGAAGAAACCAGGCTTTGTTGATGCTATTGATTTGCATGGCTGATATACTCCAAATCATCTAGAGATATTCACTGGCCCATTGTATTAGTTTGTTAAAACTTCTGGAATGCAATATACCAGAAATGAAATGGCTTTTTAAAAGGAAGTTTACTAAGTTGCAAGTTTACAGTACTAAGGTTATAAAAATGTCCAAACTGAGGTGTGCAGAGAAAGATACCTTGACTCAAGAAAAGGCCCATGACTTTTGG
Organism: Tamandua tetradactyla; assembly: GCF_023851605.1. Classification (NCBI taxonomy): domain Eukaryota; kingdom Metazoa; phylum Chordata; class Mammalia; order Pilosa; family Myrmecophagidae; genus Tamandua; species Tamandua tetradactyla. Next base: position 5,151,794 of record NC_135341.1, on the reverse strand, counting down.
GGTTTCTTTCTCAGTTGGGAAGGCACATGGCTACACAGGCTAGCTTTCTCTCCCACCTTCTTCAAATAGCTTCCCCAGGGGCATTTTCTTTCTGCATCTCCAAAGGTCTGTCTGTGTCAGCTCTGAAGCTTTTTCCAGAATGGTTCCCTCTTAAAGGACTCCAGTAAGCAGCCCTATCCTGAATGGGTGGAGGCACATATTTCCATGGAAACCACCTAATCAAAAGGTCCCACTCACAACTGGGTGGGTCACATCTCCTTGGAAACTACTTAATCAAAAAGAGCCTACCCAACAATATTGAATGAGGATTAAAGAACATAGCTTTTCTGGGGTACACAACAGTTTCAAACCAGCACACCAATCAATAAATTAATTCATAGATTCATTTATTCAAGTATTATTTAGTACATCATATGCCAAGTACTGTGCTACTTTGGTGAGCCAGGTGCTCACCAAATTCTAAGAGTTGGTGAGCACTTTTATTTTTATACTTCAGATAAAAATTTTAGAGCCAATTAGCTAAGCAATAAGTAATTCCAAATTAACTTGACAACTTAGCAGTCAGCTGTTAGTTTCCGTAATGCACAGTGAATGGAGGATTTCTGCATCCCTCATTCCCAAATTCATACTTATCTCTATAATATGCATAACCTTTCCCAAAACGAAGATTTATTTGGATGTCGTACAAGATAATTGTAGCTTTCTAAACCTGACCTAAGGGAGATTGAATTTTCATTCAGAAACCTTATTTTGATTGCCTAGCCCTCATCCAGCATCCTCCAATCCCTCTGCTTGATGTCATTATGTCAGCTTGTCTTCAGAAGAGAAAGAAGAAACTTCGCCAAAATGAACAAGGTCTTCCACCTTCTCCCTTTGGGTTACATGAAGAAACCATTTATGAGACTTGTCCCCCATTGCCCATTGGGAACTCGCGGAAGATCAATTGCTACAGATGGACAGCAGGTCTGGTTTTTCTCCCCCTTTCCACATATTAAATTGTCATTCTGTCAAATGTCTTGTCACCAAATATGGTGCTGCAAGGAAATTGCAATTATATTTATCAGGTTTTTTCTCTGACCTTTGGATTTCATTCAGTCTGCAGAGAATCCCTCTAGGTGATTCAGAGAACATGTGTCATCCAAATCAATAACGCCAACAAAGCCTGACTGCTTCCTCCTCCTTTCACCAAAGGGAAAAGCAGTTCATGTATTGGAGTCAGAACTTTTTATGCCTAGAATGAATAGCAAACACCTATAGCTTTAGTGCATTCAGTCCTGAATTGTAATAATCTTATTGTCATGAAATTTAGGCTTAGCAAGTAATTACAGCAATACCATATGGAGTTTTCTAGTGTTTTTATCCTCTGTGCTTACTACCAATTTTGAGCTTCTGTCTCTTTGGACAATTTTAGTTAGTTTTTAAAATCTTGGCTTTTGTTCTATAATCACTTTCTCTCCCTCTAAGAATTCCTACTGACATCACTAGATGGTTAGACAACTAATGTTTAACCATAATCCTTCTACCCTCCATCACCTGGAATATTTTGAGGTGATGCATGGCAGATAACAGCAGGTAGATTCTCCAGCAGTGTAACCTCATTTTAATACTGGCTAAAGCAGAACTAATCAAAAAGGCAAATCTGCCATGAAAAGTCCTATAAAACATTCCAAAGTTAAATGGACCATTAAAAAATAGTAGGCAGAGGAGACAGCTAGGTGCTTACCAAATTCTAAGAGTTGAACTTTAAAAGTCACACATAATGAGCAAGATTAGATGCAAAATCAGCCTTAAAGATAAAATATTCCCCAGGACTCAAGACTAAAATGCATATAAATCTTATTTATTAGCAAGTCTGAACTAGCAACAGAGTAAATGGTTTTTGCATGTGTCAGACAGGTGGAGTATATTCTGATTGCATGTGAAAAAATAAAAACAACCTCCCCTCCTCTATCCACTGTTGGCTCCTTTGTCAGACAGATTTTGTCCGCATAATCAAAGCATAGCTGCAGCAGCTCCTAACCTTAAAACTTCAGATATTTAATTCTAGCAGCAAAGAGTGAGGATCATTTAAGTGATAGTTCTAGAAACAAATCTCATTGTATGTTACTGTCTCACGATTGGGTCATGTGATTATCCCTTAATCAAGAAATTAAATGCTGTGATCAGTTTAAGCCTCGGTCCCAAGCTTCACTTCAATATTTAGTAGTGGAGTCCACCAAAATCATATGACTGAGACTGGGGAGAGGCAGATTTCCAAATGGCTGTTATTAGATATAAGATTAATGGATGCTGAGCACAATTGTTTGTATAAGAAGAAATGCTCAAAAATGCAAGGTAGGAAAATAAAGCAGAGAAGGAATATATACCCACATGTAAGTTAATAAGTCAGGGAAACATTCTCTCTGGGGTGCACTGTCAATGCTAGGAAAGTGTCCCCTGAAGGACACAGATCTTTGATTCAGTCTCAGAATGGTCTACAGGAAATCAATCTCAAGATTATCTAGCTCCCATCTCTTTTAACTGGATTCCATATTCACCACACAATCTCCCAACCACATTTTGACTTGCCTCGTAGATTTCTAGTGACAGTGCTTCTCTAATGAGATGCTACTGCATTTTGAGTGGCTGTCCCTCCACAACTGTGCCACACATTGCACAACTATAGTAGCATCTGTGACCCCAAGCATTCCTAGTCATTGTGATAACCAGAAAACATCCTGCATCCCAAGCACACTGTAAGAGGCAGTACTGCCTCTGATTAAGAACTACTGGCCTATGGGAGAAGGATGTGTTAGTCAATTGATTCAGTAGCAATTTTATTTCTTTGGCACATTAATAATTTCAGCATCCAATTCTGTATTCTCACTTCTCATCAGTTTTTAACATTTTTCAATGGAATTAGTCTTTCTGAGTATGATTTGTGACACAAGAAGTTAAAGTTTCTGAACCTTCATGGGTAAGGACTACATATTTGTCCAGTTTGAAAATAATATGTACCCCAGAAAAGCCGTATTTTGATTCTGATCCAATATTGTGGGAACAGCCATTTCTTTTAAACCTAATTTAATACTGTAGGTTGGAAACTTTTGATTAGATTATCACCGCAGAGATGTGGCTCGGCCCATTCCAGGTGGGTCTTGATTAGTTTAATGGAGTCCTCTAAAAGAGGAAACCTTCTGGAGAGAGAGCTGACAGAAATGACAGAAGCATCAGAGCCAACTGAGAGCGCAGATGTAGATGATTAGAGAACAGAAACTTCAGGGAACAGAGAAACGGGTGTTTGGAGATGTTTGGAGCCCAGCAGACATCACCATGAGATGTTAAGCAAGGCAGAACCTGGAGAGAGCCAAGGGAAGCCAAGAGATGAAAGCCAGCCCCAGAGAAGCAAAGTGAGGAAGCCCCAGGAACAGAGGCTGAAAGCAGTGGAGCCCAGAAGCAACAAGCAGATGCCAGCCACATGCCTACCTAGCTGACAGAGGTGTTCCTGTCCTATCAGCCTTTCTCGACTGAAGGTAACCTCTTGTTGGTGCTTAGTTTGGACAATTTTATAGGCTTCAAACCATAAATCTGTATCTTATTAAATTTCCCTTTCAAAAGTCATTCCAGTTCTGGTGTATCACATTCTGCAGCTTGCAAACGAACACAATATTGGACAATGGAAATTCACCATCATAACTCAGACTATTGAACCCTCATGGCAGCCAACTTAGAACCTTCCCTGCTACTTTTGCAATGTGCTTCTTTTAAACTTTACTATAAACAATCTGCATTTATTAATTATCCCTGTCATCACTCCCCAGTTCAACAGAGTGATTAGAAAAGAAGACAAACATAGACTATACCTCAAGGAACATAAAATTTCAGGTATTGCAATATAATGTAGAAGGTAAGAATTCCTGTAAAAGTCAGTAGAATCAAAGGCTACAAAATGCAGGGAAGATGGAAAGAAATTGTGTCAAGCTGGGAGAAGTAGCTAAGGTTTCATAAAAGAGACATCATCTAAGAGTGACTTACAAGACAAGTAAGCAGTACAATTGCAAAAAAGGTCATCTGAGCTGTGCCAGTTTGAATCTATTATGTACCCCAGAAAAGCCATGTTTTAATCCTGATTCAATATTGTAGGGAAAAGAGATTCTTCATTAGATTATCTCCACGAGATGTGGAGCACCCAATTGTGGGTTTGAAGTTTTGATTAGATGGAAATGTGACTTCACCCATTCCTGGGAGGTCTTATTTTACTAGAATCCTTTAAAAAAGAAAACATTTTGGAGAGAGCTCAAAGCAGAGCTGAAATAGACACTCGGAGGACAGTTGCTTCAGAGTGACAGAGCTCACCTAGCCAGAGAGCTTTGGAGATGAAGAAAGAAAATTCCCCTAGGGAGCTGTTTGAAACAAGGAACCGAAGACCCTAGCAGTTGCCAGCCATATCCCTTCTTAACTGACAGAGGTGTTGCAGACTCATCAGCCATTCTTGAACTAAGGTATCTTTCCCTGGATGCCTTAGTTTAGGCAATTTCATAGCCTTAGAACTGTAAACTTGTAACTTATGAAATTCCTTTTTTTTTAAAGCCATTCTGTTTCTGGTATATTGTATTCTGGCAGCTTTACAAACTAATACATGGAAATTCCATGAGTAAAGGGCAGAAACTAAAACTATGCCTAAAGGGTCTTGATTTTATGAAATTCTAGATTCCTATATAACTCTAAAGAAACTGGCCTACAAAGGAAAAGGCCATTCCATTGACTAATTATTTTGTCCAAGCAACTGTTTGGCCAAAAATGTTCCCTCAGAGAATTGAAGGACCAGCAGCCATTTGAGTATCCACATATGTGCAGACAAAGGCACACATATAATGAGAGCTGCTGAGGCAGAAATTAAAATCAAAGTTTTCAGTATCTGTGCCAGAGCCCTTCCCTAGACCATGCAGAGCAAAATGTGTAAGTACTTAAGGTTACCTATAAACTATTCCTTTGTGAACAGAAATAAATATCATTACAGGAAACTATCTCAACATCAAGAAAAGATTATAATTCATCAGACTTTTTAGATCAAGGAAATTAGCTTCTAGAGGGGAATATATTAAGAACTAGTAGTCAGTTAATATTTTCAGAAGACAGTATATTTTCAGTTGTGTCCATAATATCTATAGAATGCCTATGAAAACCTTTTTAAAAATATAAATGCCTAATCGTATTTCAGTATGATGGCACCAGAAAGTCCTCAAATCCACACAGGCGCTTGTGAATACTTCAGACTAGTTATAACTTTGATAGCTTTTACCATTTTTATACCTCTCAACATAAGTGAAAATCAGGGAGGAGCCATCCCTTGGTTTTAGAACTGGTGTACACAGTCTAAGTATTTTAACACAAAGAATTTCCTTCACATTAGCGTAAATACCCCACATTTGATTGAGAGAACTGATCGTTTATTTTTGGACCTTTGCTAATTTGTGAGTGTCTGGTTTATGAAAAAGAAGTCTTCAACTCATCAGAAAGTCTTTAGGATCTGTAAAATATCCTCTGGTTTATTCCAGAGGTAAATTTCCTCCAAAGACTTTTTTTTTTTTTTTGAGAAGTTGTGAGTTTACAAAATAATTATGCATAAAATACAGGATTCCCATACACCACCCTACCACCATTACATTGGGGTGGAACGTATGTTATAAATGATGATAGCATATTTTTATTATTGTACTATTAATTGTAGTCCATGGTTTAACTTAGAATTCACTGTTTGTGTAGTACATTTCCATGGATTTTTAAAATTTTTATTCTATTACCATATATACAATATAACATTTCCCCCTTTTAGTCATAATCAGATATATGATTTCAGTGCTATTAATTGCATTCACAATGTTGTGCTACCATCAATTTACTATCCATTACCAAAATGTTTCTGCCATTCCAAATAGGAACCCTGTACAATTCAAGCCATTATTTGTCTCTCTAGCTTTGAGAGTTTGCTTTCAGTTAAGAGAAAGTATATAAAAATTTTTTAAAATCATTTTAAATAACTTTCTAGTTCTATTTAACTTTGGTACAACTTCAATGAAAATATTTCAAGTCAGCATTTCAAATTCAACTGCCAAGATTCAGGTAATATATCCTGGACTCAGTCATAGGTGCATGAAACACTACAGCTATAGCTTCAAAGCCCTTTGAAAATCTGTCTCATGATATCTTTAGAAGAAAATATTCTAAAATGAAATGAAGAACTTCATTTTCAGGTGAATTTTCTTTACATCTGTCACCTTCTTAGGTATAGGTTTGAATTTTAAAATATTCCTCTTTTGAACCTGTGGAGATTGTAAAAGCTACATCCTTATGAAAATTGGTTTGAGGTATTCTCTGAAAAACTGTTGTTGAGGTTTACACTTGTCACTTTGGTTCACAGTCAAGCCGAAAGAATGTAATATGTACCAATGACTAATGCCCCCTTTAAAGATAGAGATTCTCTCTCTTCTTTTGTTCACAATATTTCAAATATAAGCATGCACAGATAATAGCCATACCTTAAATAAATGCACGCATTTTTTTTTGTTTATTGTTATACTATGTTGCTCAAAAAAACACAAAAAAATACTTGAGGCAGTGTACAAGTTTTATACAGTAAAACTATTTAAAGAGAATATTTAGAACATGTGGAGGAAAGGAAAAGCATACATTGATAAAATTTAACCAATCATGTGACTATTTTGAGCCTCCAGGAGTCCTAAGCCAAAGGGGAAAGGAGGATCTTTCTAAAGATCACGATCTGAAGAAAGTTATTGAAGAGATGGAATTTCTCCTGCTATTAAATTGTGAATTAAATGTGCCCCTTGGACCCAGTAGCAGACTGATCGCAGTAATAACCCCAATTTTTCTTGACTCCCCATATCCATCCATATCTTTGGGTTTTGCCTTCAACCTTTGACTGTGGGCTTGGCCATGTGACTTGATCCAAGCAAATGTTTTAAAAAGTGCTTTCTTGGGCAGGCCCCAGTGGCTCGGCAGGCAGGAATGCTTGCCTGCAATGCCAGAGGACCCAGGTTCGATTCCCGGTGCCTGCCCATGTGAAAAAGAAAGAAAGTGCTTTCTTAATGAGACTTGGCTCTGTGGTGCTTTTGGAACCTTGTTACTACCATTTGAACAAGATAAGTGAGGCTGTTGGAGAAGGAAGAGACACGTGGCCTAGTTACCTGTGTCACCCCTGCTACAACTTACCTAACCAATAAACTCATGAGCACTAAAAATGTTGCTGTTTTAAGCCACTGAGGTTTGGGATTATTTGTTATGCAGTGTTACCTAACAGATACAGATCCATGTACAAAGGATATTTAAGAATATAGTGGACAGTCTCTTGCACAGTAGTTTTTAGGAAATACAGGGCTATCTTCATATAGCAAATGATAACCCTTGTGAGCATGCCTTACATTAAAAAAAAAATCTTTTATTTGTCTCAGTGCCTACTGTATAAAATGTTATCCGATTTCTGCTAGAGACTACAACCTGTCTTTGAACCAAGTCACTTTGTCATTAGAAAGTAGTCATCCTTCATTCATGTACAACAGCGCTGTTTACTGGCTGGGGAAGCAAAGGCTGTTATTGCTCTCTCAAATGCTTTAAACAAGGCCAGAGAGAATGAAGTTACCAGACTGTGATTTAGCCATGGTATCATTCTTTGAGTGTGAAAACAAAGCCATCCTCACAGAATAACCTTTGAGAAACATTTTATAAAAGGAAATTGGTCTAAAAAGCATGACCTAACTTTTTCAATCTATTTGATACTTGAAAATTTTGCCTTCTTGCTCTTAGTGACACTTCTCATAAAAGTCCACTACCGTTTGCTTCTTCATCAAGGTTTTTTAAGCTTGGGGAAGATACACTGGCAAAAACATGTCAAAGACAATTACACTTGGAAATTTAAGTTATATAAAAGATGTCATTTGAACTCAAAGAATTATTGAATCTCAGGACCTTAAAAATCGTTTAGGCCAACCTCATCTGATTCTTGTATTCCCTCTAAGGAAAGCTTAACTGTCCAGCTCTCTTCTGCAAAAAAAAATACCTCCAATAATAGATAGTCACAGTCTTTCATAGAGAATTGTAACCCTCAGGGAATTTTTATTTATAAAAATGCTTTTCCATAGATAGAAAATTTTATCTTTGGGCCTTAAGCCAGCACCCCAGTGTGGCAAAGGAGCAATACCCACCTTCCTTTCCATGCCAGTCTTCCAACTGTCTGATGTGAGCAGCTCTTCTATTCCCAAATTTACCCAAGTCCTTTGTTCACCAGACTAAAGATGTCAGCATTCTTTGGTTGCAATTAATAAATAATTCTAGCTAACTCAGGCAAACGGGACATTTATTGGCAGAATATTATGGAACTAGTAAATCTATAGAAGAAACAGGTTTGAAACTAAATGGACCTAAGTTAGCTCTCCGGGGCTAGGAAACAGGAACTGTAGAAGCTGTTTCTTTACAGGAAGAGTACTGTCAGGCTGCCACTGTTGAGTTAAATAGACTACAACCATGTTCAGATTTCTTGTCCTGCTATCCTAGGGGAAAGTGGTTGTGTCCAACTGACGTACCTTGAGTCATAGGTCCTTTGGACCAGAGGAAGGAAGAGACCCTGACTACAAGTTCATTAGATCAAATCCAGTGGGAAACAGGTGTCCTTAAAAGGAAATATGGGTACTTTTAAGAGGGGGAAATAGATGCTGGCTAGTCAAAACAAAGGATGAGCACCGTTTTTTCATCCTTTGTGTCAAATGGCTTTGATTTACATCTGTCTTTTCCCCATTCAGCATCTAAGGTCTTTGACTGCCCTATTCTTACATGCAGTTTACTGTTTTGACATCTCCTTAAATGCTTGTGGCTTCTAGCTGCAACTATGATCTAATCAGGACAGAGTAGAGTAGGATATCTCCTCCCTCATCCTGGAAACCATATCTCTATTAATGCAGCCTGAGATCATGTTCACATTTTTGACAATCTCATTATCTCATTGACTCAGACTGAGTTTAAAGTAACCTAAAATTCAGTAATTTATTTTCTCAGTGTTATTCCAGTCCCCTTCATGATTGTTTCTCTTCCTCTGTCTAGATGCACTCTATTGCTTTCTATTTTTTCATAGTTAACTTTTGTTTTTGCTTCAAATCTGTTGCATTATCACTTACTTAGGCTCAATTCCCCTTATTACAGACTCTTACACTATCATGTATTTCTCTTTCATAACCACTATTACAATGTAATTTTATATGTATGCATGCAATTATGTGACTTCAAAGGAGTCTTGAAATAAAATCTGAATTTCTTACTATATGAGCTAGGCCAAGCCTTAGTAACTAAACAGATCCCTTACCACTGCCCCCACTCCTCCCAGTAGACTTCTTTGAATGAAAGAATAACATATTTGCACAGTTAATGTTTTTGAACCTGCATAGAGAGATTAATATTAATCTCTATTAAATGTCATTCATCATTCCATTCAGCCCAACATTCCAAATGATGAAAATCTCCTAGGAATTGAATTCTGTCATATAAAATGTGGTTTCTTCCTCCTGACTGGACATTGGCTGATGCACAGTAGTGTGAGTGATCCCTCCCAAGTCTGTATCATCTGCAGAAGGGATTATCATGCTATCCTCACCCTTAGATAAGTAATCGACAATCCTATTGGAGAAATTTGGTTACCACCAAGGCTAGATCTATGTAAGAATATTGAATTGCATCTAGCAATTTTCTAGGACCATCAATTACTTTTGAATGTTCAATTTAAATAGATCAGACTTCAAATCATATTTGGGGGTCTGCGCTGGTGGTTCAGAGGTAGAATGCTCGCCTGCCAGAGATGCGAGTTCAATTTCAGGCCCATGCACACACACGCACCCCAAATATTATACTTGTTTCACAACAAATTGGATTAGTAATTGTATAGTCTCTTCCACTCATTGGCAACATGAACTTACTTCTGGTCTAAAGATTAGGAGACTTGAGTTGAATTATCAGCCTACTAACAAGTAGTTCAGAATTTCTCAAATTTGATGAGCATATACAGCACATGGGGATCTTGTTAAAATGAAAATTCTTATTCAGAAGATCTGTGCTGGGGCCTGAGATTCTAGATTCCTTGTAAGCTGCCGATGCACAGACCAAAATCTGTGTAAGGAACTAGGTGACCTTGGCTAACAATAATAAATACCAGTCTTATGAAAGTGTAATGCTTCATAGTCTTCAAAGCACTTGGCAATAAATTATTTTTTATCCTGTTTTGGTTTTTCAGCTGCTAAAATGAATACCATACAGTAGGTGGACTTAACAACAGTAATTTTTTGGCTCGTGGCTTCAGAGGCTAAAATAGTTTCTTCTTCTTGGGATTGGTATCTTCTGACTGTCTGCAATCTTTGCGTTTCCTTGGTGTTTCCTGGGCTGCTTAAGTAAATACCATGTACAGGATGGCTTAAACAATGGGGATTTTTTTGCTCATGGTTTTGTAGCTAAGAGAGCATCCAAATCAAGGCATCATCAAGACAGTGCTTTCTCCCCAAAGACTGTGGTGTTCAAGACTGGCTGCTCACAATCCTTGTTCCTTAGTTTGTCACATAGCAAGGTACAACCTTCTCTACCAGGTTTCACTGATATTCAGCTTCTGGCAGATCCTCTGGCTTTTTCTCTCTGTGGCTGAATTTCATTCTCCTATAAAGGACTCCAGTAATAGGAATAAGACCCATCCTGATTGAGGCAGGCCACAGCTTAGCTGAGGTCACCTCAGCAAAAGGGCCTGCTTACAGTGGGTTCGCACCCACAGGAATGGGTGAGGTTTAAGAATCTAACGTTTTTCCGTTTTCATACAGCTTAAATCATCATACTTGACTTTTTCATCACATGGCAATGCACATGGTGGGGTCTTCTTTCTCATTCAGGTTCCAGGTTCCATTGACTTCCAGGCTCTGGCTGCTTCCATGGCTTCTTCTCCATATGCCCAATTTTCTTTACTTATAAGGACTTCAATCACACTGAATTAAAGCCACCCTTATTCAATTTGAGTACACTTTAACTAATAACATTTTGAAATGTCCTATTTACAAAGGGTTCACACCCGCTGGACCAGGGGTTGAGAATTGAGCTTGCCTTTTATGGGAGACATGAGTCAATCCCTAACAGATCCCTACAATTACTCAATGCTTCATTTATAGATGAGAAAACCACGGTTCCGAGGCAGGGCAAGAAGGTGGCATAGTGAGGAGGGAAATTGAGTTCATCTTCTAGGGCAGCTAGTAAACAGCCAGCACCTGTATGGAACAATGGTTTGGGGAACTTGAGTGACCAGACACACACCGTACAACAATCTTAAACAGGTGGAATAGCTGAGATCCCACACAGAACTGTAATTCTCCAAGCTATAGAGGATGGTGCCCCTCCCCCATGGGTATGACAGGCTGGTTCCCTGAGGGAAAAAGAAATAGACTCTACTAGGAGCAAGGAGGGTAACTCAACCAAACTCCAACTGCTAAATTAACAAATTCAGTCAGATTTGAAGAGGCAGAAGAAAGGATTAGTGGACTAGAGGACAGAACATCTGAAATCCTACATTACAAAAAAAACGAATAGGGAAAAGGATGGAAAAACATGAGCAGGGTCTCAGGGAAATGAATAACAACATGAAGCACATGAATATATGTGTTATGGGTGTCCGAGAAGGAGAAAGGAGAGAAAAGAGACAGAAATACTAATAGATGAAATAATCACTGAAAATTTCCCATCTCTTATGAAAGACATGGAATTTCAGATCCAAGAGGAGCAGCATAGCCCAAATGTCCCTCTGCCCACCTCAGTTTTTTTATCTATAGATTGGATGATTGACCTATCCAACTCCAAGTGTCTGTGCTTCGATTAGAGTGAATGAATGGAATTACAGACTTTAAGGCATCCTCTTATGCATCACATTCCACTTGCATACCCCCAACATCAATAAACTAAAATTTAGCTGATATCTTCACCATCATCACCATATAAAACTTCTTTCCATATCTTTATCTCATCAGTCAAGAATGCCTGAATATTCCCTTATGCTCTCCTCACATACAATCAGTACCTAATTCTCAGAAATTTGCCTTCCAAATTGTGCTACTTTGTGGTCATCTTGGCCACTGCTCCCTGGAGCCAGCTTTCGTCATCTTTAGCCCAGCCATATCGAATAGCACTCTCTGTCGTGACAGAGATATTCTGTATCTGCACTTTCCAATACAGTAGCCATTCTTTAAGTGTCTGTTGAACCCTCAACAGGTGGCTAATGCAGCTGAGGGACTAAAATTTAAATTTTTTTAAAAATTAATTTGCATAGCCCCATGTGGTTAGAAGTTACATGTTGTACAACATTCATTTGCACCCTTGCAGGAGCTTTCTACCTGGTTTCACTGGCTTCTGTCTTGTACTAAGGAGTCATTTTCCCCTACACCCACTACAGTGATCTTTCTAAATGCATTGCTTCCACACCTTAAGTCCTTTCTCCAGAATAAAGCCTTTGTGTCTAACTTGACTTACAAACTCTTTATGACCTAGTCCCTTGCTGAATCCCCCGGCTTCCTTTCTCCCTCGTAGTTAAGCTCTGCCATTGAGATCCTGTCTTTCCTCATACCGTCCACTCCACCTGAATGATGTCCTCTGCCCCCTTCTTCACGTCTCTAACTCCTACAGATCTATTAAAAATCACATCTTCTCCATGAAAAACTTCCCTTGATTCGTTTTCCCACCCAGGTCTCTCTCTCTCTATATATATCTCACTTCAGTTGACCACATTGTTTCATCGGTCTGCTAGTTATTGTTGATGTGTTGGTAGGATCATTTTAAAAATCAAACTGTGAGTTTCTTGAGGGTGAGGACTATTTCCTATTCCTCTTTATAGCTTGAGAATTTAACCTGGTTCTAAGTACTAATCGTTCAATGAATGGGATTTGGACAGAAAGATTTAACCAGATAATTCAATCATTTTCTGTCTTGGCTGTTCATTGTTTGGGAATCTCAATTTTCTAGCCAATTTTATTTTTTTACCATTTGACAGCTAGTGTAAAACCAAATTAGGCTTGTGTTTTTGGACAGCTTTTATCTAAACAACTGATATTTTGAATTTAATTTCACCTATGCAAAATAAAGGCATTGTGTCTTCCCTATTATTGTTTCATTTGGCCAGATTGATTTTCCTTCTGCTGAAAGGTCTGAATCTTTGACTAGATTGACTGATGATATAATCCTGGACTTTTAAAGGCAGAAAACTCAAAGTTCAGTCCCATAATTTTTCAGAAGAGAAAACTGTACAACTTGCCCGTGATTATTCAGCAAGGGAGAAGTGAATTCAGTCGAGCTGGGACATACATGGACACTCTCTGAAAGTGTATGTTTGACAGGAAAGGCAATTTTTTCCCTAAATACCTATTTTGGAGGAATTTATTTAAAAATAACGATTTTGATGAGAATTAACTTCGAACAAAACTTAAAAATTTATGCTGTCTTTTGTACTTCATGTGGTATCGGTTAAAATTGGAGTGGGTCATCTATCTTTGAACCATGGCCATTTTCAGTTGAAAGTTAGGGAAGTCTGCCTTATCTCAAAAGTTCTGCCTTTCGGCTCCTGTTCAGATATTATCAGCTGGAACAAATAAGCTGAGATTGCATTTGCTGTTTTTCTGTGCTAATCTCAAGAAGGATTCCAAAAAACTGGTTTGTCAGCAGCTGAACAGATACAGAATATATGGGCATGTACATACTTCTCCTCATAAGAAAATCATTTTTTAAGCCTCTTGGAAGTTGATTACAATATGCTTTTTCCCTCCTCTCAAAGGTAGGATAAGTATCAGAATCTATCATTTTATATTTTGGAATTTCTTACTAAACAGCTAAAGAAATATGTGAACACTGAGAAAAAAATGTGGAAGGGCCGACCCCCTTCCGCATGTAAATGGGGTAAAATCCCTCCAAGCACCCTGTCGCTATATGGACAAAACAAGGTGAAGCCCTTCACAGTTATTTATCTGGTTTGGCTGGTCAACTTCACAGACCAGGCTTCTTTCTCTCAAATAATTTTTTGTCTGAATTTTCTAACATAGAGAAATAGCACGAAAGATAAAGCTTACACTTTACGTAATCTGTTATGAGCTCTAAGGTGCAGAAAGCATTTTGTGATCAGTCACTAAAAGGGAAATCAGAGACTTGCCCTCGTGCCAAGGTCATTTGAACTCAGTACCTTTCCACAAGCCACTTCTCACAAGAACAGTTCCTCACCACCACCACAAACGCCCATGGAGCAAACATGTTTACAGCCTCTCTAAGACACTACTACACTAGGTTTTGAACACATAGAAAAAGAAAACTGTATTTCACGAGCTTACAGGATGATGTGGAGGCCAAAGAGGAAGTAGACAGTTAGTGTAAGTATTTATACTCAGCCTGCTCTTGGTGTAAGTTCCACCCACTGGGATATTACATGGATATTGTTTCCTCTGAGAATGGTATCTCACTAGTAAGATTGTGTATTTGTCAGAACTCTTTTGGTTGCAAATGACAGAAACTAAACTCAGTCTGGCTTAAAATGAATTTTTAATGATATTTTTCAGGTATAATTTACATACCAGAGAACTCACATTTTAAGTATATAATTAAATGATTTTTAGTAAATTTACTCAATTATACAACATCTCCATAACCCCATTTTAGAACTTTTTCATCACTCTTAAAAGGGAAGTTACTGCCTCATGTATCTGAAATATCAGAGTTTGATCTATTGGCCAGGGGAATATTATAAAACTTGTTTCTGTTGCTATCATTATCAGGCAATCTCATCTCCGTGTGGGACGCAGATGAACAGGTCAAATACCATTTGAGCAACCCCAACAAAAAGCACATACCTCTTGGTCACTTGGCCCAGACTAGATCACAAACCCACTCCTGAATCAATCAATTCAACAAGAGCATATGATGTTCTCATGACCAAGCCAAAATTACAGTGCACATCCTGGTAGCCAGAGAATAGTGTTGTCATCCCCCAAACTATGTGGTCTAAGAGTGGGAATAAATAGTTTCCCAAAGGAAATTTAGAATAATCATTAATAGAATGGATGCTGAGCAGGCAAAATAGTAGATATCTATTCCAACATGTAAGCTCATTGATCAGGAGTGATGTTGCCTCTTTCCTTTCATATTCCCTCATATATATACAAGTACTCAGGAAATATCCATACCTCAGTCATGGATTGGCTGATACTTAGAGCAGACCAAGAATGAAGGACCTTATGCCTCCTTATTTTGTTGTTTTGGAAGGCTACAGATATTAGGAAGATGACAAACATTTTTAAGAACTACTCCTTTGGGACTTATCTAAGAGGTCACATGTGAGCATGAGTGGCCAGGAATGGCTGGAAGAGTGTGGTGCCTTAGTTTCATAGGGATGCTATAACTAAGTACCATAAATTAGAAATGTAATATCTCTCAGTTCCGGCGCTAGAAATCCAAGATCAAGATATCAGTAGGGCCATGCTCCATCTGAAACCTGTAGCAAAGAATCCTTCCTTTCTTCTTCTAGCTTTTGGTGGTTGCCAACAACACTTGGCATTCCTTGGCTCATAGCTGTATCACTCCAATCTCTGCATCTTTACATGCCCTTTTCCCTTTGTGTGTCTGTCCTCTTTTCTCTAATTCAGTATGATGTCATCTTAATTTGAGAACATCTGCAAAGACCCTATACAAATAGGATCATATTCACAGATACTAGAGATGAAGGCTTCAATATAGTTTTTGGAGGAGCACAATTGACCCATAAAATGTAGGAGCTCAAAAGCAGGTTATAAACAGATTCTTCTAGTATGCAGGGCCTTTTAAATTATATATAAATTTGGCCTTTCTTAATGCTCTTTTCTAAGAAGAGTGACCCTAGTAAATGACCTGAAATTAATTCAGGCGTATGTATAAGCTAGCAAGGAACCTAGCTCACTGTAATTTATATTTTAAAATATTTTTTCCAAACTATACCAATCTTTGCATTGAAGATAAAACAGAAGTGAAATTCCAGAATCCTTGGAATAAATAATTCAGTAGCAAAGGATTTCTCAAAGTATATTGCCCTTAGATTATGATAGTTGAAAACTGCCAAGGCACAACTTAGGTTTTCAAAGTAAATTTTATGTTTAATTTTATACAAGGAGAATGGTTCATGGTAAATTTTAACATCCATAGAAATTTTTATTTCCTAGTGACTATTAAAGTTTTTTCTTCACAGGAACTTCAAGAATGACAAGATATTTCTTTTTTACACTTAACTGCAATGTGACTATTGAGATGCTCTAAAAATTTGCAAATTAAATTGTAAATAGCAGTGATGAAAGCATTAACTCTCTTAGGCACATTTCCTGAAGTGCACTTTATATTATGCCACAGAAAGATACTAAGAAATAAACCGGAGTACTTATATAAAAAGTCCAGTTTCCTATCTTCCAAGCACAGTGGTATAATTATAGCTCTAATTTATGGCATACTTTGTAGGATTGCTGATTAATTATACAGACCTCCTGATGTTTTATATTCTTTTCAACTTTGTTTCCCTCTGCATTTGACTGCTACAAAGTGAATATCCCTAAATCATTTGTTATTCAGGTTACCTCATTTTTAAAAAAGGGAATTTGCTCTTATCAGTTTTTTTTTCATATGTCACTATAACCTATAAATGTTAATTATTCTGCTCCTTATTTTTGGACCACACACACACACACACACACACACACACTCTCTCTCTCTCTCTCTCAATAGCACTTCTAGTGCCGAAACATATTCGGTGCACACACACTTAAAGAAAGCTTCTAATAAGTTATTTATCTGATTCATATAGTCTACCCAAGGTAAACATGTCTAACAATTCTTTATCACTTGACTTGAAATATTGAAAACATCAACGACACATTCTTTGCTAGAAATAATACTAGCCAATCTAATTTTTCTAATGATTATAGAGACCCAATTTGAATAAATCATTTTTTGGATTCTTTGAAAACAATTGCAGCACATTTGGTTTGTTGATTGAGGTTAGTGGTGTTTTCAGGATTACTTATTCTTTTGATCATTATTTTGATTATAACATTTATATAAAAGTCTTATCTACCAGTTTTTCCAAGAAATGTAGTGTGCTGCTTATTAGAAGATTTGCCAGAAAACTCTTTTACGTACATACAGTATAAGTATGTTCAGATATTGTTCTGCCCTTTTCTTGGTTTTAACTAGGTAGGTTCACAGTGAACTTCAAAATCCCCTTCTGTGTCCTTATCAAGCTCCCTTTATCATTGGCGTATCTAAATGTCTATCTTCTCCTCCCGAACCAAGACACCTTTGATTATAAGAGCTTCCTTCTCCATTCTTAAGCTCTTCACTTTTTCTGACATCACCTTCCTTCACTTAGAATTAGGAAAAAGTCCTTGCAGGTGTTGGCTATTAAATAGGTGAAGACTCATATATCAATTCCTTAAATGTCCTTGTCATCATGAGAATTATTTATTGGAACCCATTACTTGTGTGACTTCACAGTTCTTTTAGATGGTTTGTCTGAAAAGAATAAAGACTATTCCTTGAAAAGAAATAGTTTCTTTGCTTTCTAGGAAAAAAATGGCTAAACAACGAGGTCTCTATCTACGTTTTTCATGTCTCGTGGTTGAGTATTTAATGAGAGAAGACAAGACTCAGACTGATCATGAAAATCTCCCCTGTGCAAAATAGACCTGAGATACAGAGCATATAAAAATAATTCCCCTGGAAAGAGAACACCCAAGTATTAACTTTAGCACGTGGGGTTCTTTACTGAGGTTTTTAGAAAACAGCAAGTATAACTTAAGTACCCTCTTGAGTAAAAATTTTGGTAACATCTCTCTTTGCCCTAGTACAATGATTTATCTTTGCAGTTTTGTGACATGGCTTCAGGTGGCTTGTAAGCTTTCAAAAACAATGTACATGATTGCAGTTTGGGGGAGAATGTTATATTTCCTTTAGTTTCTTCTTTTTTTTTTATTAAACATACAAACACAAACATTCTTACCATCTGATCATTCCATTCTACATATATAATCAGTAACAAACAGTATCATCACATAGTTGTATATTCATCATCATGATCATTTCTTAGAACATTTGCATCAATTCAGAAAAGAAATAAAAAGAAACGAGAAAAAAAATTCATACATATCATACCCCTTATCCCTCCCTTTCATTGATCACTAGCATTTTGATCAACTAAATTTATTTTTTTATTTTAATATTTGTTCCCCCTATTATTTATTTTTATTCCATATGTTCTACTCATCTGTTGACAAGGTAGATAAAAGAAGCATCAGACCAAAGTTTTCACAATCACACAGTCACATTGTGAAAGCTATATCATTATACAATCATCTTCAAGAAACACGGCTACTGGAACACAGCTCCATATTTTCAGGCAGTTCCCTCCAGCCTCTCCATTACATCTTGAATAACAAGGTGATTTCTATAATATGCATAAGAACAACCTCCAGGATAACCTCTCAGCTGTGCTTGGAATCTCAGCCATTGATATTTTATTTTGTCTCATTTCATTCTTCCCCCTTTTGGTCAAGAAGGTTTTCTCAATCCCTTGGTGCCGAGTCCCAGCTCATTCTAGGATTTCTGTCCCACGTTGCCAGGAAGGTCCACACCCCTGGGAGTCATATCCCATGTGGAGAGGGGAACGGCAGTGAGTTTACTTCTCATGTTGGCTGAGAGAGAAAGGTCACATCTGAGCAACTAAGAGATTCTGTTGGGGGTGACTCTTAGGCCTAATTTTAAGTAGGCTTAGTCTGTCCTTTGCAGGGATGTTTCATATGAACAAATTCCAAGATTGAGGGCTCAGTCTATTGCTTTAGTTTTCCCCACTGATTGTGATAATATCAAGAATTCTCCACTTGAGGAAGTTGGATTTTCCCCTTTTTCACCATTTCCCCAAGGGGACTTTGCAAGTAATTTTTTATTCACTGTTCAAATCACTCTGGGATTTATCAGGGCATCACTCTGGACAAATCAACAAAATCTCTTGCCCTACTCAAGGTTCCATGTACACTGGTATTCAATTAAGCTGTCCACATAAGTTATATTAGGAAATGCACTATTCAAAATATAAATTTTGTATTAAATAATTTTTTTGCTTTAGTCTCACCCATAAGTTAAAGTTTTAAAATATGAATTATCATCTATTTTCAACACCCTGTAGTATTGACATTCCTTTGTTCTTCCTCATGCAAAAAAATTTTTTAATTTGTACATTTAGTCACTGTCTCATTGTACTCTCTAGACATTCCTACATTATACCATCTCAGTCTTTATCATCTATCTTTCCTTCTGATTTTATTTGTGCTTCCAGGTCTCCTTCCTCTTTCATTCTCGCATTCAGCTTCATTCAGTGTTCTAACATTATTGTACTACACTTAGGTAGTATTGTACTATCCATTTCTGAATTTTTACAATCAGCCCTGTTGCAAAATCTGTATCCCTTCAGCTCCAGTTACCCAATATCAACACTATTTCTATCTCCTGATGGTCTCTGTTACTGACTGAAGTTTTCCAAGTTCATTCACTAATGTCAGCTCATAGCAGTGAGACCATATAGTGTTTGTCCTTTTGTCTCTGGCTAATCTCACTCAACATAATGTCCTTAAAGTCCATCCATGTTGTTACATACCTCATGACTTTTTCTGTCTTACAGCTACATAATATTCCATCGTATGTATATACCACAGCTTGTTTAGCCACTTTTCTGTTGATGAACATTTAGGCTGTTTCCATTTCTTGGCAAAATTGCTGCTATAAACATTGGCGCACAAATGTGCATTTGTGTCCTTGCCCTCATGTCCTCTGAGTAGATACCTAGCAATGGTATTGCCAGGTCATAAGGCATTTCTATACTTAGCTTCCTGAAGAACCACCAAACTGCCTTCCACAGTGGTTGTACCATTTGACCTTCCACCAACCGTGGATAAGTGTGCCTCTTTCTCCACATCCTCTCCAGCATTTGTTGTTTTCTGTTCTATTGATAATGGCCATTTTAGTGAGTGTGAGATGATATCTCATTGTGGCTTTGATTTGCATTTCCCTAATAGCCAGGGAATTGAGCATCTTTTCGTGTGCCCTTGGCCATTTGTGTGTCCTCTTCTGAAAAGTGTCTGTTCATGTCTTTTGTCCATTTTGTAATTGGGTTGTCTGGCTTTTTGTTGTTGAGTTGAACAATCTCTATATATATTCTGGATACTAGACCTTTATCTGATATATCATTTCCAAATATTGTCTCCTATTGTGTAGGCTGTCTTTTTACTTTCTTCATGAAGTTCTTTGATGCACAAAAGTGTCTAATTTTGAGGAGTTCCCATTTATTTATTTATTTCTTCAATGCTCATGCTTTGGGTCTTAGATCTAGGAAACCACCTCCTATTATAAGATTTATAAGATATTTCCCTAAATTTTCTTCTAAAAGTTTTATGGTCTTAAATCTAATGTTTAGGTCTTCGATCCATTTTGAGTTAACTTTTGTATAGGGTGTGAGATATGGATCCTCTTTCATTCTTTTGCATGTGGATATCCAGTTCTTTAGGCACCATTTATTGAAGAGACTGTTCTGTCCCAGGTGAGTTGGCTTGACTGCCTTATCAAAGATCAGTTGTTCATAGATGAGAGGGTCTGTATCTGAACACTCTATTTGATTCCATTGGCCAGTGTATCCATCTTTATGCCAGTACCATGCTGTTTTGACCACTGTAGCTTTGTAATATGCCTTAAAGTCAAGTAACATGAGACCTCTAACTTCACTTTTCTTTTTCAGGATACTTTTCGCTATTCAGGGCACATTGCTCTTCCAGATAAATTTGGTTATTGGTTTTTCTATTTCTGAAAAGTAAGTTTTTGGGATTTTAATTGGTATTGCATTGAATCTGTAAATCAATTTAGGTAGAATTGACATCTTAACTATATTTAGTCTTCTAATCCATGAACATAGTATGCCCTTCCATCTATTTAGGTCTTCTGTGATTTCTTTTAACAATTTCTTTTAGTTTTCTTTGTATAAGTCTATTGTCTCTTTAGTTAAATTTATTCCTAGATATTTTATTCTTTTGGTTGCAATTGTAAATGGAATTTTTTTCCTGATTTCCCCCTCAGATTGTTCATTACTGGTGTATAGAAACACTACAGATTTTTGAGTGTTGATCATGTAACCTGCCACTTTGCTGTACTCATTTATTAGCTCTAGTAGTTTTGCTGTGAATTTTGAGGGGTTTTGACATATAGTAGCATCATCTGCAAACAGTGAGAGTTTTACTTCTTCCTTTCCAATTTTGATGCCTTGTATTTCTTTTTCTTGTCTAATTGCTCTAGCTAGAACTTCCAACACAATGTTGAATAACAGTGGTGACAGTGGACATCCTTGTTTTGTTCCTGATCTTAGGGGGAAAGTTTTCAATTTTTCCCCTTTGAGGATGATGTTAGCTGTGGGTTTTTTATATATTCCCTTTATCATTTTGAGGAAGTTTCCTTCTATTCCTATCCTTTTTAAGTGTTTTCAACAGGGAAGGATGTTCATTTTGTCAAATGCCTTTTCTGCATCAGTTAAGGTGATCACGTGGTTTTTCTGCTTTGATCTGTTGATAAGGTGTATTACATTAATTGATTTTCTTATGTTGAACCATCCTTGCATTACCTAGGGATGAATCCTACTTGGTCATGGTGTATAGTTCTTTTAATGTGCTGCTGGATTCGATTTGCAAGAATTTTGTTGAGGATTTTTGCATCTATATTCATTAGAGAGATTGGTCTGTGGTTTCCTTTTTTTGGTAATATCTTTGTCTGGCTTTGGTATGAGGGTGATGTTGGCTTTGCAGAATGAATCAGGTAGCTTTTCCTCCTATTCAATTTTTGGAAGAGTTTGAGCAGGATTTGGTACTAATTCTTTCTGGAATGTTTGGTAGGATTCACATGTGAAGCCATCTGGTCCTGGACTTTTCTTTTGGGGGAGCTTCTTAATGACTGATTCAGTTTCTTTAATTGTAATTGGTTTGTTGATGTTGTCTATTTCTTCTCGAGTCAATGTTGGTTGTTTATGCCTTTCTAGGAAGTTGTCCATTTCATCTACAATGTCTAGTTTATTAGCATAAAGTTGTTCATAGTATCCTTTCATTACTTCCTTTATTTCTGTGGGGTCAGTGATTATGTCTCCTCTTCCATTTCTGTTTTTCTCTTATTTGCATCCTCTCTCTTCTTCTTTTTGTCAACCTCACTAAGGATCCATCAGTCTTATTGATTTTCTCATAGAGCCGACTTCTGATTTTGTTGATTTTCTCGATTGTTTTTGTGTTTTCAATTTCATTTATTTCTGCTCTAATCTTCATTATTTCTTTCCTATGCTTGCCTTGGGGTCAGTTTGCTATTCTTTCTCTAGTTCTTCCAAGTGGACAGTTAATTCCTTGATTTTTGCTCTTTCTTATTTTTTGATAAAGGCATTTAGGGCAATAAATTTCCCTCTCTGTACTGCCTTTGCTGCATCCTATAAATTTTGATATGTTGTGTTTTCATTTTCATTTTCCTCAAGATGTTTATTGATTTCTCTTGTAATTTCTTCCTTGACCCACTGGTTGTGTAAGAGTGTGTTGTTGAGCCTCCATATGTTTGTGAATTTTCTGGCCCTCTGCCTATTATTGATTTCCAACTTCATTTCTTTATGATCTAAGAAAGTATTTTGTATGATTTCAATCTTTTAAAATTTATTGAGACTTGCTTTGTGACCCAGCATATGCTCTATCCTTGAGAATGATTGATGAGCATTTGAGAAAAAGGTGTATCCTGCTGTTGTGAGGTGTAATGTTCTATAAATGTCTGTTAAGTCTAGCTTATTTATTATATTATTCAAATTCTCTGTTTCTTTATTAATCATCTGTCTAGATGTTCTGTCCATTGATTTAGAGTGGGGAATTGAAGTCTCCAACTGTCATGGTTAGGGACACATGTCAACTTGGCCAAGTTGTGGTACCTGTTTATCTGATTGGGCAAATGCTGGCCTGTCTGTTGCAATGAGTACATTTCATAGGATTAGGTCATGATCACGTCAGCTGCATCCACAGCTGATTCCACTTGTAATCAGCCAAAGAGGAGTGTCTTCTGCAATTAGTGATGCTAAATCTAATCACGGGAAGCCTTTTAAAGAGGACTCAGAGGAGACAGGTTCCATTCCTTCTTTGGCTGGTGAGCCTCTCCTGTGGAGTTCATCCAGGCCATCCGTCGGAGTCGTCAGCTTCGCAGCCTGCCCTGTGGATTTTGGACTCTGCATTCCTGTGGTCACGTGAAACACTTTTATAAATTTTATATTTGCAAGTGTCCCTGTTGATTCTGTTTCTCTAGAGAACCCTAACTAATACACCAACTATTATGATGGATGTGTCTATTTCTTTTTTCAGTGTTTGTCTCATGTATTTGGAGCATTCTGGCTCAGTGCATGACTATTTATAATTGTTATGTCTTCTTGTTGAATTGTTCCTTTTATTAATACATAATGTCCTTTTTAATCTCTTTTAACTGTTTTACATTCAAAGTCTTATTTGTTGGATATTAGTGTACATACTCCTTCTCTTTTCTGATTGTTATTTGCATGAAATGTCTTTTCCCAACCTTTCACTTTCAACCTACCTTTATCCTTGGGTCTAAGATGTGTCTCCTGTAGACAGCATACAGATGGGTCCTGTTTTTTAATCCATTCTGCCAGTCTATGTCTTTTGAGTGGGGAATTCAATCCATTAATATTTAGTGTTATTACTGTAAGGGCAGTACTTTCTTCTACCATTTTGCCTTTTGGATTTTATATGTCATGTCTAATTTTTCTTCTTTTAACCTTTATTGGTAGTTTTCATTTCTATACCCTTCTCTACACCTTTCTCTTCTGTCTTTTCCTATCTGTCTCCAGTGCTCCCTTTAATATTTCTTGCAGAGCCAGTCTCTTGGTCACAGATTCTCTCAATGACTTTTTTGTCTGAAAATGTTTTAGTTTCTCCCTCATTTTTGAAGGACAATTTTGCTGGATATAGAATTCTTGGTTGACAGTTTTTTTCTTTTAGTATCTTAAATATATCATCCCCTGTCTTCTCACCTCCATGGTCTGCTGAGAAATCTACACATAGTCTTACTGGGCTTCCCTTGTATATTATGGATTGCTTTTCTCTTGCTGCTTTCAAGGTTCTCTCTTTCTCTTTGACATCTGACATTCTGATTAGTAAGTGTCTTAGAGTATGTTTATTTGGATCTATTCTCTTTGGGATACACTGCATTTCTTGAATCTGTAATTGTAAGTCTTTCATAAGAGTTGGGAAATTTTCAGTGATAATTCCTCCATTAGTTTTTTTCCCTCCTTTTCCATTCTCTTCTCCTTCTGGGACACCCGCAACACATATAATCATGCACTTCATGTTGTCATTCAGTTCCCTGAGTCCCTACTCATGTTTTTCCATTCTTTTCCCTGTATTTTCTTTTGCTTTTTGGATTTCAGATGTCCCATCCTCCAGCTCACTAATCCTATCTTCTGCCTCTTGAAATCTGACATTGTAGGTTTCCACTGTGGTTTTTTTTTTCATCTCTTCTACTATGCCTTTCATTCCTATAAGTTCTGTGAGTTTTTTCAATTTTGTTTTCTTCTTTTTGTTCATTACTTGCCTTCTTTATATCCTCCCTCAATTCATTGATTTGATTTTTGATGAAGTTTTTTGTGTCTGTTTGAACATTCTGAATTAATTGTTTCAACTCCTGTATCTCATTTGAATTGTTGGTTTGTTCCTTTGACTGGGCTGTATCTTCACTTTTCCTAGTATGATTTGTTATTTTTTGCTCGTGTCTAGGCATTTAATTACCTCAATTAGTTTATTCTGGAAATTATTTTCACTTTTTTTACCTACGATTTTCTTGCTGAATGACTTTATTGTCTATCTGTTCTTTGACATTCAGTTCAGCTTATTCTGGACCTCTTGCTTAGGCTTTGTTTAACAGATCAGAATTTTTCAATTCTTGTTTTGTTGTGTCTTGCCCTGCTTGTATAGTGCCTTTTTTTTCCCCTCTTAGGAGGGTCTACTTAGGTATTATAGACCCCAGCCAGATTTTCCCAGACCAAACTGGCCTCCTGTGAGGAGGAAACAGTCACCTGCATCAGTTTTCCCTGAGGGTGAGACCCAGCATATTGAAAGGCTTTCCTTTGAATCTTCTGGACTCTGTGTTTTTCCTATCCTGCCCAGTATGTGGCGCTTTTCTGCCTGTGGGTCCCACCATCAGGTACCTTTAACCTCAGCAGACTCTCCCTGCAGGGGGCATGGTGGAGACAGAGGAGAGGTTGTAGACTGGCTTCAGTTGCTTCGCTTTTCCAGACCCTGGGGTCTGCATTCCTTAAGGGAGGGAATCCACCTGAGCTAAGCCCCATCCCTCTCCTATGGAAGGCACAGTCTCCAGACAGACACTCAAACAAACTTAATTCTGCCTATGCATGGGGCAGTTGGAGCCTGAAAAGCCCTGCAGCTGTATCCAAAGATAGTCAAGCCATAGAAACACAGCCACAAGAAAGAAAGAGAAAAGTCCATTTCAGAGCAAGACCCCATTCCTCGGGTTTGCCAATCAAGAGGTTAAGTTGGTATGTTGCTTTGTGTACCTTCAGGTCCTGTGTGTCCCTTCCTTTCCTTCAGGGCCCAGACCCTTTCAAGTATTATGTGCTTTCTGATCCAAAAAACCTCTGTTTCTTTTTTCTTTTTTTCTTTTTCTGTCTGCCCTGCCCCCTCTGTGGGCAAAAAACAGCAACCTCCACTTTGACTTGAGGTTCAGCTGAGCTGGGTGCCTATTTTTAGTAGTCAGAATTGGTTAATTAATTCCACAACTGGAGCTTGGTTGTGCTCAGCCCCTGTTGCTGGCAAAGTCCCTTTCCATTACCCTCTGGGCAGCAGCCTGTGGGGGAGGGGCACTGGCCGCCATGGTTTGGGGAACTCACAGTCCTGGGTGGGCTCTCAGCCGGTCCAACTGGTCCAGACTGGGGTACACTGTATGTCCAGTCACTGACATGGCCCCAGCAGTTGTTCTGTACTGTTCCTGGCTATTTACTAGCTGCTCTAGAGGAGGAACTAAATCCCACGTACCACTAAGCCACCATCTTGGCCCGATCTTCTACAGATTCTTTAAAGGAGATTTAAGAATCTCCTTTAGATTCTTAGAGGAATCTCTGACCTCCCCCTGACTCACCCACCAGAAAAGTTAGAAATCAGCATCCTAATCCCAAGAGGTGTCTCCAGGGTCTCTCCAGACTAAATGAATTTGAATCTAATAATCAACATATTGATAATATGCCTATTTGTATATGAAGGATTATATGGAATGATAAGGGGACAGAAAGTAGCATAAGACCTGGGCCTTTATTTCAAGAAATTCTTTGAATAGATGGGTGAAGGTGTATTGAGGCAGTATATGATATATACTGTGTGACCTTGAAAGGTTATGAATTGGCAGTACTGCAACCTACCCAACAGAGATGGATGGCTGTTTGGTTGGAATGTTATAAAAGGAATTTGATCATGGGAGCATGGTTGAAATGGATGTATATTGCACAAAATATAGGACTTTTACCTCTGCCAGTCCTCACATAGACTTAGAGAGTACACAATATAAAGACATTAAATGACACTGAACTGCATAGTTCTCTTTCACCCCTTCAGAGTACATAGGTTTGATTTTGGGATGTTTTAACACTTTTGAAACCCTGAACCAATCACTCTTTTACTAAAGAAAAAGCAAACCCCAGGCTCAGAATCCAGGCAAGCAACTATACCTAGCTAGACTATAATAGCTTAGGCACGTTTTTGTCATAATAATTTTTAGGGTTACCATCTATTTCTGGCAAGTGTATTGGTTTCCATCTACAATAGCAATATAATTTATTCAATTGCCTTAATTTTAAAAGTTGATTCATTTAAAGAAAATATTAAGTGACTATTGATTATGATAGTGATTCCAAAAATGAATACAATAAAAATAATAATTGCAGTGACCATTTATTGGGTGAGTGTTCACTATATAGCACCACAGTTCTGAATATTTTTCAAGTACTATGACATTTAACCTTCTCAAAAACCCTATGAAGTAGCAGTGCTTTTATTACCACTCCCATATTAGAGATGGCAAACGAGCCCAGAGGAATTAAGAGATTTTTCCCAAGTCGTAAGTCTAGAAAACACTGGGGCAAGGGGTCACGCCATTGGTAATACATGAATATGGCAGAAATTGTGAACACAGAGGGGAAGTTGGGAAAGTTTGGATCCTGAGATTGTTCTGCAAAAATCAAAGATGGTAAGTGTAGCCAGTGTGCATGGCAGGGAGGGACTTCTCCATGCTAAAGATTGAATTTCAGCTCGACTTTGTCAGTGATGTTGTACTGCGATAGGTATGTGAACTAAAAGATTCCAGTTTGATTTCCTTTCTTAGTAATGTTGTAAAGTTCAGTATCATGGTTGAAGCAAACAAACCATGATCCTGCAATTACCAAAGATTTGAGAATTGGGTACTAAAAAAAATTAAAACATTTTCTTTCTAGCATGGCCAAACATTCTTTGCTTTATGTGTTGTAGAAACCTGCTCTGCTTAGTGAATTGTATAATCTATATAGTAGGCTTCCTTTTCTAATTAATAATTAATGTAGTCTTCTAGGCATTTTAATTACTTACAGGTAAAATAAGTCTTCTGTGATTTAAATTTTATTTTTTAATACATTCTTTACTTTTTCTTCTGATTTCAGATATAAGTGGAAACACAAATTCCCCAATATTAGAAAAAGCTATTTGAATAATTAAAATTAGAAAGAAAACAAAGTTTATAATCATTTATATAATCTATATAGTAGGGCATCCTTTTCTAATTAATAATTAATATTGGCTTCCAGGCAATTATAAGCTGTTTTTTTAAAACTGTTCTTTATTTTTGATTCTGGTTTCTGACATTAGTGTGATCACAAATTACTCAATTTTGGAAAAGCTATAGCAGCATATAAAATTAAAAGCAATATATATTTAATCATAACCAAATTCCTAATCATAAATTTAAGGAAAACTTCTTAGATGTGGTTATATTGTTGTTTTGCTTCTTGTTTTATGTCCTTACTTACACTCTTAAATGCTATAGGATGTCATGGTGGACAAAGTAAAGGCTTGATAGTGAGACCTAAGTTTAAAATTCTATCCCTTATTAATAAACTGACCTTAAATATTAATTTACTTCTCTGGAATACATTTTTCTCCCTTGGAAAATTGGGATAATAATGCTTTTCAGGATTGTTGTACAGAGTAAGTGAGAAAATAAATGTAAGTGTCCAACAGTTCATGATAGTACACTGTAGGTGCTTAATAAATTTCCTAAGCACCTCACCAAGCTGAACATTTAATTTAATATGTTTAAAGCTGTATCTCTGGGCTATTTTGGTCCATTTCTGTTCATATCTTCTTTTTTATTTCCAATTGTTTCTAAAGACAGCTGCAATTGGTTCTTATACTTTCACTAACTATTCTAGTGTCCTAAGAGGTTGTTACATAAAACTTCCTGGTGCTTTTTATTTTAATAATAATTTTTTTCTCATTAAAAAATTAATATTACTTATGATGCTTTGATAAAATAAAATGTTATATTTTATAGAGAAAATAAAATGTGTTATCTTCATGCCCCTTCCACATTCATCTTCACAGTGTTTCATAGAGTTATATCCAAATTATCTCGGGTCATAAGTTTCCTAGAAAAAAAGGATTCTAAATCTCATATTAATGGGGACGGAGTGAGATCCTACATAAGTTACAGGTAGCAATTTAAGGGATGAATTTTAAACAAAAACATACCATTTATTTTATTTCTTTTTCACCCCAAACATGGTGTTTTCAGTGTTATGTGCTTACCATGTGAATAAATATAGGTGCACATTTTACTTGCCCAAGAAAAGTATTTCCCCAGTCCATCCATAGGCTGTCACAAAGAATAATTAAAATTAAATCTACAGTCTTTAATACTTATCCAGCCTGAGGCAGATAGTTCTTTCCAGGTTATTTTATGGAGCTTTTAAAACTGTTGTTCAGAGAAAGTTAGATCTGGATCAAACCAGGTTAAACAACAAGAGTTTATTTTCTCTTTCAGCAGGGCTCCAGGCAAGGGCAGTAGTAGGAGTCTCTGAACTGCTGTGTTTCAGGTGGACTGAAATATACAGGTTGTTCACTGGCTTATTAAACCTGAATCTTATGACAGAAAGCAAATTATCTCTTCAGGAACTTTGTCACCAGGGTGTCTGTTCAATAGTGCTGTCTATTTCTGCCACAGAGACTTACATGAAAAGATCAATGATGGGTTTACCTGGAATTGCCCTTAGAGTAAGTCTCTTCCCACTGACATTCATTTAAATTCGTAATTTGAAACATCCTTTTTTCTTAAGATGGAAGATAAACCATCTTCTAGGACTTTCAGTTGACTGTTTATAAACTGCATGACCACAAAATAATCTCTTTCTGTAAGTCAGGATAATTCACTCCTTCTCATCAGGTTCAGAATGGCCACATAGTATTTGCAATTAACTATGTAGGCTCAGCAAAATCAAGTTAAAAGTTAAAATATCTTTTATATTTTATTAAAATAGATAGCCAAGGAAATTCGAAGTAAAAGAAGTCCTCTTTTTTTTTACCCAAAGAGTAAAGTTTCCATGTTATTTGCTGTCAGGATAGGCTGATGTTTATAGTACACAAATGCCAGTTAAATTGCTGAGTTTTTTCTGTCAACAGACATAAAGCAAGGTGTGTCTCTATATATTCAACTCTCAGTCACAGGCTAATTCTCCTATTCATGGGTTGAATATACAGATCTTTATCTCCATCTCTTCATTGTCACCTCTCTACTCCTCCCACATCCTGGCTATTTCAGGAGTAGTATTCCCAAATTACATTGTATGCCTATTGCCTCAAGGTCAGTTAAATCACTGCCTCTTGCACAAGCAGTTCAGCTTCCATGCAGAAAGAAATTGGTTTCCATTTTGTTGTAGACCTCCTCTGTCTAATTTTGGCCATAATTTTAATAGAAAAATAAATATTAATTAATCGGCCTGAGTGAATAATAAAAGAAAGGGAGATCTAGTTTAATCCAACAAATAAACAACTGAAGATAACAAAAGAAGAACTAGAAATTACAGGCAGGCCTTGTGTTTTTTTATACATTGGGACTTTCTACTTTTGAACACTTTCTGTGAGCAGCCCAAACCTGCCTCTGTCCTTCGTGCTCCATGTTTGATTGTTCACCTATTACTTGAAGAGCAGCCACTTCAAGTCTGTCCCAGCCGCTGCTGGAGGAAAGGGCTGGGCCCTGCCAAAGCTGGAAAGAATTGACTACTATGCATGTGGCCTGGTGCCTGGCCTCGGGAAGCAAAAACACTCCTTGGCACCACTCCCTGCCCCCCATCCTGTAGGGCTTACCCATCCGGAACCAACAACCCTCATGGGTTTCCTTTCTTGACACCCCAATCCCTCTCCTACTTCATTCCCCAACTATCTCTCTGTGGTATGTCTGATGTGGAGATAACTGAAGAGGGAGGGAATCATGGCCTTCTGCTACAAAAACTGCCAAAAAGCCCTGCTCCATTTCCTGGGCACATCGCTGTGGCTTCAACAAGGGGTCACAAACTCAAATGCCCATAGGAGCCGGGCAGGAACATTGATGAGAGATTCAAGCCAGGGACAGATGAGAGCTGTCCTGGAGCCCAGAGTGGCTGGGGCTGCCACTCTGCCCTCCAGGATTCTGTTACCCCAAGTGGGGTTATTGCCAGTGTTGCCCTAACTCCCCATTTGTCAAAAATAGGCAGGAGTTTTATCGGAAAGTTTTGGGATTGAAGATAAACTGTGCAGAACAAACTCTTCTGTGGTCAGGCTGTCCTTCCTCTGATTATAGGATGAAAGGCTGACTGCCAGGTGCCCAGTCTTGTACTTCCTCATGAAGCCCGGTAGACACATGGCTCCAGGATGCCTGCCAGCACTGCCCTGATCTAGGGCAGCACTGGAGGCCCCTGGGACTGCTGCCCACTGCTACCCAGGACCAGGCCTCCCAGAAAACCTCCACCCTCCCTTCATGTTACTTGAGCTGAGAAGTAGTGATGCTTCTATTAACCATATTTGGAATTTAATAATATATTTTAGCCCTCAGGAGTTCAATTTACCTATTACTCCCTCATAATATGTAAATCTGTTTCACTTTCAGGCCCTCAACTTTTAAACATGTTTTCAGGAACCCAACACGTACAAAGAAAAGGAGAAACCTGCTCTGACCCTTTGAGATTTTTTAAACTTCACATAAGGTTAAAAGAGCTATGGAATCCCAGATCTAACAATACTAAAGATGATTTAAAACAGAGCTGAATTAACAGTTTGAAACTTCTGTTGTATTTTGTGTATGTTTGTATGTGAGAGAGAAAATTATTATTCCTTAACTTCCCTTCTTGCCGAAGGGGAGAACTGGTTTTCTAAGTTGTTGTCTAAGAGTATTTACCAATAAGGGAAATTTTTCCTTATCACTTAAAGGCAGGGAAGAATATGCTGCTTCCCTCACCAGCAGTTCTGCTTCCATGAAGATCTACTTGGAAAATCATAGGTCACCATTTTGGGATAACCCTCTCTTTAGGGTGATAGAATATTGTGGAGTTGGCAGCTTTTGTCATCTGTTACTAAAGCCCCCAAAAAGGAAAGATCAGCATTTTTAAAGGTCCCATATCCCCAGACTAGTTTTGATTTATAGGACTGACAAGGTCAGCTCTGCAATAGCTGCAACAGAGAGCCCCATATTAAGAAAGAGAGATTCAATTTATCTCATAATTACAGATATGCTCCTATCCTCTATGGATCTGAAATCTCCCAGTGACAGTGGAGGACCAGCTGCCTGTCTATGCTATAGGTAATTTACTATGTTATGAATTAGATGACCTGTTTTCATGCAGGGCAAGTTAAGTCCTGTGTAGCGCCTTTATTTTTACTACTTGCTACTTTATCATTTTTGACTTTTCTCTGATACTATCAATGATTTAAAAAGAGCCTACAGGTAGGTCAGTGCTAACTATGCTAAACCAGGGATAGATTTACATTTTCAATTCCCTTTATCGAACTCTGTCACTATTCATGAGTATTAGGAAGAGCTCAAAGTTTAATATCAACCTAATAGTTACAGGTCATTTTGATAGTCTGAAATAGGGAAAATAAGATGAAATGGAGAACAAAAGAAACTTTGAAATCTCATCAAGAAAGAAACATATAAATAAAACTATCCCTGAACTGGATTCAAGCACTATATTCATGGGAGAAAAAAATGGTTGTGGAAAATATTACTTTAAAAACCCTTTTCTAAGTCAGTATAGGACCCCAACTGAAAGGAATCAAGTATCTAAATATTATTTTTTGTGTTTTATTTAAAAAATTCTTTGAGTTAGTTCAAATGAACATGTCAAGGTCAATCAGTTCTATCATGTAAAAAAAAATCCCATAAAATAAATTAAAAGCAACAGGTAACTCTTACTTGCAAAAATAAATAGCCAAAAATATATGCTATAGCTGTTTATGAAGAAAGATCAGGTCAATTTTTTTCTTGTTCAGACACCTATGGTTATTCCTCCAAAATAGATAAGTTCATCAGTTTTCCATCAACAAATTCTGTAGGTGTAACCACCACAATAGTTGCAGAATCCAGTCCCTCCTCCACTTTCACTAGCACTAATACCTGAATGAGCTTAGTAATTTCTTTAAGAGATAGGACATTTCCATTTGTAAGGGCTGAAAACCCAGTTTGTAGTATCTTAAATCACTGGTTTATATAACTGGGAGCTCCAAGGAATAGTGTTGCTTCAGGCATGGACAGAAACAGGGACTGGCAGATGTCTTTCAGGCTCATTTGTCTTTGCTTAGCTTCCTTAAAACACACTTGGTATGGTAGACGAGATGACTGCCAACAACTCCAGATTCTGTGCTCCAAATTTAACAACCTCAGCAGAAAGATATCATTTCCTCAACTAGCTTCTGGTTTTGCCGGCATTCCCTTCTCTAACCCAGTCATTGTAGACAGAAGAATAAGGTCTACTGTTTGGCCAGCCCTGGGTCCCTGCCCATTTTTGTAACTGGATAGTATGGAAAATAGTTTCTGCCATGAAAAAAGTAATGCCCTTCTATTATGCACTTATGGAAATGTGTGCACTGTGACATATGTTTTTGTTTCCTAGGCTGTTTAGGCAAATTCCATAAAATGTGTTGGCTTAAGCAAGGGAAACTTATTAGTATGGTTTTGAAGCTGAAAGAAAGTTCAAATCAAGACATCATCAAAGCAATGCTTTCTCCCTGAAGACTGGCTTCCAGTGATCCTTGGTTCCTTTGTCACATGACAAGGCACATTGCCATGTCTCCTGATCTCTTTCTTCTCTTCTGGGTTCTGTTTCAGCTCCTTGCTTCCTGAGGCTCTTTTCCTTTTTTGTCTGAATCTATTCCATTTATAAAGTACTCCAGTAACAGGATTAAGGCCCATCCTGTGAGTGGCTAAACAAGGTGTGGTATATTCATACAATGGAATTATTACGCAGCTGTGTGGCAGAATAAAGTCATGAAGTATATAACAGCATGGATGGACCTTGAGGACATTACACGGAGTGAAATTAGCCAGAAACAAAAGGACAAATACTGTATAGTATCACTGATATGAACTAACATCAATGAGTGAACTTTGAGAATTGAAGTTAAGAATACAGATTATCAGGATATAGAAATAGGGCAGATAATGGGCAATTCGTGCTGAAGGAATACAGATTGTGCAACGGGAATGACTGTAAAAATTCAGAAATGGATAGCATAATACTACCTGATTCTAGCTCAATAATATAAGTAGCCTGAATGAAGCTGAATGTGAGAGTGTGATTGAGGAAGAAGGGCTGGGGGCATGTATGAAACCAGAAGGAGAGATAGAAGATAAAGACTGAGCCAATATAATTTAGGAATGCCTGGAGTGGACAATGATGGTGATTAAATGTCCAAATAAATAAACATTTTTGCATGAGGGGGAAAAAAAAGCCCATGAGGTAGGTCACACCTTTACTGAAGTAACTTGATCAGATGTCCTACTTACAATGGGTTCATACCCACAGGAATGGATTAACTCTAAGAACATGTTTTTCTAGGGTACATACAGCTTCAAACCACCACAGCATTATTTTTAAATATGTAATTATATAAAATCCTTTCTGATTATTAGCATCTTAAGAACAGAAACATTTTTTATCCCCCTTCAATGACTTCTTGGTGTCATCCATAGGCTTCATTAAGCATAATAATGTGTTGTGTGATTTCAGAAGACAGAATTATTTAGCAGTCAGTTTAGCCTTAACAGAATCCTTTGTAAATGTTTGAAACAATGGGTTCAGGAGGGTACGGAATCTCACATAATAGAACACTTAGCTAATGCACTTCCATGGTGTGTTTTATGTGCCAGGCCCAGTCTTGAGCACCTTACATCTTCACAACAAACCTATGAAGCATAGTTATTTTATTATCCCATTATCTCACATAATGAATAAAGTTAACCCACTCAAAGTCACACATCTCATGAGTGGCAGTAGCATGATTCAAGTCCATGTTAGTTCCAGAGTCTATGCTCTTAATTTCTACCCTGCATTGGTTGGATAACAAAGTGGCTGACTTTCGCCAAAGAACGGTTCCCCCAACTTCATATTACCACCATATTCATATTTGTATTGTACTTAGGAAGAATAAGCCACCACAGCATTATGATGTGATTCAAGGAAGACGACTGTAATTTACCCCTTCTTCAAATTATCTCCCTCACTGCCCTTCTCCATTGTGTGGAAGTCTAGCATTAGAGGTCTAATGTCTTTAAATCACCTCTGTTACAAGTAACAATGGAAAGATTAAAACACTAAGCCAATGACAAGTGCTGAAATTATAAAAATAAATTGTAAGGTAAGTTGTAAAATTACTTTGTCGTTTCCCAAGGCCCACAGGAATTGGACAGGTAAGCTTTGAAGTAAGTGGCAAAGAGACCCCTGTGCTAGGATTGTGGTTAATGTGGTCTAATAGGCAGGGTTTTCCAGGGAAACCGAACCTACAAGAGATATGTTATGAGATCTATTATGAGAATTGGCTCATGTGACTGTGCAGATTGGCAAGTCTGATTCTGCAGGGAAGGTGCAAGCTGGGAATTCTAATGAAGATTTCAGTGAATTCTCCAGGAGAAGCTGGCTGGCTGAAGCAGAGATGGAAATTCTTTCTGACTACTGAAATCATCATTTTTCCCTTTAAGGCCTTAACTGATTGGATGAGACTTTTCTCATTGCTGAAGGCGAGTTCCTTTGTTGGTCCTAGATGTAATCAGTCATAGATTTAGTCAACTGGCTGATGATTTAAATCCACAAAATATCCTCCCAGTAACACTCGGGCCGCTGCTTGCTTGACCAAACACCTGGACGCTATAACCGAGCCAAGCTGACACATGCACTTAACCGTCACATGTGCAACCCAGAGTGTCTAGTCGCAACAATATGTTGAGTGCCTTTTATGCAATTGGGAAATGAAAAGTAGGAAGCAGAGATGGAAATGACTTCGGAAAAGCATTTGTAGAGCACTTGACAGTCAGTCAACAGAACTTTCGTGTATGTTACATCGAGTCATCATAATGCCCTGAAAGAGCAAGGGGAAGAAACCTTAGACCCGTAGTTCTCAAATGAGGATGATTTTTGCCCCTAGAGGAAATCTGGCAATATCTGGAGACAAGTTTGATTGTCACAAGTTGGGAGAGGGGTGGTACTACTAGTTTCTAGTGGATAGAGAGGCCAGGGACGCTGCTAAACATCCTTCCCAGGACAGAGAATTATTGGATCAAAAATGTCAGTAGTGCCAAGGTTAAGAAACCTGGCTTAGAGCATAAGTTATTTGACCAGGATCCTACATTTAATAAATACCAGGGTCAAGGCCAGAACCCAGGTCATCTGATGAAAAATCCTTATATTTTTTATTATTCATGTCCTTTGTCATTATACAGTGTGGTACAAAAGATGGCTTTAGGTTTTTGGAATTACAAGGATATCATTTTCCACGGTATAAATTATTAATCGGCTCTTGTGTTTTCACAGAATTAACTCACTCCTCGAGTATTTAATATGCTGCAAGCCTATATCATACCATGGAAGATGACTCCATATCCAAGACACAAATGTCACCTTGCTTACTGAGTTTCCATATGTCAACATTTCACAATTTATAAAGAATTATTTTATAAATAGAAATATGATTAACTCCTTTAAAGCTATTTTTGTTGGTATAAAGGATTTGAAAGTTTAGAATGATTATTGAGGTAATTATGATTTGATCACCACTCTATTTTTATCAGCACATCTGCTGTTTGGCAAATGAGGTATCAGATGAGCCTTACTGAGCAACTGTTATGTGGGTATCTGTGACGTGAATGAGCAAATTGATTCGGGATAACTTAGGTCATTTTTATATTAACTGATTGTCAGAGTCAGTCAATATAAAAATTGTCTAAATCTCGCAAATTGATTGAGGATAACAGGTAATTTTTATAGGGACTGGTTGTCAGAAATGATACTTGAGGTACAGAATGAAAATTGGTCATATTACTATGTTAAATGAAAGTGTAGTAGAAAGACATTGTCCAGTTATTTTCCCATATATAATAATGAATAAATAAGAGGACACAGTTTTAAGAATGAAAAGGAATCGCTGTCTAATAGGAAACGTGCTAAGAATCATATCGACCCTCTCTTACCTTATTCTTACTATCAACTTCTCTAATTGAAATTGGTAGCTCCATTTTATAGATGAGGTAGAAAATACAGAAATTTAAGCAAGTTGGCTCTGGCCACATGGCTGGAACTGACAGAAAAGGAGCCTCCGCCCACTCCTTCCCGCTTCATCCACCATGGAGTTCTCAGGACCACAGCACTCCTCATAGGCTCAGTCACGTACCCTCGAGAGAACCATCTGGAAGCTGAAGCTGCTCCATCCCTAAAGGCCTTTAAGAACAGTGTATGCAGCTGTGTGACCTGGTGTATTTCAAGCATCACCTGTGATTTTAAAATGCTGAGCCAAAGGTTCTTTTACATGAAGCCCTGCCCCTCCACAACCCCTCATTTCACATATTTATAAAAGACTCTGCAAGGCTGACGCCAGTGCCAAGTGGTCCACCTGCCCCCTGAATGACTACTAAGGACATTACGATTTTCTCGTAGGATATTTATCTACTTATTCACTCCCTCACTTAACAAATATTTATCAAGTGCCCACTGTGTGCCATCCTGTATACTATGTACAGGAGAGTCAATGTAAAACAAATGCAGTCCCTGCCCTTGAGGAAGCTAATATTCCATGTGGTGAGACAATTCACAAGGGAATGAGTAGACCTTTTATATTGCCCCAGAGTGGCTGCAGGGAAGAGACTAACAGGGGGATCCACTTTAGAACTGTGAATGAGAGTAAATCTCCTAAGAGGAGGCTCCATCTAAGCTGAGACCTGAGGTAGGAAAGGCACTGGCCTACGTGCAGGTACAGGAGATTGCATTCAAGGCAGGCAGGATAGCACGTGTAAAGGTTCAAATACTCTAGGAGCTTGCAGAATGCCAATGTGACTACAGTCAAGAGAAGTGGGGGAGACAAGAATGAAATAAAACGGGCCAGAGAGGGACAGCAGCCAGATCCCCATTGGGTCTCATAGGCCCTAGAAAAGAATTTATTCTGAGTGCAGTGGGGAACCAAGGAAGACTCTTTAAGACTAGGGAGCACCTTATAAGTCATAAAAATATGATTAATATTTTTAAAAGGTCATCTGGCCACTGACTGAAGGATGGATTTGAGTGACAAGAGTAGAAGTAGGCAGACTAGTTAGATTGTTTTAATGGGCTAGGCCAGAGGAAGGGGGTTAAAAAGATGGGAAAAAGCAGATTTGAAATATATAGTAGAAATTGAATAGACATTTTACCTTGAATGAATCATCTGTGTGCATTTTTAAATTTCCATGACTAGCCTCTAAGCCAGGCTATATTCATTTTTGCATCTGTCTGCTTCTCTTCTGCCACAGTCATGTTGAAAATAGAGTTCTCTAAAATCCTTACTTTCCCAGCTTTTGTGTCTACCAGCAAAAGCATTTCCTTCCCAGCAGATAGTAGATATGTGTCACTACCTGTGGAGCCAGAAATGTGCCATCCACATTCGCTATTCTGCCGAAGTCACACCAACTTATGGAATTTTTTAGTGCTTTTTTCAGTTCTTACATCTCATTAAAAATGTATTAGCTGATATATTTCAGAACATAAATATGCTTAATAATGCTTCATTTATTTGAACCTCTCATCTAGGGAAAAACCCTTTCATTGACAATGCCTAAAGTGGTCAATTAAGGGATATTTTCTTATCTCTTATTAGCAGCTGTAGAACTATCAGTGATCTACAATAAGCCTTCCCTTTGCATAACGCGGTTAGAGTTAGCAAAGAGAAAGAAATTATTACAACCCATCTAATAGTTCTAAAATTATTCCAAATGAATGTTGAGATCCTCTTATCTAGAAAACTATTTAAAGTACTTGACCAGTCATACGTCCCAATTATACTTATGTGGACAAACATCCTCAATAAAGATGAGGGCTGTCACATGATGTAGCCATGATTTACAGTTTGAGAGATGACAGAAATAATTTCCAATATGTCACATAGGGTAAACTTACCATTTGTGATTTATTTTCTTTGATTTCAGAATTACCGTCTCTGAAGATGGAAGCCTCAGAATCGTCAATGTGACTAAATCAGATGCTGGGAGTTACACCTGTATAGCCACTAACCATTTTGGAACTGCTAGCAGTACTGGAAACTTGGTAGTAAAAGGTAATAGCTAACCAAATAGCTCATATCAATATATGTGTCCTCATGTCTAATAATGTAATCGATAGAAGGCATCATTCATATTAATATGTACAGATACCACTGTGGTGTTAAATTAATTCATCATGGCAAACATGATGTGATTAATAATTCTTAGAGACCTGTGGGTAATGAATATGATTCAAAGGCTATCTTATTTCAGAATCATCCAATACAATATTGAGAATTACAGCCATTGTACCTATTGTGGTACTGTAAGTAATGTTATCTGCAATCCTTTAATTAAATTTCTTTCAAGTCTCTATAAATTTGAAATTCATGTGTAGGAACACTGTGCTAACACATTAAAAACCCAAGACTCAAATACTATTTTTAGCAAACATTGTTTAAACAATGACATTAGGTGATTTTTTTTTTTTTTGAAAAAGCTGCCCAGGTTATTGAGAGATATGGGTTATGATACTAATAAAGGGTTTTGCTCACCTCTATCCTCTACTATAATCACCCGGCCAATTCTGTCAGTTTTATGGAAATAAAATTTCCCACCTGCTTTAACCTGGGTGTTTTATTGTTTATGATGGAAAACCCTTTATGTTCCTAGCACAGCACCTGACAGGAGGGCTTTTCTAGGACTAGGTAGTAGGAAGGTCGGAAAGCATTAAGAACTGTGAAGGATGAGGTCTTAATTTACATTTCATTTGCATTTCTATCACTTTATATCTTATGGAGTCATAAGAATTTTGAGTTGAAGGGACCTTAGAGATGATCTGACTGAAGAAAGTAAGGGTTGGGAAGGTAAGGGTCAAAGTCACCAATCTCCAAAGAGGGACCTGAACAAAGGAATCCTGATTTTCTATTCTCCTTGTTTTTTTCCACTGTACCAAGAAATTTTTCCTTTCACCCATTTTTCCTATTGCCAGGTAACAGATATAATGGGTCATATCATAATGTTTCCTTTTGCCTATTTGGAGCACCCTCAGTGAAATAAGACAAATGAAATACCCAAAAAGAATATTTGCCTCATTTTTAAGTTAAAGGAAGATAAAAATCACCTAATTATATATTCTGTGTTCACTGGAAGTTGGAAAAGTATTACCATTTTGGGAAGCCTTTGTATCATGAACATATTTGCCTATGCAGATAAAAAACTGGAAGTCCAAATGTTAGAATTAAACTATTTCCGTCTATTATTCACTCAGAAACCAGCCTTGGAGTATAACTGTGTGTTCATTCTCTTTCACGGGGCTAAGGAAAAAGGAGGTAGATAATATTTGCGAAAGAATTTTCCAGCCGGAGGTTTTTGCTAACGTACTGCATAGATATTTCAGTTGCGAAAGGAAACTGAGTCCTCAGGTGGGACCAGGAGGGAATTTCAGGTTTTGGAGCTGGTTAGTGGCAGAGCTGGGACTTGTTAAACATCACCTTTATGGGTTATTTTCGTGTTATGTGGAGATATGAGAGTCTTAGAGAGCAGTCTTAGGTAGTGATTAAGGACACAGGCTGTAGAGTCACAGTTCTGAGCCTGAATCTCATTTCTCCCACTTACTCGTTCTGAGACCTTGTACAGGATAATTAACCTGCTTGGGGATAATAGCAGTGCTGACTTTATAGGGTTATTTTGATGACTAAATAAGATATTCATGTTAAGGACTTAGCATGGTGCCTGACACCAAGGAAATAGTAGTTATTTTATTGTTGTTTTATTGTAATATGCATATATTCTAATTCATATTAAATTAAACAATTATGAAGTTTCTACTCCCAATGTATTAAAATGATTAGCAAAGAGATATGAGGCTGCCACAAAGAAATGATGGAATATCAAAGAAGACTATAAACAACGAAACATAAAACCAAGTATATGCTGTTCAGTATTATTGAAAGTAGGATATTTTTGCATGTAGGCACAGGTTACATCCTGTATTTACTGATCCTTCTTTTAAGCTTTGACTTCCTTGACTCTCAAGATAATTGGCAGAAAAGCAAGCTTTCTATGTACCATCAAACACCCCAGGATAAAACCATTCCCAACCAACCATGCAGTTCCCTGCTGCCCGTCAAAGCTCACAGATACACCAGGGATGAAATATGCCATGGTCTCCTCTTCTCTGTATGGATATACATTTTGCTGAGATAGGAACTTCTACCTATTTTAAGAAACTAAATACTGTATTTCTTGCCTCCTAGTAAACTTTAAACCCATGATTCCCAAGTATGCTAGATGAAATAGTCTTAGGCAGTCCATAGCTGAACTTTTAAAAAATGTTAGTAATTATGTATTACTTTCAATATGTATCAGAAAAACACTAGTTTTCTGTGAATGGTAATGATTTTTTTTGCATGAGCAGGCACTGGGAATCAAACCCGGGTCTCTGGCATGGCAGGCAAGAACTCTGCCACTGAGCCACCGCGGCCCACCCAAACATTTTTTTTTCCCATGGGCAGGCATCTGGAATTGAACCCAGGTCTCCAGCATGGCAGGCAAGAAGTCTGCCTGCTGAGCCACTGTGGCCTGCCCAATGGTAATGATTTTAAAAATCTCTTCTTGATTTAAAGTTTACATTTAAATAAAGAAGTAAATTCATATAAAGGAAAGCATTAAATATTCATTGTTATGAGAGGATGTGTAAAAAATCATGAAGATGTGATATGAAGGATTGAAGTTTGGAAGGCATAATTTAATGACAATTTTTAGTAGAAATTTCATGGACTTTCAGACTTAGATGTGTGACAGAATCAGAGCACCCTGCCTCTGCCGAGAGGTTTGCTGAGGTAGATAGAACACTTTAAATTTCCTTAATAAATTGGGGACAAAGAGAAGGAGGGGCCCAGTGAAATATGAAAAGAGGGAGTCAGAGAGGTCTGTACTGAGACCAGGGGCTCGGTTAGCTCAGTTGCCAGGCTGGCTTATTTGTTTCAAAGTAGAGTTTTTTTTTTTCTGGTGCTCCACTGCGGTCTGTTTCTCCAAAGAGGTCTGCTGAGTCTTATTTTATTATTCTAGGTGAGGTGGGGAGGGGAGGAAGAAAAATGAGCTTTATCTCGCCAATATGTTCACAGAAGTTAACAATCCTGTTACTTTGGGTAAGGTCAGAAGAGATTTGAGAGAACATTTATCTCCCAGTGGTTGGTTCTAACTCCCATTAGCAGTAATGGGAAGTAGGCATGTGTGCAGAGGGAATCCACACCACTGGATCTGGAGACGGACATTATCATAAACCAAGAAATACAATTTAGGAATCTAACCCATAAAGCACCATAAAGGGAGAGAAAACCATCCTGAACTCCCCGTGAACTATGCAGAGTCCTGAAGTGCACATCGAAATGAGGGAACCCTGTATCTTTAATGCAAATGTAACAGTTTAGCCCAATATATGACAAAGCACTGTATTTTAATTCAATTTTGAGATCTACAAAGGGACTAATTTATCAGAGGTGTTCTCTAACCTTAAAATGTCTTGTATTCATTTTGATCTCCTCCTATGAGTAAAACACTTTGAAGGTCAAACATTAGAACATGTTTTCCTAATCTTTTTTTAATAAAATTTCTATCATTAACATTGCTTTTAAAATCCAATTCTCTCCCTTTTTCCCCACCACACATTTTGGAAAGAGGTTGAAGATTGTGGTCAAACACAGGGTCAGCGAGTAGCAAAGGAGACAGGAGACAAATCCACTACACCAGACAGAAAGCTTAAAATAAGTCTCTGGCAAGCAACCATAAAATGGATAAATATTCAGATTATGCATGAGCAGGCTTCCAAACTGCACAATTCTGACAGGTGCCCAGGGGGCTGTTGATTATCATCCCATCATCTGAATTTCTAAATTTTACTGATTTTAGTTTTCAAGCTAGTTTGGGGTTTGGTTTGCTATTTAATTTTAAGCAAAAAACAGCTCTCAAGTCAGACCCCAAAT
This sequence comes from Tamandua tetradactyla, assembly GCF_023851605.1. Taxonomy (NCBI): domain Eukaryota; kingdom Metazoa; phylum Chordata; class Mammalia; order Pilosa; family Myrmecophagidae; genus Tamandua; species Tamandua tetradactyla. The sequence goes on along the minus strand of NC_135341.1, from coordinate 5,108,913 downwards.
CCTAACAGAAAGCATCATATTTGACCTTTAAACAAATATGTACTCCAGCTATCATCAACATCATTAAAAACTTTAAGAAGAGCAGGCTGCATTTACATACAAGATTGTACTTACTGATTCATTTTTGTCTCTATACCAGAGTTCATGTTATACAGTTTTGCATGACAGTGTCTTGGCCGCATGGGTTTCATGTGACACATTCTTTTAAGGAGCAGGCCTAGAAAAGATCAACTTGGAGTATTTGTCTTCGTTGTCGTTCAGCATGAGAACTATGGTAATAGCTATCCAACTTCTAATGATAACCTCTAGGACTCAAAATGCAGTGCTCTAAGCTGTGGATGCTAATACTGGTATCTTCTTGAACTTCATCCATAATGACCATGAGTACCTCTTTAGCTGGTGTTTCTCCTGTACCAAAGAATTTTGTGAATGCCACCTAGGAAGTGAAACTCCACTGTAGTTCTTAAAAGAAATGCAGATTTCCTACGCATCCTCCTCTAAACTGATAAATCTAAATTTCACGGGATAAGTCCTTTAAAAACTAGGTTTTAAAATAAATATTCTCATTGATTCTTATCCCATTGAAGGTTGAGAACATTGCATTTTCAGGGGTTGGCAAACTATGGGCCCCAGGCCAAACCCACCACCTGCTTCTGTATAGCCCTTGAGCTAAAAATGGTTTTTACATGTTTAACTGGTTTAAAAAAAATCAAAAGAATAATTATGTTTTCAGACATGAAAAGTTTATGGAAGTTATATGTCCATAAATAACAATTTAATAGAACAATGCCATGTCATTCGCTTACATATTGACTACGACTGCTTTTGCACTACAACACCAGAGTTAAGTAGTTACAACAGAGACCATCGATTTATATAAATACCTACATAATATCTGTAATTTTGCCTCTTGCCCTGCAAAGCCTAAAGTATTTACTATCCGGCCCTTTACAGAAAAAAAACTTGTCGATCCCTACTTCAGATAACTTTTTCCCTTCCCCAGATAGATGTTGAGAATTTGGTCTAGGTGTAGCTTAGCCAGATTCTGGACAGCTTTTATTGCACCTCATGCTGATATTGCATGCTGGATATATTCTCATGTCCTTGAGTCGGATAACTAGCTGGAACTGATAAGGAGATTTCTTTCCCAGGGCCTTAGCCTTACCTCAGTGTCAAACAAGCTGACTTTAGTACTTGGATATAATTGAAAATCTAGAGGAGAGGCAATGGAATCACAGATTGAGAGAGAGGAAGGAAAGAATTTGGCAGACACTGGAACAGCATGTTCAGTTAGATATTTTCCAGGATTTGAGGAGGTCTCGCTCTGCTGGCACCAGACTATTCCGCCAGAGAGAATCCTAACTCACAAAACACATCAACTGGAGTTTTGCAAAACACTAACTTACTTCCTACAATTCCCATTGTCCCCAGCCTGAATGAGTTAAACTGTTTTACCTTGGTTTGTGTATCTCTCAGGCTGGAAGTTGCCCTTTTACTGATATAATATTTTTTCTTTCAAAGTTGCCCTATATATAAATTTATTCTGATTTAATCTAGAATTTAAAAGATTTCTTGTACTCTCCTGTCTAATTTTTCTTATTCTGTGCACAGGATTTTATAATAAGAAAACAAAATTTGTACTTTAAAATAACTTCGACAGAAAAGAGGTTCTCAGTAGGATTTAACTGGGACTGCCTATGCTCCTAACAAGAAATTATTATATATTCTCTTTCTCTAGCCCAGCAAAATGAAGATGCTTCAGTGGCTTACTGAAATTTTAATTATTTCCTTCATTGCCATCCCACCAAAAATTAATGTTTAGAAGAAAAGATGCCCTCAAATACATATATATAGCAGACAGAAAGAAAACTTTCTTATCAAAGAGTGTTTATAGCATTATTACAATACTCTCTGTAAAATTTTCCCTCTGTTTTAGAATGTAAGACATTGAGAAAGTATCACCCTTTCCATCCGTGGCATGACAGACACAATAATGTAGAGTCTTTTCAGTTGAAACCTTTTTTTTTTCAAAATGAATTTGAAGCAGCCCACATCTTCTATGTAAAATTATTCAGGGCTCTATCCAGATTTACTGGGAATCATTCTGAAATCAGTAACCAGCAATGACGTCTGGCTGCTAACCCACAACAAAAGCTTTTAACATTGGGCCCTTATAACAGAATACATTTCATCCTAATTAGATACCTTCCACTGGAACCAATTATTTCTAGGTAATAATTAAGGGTCTTGCTAATAGGATTAATGCAAATTCTGACCCAAGGCATCTAGGGTAGGTAGGAAAAGTTTGTTGTTGGAAGTGCTAAATGCTAATCAAGATAGGTCTCTGGGGAGAAGAACAAGAACCAGGACATTTCAATACTAGTCCCTGTTAGATCTGAGAAGATATGCCACCATGGAGCTGGCAACAGTTGGCATAGGGAAATCCTAAAGAAAGGTTGGGTAATTGTACCTCTTATTCTTCCTGTGTTCTCAGAGCATGACAGAACCTAAACATCTCTTTCTACCAAGACACGAAGCCAAGGTCTTGATAAGGCAGGGCCTAATTATTTCCCTGACATTCTTGTATCACTAATGAGGACCTCATAGCTTTAGCAAATAGTATGCCTTTAGCAATATCAGTCATGAATAGAAAAATTCTTCTTTTGTCTAATTCTCCCTGCAAAAAGCTTCTCACCTTTTGTGATGCTATGATTTGAGATTATTAAGATGGTATACCATGACAGTCTTCCCGGAATCCATCCTGCCCGTCACTTCTCCATCCTTAGTCTGGAGAGAAAACATAATTCCTTAACTACTGTTTTTCTCTATGCCAACTCTGTTCTTTCATAGGAAAGCTGCCATGCTGAAGGCAATCTTCACGTTCTTGCTTTTGGCATAGATACACATTGTGGGCCAACACGCTTGTGGGAAAATGTCACCCTCACTAGAAATCAGGAAAATGCAAATTTAAGCACCAATGTGGTGTGTTTTTTAACACACAGAATTGACAGAAAATGAACATCTATCAATGCCATTTGTTGATGAGAATGTGAGGAAAATGTTATATACTGTGCATAGGAATTCAAATTGGCATGGACACTGTGGAGAGCAAGTAAAATTTGAAAAATGCCATCTTTATGACCCAGCCATTCCTTTTTTAGGTATTTATACTAGAGATAATTACATATGTCCAAAGGTAAATCTGCACAGATGCTCATTGTATGGTTACTTATAATGACCAAAAATGCACACAACAAATTAAAGGATAATAATAATAAGGTATTTGACATATACACATATATAATTCCATTTAAAATTATTAATAGAAAATACCATAGATTGTTCAGACACAAAAATATATGCACAGCCTAAGTACCAAATCATGATACTATTTATGAGGGAAGGGATCTGGAAGGAGAGTGTGTGAAAGAACTTTAGTTGTTCTGATAGTATTTTATTGGAGTAAATATTAAATGCATATGAATATAGGGAAAAAAGATTGGAGGGTAAATGGAAAAATCTTAAAAGGATGTTAATTCTAGAAGTAGGAATGTGAATATTGATTCGGTTTTTGTGGTTTTATACGTGTGATTTCTCAAAATAAAAATGAAACCCCAGGTCAGAATGTTTCCACATAATCAGGTATTGCAAACAAAACCATCCAGAGAGTGGATCAATTTTCTACATCTTTCTGAGATTTTCTAGAATAGTCACAACTGTCTTACTAGCGATATTTAACCTGTTCAATTCTAGCACTTTCTTTTTTAAATTTTAAAATACTTTCAAATTTACAAGACAGCTACAAAAATAATACAAACCCATACAGAGAACTCAAACATACCACTGTCCCTCCAGATATCCAGATCTACCAATTTTAACATTTTGCCGTGTTTGCAATATCATTCTATCAAATCCATCTAGCCATCTAGCTATGTTCTGAATACTTGAGTATAAGTTGTATACATCATGTTCCTTGAATATTTAATACTACCATGTACATTTCTTGAGAACAAGGATACTCACTTGTGTATCTACCTTAAGGGCAGTTGCCAAGTTCAGGACATTTAAAACTGATATTAAGCTTATAGTCTATATTACAATCTTTTCAATGTCCCAGTAATGTCCTTCCTCTGTTGTTGGATCGGGTCCAGGATTGTGTACTGCATTTGATTGTCATTGTCTCTTTAATTGCTCTTTCTTTTTCTAGTTTTGGAAACATATATACAACATAAGTGTCCCCATCTTAACCACACCCAAGCATACAATTCAGTGAGATTAATCACATTCACTGTGTTCCCTCACTGCCTTTCATTACCAAAACTTCCCCACCCACCCCAACAAAAACTATACCCATTTTGCATTAACTCCTTTCCGCCTGCCCCTCCCCCCCACACTTGGCAACCTGTTCTATGATTCTGTTTCTGTGAACTTACATATTCTTTTCTTTGTAGTTACCATGAAGCTTAAATTTAACATCCGAATATTTTAACTATCTCCTTTGCTTTGATGCCAATTTAACTTAAAAAGTATTCACAACTATGTTCCCATACCCCTCCATCCCTCCACCATTATGTAATTCTTGTCACAAATTACGTGTTTATACATTATGAGTCCCAAAACACTGATTTCTCATTACATTTACACAGTTGCCTTTTAGATCTTGGAGGAAGTAAAAAGTAAAGTTACAAATCAAAAATACAGTAGCACTGGCATTTTTATTTATCTCTACCAGAGACATTTATTTCTTTGTGCAACTTTGATCTATTGTTTACTGTCCTTTCCTTTTTATATGCAGAACTTTCTTCTAGCATCCCTTTTAGAGCTGTTCTACTGGTGAGGAACTGTCTCAGCTTTTATTTATCTGAGAATGTCTTCATCTCTTCCTCATTTTTGAAAGACACTTCTACTGGATATAGAATTCTTACTTGGCAGTTTTTTTACTCTTGGCACTTTAAATATGTCGTCTCACTGCCTTTTCTCCTCCACAGTTTCCAACGAGAAATCAGCACTTAATCTTTTTGAGGCTCCCTTGTATATGACATGCTTTTCTCTTGCAGCTTTCAGAAGTTTCTCTTTGTCTTTGGCATTCAGCAATTTGATGATAAAATACCACAGTATGTGTCCACTTAGGCTTATCCTATTACGAGTGTGTTGAGCACCTTGGGTGTGTGTATTCACATCTTTCATTTTGTGTGGAAAGTTTCAGCTATTATTTTTTTAATACTTTCTGCCTCCTTCTCTTCTCCTTTCTGGACTCCCACACTGCATATATTGGTATGCTCAAGCATCCCACAGGTTCCTCAGCCTCTGTTCACTTTTCTTCATTCTTCAACTGGATGATTTCAGTTTTCTTCTTTTCAAGTTCTCTACTTCCATCTTCTGCCAGCTCCAGTTTGCTGCTGAACCTCAGAAGGAATTCTTATTTTCTGTTACTGTGGTCTTCAGCTCTGTTTGGTTCATTTTCTTATTTTCCATATCTCTATTGATATTCTCTTTATGTTCATCTATCATTTTCCTGATTTAATGTAGATTTTGTCCATGTTTTCCTTTAGCTCTTTGAGCAATTTTAGAATACTTTTTTTTTTAGGGCACTTTTTAAATCTTTGTCTGATACGTCTAAGAATGACTCCTCCTCACTAGTGGCCTCTAATGTTTTAATTTTCTCCTCTGCCTGGGCTATCACTTTCTGTTTCTTAGTATGTTTTATAATCTTTTGTTAAAATTTGGACATTTTGATGTTTTAATGTATCACTGGAATTTAAACTCTGAAGCATCTGTTTCATAAGCTTGTATCCAACCAGTGTTATGACAAAACCTTCCTTAAATGCTAGCAGCTACCAAAAAATAAAGAAAGTACCTTTTCTAGCCTATGCAGATTGACGTATGCACGAGGGCTCTCCTTCAGGGCTTATCCATACAAGGAGTTTGGAAACTAGCCCAAGGACAAAACCTTCCTGATCCTTTCTGTACCTAAGTCTTGTCTTGGACAAGTATTTGTGTCCCTAGGAAATCCCCCATCTGCTTGGTTCCCATATCCCTCTCCCCTACCAAACAGGTTCCCTGCAGTCCCAGGCGCTGCACTGTATGTCCTTCAGCAGCAGTCTCTTGGCCCGACAGCATAACTTGACTGCTCTCCCGGAAGTCAAGAGCGAGTTCCTCAAACCGTGTTCCACATACAGGGCAAGTGCTGGAATTGCAAGTCCCTCAGGCCACCTCCAGACAGACGGGCCAGACACAGGTTCCCAGTAGCACCCCGGGGCTATTCTGCTGCCCCCAGACTGGGTCCAGGGATCTGTACCAGGAGTTTATGCCCTGGGTCCATGTCTAGTCATTGAAGCATCAGGGAGGAACTAGGGAGTTTGCCACAAGATCTTACTTTCCTGAAGTAGCCTTTTTCTTGATTCAGCACTCACCCTAATACTGCAGTCCTTTAACTGTTTCCTGGAACTTTGAAAAAGATACCTCCTTCAATTCTTGCTGGTTTGTTTAAAGCTTCTGGGTGGTGGGGGCGGTAGGCAGTGGACAGAGCCCTGAAGCATCACATTTTGCCATCTTGATGGGGTAGGACCCCCGAATACTTCATATAAGGAAAAAAAATTCTACTATAGAATGAAATGAATGTTTCGTTTTCCTAATGAATACTTATCAATCAGAATAAAGAAAACAAACAAACAAAAAGGCAAACAGAATATGACTCTTTGGCTTCATTAAATGTGAAGCACATAATTAATTTCTTTTCCGGCAATTCAGAGAGACTCGTGTTGTACTGATTCAGTTTAATTGAACTTATTACCACAAGCAGATAATAAGAAGTATATTGAAGATATCCATCTGGCTTGCACTGAAAACCTCACATGTTTCATTCTTCATAGCTGTCATAGGCTATACTAATTGCCTCATTTCAGCTGTTTTACAATCAGTATGATTTAGCTATTAACGTGATAAAACTCTTACTCTAGAGGAAGTTGATATTAAAAAGCATAGATCTCTGACCTACCTCTGCTACCATTCCACTTCTGAACCCATCCCAGCATTATTAAAGTTATATATTTTTGAATGCATAAATAAAAATCCATCTCTTTCTCTTGCATATCTCTTTGGGTTACATCTGTCATCTTGCCACAGAACTACTCCCCTACTGAAGGGAAAACAATGGTTTACATTGAGTTTAAGTTCATAAAATGTTTAAAGCTCGATGTGGTTTGTTTTCAGACTATGGTTTGTTTTCTTTTTTATAATTTCCAAAGCTGAACTGAATTTTAAATGGCTAATTGTACAATAAATAAAGAGGAAAGTAAAATTAAGTATACTTTTATTTTCTCTTTCTAAATCTCTGAGCTTTCTATGTAAACTGGTTTGAAAATGAGGCTTTGTCCTGTGGACTCCTTTTATGTGTTCCTGATCTTTCAGAAGCAGAGGGGTGATTGTGTGTCTATGGGTATGTGTTTTAAATCTTCCAAGTGCTTACATGTAAGAGGTCAGCCCATGGAGGAAGCTAACACTTGGTCCCAACTCTGAAAGTGAAGGCTTGGCCTATTATGAACCCTGAACCAGGAAGGAGATATGTCCAAATAATTCATTCTGTTCTTGGGATCTGTTTTCTGTGCCAGAGGCAGGAGAGATATTGCTCTCCCAAAGGAGCAGTCCCATCAAACCGTGATTGAATTTTTCTAGCTGTCAAAGGCAATCAAATCTAAGAAAGCCACCCAAAAGACCAGGCCTTTAGGTTAAATATAGAATGTGACAATATGAAAGCAAGTTAATTAACATTTCCATCATCTCTCTCTGATTCATTCTAACAAGATCCATTTCTAAAAGGTTAAGAGAGTTGTCTCTTGTATGCATCCATTTGAAAAGCTGAAAGCTTCCTGGTTATGGCAGAGGAAGTGTAGGTAGAACGTTTAGACAACAATGACTCTGTACATGGCCTTCTAGCAGTTTGATAATCAGTGTGCAGAAGTGCAAGACGTGTTATTAAGTGAAGATTAGCAACATCTGCTTTGAAGATTTCCAAAACTAGAAAACATGTCACCTGTTGTCTTAACTCTACTTCTCTTCAGAACTAGAACTGCTTATAAATGTTAGTAAAGCTTGGATTCTCCCTAGAAGAATAGGATCCAAAGGGTCTAATCAGAAGTGCCTTTTCTCCTTATATACTTTCATAAGTGTAGTGTATATCTCTCCAGATACAACGGGTATCCATTTCCATAGGCTTTGCATATGTAATAGGTAAATATGTGAGCAATATGCTATTGCCCTAACAGTTCTTGATGTGTAAGGCAAAATAAATTAAATTATAAAGATCAGGGTAGTTGATGAGGAGACACCCCTCTAAAATATAAGGGAATGTTCAAAAGGTAGAATGTAGCCTTTTTCCTTCCCTCTGGGGCCACCGTGAGACATGAGCCACAAGCATCAGAAGCATCCAAGGGTCTTTTAACAAATGTATCTTCCTGGACCTTACCTCTGACTTGCTGATCCGTAACCTCCAGGGATAGGGTCTGGGAATTTTCACTTTGAACAAAACTCCCAAGGGATACCTGTATAGAGCAGAGCTTGAAACCTAGGAGCTCACAGTCTAGAAGTAGATACAGATCGGGGAAGGAATAGAGCTTTGTTCAAAGTGCAGAAGGAACCCAGTGGAAGGAGTAAAGAACCAATTGGAGGATAAAGGTGGTAATTTAAAAAATCAGAATTAAGTGATGAATGAGAGTTCACAGGTTAAAAAATTAAAGGGAATCCCTGACAGAAGAAAATTATTTCCAGGTGAAAGGCGTGAAAGCTCCCAGGATGTTCAAGAAACAATATAAAATTAAGGTGAGATGAGAGCATATCCATAGATGACATGACGAAATAGCACTGGTCATTTTATAGGAATCATGGAAAGTGGAGAGACAAATGTTTCAATATTTTTTTAATGGGAAGAAAACAGATTCCATAAATTGTAGTTACATGATGATGACACTGTATTCAGGGAAAATTTTATATCTTCTAAGGGAATTTAGAATGTAAAGGAGTGAACTCCAACATAGGGGCTTAAAAATTATTTTTAATTAGGTGATAATCCATGTTATATATAGAAAAATTAGAAAAATAAAATCTCATTCAGAGATAGCCACATAAATATTTTCCTATTTCTTCCAGAATTTTATTTATACATGTATTAAATATGTATCTATCTGTCTTCAGTACTATAAATAAATATCCTTACCACAAAAAAGATCATACTGTACACACAGGTTTGTAAATGTTTATATCTTTCTACTGGCATGGATTTTTTAGTAGGAAAAAAAGACTAGTCCTGTGTTCTTACAAATTTTTTTTTTCTTGCAAATTAAAATAACATCCTCAAGACTCCTTTAAAATGTCTCTATGGACTTACGGAGAACATGGCGGCTTAGTAAGACACGCAGGTCTTAATTCCTCCTCCAGAACAGCTACTAGGGAAGTAGAAACGATACAGAACAGCTCCTGGAGCCACGACAGAGACCAAGAAGACAGCGTACCCCATTCTGGAACGGCTTACTGGCTGGGAGAACGCGCTGCGGTGAGATCGCCGAGGGGCGCGGGCTTCCCCGGGCCGGGGCGGCAGGCGGCCAGAGTCCCTTCCTGCCTCCTTCCCGGGCCGGCTGGGAGAATTGGACAGGCGGTCCCCTCAAGCCGCGGCAGCTGGCGCCCCCCCACCACCACGCGCAGCCCCCCGGACCAGCTGGGAGAATTGGATCGGAGATCCCCAAGCCGCGGAGAACGGTGACCAGGGTCCCTTCCAAACACGTGGCTTCCTGGTCCAGCTGGGAACGGTGGATAGGCATTCTCCCAAGCTGCGGCAGCTGGCACCCCCCGCCACGCTTGGCGCCTCGGACCGGCTGGGAAATTTGGACAGGTGCTCCCCCAAGCCGCTTCGGCTGGCGACCCCCCCCTACAGCAAGAGTTTTCCAAAGTTAAAGGAGCCACAGCATCTTTTACTGCTGGGACCCGCAGACAGATGAGCGCCACGAGCACCACCTTCTGGTCAAGATAAGAAAAACAGAGCCCAGAGATTTCACAGAAAAATCTTTCAACCTGCTGAGTCTCACACCCAGGGAAATCTGATTAAATGCCCAGACGCCAGCAGAAGATAACGGATCACGCTCAGAAAATTGAAGATATGGCCCAGTCAAAGGAACAAACCAATAGTTCAAATGAGATACAGGAGCTGAGACAACTAATGCTGAATATACGAACAGAAATGGAAAACCTCTTCAAAAGCGAAATCGATAAATTGAGGGAGGACATGAAGAAGACATGGGCTGAACAAAAAGAAGAAATAGAAAAACTGAAAAAACAAATCACAGAACTTGTGGGAGTGAAGGACAAAGTAGAAAAGCTGGAAAAAACAATGGATACCTACAATGGTAGATTTAAAGAGACAGAAGCTAGAATTAGTGAATTGGAGGATGGAACATCTGAATTCCAAAAAGAAACAAAAACTATCGGGAAAAGAATGGAAACATTTGAACAGGGGATCAGGGAACTGAATGACAATATGAAGTGCACAAATATACGTGTTGTGGGTGTCCCAGAAGGAGAAGAGAAGGGAAAAGGAGGAGAAAAACTAATGGAAGAAATTATCACTGAAAATTTCCCAACTCTTATGAAAGACCTAAAATTACAGATCCAAGAAGGGCAGCACACCCCAAAGAGAATAGACCAAAATAGGCGTTCTCCAAGACACTTACTAGTTAGAATGTCAGAGGTCAAAGAGAAAGAGAGGATCTTGAAAGCAGCAAGAGAAAAACAATCCATCACATACAAGGAAAACCCAATAAGACTATGTGTAGATTTCTCAGCAGAAACCATGGAAGCTAGAAGACAGTGGGATGATATATTTAAATTACTAAAAGAGAAAAACTGCCAACCAAGACTTCTATATCCAGCAAAATTGTCCTTCAAAAATGAGGGAGAAATTAAAACATTCTCAGACAAAAAGTCACTGAGAGAATTTGTGACCAAGAGACCAGCTCTGCAAGAAATACTAAAGGGAGCACTAGAGTCAGATACAAAAAGACAGAAGAGAGAGGTATGGAGAAGAGTGTAGAAAGAAGGAAAGTCAGATATGATATATATAATACAAAAGGCAAAATGGTAGAGGAAAATATTATCCAAACAGTAATAACTCTAAATGTTAATGGACTGAATTCCCCAATCAAAAGACATAGAATGGCAGAATGGATTAAAAAACAGGATACTTCTATATGCTGTCTACAGGAAACACATCTTAGACCCAAAGATAAACATAGATTGAAAGTGAAAGGTTGGGAAAAGATATTTCATGCAAATAACAACCAGAAAAGAGCAGGAGTAGCTATACTAATATCCAACAAATTAGACTTCAAATGTAAAACAGTTAAAAGAGACAAAGAAGGACACTATCTACTAATAAAAGGAACAATTAAACAAGAAGACATAACAATCATAAATATTTATGCACCGAACCAGAAGGCCCCAAAATACCTGAGGAATACACTGCAAACACTGAAAAGGGAAATAGACACATATACCATAATAGTTGGAGACTTCAATTCACCACTCTCATCAATGGACATAACATCTAGACAGAGGATCAATAAAGAAATAGAGAATCTGAATATTACAATAAATGAGCTAGACTTAACAGACATTTATAGGACATAACATCCCACAACAGCAGGAAAAACCTTTTTCTCAAGTGCTCATGGATCATTCTCAAAGATAGACCATATGCTGGGTCACAAAGCAAGTCTTAACAAATTTAAAAAGATTGAAATCATACACAACACTTTCTCGGATCATAAAGGAATGAAGTTGGAAATCAATAATAGGCGGAGTGCCAGAAAATTCACAAATACATGGAGGCTCAACAACACACTCTTAAACAACGAGTGGGTCAAAGAAGAAATTACAAGAGAAATTAGTAAATACCTCGAGGCGAATGAAAATGAAAACACAACATATCAAAACCTATGGGACACAGCAAAGGAACTGCTAAGAGGGAAATTTATTGCCCTAAATGCCTATATCAGAAAAGAAGAAAAGGCAAAAATTCAGGAATTAACTGTCCACTTGGAAGAACTGGAGAAAGAACAGCAAACTAACCCCAAAGCAAGCAAAAGGAAAGAAATAACAAAGATTAGAGCAGAAATAAATGAAATTGAAAACATGAAAACAATAGAGAAAATCAATAAGATGAGAGGTTGGTTCTATGAGAAAATCAATAAGATTGATGGGCCCTTAGCAAGACTGACAAAAAGAAGAAGAGAGAGGATGCAAATAAATAAGATCAGAAATGGAAGAGGAGACATAACCACTGACCTCACAGAAATAAAGGAGGTAATAACAGGGTACTACGAACAACTTTACGCTAATAAATACAACAATTTAGAGGAAATGGACGGGTTCCTGGAAAGACATGAACAACCAACTTTGACTCAAGAAGGAATAGATGACCTCAGCAAACCAATCACAAGTAAAGAAATTGAATCAGTCATTCAAAAGCTTCCTAAAAAGAAAAGTCCAGGACCAGACGGCTTCACATGTGAATTCTATCAAACATTCCATAAAGAATTAGTACCAACTCTCCTCAAACTCTTCAAAAAAATCGAAGTGGAGGGAAAGCTACCTAATTCATTCTATGAAGCCAACATCACCCTCATACCCAAACCAGGCAAAGATATTACAAAAAAAGAAAACTACGGACCAATCTCTCTAATGAATATAGATGCAAAAATCCTCAACAAAATTCTAGCAAATCGAATCCAGCAACACATTAAAAGAATTATACATCATGACCAAGTAGGATTCATCCCAGGTATGCAAGGATGGTTCAACATAAGAAAATCAATTAATGTAATACACCATATCAACAAATCAAAGCAGAAAAATCACATGATCATCTCAATTGATGCAGAGAAGGCATTTGACAAGATTCAACATCCTTTCCTGTTGAAAACACTTCAAAACATAGGAATACAAGGGAACTTCCTTAAAATGATAGAGGGAATATATGAAAAACCCACAGCTAATATCATCCTCAATGGGGAAAAATTGAAAACTTTCCCCCTAAGATCAGGAACAAGACAAGGATGTCCATTATCACCTCTGTTATTCAACATCATGTTGGAGGTTCTAGCCAGAGCAATTAGACAATAAAAAGAAATACAAGCAATCAAAATTGGAAAGGAAGAAGTAAAACTATCACTGTTTGCAGACGATATGATACTATACGTCGAAAACCCGGAAAAATCCACAACAAAACTACTAGAGCTAATAAATGTGTACAGCAAAGTAGCAGGTTTACAAGATCAACATTCAAAAATCTGTAGCATTTCTATACACTAGTGATGAACAAGCTGAGGGGGAAATCAAGAAACGAATCCCATTTACAATTGCAACTAAAAGAATAAAGTACTCAGGAATAAATTTAACTAAAGAGACAAAAAATCTATACAAAGAAAACTACAAAAAACTGTTAAAAGAAATCACAGAAGACCTAAATAGATGGAAGGGCATACCGTGTTCATGGATTGGAAGACTAAATATAGTTAAGATGTCAATCCTACCTAAATTGATTTACAGATTCAATGCAATACCAATCAAAATCCCAACAACCTATTTTTCGGAAATAGAAAAACCAATAAGCAAATTTATCTGGAAGGGCAGGGTGCCCCGAATTGCTAAAAGTATCTTGAGGAAAAAAAACCAAGCTGGAGGTCTCACGCTGCCGGACTTTAAGGCATATTATGAAGCCACAGTGGTCAAAACAGCATGGTATTGGCATAAAGATAGATATATCGACCAATGGAATTGAATAGAGTGCTCAGATATAGACCCTCTCATCTATGGACATTTGATCTTTGATAAGGCAGTCAAGCCAACTCACCTGGGACAGAACAGTCTCTTCAATAAATGGTGCCTAGAGAACTGGATATCCATATGCAAAAGAATGAAAGAGGACCCGTATCTCACGCCCTATACAAAAGTTAACTTAAAATGGATGAAAGATCTAAACATTAGGTCAAAGACCATAAAACAGTTAGAGGAAAATGTAGGGAGATATCTTATGAAACTTACAATTGGAAGTGGTTTTATGGACCTTAAACCTAAAGCAAGAGCACTGAAGAAAGAAAGAAATAAATGGGAGCGCCTCAAAATTAAACACTTTTGTGCATCAAAGAACTTCATCAAGAAAGTAGAAAGACAGCCTACACAATGGGAGATAATATTTGGAAACAACATATCAGATAAAGGTCTAGTATCCAGGATTTATAAAGAGATTGTCCAACTCAACAACAAAAAGACAGCCAACCCAATTACAAAATGGGAAAAAGACTTGAACAGACACCTCTCAGAAGAAGAAATACAAATGGCCAAAAGGCACATGAAGACATGCTCAATGTCCCTGGCCATTAGAGAAATGCAAATCAAAACCACAATGAGATATCATCTCACACCCACCAGAATGGCCATTATCAACAAAACAGAAAATGACAAGTGCTGGAGAGGATGTGGAGAAAGAGGCACACTTATCCACTGCTGGTGGGAATGTCAAATGGTGCAACCACTGTGGAAAGCAGTTTGGCGGTTCCTCAAAAAGCTGAATATAGAATTGCCATACGACCCAGCAATACCATTGTTGGGTATCTACTCAAAGGACTTAAGGGAAAGACACAAATGGACATTTGCACACCAATGTTTATAGCAGCGTTATTTACAATTGCAAAGAGATGGAAACAGCCAAAATGTCCATCAACAGACAAGTGGCTAAACAAACTGTGGTATATACATACGATGGAATATTATGCAGCTTTAAGACAGAATAAACTTATGAAGCATGTAATAACATGGATGGACCTAGAGAACATTATGCTGAGTGAGTCCAGCCAGAAACTAAAGGACAAATACTGTATGGTCCCAATGATGTGAACCGACATTCGAGAATAAACTTGGAATATGTCATTGATAACAGAGACCAGCAGGAGTTAGAAACAGGGTAAGATAATGGGTAATTGGAGCTGAAGGGATACAGATTGTGCAACAGAACTAGATACAAAAACTCAAAAATGGACAGCACAGTAATACCTAATTGTAAAGTAATCATGTTAAAACACTGAATGAAGCTGCATCTGAGCTATAGGTTTTGTTTTTGTTTGTCTGTTTGTTTGTTTGTTTGTGTCTTTTTTTCTTTTTCTTTTTCTTTTTTTACTATTATTATTATTTTTATTTTTTTCTCTATATTAACATTCTATATCTTTTTCTGTTGTTTTGCTAGTTCTTTTCCTAAATCGATGCAAATGTACTAAGAAATGATGATCATGCATCTATGTGATGATGTTAAGAATTACTGATTGCATATGTAGAATGGAATGATTTCTAAATGTTGTGTTAATTTCTTTTTTTTCTTTAATTAATAAAAAAAAATGTCTCTGTGGACAAGATAGGGAGATGAGGCTGGGAGGAGTGGTCACAATGCCCTCACCCCATTAGAAGAGGAAAAAATAAGTTGTATACAGGGTAACAGAATAGAAAATAATTTTAGAATCCATGGAACTGCACTACACAGTGAACCCTAAGTTAAACCATGTGCTATAGTTAATAGTACAATTATAAAAATGAAAAAAAAGTAATTTCATCACTTTTAACAATATTCCACACAATACAAGGTGTTAATATTAACGTGGTATTTAGGAATTTTGTACTTTATACATGATTGTTCTGTAAACCTAAAACTGCTTTCATAAGGAAAAAAATGCACATGCAAAAATGTCTCACCCCAAAAGTGCTGATTAGGAGATTAATGTCAACCTGGGAGATTCTTAAGTATCCCTCTGATCTCTTTTCTCAACATTTTCCTACTGAAATTTCTTAGCATTGGCACATAACATTACTACTGATATACTGAGTAGATTTTCTGATCACACAAATCATTGGGGAATGGATTAAATGATAGAATCAGTGTTCAAAGTTACCTTGAAAAGATAACTATATGAACCCAGTATAACAGGATTAATTTTAATAGGGGCAAATATAAGCCTTGCTCTTGACCTCAAAAATCAGGATGACGGAACCAAATGTTAGATTTAGGCCATGGATTAAAGGTCTTAGCTGCCTGGGAGGGAGATCAGTGATGGCCAACAATAGCATATGCCTTCGATGAAAAGGAAATTAAATCTTAAACTTAATAGAATGTCCAAAACAAGAAACAAGTAGCACTGATGGAAATACAGCTGGAGGATTGTGTCTTTATTTTCAGACAGATATTTTAATTTAAAACCAACCTAGCGGATAGCAACTTGGATCGTAATATTAGGAACAATTGAAGAAACTGAGGCTGGTTAAGCCAAAGAGGAAAACACAGAGGGTAGAAGGGGAGATGGGCAATGTTATCAAACATTTGAAGAGCCGTCAAATTCCATGTTACATCAATGTGTGGTGCAGAAAAGATGGAGGGTAACTGTTGGAGCACAAGTTGTTGTCTGTGTTGAACAATTAGAGATTACAAAAACTGGATGTGGTGATTTTTCTGTGTCAATGACGTTTAGTTCCAGAATGAGGAGCTCTGGGGGAAACATTGCGGAAGAAAGTTATATGTGAGATGGGTGAGCAGTGTGTCATCTCGGTGGACTCTAAGGAGCATTTTCTTTCATCGTAGCATTATCAGTGCTCTCAGAGCTTACACTGAACAAATGTTGACCCATATATCCCTCTCAACTCTAGAATGTTATTATTCTATAATTTATGTTTTGAAAACTTATGGTCAGACTTAGTCCTTTCCTACCTTGAGCAAAAGGTGTACCCCGAGGTTGAATTTTGTTTTATTGCAGTCTTTCTTTTTTTTCCCCATGTGAATTAACCAGTAATGAAATGTGGGTTGAAAAAGTTATTCAGCTGTTGATAAGTAATATATTCTTAAAATAGAGTCTGAAAAAATTTTCTTTTCTATTTAATCATATGTTGGAGTGTGAGGAAGTTTATAAACAATATCCTGTTCAGTACCCGAGTTTTGAACCAATTGAGAGACAAGATAAGGTAGTCAGACCAATGACAATAAAGATATCATCTTGTTACTTATAAAGTTGATAAAGTGATGAAGAAGAATATGCTTAGCGGGGTCCTAATACTTCCTAACCCCACATTAGACTTGCATCACTGTACAACCTCAGGTTTCTCCTACTGTAAAACTTACAGAATGGAGAATCAACCCAGTATGTGTGCTTCCTTTGAGCATCTGCCTTCCAGGAGAAAGAACAGCATTGAACCAAAAATGTTTAAAGTTTTCCCCCAAACTCGACATCAGATAGAAGAAAATGAGGTGAGGGGAGATGAGTGTTTATAAACCAAAGGTTTAATCTTAAATTTAATAAGATTTAAACCAAAGGTTGCAAACTGGTCCATCATTTGCCTAAATTTGAGTTGGACCCACTGATTTGTTTTCTGGCTGTCAAAGTAGACAAATCAGATTCAAATCCCAGAACTTAAAATTTTTGAATTGGAATACCTTTAGGTAGAGGACATGATTTCTCTAAATTGACCTCAAATCTCATTATTCTTTATTGTCTTAGATCTCCAAATCACACATTTATGATACGGCCAAGCCTTTGTAAGCATTTAATATGCAGTTATTAAATGTGTCTCATCACTTGTGCAAAAGGCAGCCTTTGATTATCTCCAATTATTAAGTAGCTTTAAATTGGCCATGATAGGGATATGAGAAGAAAACTGGAGAAGGGAATCTTCCAATCTATTTACAGTTCTGTCCACGATGCTACACTGAATCTGCATTTCACTCTCATGTCTATTCCAGGAGGTTATCAATAGAAATAGAAACTCAGTTATCTGAATGGACATGGTCTTCTCAGGAGCAGCCAGTGGTTAATTGGGACAAGAAAACACAAGTCATTATCTATAAGAAATCAGAAGCAAATTGAAGCAGGTTGTCACCTCTCACCAGGAAACAAATTAGTCCTGTCTTTAAGTTTCTCTAGTTGCTGGCTGGGAATTCTTGTCAACTACCAAAGAAATAGGGAAGGGTGTGGGTTAATGGCACTAAAATAGTGGTTTTGAAATACCCATAAACCCATTTTACCATTTTTATGAATATTTCTCATTGATTTGACCTATTAGATTTTAATGACTAAATTTGTGCTAATTCTTCAGCTTCAGAAAATCAGGTGCCATCTTTCAGCAGAAATCATTACTGTACCCATCTGTTTAGGGAAATTTCTGTGTATAAAAGAAAAGCCATAAATTATAGACAAAATAGCTCTTTCCCTTGGCTAACTTATCTTCGTGGACTCCCTGCTAGCCTGGGAAGGATATAGTTCAGCTTTAGTACAGAAGAGTGAGAGAGAAATAATAAAACAGTTGACAGCATGCTGGGTTATAAAGGTTGTGAACAGTATAAAACTTGGGCGGATTTGACCTACTTTTTCTTAGATTTATGAATATGGGAATTATTGCAGTCTGGTAGAAACAGCCCTGAACTGACTTCCTGTACACCTGGGTTCTGATTCCAGTTTCCTCACCTGTAAAGGGAAGAGCCCTGAATAGAGACATTTAAGGATGCTTCCAGCTTTAAAATTCTGTTATTTGATAGAGAAGTACTTATTTGGAATAAAGCATTAAAACATTCTAATTTCAAATTCCTTTTTCACTCAGTAACAATGACAAAAAAAATCTATCCAGAAATATTCTAAGGGTTAGCTCCCTAGAGGTAATGGAATGAACTCTTTCATGTGCTGGAGATTTGCATTGTATGAACATTTACCATAAATGAATTCACTAAATGTTCACTGAAGGAAAAAGAGAGAGAGAATACCATTGAAATTGTAATTTTAGCGACTGTTCCATCTAGAAATGGCCATGAGATAAGGATCTGAAAGCATACCTGGCTCACTTTGCCTCAGTTTCCATATAACTCTTAAAATGTGATCATCTTGCCACACTGAAGGGGATTCCAGTGTTTGAAGGTATGCTGATTTTATGCCATATGCCACCAAACACAAGCCAGCCACTTCAGCTAGCACACAGCCAGAAAAAGAGCTGGAGAGAAAACTGGCCGACTTGATTCCAAGGTGAAACCTTCCTAAAGGATTTTTAAGAGTAATTTTAAGTATATGAAATTTTTCTTTTGCATATTGACCTTAAAACTGAGCCCTGTATAGTTCTATCAGAAAGTAATGAATACTTGTACTTGAATATTCATAGCAGCATTACTTATAGAAGCCAAAAAGTAGAAAAAACCCAAATATTCATCAACTGATAAATGGAAAAACAAAATGTGATATATCCATATAGTGGAATATTAGTCAGAAGTAATGAGCATTGGAGTAGTGATACATAACACAACATGGAAGGACCTAGAAAACATGATGCTAAGTGAAAGAAGCCAGATTCAAAAGATCATTTATTACATGACTCCATTTATATTAAATGTTAAAATAGGCAAATCCATGGAGAAAGAAAGTAGATTTGTGTTTGTCAAGGCCTAGAAGGAGGGGAGAAATGGGACTGAGTCCCAAAAGGTATGAGGTTTCATTTTGGAATGGTATAAATGTTCTGGAATTAGATAGCAGTGATGGTTGCAACCCAGTAAATATACTAAAAACTACTGAAATGTAGACTTCAAAATGACGAATCTTTTAGCTTTCTTTTTTTATTGACATATATTATATATTCACATACCATGTAATCATCCCAATTGTACAATCAGTGGTTCACAATGTCATCATATAGCAGTACATTTTTCATCACAAAGGACTTTTATTGTGTGTAAAAAAAACATATATACAAAAAAGCAATAAATTTCAAAGCACATCACAACAATTAGTTGTGAAATAGATTTCAGACTTTGGTATGGGTTGCAATTCCACAATTTTACGTTTTTACTTCTAGCTGCTCTAAGATACTGGAGACAAAGAAATATCAATATGATATTCAATCATATTCAGCAATCATACACATTTGTTAAACCCTACCTTCTCTGTATAACTCCACCATCACCTTTGATCTTTCTCCCACTCTTTAGGGTTATTTGTGCTATGCCCATTCTGAGTTTTTCATGTTGGAGGAGGCTACCGATAATATGGGATAGGGGGATGGAACAAGCTAATATTCTGGAGAGGCTGTCCTCTCTAGGTTTCAGGTCTTACCTGGTCCAGGGACCCATCCGGAGGTTGTAGGTTTCTGGAAAGTGACACTAGTGCATGGAGCCTTTATAGAATCTTAAATAATACCCCAGGTTTTCTTTAGAATTTAATAGCAGCCTCTCTTAGAGAAGTTAGATGGTATCTCATTATAGTCTTGATCTGCATTTCCCTTATAGCTAATGAAAATGAGCATCTCTTCATGTGCTTTTTGCCATCTGTATTTGCTCTTCAGAAAAATGCCTAATAATGAATTTTAAAATTAATAAAAATGTAAATATATAAATAATGATCTGTGTTATATACCTAAAAAAAAGAAAAGTTAGAGAAGGAAATTAATGGAGCAAATTTCCCAGCTATGATATGCTGGAATTGTATAATTCTTAGAGCTTGACACATCCGTAAGGATCACCATCTCTGTGGCTCTCAGTTACTTTGTCTTCTCTAATTCTGCTTCAACTGAGATGACAGCCTTCACCTCTACTCCTGGAAGATACTGTAGGAAAACAGTCCCACCATCAGTCTTGTATTCACTGTAGCTCTACAGAATCTTGGCTTCTTTCATCTCTATTCCAGTGACACTGACAGATTTTAAGCACATATAAAATATCTGGATAAAAGAGTTCCCTGATGAATCCAATATAGTCCACCTGTTCCCTTCTCTTTTAGTATGTTATAGGGGAAAGAATGCAGGCTTTAAAGATAGACAAATCAAGTTCAAATTCCAACATCACCACTTACAAGCGCCCCAAAGTGAACTTATAAACTGGGTGTAACAAAACCTTTTTTTGTAAGATTGTTGAGAACACTAAATTTGACAATGTATTACCATTAATTAGAACATATCAGCACTCAGTACATATTTATTCCCTTCCCTTTTTGACCACTCTTCACAGCCTACCGATTGTAAGCTTCAGCATCTAGCCTACTGACCACATTCTCCAAACATGTTGCTAAGCACATATAAAATATCTGGATAGAAGAGTTCTCTGATGAATCCAGTATAGTCCACCTGTTCCCTTCTATTTTAGTATATTATAGGGGAAAGAATGCAGGCTTTAAAGGTAGACAAATCAAGTTCAAACCAAATTGCATACTTGGTTTCATGAAATAAGTTTTTCTGCATGGTTGGCTCTGTCCTTTCCTGTCAGCTAGCTCTGGCTCATCCTCCTGAATGCTCTCTTTCATTTGGTCACATCACCACACATTCAATCATTCCTTATTTTGAACCTGGGAGCCATCCCTGATACTACCTTGGTAGTGCTCCCATTTTACTCTGTGGACATATCTCACGTCACACTTACCGCATTTGGAATGATCTATTTATGAATCCTACTTGGTTGTTGCTCATTTTTGAATCCCTGATGCTCAGCATAAAGTTCAATACATTTTGGTGAATCAATGAGCAAATGAGATATAATTCATTTCATTTATGACTTAGTAATTTCCAGCCAATTGACAGCCATTCCCTGGGATGTCCATAACTCTTTTTAAAATTTATTGTGTTTATTTTCACAATATAATGAATGTCTGTGAACTCATGCTCAACTTGAAAACTGGAAAATTGCTAGAAACCTATCACTATTCATATGCTCCTATCTTAATCCATCCCTCAATCATATCCTTCCTTACACTTTTGACTAACTTTTAATATCTCTCAGATCCATGTCCTTTGAGTCTCATAGACAAACTGTACTGACAGGTTTGTTCAAAAGTTATGCTTGGGCTGTTTTTAGAAATTCTATCTCATCTGCTGTAATGATTAAATGTATTCAAATAAAAGAAGGGAGAAATCAATAATTCACAGAAAAATAATAAGCTGCTTTGGGGGGGGTTAAATACTTTTTATCATCACAGTTGACTTTTTTCCTTCTTTTTGTGAACAATAACATATATATAAAAAAGCTATAAATTTCAAAGCACAGCATGACAACTGGTCATAGAACATATTTCAGACTTTGACATGGGTTACAATTTCACAATTTTAGGTTTTTACTTCTAGCTGCTCTAATATACTGGAGAATAAAAGAGATATCAATTTAATGGTTCAGCATTCATATTAATTTGTTAAGTCCTATCTTCCATATATAATTCCACCATCACCTTTGATCTTTCCATAACTCTCTTTGGGGTTGTTTGGGCTATGATAAGTCTAAATTTTTGATAATGGAAGGGTCTGTCACTAATATGAGGTAGGGAGATGGAACTCTCTGATGTTCTGGAGAGGCTGGGCTAGGTTTCAGGACTTATCTGGACCAGAACCCATCTGGAGATTGTAGGTTTCTGAAAAGTTACTCTAGTGCCTGGAACCCTTGTGGAATCTTATATATTGTCCTAGATGTTCTTTAGGATTGCTGGAATGGTCCTGGTTGGGGGTTGGCGGGTTATGAAACTTGCATAAGCAACCTCCAGAGCAGCTTCTCCACTCTATTTGAACTCTCTCTGCCACTGATACTTTATTAATTACACTTCTTTTCCCCCTTTTGGTCAGGATGTAATTGTTGATCCCACGGTGCCAAGGTCTGAATTTATCCCTGGGGGGTCCTTTTGTATGTCCCCAGGGAGACTTTCACCCCTGAATGTCATATCCCATGTAGGAGGGAGGGCAATGATTTCACTTGTAGAGTTTGGCTTAGAGAGACTGAGGCCATATCTGAGCAACAACAGAGGTCCTCCAGAAGTAACTCTTAGGCATGCCTATAGGTAGTCTAAGCTTCTCTACCACCTACATGAGCTTCACAAGAGTAAGCCTCATGATTGAGGGCATGGCCTATTGATTAATAAGCTACTTTAATGTTACGGAGTGGGGCATCTTGTCTGAGTGGGGCAAATAGAAAAAGGTATTATTTTCCCCATTTTATAGATGAGGAAACTGAGGCTCAGAAAGGTAATGTGGCGTGTTCCAGGCTACCAACTTAATACATAGCAATCCTAAGATCAAAATCTAAGCCTTCAAACTAAGTGTCTGATACCGTTTCCATTAGGTGCTACCATCTCTGACACTTTGAGATAGATGAGCACACAAATCAGAATAAAAATGGTGACTACCTCCAGAAGATGTGGAGAAGATTAAATGAAAACCTGCATTTAAGAGTTCAGTATAGCATCTTTCCATAAGGGGAGCATATATTATTAGGTAGTGTTATTATAGTATAGATTAGTAATTCAAAGTGTAAAGTCTCTAGAAAATCATCTGCAAAATCCCTTAATTCAGCCCTTTATGGCCTGTAGCTATGGGTAGCAGAGCTTATTATGTCACTGGGTTCATTGAGTACCTGGAGGCCATGTATGTGACACAGGAGGATTATAGCTGATGTATTGGGCTCTGGATAATGTAAATCCCACCAGCTATGTTGGCCAAGGCAAGCCTCAAGTACTATAGTAGAAGTACAGACTTCACTTACACTTAAATAACCTTAATGCTGGCCTAGCCTGTGTGTCCTTAGCCAAAATATGTAATCTCTCTGAGCCTCACTTTCTTCATCTAGAAAATGAGGCACAGCATGAGAATGATGTGGAGTTCTGTTTCATTTTACTTATGTGTTCATATGTTTGTTTATCTATTTTTCACCTGTTCTTTAGTTAAAATGGGCTAGGATGATGCAGATACCTCCAGAAATCGACTGTATTCGTATGTGTGTTCTTCTCCTTGCTTTCATATTATTACATTCATAACATATTATGAGATATTCGGATAATTTTTCTCTATATTTTTAAACTCCCCTCTTACCACCCACTACCTAACTCATTTTTGGGGCTCATTGCTTCACATGCCTTCAGATCTCAACTCATATCTCCTTCAGAAATCTTCTCTTGTCATCTTATCAGATATTTCTTCCTATTTTTTTCTACCACAGAACCCTGTTCATTTCTTTCATAGCACTTTCATAATCTATACATATATTTTGTTTTTGTTTACTTGTGCATAGTTGTCACCCCAAGTAGATAAGCTTCATGAGAGTCAGGCAGACCTGTACCCACAGTCTCTAGCACATGCGTTGCACATAGAAGATTCTCTTTAATATCTCTTGAGAGAATGAATGAAAACACCCCAGAACCAGGTCTCCTTTTGCAGTGTTGTTTTCATTTTGTAGGCTGCTCAAGCAAATGTGGTATACAGGGATGGCTTTAACAGTGGTAATTTAACAACTCACATCATCAAGGCAATTCTTTCTCCCCAAAGGCTGTGGTGCTCTCGGGCTGGCTGCTGCTGATCCTTGGTCCTTAGCTGCTCACATGGCCCAGCACATGGTGTTATCTCCAGATGTCTCCATTCTCTTCTGAGTTCCATTGATACTTAGCTTCTGGCTGCTCGTTCTGTGACTTTCTCTATGTTTGACTTTCAGTCCACTTATAAAGGACTGTAGTAATAGGATTAAGACCCATCCTGATTAAGGTACCCACCTGCTTTTCTAGGGTACATCCATCTATAAACCACCAGAAGTGTGTCAGAATCATATGATAGTTCTCACAGTTGATTCATAAATTTCTGTTCCAACTAGAAGTTCTTTTGACATCCCGCCCTTTCTTTTTTTATGTTAACTTTCAGCACTCCTTTAATTTTTAATGCAATTTTATTGAGATATTTTCACACACCACATAATCATCCAAAGTGTACAATCAATGGGTCACAGTATCATCACATAGTTGTGCATTCATCACCAGAATTGATTTTTGAACATTTTCATTACTCCAAAATGAAAAATACATATAAGAATAAAAATGAGAAAAAAAAAACACCCAAAACATCCCATGCTCCTTATACACTCCACTATTATTTAATTTTTACTCATCTTTCAATAGATTGGATAAAGGGAGTATTAGCCACAATGTTTTCACAATCACATGGTAATACCATAAAAGCTATATAGTTATAAAATCATCTTCAAGAATCAAGGCTACTGAAATACAATTCAACAGTTTCAGGTATTTCCTTCTAACTATTCTAATACACTAAAAACTGAAAAGGGATGTCTATGTACTGCATAAGAACAACCTCCAGAATGACATCTTGACTCTATTTGAAATCTTTCAGTTTCATTTCTCTTGCCCCTTTCAGTCAAGAAGTCTTCCTCAATCCCATGATGGATGTAACTTGGCTCATCCCCGTGAGTCATGTCCCACATAGGAGGGAGGGCCATGAGTTTACCTGCTGAGATGGCTTAGAGAGAAAGGCTACATCTGAGCAACAGAAGAGTTTCTCTGGGGGTGACTCTTAGGCGTAATTATAAGTAGGCTTTAGCATCTCCTTTGCAGGAATAAGTTTCATAAGGGTACGTCCCAAGATTGAGGGATCAGCCTATTAAATTGGTAGTCCCCAGTGCTTGCAAGAATATCAGGAATTTCCTAGATAGGGCAGTTAAATGTTTCCACATTTTTCCCCAGTCCCTCAAGGGCAGCCCCTTCTTTTTACAGAGGAAAGCAAAAAGGAGAAATTACATATTCAAGCAAAGGCCCAATCAAATGAGCCCCTTCACTATACCACATTGCCTCCCAAAGGAGATTTGGACGTTCTTGTTATTAAAGTAACTGCTAAGCAAATTAATGAGAAACAAACCAGAGAAAAATAGAGGTTCTTGGGGTGGGGGATACAGTGAAAGGAATATGGACTTAGATGTCTGATAGGCCTGATTTCATATACCAATTCTGATCCCTCTTAGCAGCTCTATACCCGGGAAAAATCAAACTCCAGGAGTTTGTTTCTTGCTCTATGAAATTGGAAGTCCTAACTGTTGGGAGAATCAGAAGTCTCTATGTAAACTACCTAATAGCCCCTGGCATTTAGTAGGTACTTTTGAATTGTAGTCAGTTATCGATGTGCTTCTATGCCTTTTACTACCTGTGCCAGTTTGAAAGGATCATGTACCCTAAAAAAGCCATGTTTTAATACTAATCCATCTCGTGGATATCCTATTCAGTACTGTAGGTTGGAGACTCGACTAGATTATCTTCACAGACATGTGACTCACCCATTTGTGGGTATTAACCTTTGATTAGAGGGAGCTGTGACTCCTATCAATTCCAGGGGCCTTGATTAGTTTGTGGGAATCCTTTAAAAGAGGAAACATTTTGGAAAAAGCACAATAGCCACAAGAGAGCCACAAGAGTACACACAGCCAGAGACCTTTGGAGATGACGAAGGAAAATGCTCCCCCGGGGAGCTTCATGAAACAAGAAGCCTGAAAAGAAAGCTAGTTCACCTTGTGTCTTTGCAGTTGAGAGAGAAACCCTGAACTGCATCAACCTTTCTTGAGTGAAGGTAACCTCTTGTTGATGCCTTAATTTGGATATTTTTATGGACTGGCTTTACCTGGGACATTTTCACGGCCTTAGAACTGTAAACTTGCAACTTAATAAATTCCCCCTTTTAAAAGTCGTTCTGTTTCTCTTATGTCACATTCTGGCAGCTAGCAAACTAGAACATTACCTCTACTACGCCCATCATCTCCCTTACCATTTACCCAAGAGCAATGTCTCAAAGTATTTAACAACCTGTCTTACCATAGTTACCTAAAAATGCACCCAAATTCCAGCAGTGTTTTTGTAGCAGCATGAAGGTCTGAGAGTTTTTTCTCTTCTAAGAGACTAAAAGATTAGTCTCTTCTCCAGAAATTATTTTCTCTTATATTTGTGTTGCTCACTATTGTTGTATGTATTATAAAACCCACAAATCAGTGCTCTCAGAAGGCAAAACTGTTTATGCTTATAGCGTGTCCTGTCTTCTTCCAGTTCTTGGGCAAACCGGTATCCACTAGCCCTGAATTCTTTTTTCTGAATGATAGTAGTGTGGGCAATTGGGGTCTCTGATTGATCCCTGAATGACTTGTACTTTATCAATGAGCAGATTTGATTTTTCATGTATCTGATTAACCTTCTCTCTAAGATCGCCATCATTTCTGTAATGCCAGCAGATTATTCTGTGCTTGGAAAGATGGATATCAACTCATTTTAATCAATAACCTACAGAAGGTGTCACCTGGCTTTGCCTCTGGTTATCTATAGTCTAGCCCAAAGACTGCTGTTGTTTGTCAGATAATCTGGTTTAATTTAAAGCACCTAGCCAATGCAATTGCCTTTAGTTTAAAACAGTATGCAAAACAAAACATAGGCTTAGTAAAATGCATGCTTATTTTCTGCATGATACCCCTTTAAAGAGAATACTAAAAGCTTAATATACCCCCTTATGCATCTCCATGTTGGCCTGGTAGCGAGAGAGGAATTAGGAATGCAGTGGATTCTGCACCAGCATACCAAAGCAGGAACAACTGCGGAGCATCCCCAGACAATCTATAATTTTTCATCCAAACGAGAGTGAATCAGGCTACTGTTGGTGGGCTGAGATTACAGATAAACCAGGACTGTCCTGGGCCAGCAGGGACATGTGGCCACCCTAAGTCAGACCCTCCTTTTGATTTAAGACACTCACTCGTAATGTTGAGGAATTGGGACGTTTGGGACTTATGATGTTTCTGTGGTGTACACCTCCTCTGGATTCTCTGAGGGAATTCTTTTGGGATGTAAATTAACCACTGCTTTTTATTCAGCCATGCAGAGAATTCATGTTTGCATATTTGAGATGATGGCTCCTACGAAAAGAGAAGAGAGATTAATTCCTGGAAAGGATGATCTTACATCAAGTTCAGACAGTTTTCAGCCTGTGCCAAGCTCCTTTTTCATTGTCAGTTTAGGGAAAATGTGAATTCCTCATACCCAGAACTCCTTTTGGAGATGTTAGAGTCAAGCAGAAAACTGCCATTCTCCTAAATGAAACTTAGGTGACAGAACGAGAAATCTGTCAAGCAGCATTTTACCTAGCACACATCCTCTAAAGAAAACAAATCAGAGTTGAATTTTTGGAACTAAATGACAGCAGGCCAAAGAAACATAATTTACCATGAGAAAACAGTAGGAATCTTATATAAAGGTTGACAATAACCTCGACTCATTAAATATGATGGGTTAAAATACATAGTGCTGTTGGGCTCCTTAGCGTGGCTCTGAAGCCTCCATTTAATCCTGATTTTACCACTTAACTCTCTAAGCTTCCAATGCTGCGTTGGCTAAATGGTAATAACACCCACCTCACTGAGCCTAAAATGAGGCAACATTATGCAAAGCAGTTGGCGTATGACCTGATACATTGCAGACACTCTGCAAAATGATAGGTCTTTTCCCTTCTAAAGCAATCCGTATTTTTAGAAGAAGCCAGCTATGTTGTAGCCTAGTTAAGAACAGCTACATAGAGTTCCAGTTAAAATTTCCCCTCTGCTGCTTACTAATTATGTGATCTCTCCAAGATTTGGTTTCCTCGTCTTTTAAATTGGAATAATAATGCCTACCTGAAAATATTTTGTCTCTTTCAGTTTTAATGCTTTCCCAAAATTATGCATGGACAAAGAAATGAGTCAATTAGTTCTAAGAGGCTTAGGAAATCAGGTGCCTTTGCCCACTTTTTCCTTTCCTGGAGGCAACTACTGTTACCTCTTTGGGCTGATTTTTTTGTTTCATTTTGTTATCTTTTATGTTGATTTTCATGTCTTTAAATAACATGCTTATTTTGCCAGCTCCTGAATCATCAATTTTAGGAATTATCTTTTGAATTCTTGTAGAAAATGAATTTTTAGCTTCTTTCTCACACTCCTACCCACCTAGTACCTTTCTTATCACCCTTTCTCCTAGCATAAATGAATCATAACTGATTAGATCATAATCCATGATTACATAACAATGACTATGCAGTGCTATTTGCATATGGGTGATGTGACAAACCGCAATACATTCTTTTTTTTGCACTCCTTTTTTACTTTTTACTTATGCTATATATCATTATTATATGTTTATATTTTTATAAATATGTATCCCAAATTATCTGTCAGTTTTCAAGAACTTTTTTTCAATATAATCAGATACATAATGTAAAATTTCCTTCCAGAATTTTCCTTCACCATCCTCCTGGAATCCCCATCATCGCTTTCCTATCTTGGACCCCATTTCCTGGATTTCATGTCTTCCTCTTTTCTCCTTTATTCCTTCATTTTTTGAAGCATACCTGTTTTAATTTGCTAAAGCTGCCGAAATGCAGCACACCAGAGCTGGATCAGCTTTTAATAAAGGGATCTATTTAAGTACAAATTCATAGTTCTACAGAGGAAAGGCACCTAACTTTTGTCTGAGTTTCTCTGTCACATGGGAAGGCACATGGCAGTGATCCCCTGGGCAATTCCTTCCTGCATCTCCAAATGTCTGAGCTGAGCTGCAAAGCCAAGATGAGATATGCTGAGCTGCTGAGCTCTCTTCTGACCTCTCACTTTTAAGACTCCAGCTAATTAAATTAAACATCACTCATTGCAGAAGGCATTCCCCTCAGCCAACTGCAGATGTAATCAGCCACAGATGAATTTCACATGCTGATGATTTAATTCTACAGCAACAGAACAATGGGGCATCATCACCTGGCCAAACTGACACTTCAACCTAACTATCAACAATACCCAATAGTGGTTTCCTAAAAGAAAAAAAAAAAAAAAAAAGACTTGCTTATCTCAAAGTTTCATTCTTTTACTCTCAGCTGGGATGATAATTTGGCTAGGAATAAAAATCTAATTTAGGAATAATTTTCTTCTAAATTTTGAAAGAATTGCTCCATTATCTTCCAAATTCCAGCATTGTTGATGAGTCCAAACCAATTCTAATTCTTGTATCTTTGCTTGTGGCCTGTTTCTCCCTCTCCCTCCCCTCCCCTCCCCCTCCCCTCTCCCTCCCCCTCTCCTTCTCCCTTTCTCCTTCTCCCCCATCTGTATCTCCTCTCCTCCCTCCCTCTTCCCCTCCTTCCCTTCCCCTCCTTTCCTCCCCCCTCCCTCCTTCACTCTCTTTCTCCATGTAATAGGCTGGGGTTATTTTGTCATCGTTGTTCTGAAATGTCATGATATTTTTTATTTGGTGTGGAGTCCAGCTATATCTTTTCTGGTTGATACTCAGTGGTTCTATTTAATTTGGAAAGTGGTATCCTTCTGTTCTGAGAAGTTTGGGATATTAATTTGTTGAAAATGTATTTCCTCTCCTGCATTTTTCCTGTTCTCTTTATCTAGAATGGTCCTATAATTTTCTTCCTTATCTTGCCTATGTTCCATCTCTTTGTGTTTGCTCTATCCTTAGAAAGCTTTCCTCAGATTTCTCTTCCAAATATTTTTTGGCTCTGTCAGACAAACAATGACAAATGGGTGGACTGCATATGTAATATTCCCAGGAGAAAACTCATGGAGACGTGGGCAGTAGCAGGAATATAGGTCCCCTACTGACCATGATATTATAGGACAACCTACAGAGAGCCAGTAGGCTGACTCAGATTCCAAAAGAGGATGCTTTCAAACTGCGTAGTTGCAGAATCACCAGGTTCTTTCTTAGCACCATCTTCAGGCTTGGGGCCAAGTCTTGCAGTTGCTACTGTGTCAAGCAAATGGCAGGAACACCACCTCAGTGTTCACATTTGGGGGAACACCAGCCTTTTCTCTGGCATGATCAGGGGCCAGGAGCCAAGTGTTACAGCTAGGTACAGTCAATTGCCTTAAACATTAGGTCATGGCCAGTTTCCACAGAGCTTTACAAAAAGCCACCTCCTTCTCTGGGACCCAGATGCAAGAAATCAGTCTCAGACAAGTTAACCTTTTCCTCTTAATTAACATGGCTTAAGCTTCTGAAAACTTTTAGTCTCAGAGTGTCCCTTATTTATGGCATCCTTTTGTTGTGTTCATGCAATAATTCAATATCTCTTACTTCTGCGAAATATTAATGACAGATTTTGTTTGCTATTAAAGCTGTCCTCAGATGTCTAGCGAGTCTCAGTTGTCTGCTTATACTTAAGAATAAGGCATTAAAATACTAAATTGAAGCCACAAAGCTGTGGGTGAGGATTGTTAACTATGAGTTCACTTTGGTGAAGCCATTTCCTTGTGGGACCCCTCCTTCCATGTCAATATTTTAGGTCTATCCTATCCGTCTGATCACAGTCCCTAGAGAAAGACTATCCAGTCTCCTGACTGAAGGGTTAGGTCTGATTGCCTAGTATTTGGGAAGCAAGACTGAGAAAGGGAACTGTCAATCTTATCATTCAGTTTATGAATGTTCACTCAATCCTTGCTACGCTCAAGTGAACCTGGTATCCTCTGGCCCAGGGACACTTAGTATTATCCGCTTTAAAGATTAAAATACGAGTGGGTTTTATTGCACATTGTGGGGAGACCCCTGGCTACGTGGGATAAAGAGAGAGTATCTGAGGAGCTAATGAAGTCTATGCAACTTTCATTAAATGCTCCATTATCCATTCAATACTCCAATACTACTACCAGTAATACCTGATACCAATTCCCAAATCTTTAAGAATATTCTAAAAAGTAAATCAGATTGCTTCTTGTTTTTCCCCACTGCTGAAATTAATTCAGGACTTCTTGTCTGCTAAACATCCAAATACTTCCTAGCTTCCCCAATTTTAATAGTATTGGCTTCCCAGCCATTCTTTCTGTATTTAGAGGTTTGTGCCTTTAAAACACATACACATACACACACACACACACACACACACACACACACACACCTGTACTATTAGTTAAAGAGGTTTTATAAGGATTCCCAGAACCTGATAGAGTTATTATGAGGAGGAAATGAGATGATTTATGAAAAGAAGCTTGCAGAGTGCTTGACACATAGTAATGATTATTTGTTTGTTATCTAACCTTGTAAAATCATCCCAGTTTGTGAAATCATCCGAGTGTGTAAATTTTTTTTTGCCAACTCTGTGTAGCCGAATGGCATGGATAGGGAGGGCCCTTTGAAATAAAGACCTATGTAGTTCCCCCTATTTATTCAGGTCCCACTCTCTGCTGTTCCCAGTTTAGCTATACAACCATGGCCATACAAGATTTAGCATACAAAATGCAATTGGAATTGAGTGCATGTGTCACCCAACCACTAAGATAATGATTCAAAATCTTTGTTTAGCATCGTGTGAGTACACCTCTGCTTTACTATGCAAACCTCTTAATTATTGGTAAATCCTACCAACTCCTGCTGAAGAACGAATTGCCCATCCAAAATTTGGTACCCCACCTCCACACACATATCACTTGTACAAAGTCATGTAGCATGCCCGGGGGTGACCCAACATGAGCAATCTTACAGTGTATATAGGGATATGAGCTAATGCTCTGAAAAGCAACCCTTAGTCCTTGTTTGATTTCTGGCCTCTGAAAGATTATAAAATAGAAAACAAAATGGAAAAACAAGTAGGTTTAAAAAGATTCCATGTTTAAAAGTCAAAATACCACTTAGCTAAGCTTTGCTCAGACCTTTCATGTCCCTCCATAAAATATTATTTTGGCCATGCCCCATAAACTACTCAAATAATTCACTAAGATAGCTGTAGAAATCAGCATAGCAAACTATCTGTGAGCTAGTTTAGTTATTCACCGGTTATTAATCTTCTCAGCTCAGGGTCATATTGTCCTGTCTTCAGCATTTTTCACAGTGTCTGATGATGTCCACAGAGTTAATGGAGGTCCTGGAATGAGGATACAACAAGCATGGTAATCCCTTGGCTTGATGTCATTCTGGGGTTCGCCTTCAAACTTGGTGGGTTGCCCTAGCCAACAAGCAAGAAGCACCTGTGCTATTTATCTGGATGTCTGTACACTGTTCTGGCAAAGAAATGTCTATGTAAGATGATAATTTCCTTTTGATACTTTCACTGGCAGCAAATTGTTTCGAGCATCTGTTTTCAATTTTAGTAGCTGTCAATTTCTTTGCCTCTTTAGCTTCCTTGTAAAGTTAAGGAAGATTTTGTCATGACTTAGAGATCTATAATATCTCTTTGGAGATTTATATGGACTTTTTTCTATAACTAATTTTTACTTCCCTTTCCCAACCTCTGGCTGTTTGAGGAATTTGATATTGTGAGGTTGTTGTTTTGTTTTTGTTTTTGTTTTTTTCTGAAACTTCCTGCATTTAAAACATATAGACCAGGCACAAAAGTGGCTCAATGATGATGCTCATGATTGTGATGATAGCTAAGCGATTAAAATGCTCTAGTCATAGCATATACTTTCATAGGATTACTAAAGTTAGAAACAAGTTAACTTACTTGCAAGCCAAGTAATTTACCCATAATCAATTAAGCATTAGAGCTAAATTCAATCTAGGTAGTTATGACACCAAAGGTCAGTCTTTTAACCATTTTCAGAGTGGAAGAGCAGCTCTCTACCTAGAACTGGCACCTTTTCAGTACCAAAGACCAGAATTTGGATTTGTTAATGTTACTTAAAATGCAATATACCAGAAATGGGGTGGCTTTTATAAAGGAAATTTATTAAGTAACAAGTTTAAAGTTCTAAGGGCATAAAAATGACCAAACTAAGGCATCCAGGGAAAGATATCTTGACTCAAGAAAGACAATGGATCTGAAACACCTCATTCAGCTGGGAAGTCACGTGGCTTGTATCTGCTGGTCCTTTGGCTTCTGGTTTACAGAGAGCTTCCCCGAGGTTATTTTCTTTGTGCATCTATAATCACCTCTCCTTGTGTCAGCTCTGAAGCTCTTTCCAAATAGTTCCCTCTTAAAGAACTCCAGTAAGTGGATTAAGACCCAGCTTGAATGGATGAACCTACATCTCCATGGAAACAAGCTGATCAAAGGGTCCCACCTGAAAATGGGTCTGCCTCCACAAGATTGTATTAGGAGAAAGAACATGGCTTTTCTGGAGTATACAACAGTTTCAAATTGGCACAGCTAGATAGAAGTTTGTGGTTTGGATCTACATAGTGCAGGTATTTATCTTTATACCTGAAAGAGATCCTTTTACTTGGATTTCTATTTTCAACAGTAACAGGAAAAAAAAAAAAAAACAAACTGAGACCAAATAGGGCATTGTTGGCCATTAAAAGGATTTTGGCATTTACTCTGGTAAAATGTGGAGGCATCTTTGTTTCTGCTACATTCTCAGTAATGGCTCACATTCATTGAGCACTTACTATGTGCCAGGCTGTATTCTCAAAACCATACATTAAATGACTTGATTGATTCTCAAGACAACCATATTAGGTATATATTTTTATTCCCATTAAAGCCATGATAAACAAGACACTGAGAAGTTAAGTAACTTCTCTGGAGTTGACATAGTGAGCAAGTGGTAAAACTAGAATTAAAACTCAGGAAGTCTGGCTCCAGAATCTGCACTTTTAATACCTAAACATAACTGTCTCTCATTCAAGGGGTCCATTTTTTCAAATTTATAATAGTTTGAAATGAATTTTTTTTTAACTTTGAAATGCTTTAAATGCATGTGTTTTTGCCTCCTCCTGAGCTGAGCTTTCATTTGTGGAGCTGACATCCATAAGTAACCAAAGACATTACTACATTTGGAAGCATTTGACAGTAATGTCTGATGATTCATTTTTTGGCTTTCTCAGAGCTGCCTTTTGCCATCCTTCTCTTGGATCCTTTTCCTACCTCATCATGCTGGGCTCCTGTTTTTTTCTTTCATCTTCTTATATCTTGACTCCTACAAGTACTTCGGGCTTCAACACATCATGTCCCATTCTATCAGAATAAAAAGAGAATTAGGCAAAGCTCATTTATACCTAAACATTGGCAGTCACCCAAACGCCTCTTTCACAATGAATTAAAGTGAGCAGTGAGCTGCAGTCGTATTGGAATGGAAATCAGTAACTTATAAGGCTTTGCAGTCAACCAGTCTTGGGGCTGAATCCCTCTTTTCTCCTTCTAATTGGCTCTGTACTTAGCCTCCCTACTAGAGCCTCAAGTTTGTATCTCTTAAATGGGGATGATCATGACTGATGTCATGGAGTTGTGAAGTTTAAATACTAGTAATTCATTCATTCTGCAGATAGGTATTGAGCACCCGTTAAGTCTTATTAGCTGTGCTGGGTATACAGTAGATATGCTAAAAAAGAAAGACACGTGCTCTGCCCTCAAGATACTTCTATTTTAGTGAGGTCATGAATGCCAGTATTTAGCATAGAGCCTGGCACATGGTCAACACACAGCATACAGAAGCTGCAGTGATGCTTATGATGACAGTAGTGAGTGCTGGTGGTGGTGTCCATGATGGTTTCATCACCATCTGACCAAAGATCTAAAATGATAACTCCGGTCGAAAGGAACTAGGAATCCGTAAGCAATCCAGTTGTCCTCTCCTTTGCCTCTTCATATAAATGGTCTACCAGTTAACCATAAAACAAGGAGGAAGTATCTACTAAACACATTTCCTCCCTGCCATGAGTAAGAAAAGCAAACATCGTAAGGATTACTCTTACAGTATATACAACAAATCTTCCATTGAAGGAAAAATCATTGACAGATATCCAAAATTTATATATGACTGTGACCTCTTCCAGCACCAAGGGGAATGATCTTCATCATTAGCAAATAGCAATGTTATTTGTTTATGACCCAAATCTAACGATTCTGTGTTTTCCAGACTCATGTTTCATCCACTTTTCTAAAATGTTAGGTTAAATAATTCTTTCAGCATTTACCACCTTGCTCATCAGTTCCACGATTGCTCCTTCTCCTGGGTAAATTTCCAGTGACATCCTTCCCTTTTGGAATGTGCATTTATGCACATGTCATCCTCTGACTTGAGAAGCCAGGATACTATTGGTGCATGAAGTGTCTTTGGATTTAACTGCTAGCGTGAAGCATCTGGCCATTGAACATAAACCCCTGTGCTGAGCATTCATGCTTGAACCAGAAATTACCTTGTCATCTTCACTGGCCTTTATTAAGCAGCCAACAGCTGCCTTGGAACTAGGACTTGCTACAGTGACCTGTTTCTCTTAGAAAGTCACCATCTTCTTACTCTCAAAATAAGTTTCTCCTTTTCCTTTTTTCTGAGCAAATCTTTGGCATCCATAGTAACAGTAATAACAGTATGTTATACTTGTATAGCATTTTAAAATGTATCAAGTCTGTTAAAATCCATTAACCCATTTTTAATCTCATAATCATCCTGGGACACAGAATTACAGATTGGGAAACTGTGGCTCAGAGATATTAAATAACATCTTTTTGGTTACATACCTAATAAATGCTATATGGCAAAATCTGGAAGCTAGGTTTTTGACATTAAGTTGAGTATTTTCTACATTTGTTTGTACTAACATTTTAAGCAAAACCTATGTTGCTACTGGAGCATCACTAAAAAAAGATCTTTTACTCCCTGAAAAATAACTCATAGCCATTTTGAGATAATCTCCTGGCCTGACTTGCTTCCAGAGAATTGAGTGCCCAGTTTATATCTGGTTCTTCACTGTTGTTTGGGAGCCCCATCATGGGGAACAATGGCAGGGAGTTCTACTGGCTGCCGTGTTGCACAGCTGAGCATTACACTCGGCAGGAGTGGTGCCTTCTGGAGTTGTGCAGTGGAGTAGACCTGGCCAAATACAATACAGTTATCGGAGCCTGTTTGCTTCTGTACCTAATGAAGAAAAAACTTCCATTGGGGGTCTCTCTTGAAGTACAGGAATGCTGAGGAAAGCAAATGCATTATGGATGAAAAAGAGTTTTATTAACTGTGGAGTGATCTACAAATGCAAAGGTTCTCATTTATTTGTATATCCCACCTGCTTCAATGAATAAACTAATGGACTTTTCATACATATCTCTCTGTGATTGGTGGTCTGTTTGATGCTGTGGCAATTTATAAACTCTTATTTGCACTGTAGCCCAGAGAGATACCGTAGGGTCTTAGCATAAGTCATACAAATAATCATACATATTTGTTATAACCTAGGCTAGACTTACTGTCTTCTCTGCCAATAGTGAGCTGTTAGATTCTAGTAGGTAACTGGGGAAGTGAGTACATTTCCTATAAAGTTTTAAAAGCTTTATTGAGGAATGCACATTTGAATGAACATGTAAACACACACATCTCTGGGTTGTTATCTTCTGGTTTCTTTTCTTATTGAAGTCACTCATCTATTTCTGGACTGAAGAAGTAGTTAGTATTTCTTTCAATTAACTGAGATCTACCCTGAAAGCTATTTTTCATTTTGCCCTTAATAAACCTCTTCCTAAAGTATCTGACCAATTTTTCATGCTGATCACTACTCAACATTTTCAGATGATAGTAGCACTATAGTGTCTCAATTGTCATCCTGGCAAACACCAGCTGTCATTGTAAAGGACCATGAGTGTGGAATTAGAAATTGTGGCACATTGGGTCAAATCAGAATTATGACTTCAATTGCAGGCACATTTCAGGTGGAAGCAGCAAGATGCAACTTTATCTGTAAAAGACTATATTTTAAAATGTGCAGTTTGTCCAGCAAAGGTTTCCTATTTTAGTGTCCTAAAAAACACAGGACAGAATGTAGGCTTTTCACTTTTAGAAATTGTTTTGTGGCTACATCTTCCTCTTGGAGTAATTGCCCTTTATTCCACCTGTGATGCCTTGGGTAGGTGATGGGCTCCCCGCCACTCTCTCTGTCTTTCTCACTCTATGGCTCTGTGTTTTTATCTCCTTTTCTCCATCCTTTCCCATTCTCCCCTCGCTTCACTATCCATTGCATTGACTGTATGTAACTTTTAAATTATTTGCTGTATTTTTTATTTTTGTGTTCTTTACAGCTAATTTAAAAGGGTGAAAACTTGTAAACATGTCTCTGAAAATAAGCTAAATTCAATTGCTTTATACTTCTCTAACCCTCAGCTGATTCTATTTTTCTCTTTGGGTCAGTAACTCTCCATAGGAAAGGAAAAATTTTCCTCCTCTGGTACGGAAGATTAGACTAAATGCACAGTGACCATCAAAGTCAAACCAGTGGGTAGTTCTTCCCTACAAAGGTATTTTCCAGTGATTTGCCCTTTTCTCCTCAAAATGCAGAGACATTACAAAATTCTAGTTGAAGACTCTCCTCATTTTCATTCTCCTTCCTTTGTGTTTCATTGAATGTTATATGGACTGCAGTCTGAAACATGCAAAGCAAAACTCATGGTATCCTATGTGGCATGCACAAAAAGGGGCATTTCAACCTTTGCAGGGGGGATATAGGAATTATTAATATGTTATCCATTCTGATGGATTTCAGGAAAAAGTTCACTCAAAATTACAGACAAGCCCCCAATCAAGCTATCCGATAATAGACCACAGGCTGGGGGTGGGGGCCGTGGGGCTGGTTGTTTGATTTTGTTTGCTTTTATTTTGCAGAAATCTTTATTAATCAATCCTACCTGCATCAGATAAAGAGAGGGTCGCTAATAATTTCCACAAAGGTAGTAATACCCTCTGTTTTACGCTCCATTTGCTCCTCTGTGGCCTTTTCTCAAATCTATAAGCAAACAAAAAATACTGCTTTAAAATATGAGAATTATTGCCTCTTTGCCAAGATGCAGAGACCTTAAACTGAAGAATTTGAAAACAAGTAGAAAATTGCTGACAGGAGCAGGATAAATACAAGGTGGGATGCTGTCTCTATCTGCTGAGGTTTCAGCACCACCTACTGTCCAGAATATTAATTGCTCACATACTGCAGTAGACTGCAGAAACGGGTGCTTGGTTGTTACTTTGCACTTAATGACTATAGAAGGCATTGTATTTGGAATTCATTGCCCTTGTCTCAAGGTGTACATTTAATTTCTTTTGTAGTTTAGGTAAGTATTCTCTTACATGGTACAAATAGATGCAGCCCAGATACTCATCAGATACAATAATATATTCCTTTAATCCGCAAAGACTTCGTTATGCCATTTTTATTCATTGCCTATGATGGGATTTACTTTATTTCACTGACACTAATGGAATTTGGGGGGGGACTGTTTCACTCAGTGACTCATAAGAGAGAGTTATTCGTGTGTAGTAGCTGAAAGAATCAGGCCTGTAATCCCTTCTCAAGCAGAGAGAATCATAATTATTACTTGATGAAAATTTTTCTCCATGGGTAAAAGATACTTGTGGTTCCCATTTATCATTCCTTTTTACCTCCCATCACAGTTAAAGAAATGCCATAGAGTAATTTTATCTTATACCTTGGCATGAAGATATGATTTAATTTGTCACTGAAAAGACTTTTCCAATAGACTTTTCAGATTATCATTTATTTTTCAAAATTACCATTATGAAAGAAAGCTTCAAATGAAAATTGTAAGGGTAAATTTAATGTACCTGCCCCAACTCTGTTATTACTTTCTACTATGCTTGAGAAGTATTCTTATTCATTATGGAAGCTTAGGCACCTGCAGAAAATTCTTTGCATTTGGAAAAACATCCCAGCCAAGAAAACTAGCTACCAAAACATAGCACAAATCCAAAACCAGGAAATTTGCTTTCCCTGGTGGCCAGTAGAAATCAGAGCAAAAGAATTGACAAGGAATGATTATAAGACAAATTGTAACTTGCTTATTAAGAAAGAACCTCCTGCCCTTTGCCTCCAGACTTCTTTGGGGCCAGCAGCCGCCCGACCAGGGGCCCGGGGCCGCGGGCTCAGGCAACGACCATGGGCTCCGTGTCCAACCAGCAGTTTGCAGGTGGCTGCACCAAGGCGGCCGAGGAGGCCCCGGAGAACGCGGCCGGGGAGGCGGAGGAGCCGCAGCTGTTGCAGGGGGCCGGCATCTGTAAGTGGTTCAACGTGCGCATGGGGTTCGGTTTCCTGTTGATGACCGCCCGCGCCGGGGTCGCGCTCGACCCCCCAGTGGACGTCTTTGTGCATCAGAGTAAACTGCACATGGAGGGATTGCGGAGCCTGAAGGAGGGTGAAGCCGTGGAGTTCACCTTTAAGAAGTCTGCCAAGGGCCTGGAATCTATCCGAGTCACTGGACCTGGTGGGGTGTTTTGTATTGGGAGTGAGAGGCGGCCAAAGGGGAAGAACATGCAGAAACGCAGGTCAAAAGGAGACAGGTGCTACAACTGTGGAGGTCTAGACCACCATGCCAAGGAATGCAAGCTGCCACCCCAGCCCAAGAAGTGCCACTTCTGCCAGAGCATCAGCCATATGGTGGCGTCATGTCCACTGAAAGCTCAGCAGGCCCCCAGCTCACAGGGAAAGCCCTCCTACTTTCGGGAGGAAGAAGAGATCCACAGCCCCACTCTGCTGCCAGAGGCCCAGAATTGAGCCACAGTGCGTGGGGGCAATCCTTTTGCGATCAGGAAGTTACAAGGAGCAGGCATCAATCCGCAAAGTGGAGAAAGTGGTATAGGGTGGGTACGGGGCAGCTGGCACTGCCGTATATCTTAGGCTGGGGTCCATAGCATCACCCCCTCTTCCATCTCGGTGGGGAAAAGGGGTGAGACAAAGGAATTCCAACCATGCTCTATCCAAATACAAGTGAGAGCTTTCAGGAGAAATACCCTTAGAGCTTGCATGAAATACCCCTAGAATTTCCAGTTTTTTTGACATTGGCCTGGATAGGGAAGCTGTTTTCCTTTGAAAGAGGATTTATAAAAATTTTTCATGCCAGAATGAAAAGATTAAGCATGGGAACAGAT
Organism: Tamandua tetradactyla; assembly: GCF_023851605.1. Classification (NCBI taxonomy): domain Eukaryota; kingdom Metazoa; phylum Chordata; class Mammalia; order Pilosa; family Myrmecophagidae; genus Tamandua; species Tamandua tetradactyla. Next base: position 5,068,262 of record NC_135341.1, on the reverse strand, counting down.
TGATGGACCCAACCCATGAGCCACTACATTGTGAAAGGGAATCTCTCAGGGGTAGGGCAAGGTTTTTCCATGTCTTGTCTCTTCATAACCTATGCTTGGGACAGGGTGCTGGGGACTGTCACAAATCGTGGGTTGTGATGATAGACAAAAGGGGTGGTTGGTGGGACAGCTGCAGACCTACTGTTCCTAAGCTCACTCCTACTCCATTCTGGGCCAATCCGATTTTATTTATTTGCTCCCTTGGGTAACTGTACCTTGGGTCCCACTTTCTCCAGGATGCCAACTGCACTAGCTGTGTGCGAATGACGTATCTTGTGCATTTTAACTTTTTTTTCTTAATATAAATATTCTAGTTTTGTATTTTTGTATATTTTAATCTAAGCCCTCATTCCTGCACTGTGTTCTCAGGTACATGAGCAATCTCAGGGATAAGTCCGCAAGCAGCTCCAGGTCTGCACAGCAGGAATACTTTTTTATTGTTGTTGCTTTATCATTACAAAGAACAACTATTTGAACTACCTCATTTTTGCCAATTAGAACTGGCTTTTCTGCCATAGTGTCCTCTTGAAATCCCTCCCTTTCATGGGAGACTAGGTTTTCATTGGGTCGCCCCATGACTTGATCTCCTGCTGGAAAATTGGAAATTAGTTTAAATGGGAAGATGGTGCAGAGAGGTAAGGAGAGCTGGGCAGTTTAAAGGTCAAGAGAAGAAGCCAAGGCTAGGCAAGGGTTATCTATATATGTAATAAGGGCTTCCTGTTCCCAGCCTCTTAATCCTAGGGCACAGGACTTGCTTGGTACGTCACGTCCCTCCTTCACTGGGTTAGGTTAGGCCTGCCATGCACTGTGTGTGTGTGTGTGACTAAGGACGGATGTATGAAACAAAGACTAACATCCTTAACCTTTCAAAATTCTGGACTGTTCCTGCTTGGCTTCCAGAGAGACCATAAGTGAAGGCTTCTTCATGGCACCCGAAGCCCATGTCCTACCCTGCTGCAGTAGTGATAGTAGTGTCATAGTAGCTAAAGGAGAAAGGGGGTTTCGTTTACGTGCTGTGGGATCACTGCCAACCTACCTCACTGTGTTGAAACGGGGCAAATGCAATAGAACGCATTGGGTGATGTGTGTCTGATTCTGGGTTCTTGTCTCCTCCAAATGCTGCCCCCCTCTAGTTAATGTATTTGTCTGGGCTTTGTAGGACTTCACGAGTTGCTGATTTGGTGATTGCTAGGTGGCCTAATTTGTGTAAATATAATGTGTTGGTCTTTCTCCATGTTCTTTTGGGGTTTTTATTGTTTACAAACTTCTTTTTTGTGCGTTGGAAGAAAAATAGCCAGAAAATTCTGCACCAGGCAAAAGGATCTGAAACATGCTTGGGGGCCTCTCTTTGAAGTGGGGATCTAAATCATCCTTCCCTTCATGTTCCCCTATTTCTTATTTTGGACTAGATCTTCTGTCCTAAAAACTTACCCCATTGCTCCTCTCCGGCTCTGCCTCCCCCAAATACCCCGCCCCCATACACATTTAATTTGGAGGGTATCTCCACAATTCCTCAATGGCTTGCAAAAAACCTGAAGAACCTAAGAACACTCCATCCCTCATACCCAATCCTTTGAGTTAAGACCTCCTCTACGTGATTTGTGCCAAAATACTGCTGTACTTGTATTGGCCAAACCCACTTAATCATCAATCCTAGGATAGAGAGAAAAAATGGGGTAGGGTTGTTTCCATGTAGAAAGTGGTGGTGAGAGATCAAGAAAGGGAAAATGAATGTATATCCAAATCATTCAGGAACTTTTATGCAGGTGCAAGAAGCTTATGTCAAAGTGGCCACAAGATTGTTTAATAGGAGACGGAAGAATGTAATTCCATGTTTACTGCTAGAAACCAAAGCTTTGTGTGGAGTCTTGAATTTATGGGGAGGAAGGGAGGGTGGGAAAGCAGGTAGCTGTCCTTTCCTTAATCCCTGCTCCTTATTCCTGAGCTGCAGGAGACTGAGCCCCCTTGGGCTTTGGTGACCCTATCACTGGGGTATTGTTTTTGATGGTTGATTTTTGTACTCGGTACTTTACCTTCTGCTATCATTTTGTAACATGCTGAGCCATTCCCCTTCCCTGCTTTTCCCTGGGATAATACAATGAATAAATAAAGACTTATTGGAACTGAAAAAAAAAAAAAAAGAAAGAAAGAACCTCCTTTTTAATAGTTTTAACCAACTAGAGATTTGGAAGCCAGCAGGAGCATTTTGGTGTCATTAGATCAATCTTTATAATTAAAGAGGTACTATGGATTTTGACCAAGCAAATCTAATAACTTTATCATTTGGCTGCTTAGTTCTCAAGTATCTATCCTTGGCCACCCTCAGCTGGTTTGTACATCACTGTTTCCATTTGTGGCAAACTTATTCAGCAGCTCTGCTAGGTGTTTGTCCCTCAGTTGTTAAAAATAGATTTGTAAGCATTCGGCTCAGGAGAATTTGTAAATTGCTTTACAGAAGGCTCCAATTTGTGCTTAATCCAACTGAGGTCAAAATTTTGCCTTGTGTTTTGTTCCGATGTCATTTGTCAAGCTACACAAGTTGTTCAGAGAATTCAGGTCACGATACTACGTGGCAGTGCTTCTTGACACAAATCGATTAAAAACCTAGACTCACGAAAGTGCCTTATGCCGTTGTTGTGTTTTTTCCACCACCTGAAAAGGGTTTGCCTGTCTTCAAACAAGATAAAACCTTCTGTTTTCTCCAACTGGTTTCCCTTCCCTTCTTCATACAACAAAGTCACATTTTAATTATGTTAACAAAAAAAAAGTTGGATAAACAGGGATACCTACATTTGCTGTAAAATTCTAAAAATGCTCAATTTGCCAGCATAGCTGCCCAACAGAAAACAAATCTTAATGAAAAGTAATAGGTCTAAAATAAATAAAACATCTAAAGGATTTCCAAAAGAATCACAATTGTAACCAAACTGGAGATTTGTAAACAAACACCAACTATAATAGATGGCTGATAAAAGATGGTACACCGAATATATTTTATATTCATCAGGATTAGTTTGACAGCTAAATCCTATGCCTAAAGTCAAGGCCTGGATCTCAAGGCCTGGATCTGGATTCCCTGCCGGTGAAGTGAGACAAAAATAAAAAATATAGCTATCCAGATTTGAGACCTTTAAAGGAAATTTATCCGTAGGGACCAGAACAAGCAGCAAGACCAGGATAGAATACCCTACATTGTGCAATCCTAGGGGGCCCAAACCCCCCTTCCCTCACTTAACCGGCTCTAGGACTTTACATCCACACAACAGAAAGAAGCTCATGAGGGGACAAAAAAAGGCCCTTGTAAGGTGCTCTCCCAAACCAAAATTGCAAAGTCCATGAGCAAATCTGCCACCACAAGAGACAGCCAGTAAATACAACAAAGAGAAGAATTTACACCTGCAAAAATGGGAATTACAGGGCAATCTTAAAAGGATTTCTAGCTAAATATGTGTAGATTACTCAAGGTTAATCATCATCTTCCCCACCCATCATTCCCCCAGTTTCCTACCTAACTCTGACAGAATCAATCCGTTTCTGATTGATAAAGTATTTCAGGGTAGAAAAGGCCCAACTGGAAACTAAGTAGTTGTTGTTATATTTTTTTGTTTTGTTTCAATAGCGACTTTAAAATGTAGACCTTAATGACTTAGCAGAGAAAAATAATGAGAACATTAATGAGAGGGGAAAACTGAAAAACTCTTCCAGCTTGAAGAAGTCTGGAAATAATTAAATGCAACATGAATTCCTGGATAAGGTCCTGAACCAAAAGAAAAAGGGGGCATTGCTGAAAAAGTTAGGAAACTTCGAATGGGGTCTGGATTGGACAGAAGTGAAGTACCGGGATTGATTTCCTGAGTTGAAGGGTTGTATGCTACTAATTAGGAAAATGTCCTCATCTGGGGAAAGTACACTGGAATGTTGAGGGGTGAGGAGATATCATATCTTTAGTTGCTCTCAGATGGCAGATAAAAAGACCAATGAATAAATAAAAAGACCAGTGAATAATGAATAAATAGAGAGGAGCTAGTGGAACAAATATGATAATAATTAGAGGGGCTTGGTGAAGGGGATGTAGAAGGTATTTGTATTTTTATGGCCACTTTTGTGGAAGTTTTAAGTTTTTTCAAAATAAATTAAAAGCAAAAAAAACCCCCAAAAACAGAAACCCAAAATGCAGCCTTAGAGGCAAAAGTCAGTAATGAGCACAGATGGAGGGCTAGCACTTGCACAGTGAGTGCCAAACAAACCTTTACATGGCTCCTTTTTTATGTTCTGTATTTAACATGTCAGGGTAAACGATAAGAAATATAGCACAGCCATGCCCTGATCTTCAGGGCTGTATTTTCATCAGTCATCATCTCTACCACTCACGGCAATTTGCCTTTACCACCTCTCATAAGTAGAGACAGAACTAGGGATTTATGAAAGTGTAAGATATGCTCCCTAACCCAAGTAACTTGATTACAAGGGGACAAAAAATGGAATTCAGCAATGGTGCACAAGTTTAATGCTGAAGAAATGGAACAGTTAATGCTGACAAGCTTCACAAAAGGACTTTATCACCAGTGAGTAGAAGGGTCAAGAAAAGCATCCCAGGGAGCTGCCTTGGGATTCCTATACCCTTCAAAGAGGCTGTAGGCTTCTTAGCCAGCTCGCCGTCAGTCCAATCTGGCATTCCTTTTGTAATGGTGCCCCACCCATGCTTGAATTGTTCTGAAAATGGTAGTTCATTTTTAGACCAAGTTTTTAGAAAAATTTCTCTTATATGGAGCCAAAATATGCTTGTTTGTAGATAATCCTTGCTTTCTACTTTGGGCGGAGGAGGATACAAAATAAATTTAATTCGTCTTCTGCCTAAAAACCTTTCAAATATTTAAAGACCACTATCATACCTCCCATAACTTCTCATTCTCATGTCAAATGGTTTCAATTATTTAGCAAGTATAGATTTATTTGATCCTTCACAAACCTAGGTTTACTAATTTGTCAATCAATCCAAAGTATGTACTGAGTAAACTGTGGTCTAATGTAAAATACAACAGGATTATTACCTCTCTAAATAGAATGCCACTTGCTTCTAATAAAACCCAAGAAGGATTAGCTTTCTTAGCTTTGGTAGCTTCGTGTGCTCTGTTGACACTGAAATGGTCAAGTTTTTTCTATGTGAATTGCCAGGCTGGTCTTTTCCCTATATGTACCTCTGTAGTTGATGTTTTAAAGCTTAGCATTTTGCTCCCATCCCTTGCAAGTTGAATCATACATTAAAGGATTGGTCCAGTTTGAGATTACTGTGGCTCTTGATTCTCTTATCTAATGTTTAAGACATTCCTTCTAGATATGTGTTTGATCAAACACTGATTTTATTTTTATTGAAAAACTGAGGCCAACTATAGCATACTGAAATCCATCCTCAGAGATGCTACCTCAAGGTTTATTGTGATCATTAATCAACAGTCTTTGCTGTGGCATTTACTATTATTAAAAATAGTTCTCTGTCCAGTGTCCCTTGTGTCATTTGAGGAGGGCTGGCTGTCAATTCTTTGAATAGCTCCAGGCATTTGAAGCATCCCATTTTTTAAATTCCCCCTATAAAAATTAATTTAAAAGAAGACAGCTGTATCATAAAGCATCATCAAAACCATCACATTCAGGAAGATTTTTAACAAAAGGAGATGTGTCCCCTCTCTGAAATTACCTAAAATGCACATTAAATACTTTCCTCATTGTCAGTAAATATACTAACACTGTGAATGAAAATGAGGAAATTATAAACTGAACTGGAAGAGTTGGTAAGATACAGAGAAAGAAGCATCAAAAGGGAATTCTTATCCTGTGGGTGCACAGGCACTTGTTTTTATAAATAAAAGCACTAAATCAGAAATCCTTTTCACCAGCAGTGGCTTGGATAGTAAATGTTATAATTGAAGCATCTAATTGTAGATCTGATCAACAGAGCTTTTAATAATTAACTCTTTCTCATGATTGTTATGATCTTTAGATCAAAGCATTTGGTTACTTTCCATCATCTATACATTATAGAAACACCATAGAAAGTCAAAATTTATTGTTTTAACTTTGAGAGTTAAGCCCTTAGTAACTATGTATTTTTGACCACCAATGTTCTGTGCTCTGAATTTATTGTTTTCCACGGTATAAACCAACCACAAGCAGGAAAGTTTGGGTATGTTGTTGATCCTATTTATCGTTGCTGTTTAATTACATCCAAATCCAGCCATCAATTCAATCTTGAGTTCTATGCCTTTGAGAGTTCTATACACAGAATAGCTGCACTAACTCTTCACAACAGAAGTTGTAATGTAGGTTCTTTTTGATCTTGATGAATTTAAAACCAAAGGAGGGGAGACAGCTTTGTTTTGCAAGAAGCCATCTGTTTATTTGTGTACAGCATTTGTATTCAAATTTAAGGAAATAAATCAGGTAAAAAACATCAGAATTCACAACACAGAAAACAAGAGAACTGAACAAACATACAATTTGAGAAAACCAAGTAGCTACTGAGGTTTTGGACCTCTTTAGTTTAATCTTCTAGAGTCCCAAGGAGACCTCACTGGTGTGCGTTACAGTGCATAAATTGCTTTGCATTGATTCTTGCTACTTTGGGGCTCAGAACATCAATCAGCGACAAGTGCTAAATTAATGAATTAGCAGCTGTCAGCATGGAAACTGTACCAGTATAATCCTTGATTTAGTGAACTTTTCTGGGCCTTAGTTAACAGGCAACTAGTTCACCGGTAATAAAATCTGCTCTAGATACCTACATGTGCATAAAGAGATGAATGTTTCTTTTGAAATAAATGTTTATTAAATATGTGAGCCAGCATTGCAAATGGCTCTAAGGTTTGGGTTATGTGCCAGCTCCTTGCTGCTCACCCGTAAATTGTCAGGTGATAAGGAGCAAAGACATTTTTAAGGATCTGAGCCTGGACATTTGACTCTGCACTTGTAAGTTTGAACTGTACACCTAGAACTAGAGCCATGCACTTTAGGCATAAAATCATGGTTGCTGGTTACCTGTCCAAGGCAGTAGCTTGTTACTCTTGCAGTGAAGCCTTCTGAAACTACTCCACAGCCATGTTGCTCCTTCTTTGAATTCCTTCTGCATTTAGATATCTTCAATTGATTACACATAATCAAGAGTGCAAATTGCATTAATATGTCCTTGAACTTATTCTCTAGATGATCTGTACATGGATTTCATGTTTCCAGCTAAATGAGGGAGGCAGCATAGAACAACAGATAGTTCCTTAAGCACTCCTTACCAGCCTTGGGCATCAGTTTCCTTTGTCTATTAAATGTGGATAATAGTAGTACTTTGGGGGGAATAAATAAATAATTTGCTATTGTGGGAAATATTATATTAATTATATTACATTATTTCATATTATGCTAAAGGAATAATCTGTTTAAAATCCTTAGCACAGCGACTGAAACCTAAAAGGCTCAGTTATTACTAATATTATAATTCCTTCAGCTTCCTTTATATCTCTCACAGTACCTTGACTTCACTATACTTAGAACATAGGTGCTTGTTGGAAAAATCAATAAACGAATGAAAATGAACATTTTAATTTTACAAAATCAGTGGACAGCTATTTAAAGTATAATTAGTAGTGGAATTATGTGGTTCAGACTTTTCATCTTACAGATGAAGAAAATTTTAATTCAAGAATGCTAAATGGTGTTCACTCAAAACAGCTATTACTATAGTTTTGCTTAGTTTAAGATTTGCTGTGCTCACCTCTTTCCCTCATTAAAAAAAAAAGCGCACCCAATCTGGTCTGCATTTATTAAAGATCAATGAATCCATAGAGCAGATTGGATGATGTAAGCTCTCAAAAGCCTCAAATTTTAAAATAAGGGATTGTCCTTCCTCTTATCCCTTAACTAGAAGTACCTGTTTTTTATTTCTTACTTCATAGACTTCACTCACTCAGCAGTGACTAAAAGCACATCAATCCACCTATCATGATCTGTTCCTATTTCAGAAAACAGCAAAAGTATATCCATTTATCCAGTTATAATCTGTTTATGGATAGATATTTTCCTCTTCTCACAACCTCAAGTATTTATTTTCCTAGTATTTGGAAAAAGGGATTAAAAAAAAACATTTTAAAGACTCTCTTTAAAGAGAAAAATTTTAGTGAGCATTGGTGAAAAGTAAGAGCCATCAAAAGTCTATATTATGACATCTAATTTTGTAGTTCCTAGATAAGATTTTAATCCAAGAGGTTTGTTAATAAATATTTATATACCCTGGCATCTGAAACACAATCCTGTGAATATGGAAGCAACTTAATACATTTTGTTATTGTTTGCTTATTGTTTGTCTTAGTACATAGAATTTTCTGGAATCTTGCTGGATTCAGAATTTCTTTCTTTAGGCACTTAGATGGCCATTATATCTAACTCAGAGTTTTTCACCATTGTACTTTCTGACACCATTTATGAAATTAGGTTGCAATGAAAAATAAGAGACTGCCTGTATGTGAATATAGTTGTTGAATTTATGGGCTATCTCAGTTAAACAAGCACAATCCATCCCCCATCAAAAATATAATGTAATGGGTAAATTTGAAAAATTAATAATAGCCTTTATTCTAGAGAAATAATGCACATATTTCCTTTTGTCAATAATGATCATCATAGCATTATTGGTTATATTTATATTAAATTGTATATAAATTTTACTAAATTGCCAAATAAAATTTAATTTTAAATTTTTAAAAAATTAAAATTTGCTAAAATGCTTACTAATTTCAAAGTGGTTAAAACTGTAAACTCTATAGCATATTATGCAGATCATAAAAAGAGTCTTGGCAATACTCTGGAAAATCCTGTATTATATTAAGTAAGGAAAAAGGACAGAAATTTTTTATGTGGAATATATTTACAGCAATGTAAAACAAAAAAATGAAAAACTATGTACTAGAAAAATTAGGAGAAATTATACCAATATGAAAATAAAGATTTCATGTAGGTAGCAAGACAATGTTTGGTCTTTTTTCTTTTCTGTTTACTTTTTACTCTTATGAATTTTCTAAATTTCCTATCATAATAATTTATAACTTTTATATTTTTTTAAAAGTTCAACAGACTTCAAGTTAAAATGGGATTTTCTCTTTGCACTCAACTGAAATGTTGCTGTCTAATAAAACTGGGGAAAGAGATCTGAAAATTTTTGTAAAGGGGCCATTTCAGAACAAGCTGCCGGATATTAGACCTCTCCATAAGATTCTTCAGAGATCTAACCTCCCTGCTCCCTAGCTGAGTTCTTTTGTTCTGAGAAGGTTCACATAATGATTGTTTTCATCATTTCATATTAAAAATGATCTCCTAGCCTGAATCTGAGCTTCCCAGATGACTGAGCTTTGCTGATCACAGCCTAGGTAAAAAGTAAAGCAAAATTACTTAGTACTTCATCATGCTCTTGATTTCTTCCTTTTATTTCCACACAAGTTCACAGACTTTAGTGACTGTTTTGTTTTGTTTTAACTCTGCAGATCCAACGAGAGTAATGGTGCCCCCTGTCGGTATGGATATCACTGTTGGGGAAAGTATTGTGCTGCCATGCCAGGTAACACATGATCACTCGCTGGATATCGTGTTCACTTGGTCATTTAATGGACACTTGATAGACTTTGACAAGGATGGGGACCACTTTGAAAGAGTCGGAGGGGTAAGTATTAATATCAAACGATCCACAGGAAGCCCAATATTCAACTGAACTTCTTGAAACTGACTCAAACTGACTTGTTTAGACTAGCTGGAAAAGAAATATAAATTGCTCTTTTATAATTTTGTTCTCACACCTTATTTCAAGAAACTCTTGGTTAATTCCTGCTCCTTTTTGTATGATAGAGCAATACTTACTAAGCAGCTTCTATGTGGCAGGACTTGTATCTAATCCTTGCAATAATACTGCAGATAGCTATTTGCCCTGTGCTACAAATGAGGAAACTGAGGCTCAGAGGAATTTTAAGGATTTCCCTTAGACTCATAGATACTAAATAGCACAATTCAGCTTTAAACTCCAAATCCCAATTCTGTATCTCCATACCCTACTATATATCATAGAATCTGATAAAGAGTTTAAGGATGGTTTCGTTTAAGGGATTAAAACCCTCCTTCAGGCTCTTGTACATGACTCATCATTGTGATTTTTAGGGTCATCCGTCTTGAATCTGAAAATTTGATTGGTTTATTTATTATCTCCAGGTAATTTGAATTCCAAAAGGTTGAATTTTCAAAATGCCTTAGTTGTCATAAAAATACTTATTATCGGGTGGGCCATGGTGGTTCAGCAGGCAGAGTTTGATTCTTGGTGCCTGCCCATGCAAAAAAAATAAAATAAAATACATATTATCATTGAATGTACAAGAGGAAGCCACATGTGGAAACAATTTATGTTCATAACAGTCATTCTCAAACATTTTCTTTCCTACCTTAACAGAGCCCTACATTCCCAACGGTACTAAAGACCCTTGGCTGCCATTTTCATGGAAGAGCCCCGTCAAAAGGTAGCAGAATGTAAAAATGGGGCTATTCTTTGAAAAATCTTCTCCAGCCTTCATGTTTCCATAAGAATCTGATTTGTCCACTTCATTTTACCCCCCCCCCCCCAAGTTGAGACTAAGTGGCCTAAAGCTTACAAATCCATCCTATATGATACATTGAGGCATATTTTACATTCAACTAGAGTATCAATCTTAATTACCTCCTTGCTGCCTTTCTAAACAAAGTTTTTCATCTGAGTCACAAAACACCAAAAATTATTTGAGTGACAATTTTCTCATTTCTCTCAAGGATGATATACAACTGCTACCGTTTAAATGCATAACAGAGAAGTTAATTCAGTATATCCGTAGATATCTTGGGTGTTTAGGGAGTCTCTCTCAGAAACCCTGTTAAATAAGTCCAAATGCATGATCCAGCAAACCCATTACTAGGTATATATTCAGAAGAACTGAAAGTAAGGACACAAATGGACATTTGCACACCAATATTTATAGTGGCATTACTCATAATTGTCAAAAGATGGAAACAGACCAAATGTCCATCAATGGACGAGTGGCTAAACAAGCTGTGATATATGTGTATATATACACACACAATGGAATATTCCACAGCTATATGACAAAATAAAGTCATGAAGCATGTAACATCGTGGATGAACCTTGAAGACATTGTCATGAGTGAAATTAGCCAGAAACAAAAGGACATATACTTTACGGTCACACTAATATGAACTGACATTAAGTGAACTTTAAGAGTTAAAGTTGAGAACATAGTTTATCAGGGGACAAAAAGAAGGTAGAGATTGGGCATTTGGTATTGAAGGAGTACAGAATTTCAACAGGACTGATTGTAAAGACCCAGAAATGGATAGCACACTACTATCCGATGGTAGTACAGTATTGTAAGAACATGGAATGAAGCTGAGCATGAGTATGGTTGAGGGAGGAGGGCTGGGGGCATGTATGATATGAGAAAGAGAGAGGATAAAGACTGAGTCAGTATAACTTAGCAATGCCTGGAGTCAACAATGATGGTGATTATGTGTACAAATATAAGAGTGGTTTTGCATAAGGGAAAACAAATGAATTCAACATTGAGAGGGGTTGAAAATGGAATGGTATACAGAAAAAATGTAGTCAATGTTTGCTAGGTTCTGTAATTAACAGTAACATTGTACTGTGCTTATATTGAATGTAAGAAAGGCAATATGCCAAAGCTAAATGCCAATAAGTATATGGGAGAGGGGTATGAGATTCTTTGAGAAATGGAAATGTCCTCATGTAGATTGTTGTGATGAAGGCATGGTTATATGATTATACCTGGAAGCACTGATTTTTTTACTTTGGTTGGATTGTGTGAATAAAACTGTTAAAAAATGGAGAAAGAGAAACAAAAAGGCTGAATGCAGTTGCCAATATTAACCATTTTGGACTTCCTTCATAGGGTTGAACCTCATAACTTTCACCAAGTGAGAGAGATATTAACTACTTCCCAAGAGCATTGAGGATATTAAATACCTTCAACTCTAAAAATGTGCACAGCCTGATGCCTACCACAGAGAAAGTGCTTCATAAAACTTTAATGGTTATATTAATTGAAGAAGGGTTAACACTGATTCAAATAGCAGGAAAGTGTGAATTGAAAAAAATTTAAATAAATTAAGCAGAATATTTGTTTTCATACTGAAACTAATGGCTTGTCCAGGGAAGATATTAAAAAAATTATCTCCCAGAATGGCATGGGAACCAACCAATCAACAGAGATGCCTGACCAATGAAAATGGATATCTTGCCAATCAAAGACATCCATTTTTTTTTGGATGACCTTTTTTTCTGGACTCGTGCCAATTGGCTACATATCAGCTGCAATAGTTGTATAGGTGAAGGTATTCCAATGGAATCAAGCCCTTCCTAGAGATTTCTGTCTGTTCAATCACTTTCATTAGCCTTCCATATGGGAAATGTTTTGTCTTCTCTGTATAACTAGACTAACATTAATTGACTATTTCTAAGACATAGGTACAAAATTCAGGGCACCCACTACAAATTGTGAGAGCAAAGTGTATTAGCTACAGAGGATCTGTGGAGCTAGGACTTGAGAACAGAGGATTAAGGACGTCTGCAATTCTGAAGTCAAGCCCATTTCACAGTTTCTGCTTCCTGAGTTACCATGGTGTCCATAATGCTTAGTAGAGCCAGCCTATTGCAATTTTTGGAAAAGTAGTTATTTCATTGTCCTCTGGTAACTCCAGAGTGCTCTATAAGAACAGGATAGACCACAGTGGGAGAAAATAAGCTAGTACTTTTTGTTCTCCTTGGTAAGAACATAAATGTAGATCTCAGTTAACAATTTAGTAGGAATTTCAAAGGGAAATAGAAAGTGATTATGGTCTCCTTCTGAGATGTGTACCTCAATCCTGACTTTATTTTTTCTTTGTTTTAGTTTTACTTTAAGTATATAAACCAACTCAAAATTTGTAAATAACTAGGACATTCTCTAAATGTATTTAGAGCAAAACAAAATTCTGTTAATGAGTTGCCTGAAATCTCCAGGCTTCAAGTTTCTTCTACATTCAAGCCTGTGGTGAATACAATGAATTTCTAGGATGGTGTAGGTATTTCCTTAAGACCAACATGACTTCCTAACCTCCCTGTACACATCCCTTATCAGACACATTTTGTTGTTGATGTTGTTTAAATCTGTACTCAAAGTCCCAATATGCAAAATATCTTAGGTAAAGTATAAACGATGATGATGATGATGATGACAGTGCCTTATATGTGCAAAGTGCTTAATCGTTTATCAAGCACTTTTATAGATATACATATATATTAGCTCCTTAATCCTCACAGAAACTCTGGGAAATGGCTGGTCGATTATTATCCTTATTACCAATAAGGCTACCCATAAGACAAGATAAGTAAATAATGGAATCTGGATGGAAACTCAAGAGTCATAAATAAAAGAACTTTAAGGTAAAAACTCTTGCAGTTCTTCTTGAATTCGATTTAATATTTTTGGCATGATTGTTTCACAGAGACATTTGAGCGTGGCCATCCATAATGCCAGTTTAAATATACTCTGCTACTCATTTTTCAGAGGGATTTCACATACATAGTTCTCCTTTGATTCTCACAACCTGGCTCAGAAGGCAATGTATCCTTCTTTTACAGGTCAATAAACTAAGTACCAGCCAGAGAAAGAGATGCACATAAAGCCACACAGCAAACATTAGCCCAAGACAACTAAGTCCTGAGCCTTCGGCTCTCCCCTCACTATATGCTTTTGCCTCACTTTCAATCCCATTTACGATAATTGGCAGTTCCATCTCTTCCATTGACCTTTGTAAGCATGAATTTGATGTGTCATGCTGAAACAGAGGAAGAAAATCAAGTGCACGTTAATTTTGAATGAGGATAGGATCTTTCCAGAAGGCAGTATAATGTAATAGTTAAGATTAGGGACTGGTGCCAAATTGTATGAGTTCAGTTTTTGGCTCTTCCATATACTAGCTAAGTGACTTTAGGCAAGACACCTAACTTCTTTGTGCTTGAGCTTCCTCATTTGTAAAATGAGGATGACACAAGTGCCTACCTTACAGGATTGTATGCATATTTAGTGAGTTACTGTAAGTAAAGCACTTGGAAGGTGACTGTCATATATTAAATACCATTAAGCATTAGCTATTATTGTTTTTATTTGGAGGAATAGCAACCTAAGAGTGTATGTTGACTTCCTATTCTATAACTTCAGGTGGGAAAACTGGAGAAGACCAATATACCCTACATTATCTTGTCATCCTTCAGATGTTTAGAAAGAAGTGTAGCTTCTGAATCTGGTCCCTAGGGTGTTCTCTTGCTTAAGCATCTGTTTTCCAAGCCTCTGATTAACAGAGCTCTAAAACCAGACTCCAAGGTGTAGTAATAGTCTTCAATTAAAATGCTCACTTGCAATAGCCTGTGGAGATGCCTCCTCATATTTATTAAAAGTGATGTGCTAGTGCACAGGGTAAAAATATTTCTGTGCCGCATAGACATCCATACCAGGATGTCATCAGTCCTATTCATCTGCTAGTCAAACATGCATTTGGCATTTGGAAAACAAATTAGCACCGTTCCACACTAGGTAATGCAAGATTTCCTTGGAGGGTCTGGTCCTTGTAATCCTTTAGTTCAAACCTGGGAGCAATCAAAATGCTGGCTGTAGGACAGAGTTGTGCAGTAAAATGCAGACGTCTTCAAGTCTGGGTTTTCTTCCCATTTCCAAATATAGAGCTCCAAAGTATTGGTATGCTAATAAAGGCTAGAGGCTGAGGGCATATCTGATGAAACACAGGCCTAAATCAAGAACCACCCTACGTAAGTTTAAGTACCTTCAACATGGGTGGCATACTGCTCGTGAGACCCAGAGCAGCCTGCACCTGAGGTCTTGTCAAAGGTGTGTTCTGAAAATGTTGGTGTTGTTATCTCTCAGGCAGGCTCACATATTTTAATAGGCCATGGCTTGCACCACTAATGTGTTCATCAGCCGCTGTAAAATAAATCCATTAGTCACAGTGTCCTTCATGTGATAATGATATTTAGAGCTCATTAAAAAGTAATTGTAGCCACTTTTCCGTACTTTATCAGCAGGATTCAGCTGGTGATTTGATGATCCGAAACATCCAGCTGAAGCACGCTGGGAAATACGTCTGTATGGTACAAACAAGTGTGGACAAGCTATCAGCTGCTGCAGACCTGATTGTAAGAGGTACTCGAATTTAATTTTTTTTTGCCCTTAAAATAATGTTGCAATATCTACCCTAGCACAAAGTTCTAAAATTCTCAGTGGTTTAGGATTATGGAGAAAAGTCAGATAGAAGTTGAATATTGTCAACAGTGGTTAACAGGAGACAGAAGTTTCATGTCTTTTCTTTTTCTCATAGGGGATCCTCAGAAATGGTATTGAACAAATCTAGTTACTTTATGCTAAAAATAACTCCTGTGAGTGCTCCGACTATGCAGTTAAATTTGTCACAACATTCTAGAATAACCTTAGGTTAACAAAAGCAATGGTTTAAAGAGGGCCCAAATTGTACCTTTTTTTGCGGGGGAAGGCAGGGGGTGCACTGCATGGTCCAGGAATCGAACCCAGGTCTCCCTCATCAAAGGCGAGCATTCTACCCAAACTGTGCCTTTTTGATGTTTCACTTAGGCTAAACCAAATTAGTGTAATAAAGACATAAGTAAAAAAAGTAAAATGACCCCCAGATCTTTCTCATTTTCTTTTTTCCCTAAAGTTAATAGTGCTGTATAGTGCCTTAAAAAAAAAAAGGTCTTTGGAGACAAACCCCTCATTCCTGCCTGGGTTGTAGTAAATAAGCTGAGCGTTGATGTAAAAACTGATGGTTGTGAGTGTCTTGGGCCCTGCCAACATGGCCTAACTTGATCCTAAGAGCTGTGAACACTCTGGCTGAGCCACTAAAGTCCAAGCTTAGACAAACCAATTTGCAATTGAACTGTAAACAGATGTTAAAAGATATTTTTAAATGAAAATTCAATTATTTGTAAACCAGCCTACCTGCCAGAATCAAACCTATGCTCATGGTTTTCTAAAGTGTTAAAAGTGAGGCTTAAAAAAAAAAAAAGTGAGGCTAATACGGGGGGTGTGAGTATGGTTCGGTGGCAAAATTCTCACCTGCCATGTGGGAGACCTGGGTTCGATTACCGACCCATGCACTTCCCAAACAAACCAACAGAAACAAACAAACAAAAATGCAACCAATGGTGCTGCAATAACAGGATACTCACCTGGAAAAAGAATGAAATGTGACCCCGCCATACAGCATACAAAAAAAAAAAAAAAAAAAGTGAGGCTAATACGATCCTGAAACTCCATTACTCAGTATATACCTGGAAGAACTGAGTGTAGGGACATGAATGGGCATTTGCACACTAGTGTTTATGGTGCCAGTGTCCATGATTCACAATGGATGGAGGTGGCCTAAGGGTACAACTAGTGAGAAATGGAAGGGGGAAGTATGGTGTACACATACAACAGACTACTGAGTGACCACAAGAAGGAAGGGAGTTGTGAGGCATGCAACTAGGGGGATGGACCTTAAGGACTGTATGTTAAATGAAATGTCAGAAACGAAAAGACAAATATAATCATGCCTCATTCATGTGGATTAACTATAATATAAAAACTTGGTGAACTAAAGTCGAGAGCATGGATTATCATGTTGGGGCCTATTGTAGA
This sequence comes from Tamandua tetradactyla, assembly GCF_023851605.1. NCBI lineage: Eukaryota > Metazoa > Chordata > Mammalia > Pilosa > Myrmecophagidae > Tamandua > Tamandua tetradactyla. Next base: position 5,051,447 of record NC_135341.1, on the reverse strand, counting down.
GGGTCTTAGATTGTAAGCTCTTCCAGCAGTCACATATATTCAGGAGTTGTAACTGTTATTTCTAAATTCTGAGATACTGAGCCGTTTGTATATAACCTGGTCTTTCTCAGAAACTTTGGGTATTTATGTGACATCTGAGACTCAGAGTCAGAGCTCTGAAGCTATGAAAGTCAGCAGGACCCCATACAAGAACTGTTTAAAAAGTTGAAAAGGGGATCAGACTTTGACTAGAGATATGAAGGAAGCTGATCTGGATGGGACTAAGGTAGATTAGAATACAGGGGAAAGGATGATATCATCCATATTTTAGAGCTTCAACTTCTGTGTGAGACCAAAGGAAGAGATGTTTATTTGGTGCAAAATTTATATTTTGGATAGCACATTATCTGATTTAACTTGTATGGTCAGTTTAGTTGAACACCAAAAGTGCATGGAATCTTGAATAGGGCATGAGATCTTGTTGGTTTGTCCAAGTTAGTTTGATGCCCTGATATATCCCAGAGTAATTTGGGCAGTAAATAAAGAAGTATTTGCAAAGTTCCCTTGGAGGACTAAGGAGAAAGGGGAAATATCCAACTTCCCTGTTTGGAGAATTTCTGCTATTCTAACAAGCAGTGGAGATGACCAGATCAATGGACCAAGCATTCAGTCTTGGAGTTTGCCCCTATGAAACCTATTCCTGCAAAGTATAGACTAGGTCTACTTAAAATTATGCCTAAGAGTCACCCCCAGAGATCCTCTTTTGTTGCTCAGATGTGGCCTCTCTCTCAGCCAACTCGGCAGGTGAACTTACTGCTCTTTCTTCTATGTTGGACATGATTCCCAGGGGTGTAAATCTCCCTGGCAATGTGAGACAGAACTCCCAGGATGAGCCAAGACCCAGTATCATGGGATTGAGAAAGTCTTCTTGACCAATAGGAGGGAGAGAGGAATGAGACAAAATAAAATTTCAGTGGCTGAGAGATTTCAAACAGAGTCAAGAGGTTTTCCTGGAGGCTATTCTTAAGTATTATATAGCTATCACTTTTTAGCTTATGGTATATTGGAGTGGCTGGAGGGAAGTACCTGAAACTATTGAGCTGTGTTTCAGTAGCCTTGATTCCTGAAAACAATTGTATAAAGATACAATTTGCAATTGTGTGAAAACCTTGTGTCTGATGCTTCTTTTTCCAGGGTATAGACAGATAAGTAAAAAAATGGATAAAAAATAAATAAGTAATGGGGAGATAAGGGATAAGATAAATTGGGTAGATGGAAATACTAGTAGTCAATGAGAGGGAGAGGTAAGAAGTATGGTTTGTACGAGTTTTTTCTTCTTTCTTTTTATTTCTTTTTCTGGAGTGATGTAAATGTTCAAAAAATGATCATGGTGGTGAATACACAACTATGTGATGATATTGTGAGCCACTGATTGTGCAACATGTATGCACTGTATGTGTGAAGATTTATCAATAAAAATATTTGTTTTAAAAAAATAAGGTTAAACCATAGCATCAAAACAATCTTCTTGTTATTCTCTCCTTTATCTGAATCCCTAGCCTTTGGTGTTTAAGCATCTTTGGCCAGCTAGCTGGTCCCATGGCAGATCTTTGAGTGCAAGGAAGTGAAAATCCAGGATGTCAGAACTGGAGGCACGATTAATCTGAGTGACCAGGGGACAAAATATTGTTAAAAGAAGTGTTGCTGTATCTTCTGGGCATAAGATTGGGGGGAGGGGATGTGTGGGAGTTAGCAACTTCAGTTGTCAAGACAGGTTAAAGAAAAGCAGCTTTGCATCGGTCTGCTTTGGTTCCCCTTTAAACTACTTAAAAATCTTTCCTGGTGATAATGCAGATGAGGCCAGGCAAGTAAAAGAACTTCAAGCCTAGACAGATCTGCTCATAGAATAACTTATGGAAACTTGTTTATTTCCATTTTAAAATACCCCAAAGCTGGTTTGCTCGGCCCTTGGGGACAAAAGAATGCTGTTGCTGAGAATTTATCCTCTATTTAATTACCCTAATGTTCAGATCAGCAATTTAAACGCCAATAAATTAAGCTAATAAATATTTAAATCAGTAATACTTGAAGTTCTTAAATGATATTGTATACTTCATTTCACAGAAAATAACATTAACTACCAAGAGGAATTTGCAAATGTAGTCTAAAAGAAAATCTAGTCTAATCAGTTCATAAGGCCAATAAATTAATCTGCCATTTAAAACCATAATCTTATGTTTCATCTCTTCTAGCTTCTGCCCTTGTAACTCTTTGGTTTATTTCAAAGGGGAGGAATAAATGCATTTCACTGCTCTGTAAAAGACTTTTGTATTTGAAACGAGTATAGCTTTGAGTCTTTGCACCAGCTCAGTTGATGGACTGATGCCTGCTCTATTTAGTCAGTGGCATTTCAATGGTACGTGAAAATAATATGGATGTCCACCCTTCCCTAAGAGAGAAGCAGAGACTTGGATATCAAACTGTCATTCCCCTTGCCATTGCCTGTGACAAAATCTGCTGTGGACTCCTGACCATGTTTTCATTTTGTTCAGAGGATAAACATCTGTACGCGGTTGTTTTGAAAGAAGGACCACTTCCTCAAAGCCAAGTTGGTAAACATTCTGTAAAGCCGTATCTTCACGTTGGTGGGGTGAGGGTAGGCAGGAAGATCAAGAGTAAATGAAGGAAAGAAAGTACCATTTTTACTCCAAAGGGCCAAATTCATACTGCCCCTTCTTTTCCTTCTTACTCATTTGCCAACAGTGGGTTCAGATACTTCCTATCAATTTAACTCTTGGAGGAGTTCAGGGGGGAACAGCTTTCTATTTGTGGCACTTAGATTTTAAAGGCCACCAAATCACCATCCATAAAGGAAAAGTACAGGAATGCTAGGATGAGAAAGCTGATGAGAAAAAAAAAAAGATGATTGTATCTTCTGGACTTTATCTGGTTAATAGGGTCCCAGAGACCAAAGAGCACCTCAGCTCTGTCTAGGTGGCATTAGACTGACATGCTTACATGTCATCATGGAAAATTAATCGGTTTTAGCATTACGATCTCCAGACGTTTCATTCAGGAGTGGGAGGCAGAGGATAAATTTAGTCTCAACTGTAGGTCAATGCAAAAGATTTTTTAAAAAGGAAAGAGAAATTTAGGGTATCACATAAAGGATATAGAAGTGAATCCCAGAGCAAAGTCTTACTTGAGGTAATTTCCACGAACTTTTCACCACTCTTGTTAGGGGTCTATTTCCTGTCCCTGTAACATGGCCCAATGGTATTTTGGCAGTTCGTTTGACAGAGATTAGCAAATCCCTCCCAGGGATATCTCCTTATGCCTGTCTAGTGGGCATGGGTTTGTCATTATTCTCCCCCATCCACAATCACCTTCTCTCCTGAGGCAGCCGATTGTGATTTGTTAGAAATATATTTAACTGCCTGATAAGAGCTCTTCGTGTCTGAAACTAGTATAGCTTTGGGTCTTGTCTGTGGCCCTGTTGTTATTTCGTGTTTGCCTGCCAACTGCTTTCCATCCCTCTGTTCCTTTATGATTCCCAAGTCTTCATTTAAATCTGATTTCCTTTCCTTTAAATGGTTTAAATACATGGGCAGTAACCATGAACATCAGGAGGATAAGTAGAAAAATCAGGTAAGACTTAAAGAAACTGCAAATGAAGGTCTTTAGACTCTAGCCCAGTTTTGAAATTGCTGTAAAGTGAGAGGGTCTTGTGACTCTAGAGCACAGGCCATTTCCACAGCAGTTCCCCTTGCACAGAAATGTCTGCTCACACTCAGCGCTGGAGAGGAAAGGGTTCAGTAATACTGCAGCCCCCTTAGTCCATAGCTGTTGCTGCCCAAATCCACATCCTCACTGGTAGGAATGACCGTTGCTGGTGGACTGTGGTCTTCATGAATTCAGGAGCAAGATCTGTATGTTTTCACCACTGGATCCCCAGATAACAGTGCCTGACCCATAGTAGGAACCCCTAAATATATGGTGAGTAAATTAATGAATTTAGGCCCTCGTCATACCTTGTGTTCTCTCTGAGCACCTAGAATAGTCTATTGTGTTTCTTTCTTTGACTTTTTTTCTGTTTTTTTTTGCTTGTTTTTCCAATTTACTGTGAAACCCCAGAAGGAAAAGGCTGTGTCTCATTCATCTCTACTGTTTCAGAGCCCAGCAGAAAGCCTGGTACCCAGTAGGTTCTTAAAAATAAATAGACCAATAAAGTGAATATGTGAAGGGATAAATAAATGATTGAGTAGGTCAGCAACCTGATCACGTACTTGGACATTTGATCCACACTGCTGCAATTCTAAGGGTCTTGCTCTTTCCCAGGCCCTCCAGGTCCCCCGGAAGCTGTGACTATTGATGAAATCACAGACACAACTGCTCAAATCTCCTGGAGACCTGGGCCTGACAACCATAGCCCCGTCACCATGTATGTCATTCAAGCCAGGACTCCTTTCTCCGTGGGCTGGCAGGCAGTCAACACAGGTACGATATCACAGCCTAATGCTGGTGTCTCTGCAGGGACTATGGAAATTTAACAGAGTAGACACAGCACTGTAGCAGAAGCCAAGGGACATCCGAGTTCTCATGCAGACACAGCCACCCATACTGTGTTAGCAGTGTTTTCCAGACCTGAGTCAATTTCATGCCACGCATGCCATCGTGTAATATTTTTCTTTATAACAAGTCTTTTTTTTTAACTTGTTCTAAGAAATAATATCTGTGAAATGACAGGTCTGTTGTACTGGTGTTTTTTTTTTTTCTTAACACATTAAAAATATCTATTAGTTATAAAAATAAGAAGAATAAGTGTTTGTGTTAGCTAAAATCATCTTGTGTACCACTAGGGGTATACTTTGGGAAGCAGTGAATACGCTAGTCTATAATCACAGTCTTCTTAAAAACTGCAATCAAGAAACCAATAATAACAACTGAAAATGGCATCCTGATTTGCTGCCCATTTTTATAGATCGGTACATTTGGGCATGAGGAGGTGTGAGATTTTTCTTTTTTCTTTACTAAGAAATACTTGAGTTGACTATCCTGTTCTCACCTCTGCCAATATCTCCAAACTGAATCATTTTGCTATTTTACTTAGGTTTCATATGGGGAACAATTGGCCAAACAAATAGGTATTATAAGCAAAATATAAATCTTCTAGTCTCCAGGGGTTAACTGCATGACCTTGAAACTTTGACATAGAAATAAATGGATGATGAACCCCTTTTTGTGTAATCATATGAATCTTACTGCTCTGCACCCAGTTTTTCTTCTGTTTACCCAACCTCAAAAATGGGTCTGTGTTTCCAGCTGTGGTCACTGACTTTCTCCTGAGTCACTGGAAAGTTTTAGGATGAAAGATGGGAAAAGTATAAAGGTTAGGAGATACGAATTCTAGGCCAGGTGCCGTCACCCTCCCTCAGATCTCTACATGCTCCACTTTCCTCTTCTGAAAATGGGCAGGATAAGTATTATATAATACCCAAAGGAGAAACCATTGTGAAAGCATTTAAAAAAAACAGGAAGTAGTGTATAAATGTAGTGAAGGAAAGGAAGAAGATGAAGATACTACTGCTGTTGGTGATGATAAGAATGGTTTTAAAAAAAAAGGAAACAGAATTTATGTGTCTTTACTGCATCTCATATGCTCTCCTAAGTGTTTTTCTTGGTTTTTCTCAACTGCACTTTGAGTAGAAATTATTATCCTTATTTTATGATGAGGAAATCAAGGCATGAAAAGTTCAAGCAGCTTGTCCAATGCCATTGAGCTGCTAAGTATGGAGTCCAGGTTAGTTCCAGGTGGTCTGACTACTAACCTTTGGAGGGCAGGACATTGTAAGTGTTGCTCAAAGAGGCTAGTAGCCACTGAAACTTAGTTGCACAGCATGATGTCCTTGGCTCTGCTACATGGAACTCTCCATTGAACACTCTGGCCCCACTGGAAAATCTTCATGGTAATTATTTTTTAAAATAATTAAGTTGAGCATGGAAGCACTATCAAGAGCTCCATAATTCATGGAATCAAGTAATTTCTGTTTGCTAAACCCTTCTATAAGTGTTGCTTGACAAAAGCTGTCAGATTCTACTTCTCCGACTCCCATTTTTGGTGTTCTTTGTGGGCCATCTCCTTTATATTTACAGATTTGTTCTTTATGTATGCTAATCCGTTCAATTGACAGTAGAATTATGGAGTTATACTAAATTGTAGGGTTTGGGCTATGGAGTCAGACAAATGAGGGTGCAGAGTCAAACTCTGCTTGTAACTTAGCCTAAGGCATGTCTTCCTCATCTATAAAAATGCAGATAATTTTCCCTTATTTGTAGAATAGTTGTAAGAATTAACTCATGTGCTTAGTACTACATAAATAAATGCTGAATAACATGTTAAAAGATAAAGTTGTTAACAATCATGGTTACAGTCACCTAGCTTTGGGGTTTGAAGTCGTTTTATCACTTATGATGTCATTGCTACAATCTGATCTGAGTTTATTATTTAGCATACCTAGTTCTGGGGTCATCTCACTGTGACAGCAATTTGTGCAGCTGCTGTCGGACTAGCTGTGATGCCCTCCATTTGCTGCTGATGATAGCCGTGATGATGTATGAAGTTCCTAACATGCTCTCTGCATTAGTTCGCTGGGAATCCTAGGAAACGTGCCCCCCTTTTGTTGTTTTTCAGTCCCAGAGCTCATAGATGGGAAGACATTCACAGCAACCGTGGTGGGTCTGAACCCCTGGGTAGAGTATGAATTCCGCACGGTTGCAGCCAATGCCATTGGGATCGGGGAACCAAGCCGGCCCTCAGAGAAACGGAGGACGGAAGAGGCCCGTGAGTAGCGCCCGGAACACTGACTGTCCGTTCCAGCGGCTGCCGTTCTTGAGGGCAACGTTTTGAGTTCTTCCTGCTCTCAGCCCTGACGAGGTTCAGCATGAGCTCACCCTTCCCCTTGTGATGAGTAAAATGATCAGATTAGGAGAAGATCAGCTTAGCAAGTGAAGGTTCGCTCGGGAGTCAAGTTCTCCCTCTTCATTGGATCCCATTCATAGCTAGACATACATTGTGCTTAGTTCTCTCAAAAACTTACCTCTGTCCTCCCTGGTTCATTTGTCGCCAAGATTATCCTGAAATGATCATATTTTAATAACTATACTCACCACATTTCAAGCCAAATCATTGCACAGAAATCACTGGTGGCAAAGAATATTTGGAAATGCTCTCTAAGATTTTCCTAGGATATAAACCATTCCAAGAAAATGAGCTTTGAACATCCTGATAATTCATACAATACCGGTCAGCAGTGTAGTATGGCCCTCAGTGTACTCAGCTGGTGTTAGCACAAGTAAATTCACCTGGGTTAGTTGTATTTTACTTTTCTGATACAAAGCCTGAGGGTTAGGTATGAGGTCTGTATTAGAGTTCACAACCGTAGCCAAATATTTGTTGAAAGAGATATGGAAACTGTCACTCTATTTTAGAAAAAAAATCTAGATCAATTTCATTGAACAAAGAGGACATGCTCTGTCACCGGCTACATACCCACAACCAGACATTTTTACATTCTGTTTGGAGGCTTTCAGTGACATGATAACAAAGCTCATCCCATGCTTTCTTTTTCCTGTCCAAAACCGTGATTTAATTAATTCCCCCAAACCGTGATTTGATTAATTCCCCAGCAGTTATGCTCAGAGGGAATACACCATATTTCCTCCTCTTTTACTGAGAAAAAAGGGGGAGCAAAGAGGTTAAGCACAGTGAGCCAGGGGGCAACCTATGTTTACCACTTCCTTCAACACCCAGCTCAAAACTCACCTTCCCCCGAGAAGCCATTAACCTCCCCCTACCCTGAGCAGCCTGCTCCTTCAGATCCCACCACACCCCCCCATCCTGTCTGCAGTGAACTGCTGCTCCCTCTCAATGTTGCTCTGTAATCGTTCTGCATGTGCCCTGTCACCCCTATTAGATTGTAAGCTCTGCACGGGCACAGTGTCTATTGTCTTTGCTTTGTGTACCACTCTATGGTCAATAAACACCTAACCAAGCCTTAGAACCAGAACCTCAGTCCTTTCCTCCTCCCACTGAACACCTCGGCTGCTAAGGATGGAGCTGGACAATTGGTCAGAGCCATCTGTTTACATGTGGACCTTATCAAATGGGAAACAGGTACATAACAGCAATTTCATTGGTACATTTCACTTTCTCGGGCTTCTACGGTGGGCCCCTGGATAACTGTTTCTGATCTTGAAAGACAAAGGTCTAGGCATCAGAGTATTCTTTTAAAGTGTCTCCTCAGCCAGGCAAACTGCCTGGTCTCATTGGCCTTTGGAGCCTGACCTAACTTGTTTTTGTCTCCTGCACAGTCCCCGAAGTCACCCCAGCTAACGTCAGTGGTGGTGGAGGCAGCAAATCTGAACTGGTTATAACCTGGGAGGTAAATGAATCACAGAATGAAAGGAGTATACATTAGTCTAAGCTATTTTATTATTTTCCTCCATGTTAAATGTAGCTGGGAAGTTTCCTCCTCCGTGTTTAACAGCTAAAATTCATTTCTGTGCAGAACACTTCCTCTCACCTGGCTAATGGCTAACAGGAAACTGTCGATTGGTTGCTGAGGCAACTTTTAATTCGATTCATCACAGGGGAAACAATCATAAAAGGGAAGATGACACAACTTTTAGAAAATGTATTCAAGAAGGCTGGTTTGGAGAAAAACCAGTTTTTCTTTTCTTCCTGAATTGCTGCATGGCCAATTGATTTAAAACATCTGCCAGCAATAGATTCAGTGTACCAGCACAGTTTCCTGGCAGTTGGCTTTGCGGCTGGAGTCCTCTTTTATGAAGTATTTTTAAAACAACCTGGAGGAAGGTTAGGCACCAATTTATTAAAAATTGATTTGGGGAGTGGAGGTGGGAGCTTTATAAAGGGTTCGTAATGTTTCTGAAGGATTCTAGACAACAGCCCTAGAAATTAAAATCTTTCATTTACCAAAGCTATGGCAGTGAAAGAAATTGCTCACACTCCAGCTGAGCTCTTCAGCTTTGAGAGGGAAGATCTTGCCTGAACCAAGATAGTCTTTACTTCTCCGGTGCAGAAGTAAAGAGAGCCTGGTCTCTTTTGCATTGGTCTATTTTGCAATGTAAGATTGGTATTAAATGGTACAGGGGACGGAAGATGTGTGTTTTTAGGAGACCGACTATCCAGTTTCTATCACTGTGATTTCCACCTTTTTCAGAGCCAGGTTTGCCCAGTTGGCAATCTCTACTGCAGATCTTCATTTGTTTTTTTAATGCTGTCACGTTGTAATCTCATGGTAGATTGATAACAAGCCCCAAATGTAATAGACTCTTGACAAAACCCAAACTAAGGTGGAGAAAGAATGTAGATAGCGTTCAAGAAACGTTCAAGAAAACAATGTTAGCGTTTAAATAAAACTGTTGTAATTTCTGAACACTGCCTCCCTTCTTTACCAGACGGTCCCTGAAGAATTACAGAACGGTGGAGGCTTTGGGTACGTGGTGGCCTTCCGGCCCTACGGCAAAAAGAGCTGGATACAGACGGTGCTGGCCTCAGCCGATGCCTCCAGATACGTGTTCAGGAATGAGAGCCTGTCCCCCTTCTCTCCCTTTGAGGTTAAAGTGGGTGTCTTCAACAATAAAGGAGAAGGTGCCTTCAGTCCCATGACTGTGGTATATTCCGCAGAAGAAGGTATGAGTTATGCTGCCTGTGTATTTGCTGTTTCTTCAATTCTGAGATGCTGATGATGATTTTAGGATGTACAATCAATTTAAATCATGTACAAATTATGTATGCATAAGTTGGAGGCATATCTTGATATGAAAAAGTTCTAAGAAATTTGATTCATTATTCACCACCATCTTCTTAGAAAAACAGCAAGTCTTTAAAAACAAGTGTTTCTCCAAGGAGTATATACAAATGACCAATAAGCATTAGAAAAGATGCTTGATATAATTGGCCATCAAGAAAATGCAGATCAAAACCACAATGAGATACTATTTCATATCTGCCAGGATGAATGTTATTTTTAAAAAAAAATAAAACGTGGAAAATAAGTGTTGGAGAGGAGATGGAGAAACGAACTCTTGTGCTTTGCTGGTGAGAATGTAAAATGGTGAAGTCGCTATGGAAAACAGTTGGGCAATTCCTCAACAAGTTAAACATAGAATGACCACATGACCCAGTAATTCCATCCCTGTGTATAAACCCAAAAGAATTGAAAGTTTGTACTTGAGCAAATACATATATACCAATGTTCATTGCAGCATTATTCACAACAGCCAAAAGGTGGAAGCAATCCAAGTGTCCATTAACAAATGGAAAATATGATATATACATACAATGGGCTATTTTTCAGCAGTACAATGGAAGGAAGTTCTGATACATTTTGCTGCACCAGGCTAAAACTTGAAAACACTACTGTATGTAAAATAAGCCAGACCCATAAGGTGTACATGTGGGTTAGAGGTAGAAGGCTTGCCTGCCATGCTGTAAACCCAGGTTCGAGCCCCAGCTCAGGCATGCCCAAAAGAAAACAAAATCCAGACTCGAAGAGACAAATATTATATGATTCTATTTCTATGAAATACCAAGAATAAGTAAATTCATAGAGACAGAAAGTAAACCAGTGGTTACCAGGGGATAGGGGAAGGAGGGTATGGGGAATTAGTACTTAATGGGCACAGAGTTTCTGTTTGGGGTGTGGGAAAAGTCTTGGTAATGGATGATGGTGATGGTACCATAGCATTTTAAGTGCAATTTAACACCACTGAATTATACACTTAAAAATGGTTAAAATATCAAATTTTGCTACACTAAAATTCTAAAAGAACAAACAAACAAAAATCAAATGGGCATGCATTATCAATTCCATTGCTAGGAACTAAAATTGCAAGTACTATATGCAATCTTCCTTATATATAGATATACATATGATAAGTAATGATAATTACTTTCAGAATAATGCTTGTGTTTTATTTTTGCCCTTTAAGTAAATATCAAAATATAATTTTCATTTCTTCTCATCGGTTTCATTTTTATACATCATATTTTACTTACATTCTAACTTATTAAAGAACGGATTAAGTCATGAAGCAGCATGATCACTCTCATTATCATGCATTATTACTACCTCTCCTCTATCTGCCTCTTGCATGATGTTCATTACCTTTGGAATTCAGCTTTGTTGTTTTATTTTTAAAGTGACATTGAGAATGTGGCTTTAATAGTAAAACATCTAAAGCTGAGCCATTGATTTAGCATAAAGCAAGATGCAAAAAGTTCTTCTCTGCAAAGAGAGTGATCAGCCCTTTAGACATGCTGGTCCTTCATGACCTGGCCCCTGCCTCCACTCAAGGAGCCTCAATGCCTGCCGCTCTTCCCTGCACACTCCATGCTCCAGTTGTATCCACACAATTTGCAGTTATCCAAATGAGCTTCGGCCCCTTGCGTGTACTGCAACTGCTCTTATCCTTCCCTGTCTTGCCCACCTTATGAATTCCTACTCATCCTTCAACTCGAGCCTCAACTTGAACAACCCGAGCCTTCTCTGATTTCCCCAAGCCAGCAGAGTTGAGTAAGCATTTCTCTTTCCCATAATATCTTGAAAAGTCCTCTATTATAATTGTTATATTATGAATTTTGAAATTCACTTTTAAGTCCTCCATAAGGTGTGCTTCTTGAAGGCTGGCCATTTGTTTTTCACCTTTTTTGTCACCAGGCTCTGCCTGTGCATGACATACAAGCCCTTGATAAATGCTGAATTAATTAATTAACACACAAATGGAATCATATATTGTTATGGATAGACATGACCATAGAGTTTTCCATGTCCCATATTTCCTGGAGTGTGCTGTCCATTCCAGAGGCAGTGCATGAGTTTCTTAATATCTAAATAAATATTTAAACATTTTAATATTTAAGCATCTTAAAATATTTAAGAGTTATATATAGATTTGAATTCATTATAAAACCCAAGATTCCATGATTATTATTGTTTAAGACTAATATTGGCTAAAATAGATCTTTAAGATATATGGAATGAAAACATTAATATATACAAACTGGTATACAATTCTGGATGAAATATGACAAAAATAACTGAAATTTAGGAAACAGTCTTGGTTCAGCCATTCCTTTACAGCCAAGGATGCTGAGTCTCAGAAAACATTAATGATTTGTGCAAGAAGAAACAGCTTGTGATACAGAACTGAACAGTCACCCAGGTCTCCTGAAACTTGGTCAAGTCAGCTGACTGTCCCCTTTCATTTCTCTCTCCTTCTCATAATCCAGTGGCTAGAGCTGTCACCTATTACAAATGCTAATTATACAGGTGTGTGTTAAGGGAATTGCTGGCTCTGGAAGGGTGGTGCTGAAATTAGGTGGCCCTGGGTTACTGTCCTTCTACCCACCCCTAAATTTAGAACCCAAAGACCTTGACAGTTCTCTTCACCACTGCCTCCCCACCCAGCTTTCAACTGTTGCTCCTCTGTAAAATGAGGGTTTGGATCATAAGCATTGTGGGCACTTCTATAACCATGGATTTCATCTGTACCTTATAACGTCAGTATCTAGAATCCTGTCCTGCTACAACTGAAACAGTGGTAACTTTTTCCATATCTATCTGCAGAACCCACCAAGCCACCAGCCAGCATCTTTGCCAGAAGCCTTTCTGCAACAGACATTGAAGTTTTCTGGGCCTCCCCCATGAAGAATAGAGGACGAATACAAGGTTATGAGGTACACAAGAAATATATTTCTTGGGTCTGGAGAAGAGTTCATATCCCTTAGTTAAACTTCCAAGAAGCATCCAATGGGGAAAAGACCAAGTTCCCACTTACAGGCCTAGCTTCTAGTGAAGCATTATTGAAAGCACTGAATGTTCCATTGTGAGACTACCACTTTTCTGGGTTACTCTACAGAGGTGTTTTTCAAAACATATGCAAATCTATGCATTTATGAGATGATTGACAAAATAAGCATTGACTTTGATTTGTCTGGCATCAGTTGGGCTCAAAAGAGAGGTGGGGGACAAAGGGAAAAGTAGCTAGCAGTGGTGGTGACGGTTTTGCATCTCACTATGTAGCTAAGGAATAAAAAGATGGCCTATTTCTCAACACATTCAAAGCTCTTTGTTTTGGAAGCTCTGCTGATATATAAAATTTACTTCATCATAAGAATACTGTATAAAAATTAATATATTAAAACAGGGGAGTGATATCATCAAGATGGCAGCCTAAGACATCCCCAAGAATGTCTCCCCTTAGATACATCAAAATAAAAGGACACAGTCAGCTGACTTGCAGTATGATAGAGAATGAAGAAATACTCCACTAATGCTGCATCAAAGAAAAAGCCACCACCACCAAAAAAAAAAGGAAGAGGTAGAGCAGCTCAGACCTGCCAGTCTGACCCTCCCCCGCACTCAGTCCTGTGTGGTTTAAGTGACACACGGTGGCAGCGTGCTGGAACATGGTCACCGACCACAGAGCCAGCCACAGCAGTGAATTAGTCTCACGCACGTTCAGCACAGGAGCCAAGACCACATAAACCCAAGGTCGGACCTTGGTGGTTAGGGTGTGCAAGTGTAAAGAGCAGTCCCCCAGAAATCAGGGTGACTCACAGAGGAACTATTATATTGGCAAGCTATGCTCACTTCTAGCCTGGTCCCTAATTGCTGGTGCACTATAAAGGAAAACAAAGCAAAACAGTTGTTTCTAAACACTGACCCTATCCGACTCCATGGGTTACAATTTCCTAATGCAGAAGTTACCAGAGGCAGAAAAGCCATGTGAAAAGGGACACTGAACTGCTGTAAGGCAGGTGGAACCATGGATGAAAGCTGAAGCAAAAAAGCCATTCAGAGCACAGGAAAGGAGTCAAACAAATCCTAGCCAAAGAAAACAGACCAGGACTTCCAGAGGAGGAACAGAGGAAAAGAAATGCTCTCCTGCAGGGGAAATATTCACACATAATGGGTAGTCTTATCAGTTACTGCACATGCCCAGGGCAAGAGGCAGGCACAGGAAGACCTGAGAAAGTCTAAACTTTTAAACATGGACTGCTCTAAATGTTCAGTAGAAACTAGACTAAGTGTTGAAAAGTTGTCAACATAGCCAATATACACTGATACCCTAGACAAGAAGGAGAAACTGACTTCCAGACTTAGCACATCAAAATGATCAAAGGTCCTGACAAACAAAACATCAAAAGCCATACAAAAAAATACTCTAAAAATGATCATGGTGATAAAATACACAACTATGTAATTAGATTGCAAGCCATTGATAGAATACTTTGGATGGACTATATGGTGCATAAAGACATCTCAATAAAATATTTTTTTAAAAAATCCATACAGGGGGTGGGCAATGGGTGGCTCAGTGGCAGAATTCTCACCTGCCATGCCAGAGACCTGGGTTTGATTCCCGGTGCCTACCCATGCAAAAAAAAAAAAAAAGCCATGCATGGGGATGTGAAAGTAGTTCAGTGGTAGAATTCTTGCCTGCCATGCGGGAGACCCAGGTTCAATTCCCAGTCCATGCACTTCCCAAAAAACAAACAAACAAAAATTCAACAAATGGTGCTGAAATAATGGGATACTCACATGGAAAAATAATGAAATGTGACCCCACCATACAGAATACAAAGCAAAATTTGAAAAGCCATGCAAAGAAACAGGAAGAGATGGCTAGGTCAAAGGAAAAAGTTAAAACCCCAGAGGAAACACAAACTGTGGATCAACTAATCAATGATGTTCAGTCAAATCTGAAACAATTCAAGGAGCTGAAGGAAAATATGGATAGAAATAAACAAATTTGGATAAAGAACTGAAGTCTATAAGGAAGATGATGTGTAAACAAAAAGAAGAATTAGAAAGTTTAAAAAAAAAACAGAAGTTATGGGGATGAAAAACACAAAAAGGAGATTGAAATATACCAGAGGATATCCACAGCAAATATGAACACGCAGAAGAGAAAATCAGCAAATCGGAGGACAGGGCAATTGAAATCTTTACAGGTAGAGAAAAGAAGGAAAAGAAAATGACCAGAGCCTGAGAGACCTATGGGACAACATAAAGTATACCAACAAATGCACTGTAGGAGTCCCAGGATGGGAGAAGGAAAAGGGGGCAGAAAGAATATTTGAGGAAATGATGGATGAAAATTTCCCATCTTACAAAAGTTAAGCATTCATGTCCAGAAGTGCAATGAACTCCAAGCAGTGTAAACCCTAATAGACCTACTCCAAAACATATACTAGGCAAAATGTCGAATACCAAAGGTAGAGGAAGAAAAGTGACTCATCAATCATAAGGGATCCTCCAAGAGACTAAATTCCAATACTTCTTCAGAAACCATGAAAGCAAGGAAGCATGACATACTTAAGGTAATAAAACAGAAAAACTGACAGCCAAGAATTAGTTATGCAGAAAAATTGTCCTTCAGAAATGTGGGATAATTGAAGATATTCACAGGTAAGCAAAAACTGTGAGAGTTCATCAGTAAGAGATCTGCCCTACAGTAAACACTTAAGGAAGTTCTTCAAGTTGCAAGGAAAAGATAGAAAATAGTAGTTTGGAGCAGAATGAAGAAGTGAAAATATCCATTAAAGGTACATGGATATATGCAAAAAGCAATAGTATGGTATTCTCAGTATGTAACTCTACTCTTTATTTCCTTTGAGAATTAGAATGCAATTGAATAAGAAATAATCATGTTTCCATGTATGGACATACAAAATATAAAGAGGTAATCTGGAACAAAAATCAAAACAACATAAAGAGGGGAAACAAAGGGATATAGGAACAGAGACTCTGTGTGCTGTTGAAATTAAATTAGAATCTTTTTGAACTAGTAGGTTGTTGAATGCAAACCCTGGGTATCCACAAAGAAATTATTTAAAGTATATACAGAAACAGAAATGAGAAATGGCTCAAACAGTTATATCACAAAAGATCAACTATAAACAAAAGAAGACTACAAAAAAGGAGAAAGAGGGACAAAAAAAGATATAAGAGGTATGAAAAACAAAGGACAAAATGGTTGAAATCCTGCCTTATCAGTAATTACACTGAATATAAATGTATTAAGCTCCCCAATAAAAGACCCAAATCGGCAGAATGAATAGCAAAACACAATCCAACTCTATGTTGTTTACCAGAGGCTTACCTTAGACCCAAAGACATGAAAAAGTTGAAAATAAAAGGAAGGAAAAAAATATTCCATGCAAATAGTAATCAGGAGTCTGGGGTGGCTCTACTATATGGGGCAAAAGGGACATTAAGTAAAAAAATGTTACACATGACAAAAAGGACACTAAATTAATAAAATGGAATCCAACAAGAAGAAATAACAGTCATAAGCAATTAAGAACCTAACTAGAGTGCCCGAAATAAATAAGGCAAACTGAAAAAACTGAAAGAGAAATAGATACCTCTAAATCATAGTTGGAGACTTCAATAGAACATTTCATTAAGGGGTAGAACATCTAGACAGATGATCAATAAAGAAATGGAAAAGTTGAAAATACTATCAATAAACTAGACCTAACAGACAGATATAGAACTTGTACCCAAAAAACACAAAGTACACATTCTTCTCAAGTACAAATGGATCATTCACGAGGCTAAATTACGTTAGGTCACAACACAAGTCTCAACAAATTTATAAAGACTGAAATTATATAAAGCATCTTCTCTGACCACAAGGGAATGAAGCTGCAAATCAATAACAAGTTGTTTTTGTGTCCTAGGCTATTTATGCAAATTCCATGAAATGGTCATTTTAAACAGTGGGAATTTATTCACTCGTGGTTTTGAGGCTGGAATAATGTCCAAATCAAGGCATGAAGGTGATGTTTTCTCCTCAAAGATTGTGGTGTTCTGGGGCTCGCTGCTGATAATCCCTGTGTTCTCTCTCACATGGTGAGACAAATGCTTCTGTCTCCTGGTCTCTCCTTTCTCTTCTGGGGTCAGCTTCTTTCCTCCTGTGGCCTTCTATCTGAATTTCATTTCTAATAAAGGACTCCAGTCATAGGATTACAACCCATCCTGATTGAGGTGGGACATACCTTAAATGAAGTAACCTCAGAAGGTCCTACTTAAAATGGGTTCACACCCACAAGAGTAGATTAAATTTAAGAACATTTTTCTGGAGAACATACAGATTCAAACCACCCCACAAAGGGAGAACTGGGAAATCCACAAATATATGAAAATTAAATAACAAACTTTTAAACAATCATTGGGTCAAAGAAGAAATCACAAGGTAAATCAGGAAATATCTTAAGATGAATGAAAACAAAAACACAATGCATCAAAACTTATGGGACACAGTGAAGGCAGTACTAAGAGGGAAATTTATAGGTCTAAATGCTTACATTAAAGGAAGAGAAAAAGAACACAAATCAGAGACATCTCACTCCTGCAGGAACCAAGAAAAAGAACACACTAAATCCAAAGTGAGCAGAAGAAAGGAAATAAAGATTAGAGGAAAGAGAAACAAAATAGAGAATAAAAAGAAAACAAGAGAGAAAAACAACAAAACCAAAAGCTGATTTCTTGAAAAAAAAATCAATAAAATTGATAAACATTTAGCTAGTCTGACAAAGGAGAAAAGAATATGCAAATAATTAAAATCAGTAATGAAAGGGGGGGACATTACCCCCCACACACACAAAAGGATTACAAGATGATGCCATGAACAACTGCATGTCAAAAAAATTAGATAAAATAGATAAAATGCCCAAATTCCTAGAAGCACATAAAGTACCTACATTGACTCAAGAAGAAATAGATCTCAACTGAGCAGGAGCAAGTGCAAAGATTAAATCAGTAATTAGAAACCTCTTAACAAAGAAAAGCCCAGGACCAGATGGCTTCACTGGTGAAATCTTCCAGACATTTAAGGAAAAATTAAAACCAATACTGCTTAAAAATCTTCCAAAAATTGAAGAGGAGCCAACCATTCCTAACTCCTAGAGGACTGCATCACCCTAATACCAAGCCAAATTTTAAAAAAATACACACAAGAAAAGAAAATTGACTAACATCCCTGAAAAATATAGAAAAAAAAATCCTCAACAAAATACAGGCAAACCAAATCCAGCAGCATATTGATCAAGTGGGATTTATCTCATTTATACAAGGTGGTTCAACATAAGAAAAGCAATTAATACACCATTCTTAATAGAATGAAGGAAAGATCTCATGATCATCTCAACTGATATAGAAAATACATCTGACAAAATTCAGCACTCATCCCTAATAAGAATACCCAGAAAACTAGGAATAGAAATAATCATCCTTGACATGATAGAGGACATATTTGAGAAATCCATAGCTTACATCATATTCATTGGCAAAAGACTGAAAGCCTTCCCCCAATCAGGTACAAGACAAGGATGCCTACAATCACCATTTTTATTCAACAATTAACTGGAAATTATAGCCAGAGCAATTAGGCAAGAGAAAGAAAAGATATCCAATTAGTAAAGAAAGAAGTAAAACTGTAAACTCTCCCTAGTTTCAGATGACATGATCCTATACACAGAAAGTATTGAAAAATTCACAACAAAGCTACTTGTTATAATAAGTGAATTCAGTAGAGTGGCAAGGTAAAAGAGCAACATGCTGTGGTGTTTCGTAAATGAGCAATCCAAAGAGGAAGTTAATGGAAAAATTTTATTTGCAGTGGAAACTAAAAGAATCAAATATAAAGAAAAAAATTTTTTTTGAAGAATCAAGTATCTAGGAATAAATTTAGCCAAGGTTATAAAGAACTTGTACACAGAAAAATTCAAAACATTGCTGAAAGACAATTAAAGAATACCTAAATATATGGAAAGACAGTCTGTGTTCATGGATTGGAAGGCTATTGTTAAAATGTCAATTCTACCCAAAACACTATACAGATTCAACAAAATTCCAGTCAAACTCCCAACAGGCTTCTGAGTAAAAGTGGAAAAACCAATCATCAAATTCATGTGGAAAGGAAAGCAGCCCCAAATAGCAAAAATCATCTTGAAAAAGAACAAAGTTGAAGAACTTACATTTCCTGATTTTAAAACGTATTATTACAAATCTACGGTAAACAAAACAGCATGATACTGACACAAGGACAGACATATAGGAAAATGGAATAGAATTGAGAATTCAGAAATAAACCCTCACACCTTTGGCCAATTGGTCTTTGACTAGGTTACCAAATCCACTCATTGGGAAAGAACAGTCTCTTCAACAATGGTCCTGGCAGAACTGAATAACCATAGGCAAAAGAATGAGGTAGACCCCTATCTCACATCATATACAAAAGTTAACACAAAATTGATGAAAGGTCTAAATATAAGAATTAAAACTATAAAATTCCTTGAAGAAGACATAGGGAAATATCTTCAAAACATTGGGTTAGGCAGTGGTTTTTTAGACTTTACACCAAAAGTACAAGCAACAAAAGAACATATAGATAAATGTGACTTCATCAAAATTAAATTTTGTGCATCATGGGATTCTATCCAAAAAGTAAAATGACAGCCTACAGAATGTGAGAAAGTATTTGGAAACCATGTATCTGACAAGGGTTTAATATCCAGGATATATAAAGAACTCAGACAACTAAACAACATCAAGACAACACAAATTTTAAAAAATGGGAAGACTTGAATAGACATTTCTCCAGAGAAGATAAACAAAGGGCCATTAAATACACAAAAGGATGCTCAACATAATTAGGCATCAGGGAAATGCAAATAAAAACCACAATGAGATACCATCTCAGACCCCTTAAATGGCTACTGTTAAAAAAGAAAAAAGGTACAAGTGTTGGAGAGAATGTGGAGAAATAGGATCACTCATACATTGTTAGCGGGAATCTAAAATAGTGCACCTACCATAGAAAACAGTTTGGCATTGCCTCAGAAAGTTAAAATATAGAATTAACACATGGCCCAGCAATCCTACTTCTCAGTAGGAGAAATGAAAGCACGGCCTCAAACAGATATTTGCACAATAGTGGCATTATTTATAATTCCCAAAGGGTAGAAGCAGCCTAAATGTCCATCAACAGATGAATGGATAAATAAAATGTGGTATGTGTGTGTGTGTGTGTGTGTGTGTGTGTGTGTGTGTGTGTGTGTGTGTGTGTGTACGCGTATAATAGAATATATGTGGCCGTAAAAAAGAATGAATTTCTGACACATGCTACTGCATGGATGAACAGTGAAGACATCTTGTTGAGTAAAATAAGCCAGACACAAAAGGACAAATACTGTATGATCTCATTTATATGAAATAAGCAGAATATGCAAATTCATAAAATCACAAACTAGAACACCATTTACCCGGGGCCAGGGAGGGAGGGGAGGGGAATGGGGACTCAGTATTCAATTGATACAAATTTTCTGTTTGGGAAGATGGAAAAGTTGTGGCAATAGATAATAGTGATGGAGGCACACTTTGTGAATGTAATTAACATCCCTAAACTATATATTTAAAAGATATAAAAAGGGAAACACTAGGGTGTATATAAGAACTGGACACCACAAAGAGTGAATCCTAATATAAACAGAAGGCTAAAGTTAATATTTATTATAATATTGTTTCATCAATTTTAACAAAAGTACCACACTAATGCAAAATGTTAATAATAGAGAAAATTGTGCATGTGAGAGGGGTTATATAAGAACTTTGTACTTTCTGTATGATTTTTCTGTAAACTTACAACTGCTCTAATAATAATAATAATAAATAAAAACAATATATCCCCAGTAGATATAATTTCCAAAGTCTTCTTTTTTATTTTCTCAGGTTAGGTATTGGAGACATGACAATAAGGAAGAAAATGCTAGAAAAATACGAACAATTGGAAATCAGACTTCAACAAAAATCACCAACTTAAAAGGTGGTGTGCTGTATCATTTAGCAGTCAAAGCATATAATTCTGCTGGGACTGGCCCCTCCAGCGTGATGGTTAATGTGACAACCAGAAAGCCACGTAAGGACGAATTTGCTCAGAACTATTTTTAGGATTCATTGAACATATACCCCAGTTCATCTCCCATCCCCACCTCCCAGTGATCATTTGCATACTAATTGGTTTAATTATTTGGATTTAGATGTATCTTAGCATTTTAACAGAACCTTTCTGAATAACATACAAAATTCACTGCTCCAGAGGACAGAAAGATAAATGTTTTTCTCCTCACTGGGAAGGGCTACTTCTTTTAGCTATAAATGTTAGGCGACCAACTGAATCTTTTTCCATTTGCAGTGCTATATCTCGTCAGATTTCAAGTGACCTTGAAGACACATATTAGTGCAATAGCCCATTAAATTGCCTCCTCTCTCACATTCGAGTAAGGAGATATTCCTCCGAATCCATTGAGACTTAATAATCTGTGACTTCGTATATCTTAATTTTTTTATAGCACCAAGTCAACCCCCTGGAAACATCATATGGAATTCATCGGACTCCAAAATTATCCTGAATTGGGATCAAGTAAAGGCCCTGGATAATGAGTCGGAAGTAAAAGGATACAAAGTGGGTAATATCTTTTTTGCAAAGGCACCTGACCCTGCTGTTAGTGGGGAAAATTTCTTTACATGAATCACACAAACCATGTTCTCACTTCTGCTAATGAAGTTCTCTCAGCCTCTTTAAGAAAAATTTCTACCTCAAAATGGTTTGGTTTGAGTTTTTTAAATCATCTATAGCAACTGGCCATGATTTCAAGAATTGCCTTAAGTTTAAGTTTGGGCTGAGTTCATCAGAAATCATGAGAGACACTTTGGTTGAGTGTCCAACAAAAATATGAAGAACTGCTTTTTTTACAAAACATTTCAACCATCAGTTTGTTTTGTTCTTGTCTTGGTAGTATTTTTTTATTCCACAATAGTAACTTCTGAATATTACTAATGGATAATCATTTTTTGTATGTTTTTATGGTTAGGAAGTTTTAAATATAGAAAAAGAAGCAATAATTTTTTTGGCAATTCATTTGCCTGATCCCTTAAGTGTTGACTTATATTGAAAGAGGTAGAAGAAAATGTAGGTAGTTTGGTGCCTCATTTAAAGAGATAGAAACATCTTGGCAAGGTTTTCAATTATCTGTTACCCCTTAGCAAACCAAAACTGAGGGCTAAAAAAACAATTTATTAGTTTTCATAATTTTGCAACCTGGACTGGGGCAAAATGGGCAGTTTTCGAGGGCTGGGATAATCAAAATGCTACTTTGGCACATGTCTGGCATCTCTGCTGGGGTGGTTGGAAAAGCTGGAGACTGGCTAGGCATGACTTACATCACAAGTCTCCACTTCAGTAGCTTGGGCTTCCACACAGCATGGTGATCTGAGAATAATCAGACTTCTTGCTTACAGATCTGATGGCTTCTGAGAGAAAGCAAACAGAAGGTTAAGTGTGTTAGATTCCTAGCTACTAAAATAAATAATATACAATGGGTTGGCTTAACAACAGGAATTTATTGACTTACAGTTCTAGAGGCTAGAAGGCTTGATTCTTTCTAGGGGTGGTATTTTCCAGCTGACCGGCAATCTTTGGGGTTCAGTGGTTTTCCATTACATGGCTGTGCTGGTTTGGCCCCAGAAAAGCCATGCTTTAGTCCTGATCCAGTCTTGTGGGAGCAGGCATTTCTTTTAATCCTGATTCAATATTATAGATTGTGATTAGATTACCTCCATGTAGATGTAACACACCCAGTTGTGGGTATTAACTTTTGATTAGATGGAGATGTGACCCCACCTATTCCAGGTGGGTCTTGATTAGTTTACTGGAATCCTTTAAAAGAGGAAACATTTTGGAGAGAGTCAGAAATGACAGAAGACTCAGAGCTGACAAAACTTCACAGCAGAGCTGATGCAGACATGTGAAGAACAGAGACACGGATATTTGGAGATGTTTGGAGCCCAGCAGACATCACCATGAGATGTTAAATAAGCCAGAACCTGGAGAGAGCCAAGGGAAGCCAAGAGATGAAAGTCAACCCTGGAGAAGCAAAGTGAGGAACCCCCGCAGGAACAAAGGCTGAAGGTAATGGAGCCCAGGAGAAAGGGACCAGCAGATGCCAGCCACGTGACGACCCACCCAGGTGACAGAGGTGTTCCTGACCAATCAGCCTTCCTTGGGTGAAGGTAACCTCTTGTTGGTGCTTTAATTTGGACACTTTCACTTCTTTAGGACTGAAAACTTGTAACTTTTTCAATTCCCCTTTATGAAGAGCTTTCCAGTTCTGATATATTGCATTCTGGCAGCTTGCATACTAATACAATGGCAATGCCATAGAGTCATGCTCTCTATTCGCTTCTGGGTTCTGTTTACTTCCAGCTTCTGTCTGCAACCTGTGGCTTCTCAGTCTGCTTTATAAGTAGAGTGAATGTAAGTATTCACTCTACTTATAAAGGACTCCAGCAGTCTGAATTAGAACCCAGTCAACTTCAGTTGGGCCACACTTTAATTGAAGTCACATATAAAAAAGACCATATTTACAGTGAGTCCACACTTCCCAGAATGCAGACCACAACCAAGAACATGCCCAAACTGGAGTGTTCAGCCCACCATGTTAAGATGGAACTGGCTGCGTTGAGGCCAGCCCAGGTTCAAAAGGAAAGGAAAAAGATGTCACCCCTTGACAAGAGAAGTGATGGTGGCCATTACAACTACAGCACACATTGAGAAATTATGATCAGGAGGCTGAGGAATGAATGAAGGAACTGAGGATATTTAGCCAGAAGAAAAAAAAACTCTCAGAAGGATGATAACCACTTCAAATATCTGAAGTACTCTTATAAGGAAGAAAGATTAGAATTATTCCTAAAGCTTTCACAATGAGTGAAAGCTACATGGAGATAAATGTTGGCTTGGTTTTACTTTCTAGTAGCCAAAGCTTTTCAAATCCTTCTAAGGGAAATAAAATCTGCTGGTCAACTTTAATGAACTGTCCTAGAATCTTCATCACCAAAGAAAGATGATAAAACCAAACCTATAATTAAAAAAATTTTTTCAATTAGGAAAGCTTGGAAGTCAAAATTTTCAGGAGTGTTGGGAAATACTGCCTGTTTCTGACATTTGTTTTGTGTAGAAATACTGAGAGTAACATGGCATTGTCAGGCAGTATTGCTTCAAGAGCATGGGTCATCGGTAAAGTTAGAGCTGGCATCGGGAGTTGACAGAATTGGGGGTGGAGCCCTGACTAATGGCATTAGAGAGGAATCCAGAAGGCCTTCCACGCCATGGACTATTTTTCCTTCCTCCATATAGCACAGTGACTTATATTCCACCAGCAGGGAAACATTCCCTACAGATTTTCACCTTTCACTGGTCCTCTTTTAAACTTTTCTGGAAGGGTTGAATAGTATATAGCTCAAAGGGTTAGGAGCCCCAGGTTTTGGTACCTTGTTGGCTCTGTAACTGAACTCCCTGGGACTGTGCTTTCTCTTTTATTAAATGAGAAACTTCTAGTCTCTCCCTTTTCCTCTGAGCCTTTGCCCATCTGTTTCTTCTCCCTGATATTTCCACCCTATACTTGTACATCCTTAACCAGTACTCAACTTTCCCTGATTGCCAGAGCTCCCTCTGTTTATTACTCTTTTTAAAGAACTTTTTTATCCTCTTGGATCACTTTGGCTGGCTGAGGACTTGTGAATTCTCAGACCATGAGCTGAGTACAGTGCCTGAATTGTCACCATTATTTCTCCAGCTAAAGATACATGCACTGCAGTTGAATTAGAATTGTACTCTCGCTTCATAAATGCCTAAATCATTAACCTCATAGTGTGACATAGTTTATCTGATCCGTTTTATCTATGGCAAAAGAGGCATGAGGTTGGGTAACTTGAAAGATGAATGAGGGGGGAATTCAGGTTAAAAGACATGCGTGAAGACACACCTTTCCAAGTTTGTAGTTCAGACCTGGGCTAGTGCTACCAGGAAATTGATAACCACAGAAAAGGAATGCAGCAATAACCTGGGCAGAACTGATCAAACTAAAGGAGAGAATTTTTATAAAAGAAGAAAAGAGAGAGAATTCTCCCTCCAGGCTTCCAGTTTTTCCCACTAGAACCTGTAGAAACAGTGCAATAAAAATGCAGAAAGGTGTAGGAGTCTCAGGGAAGCAACACAAGTTCTATGGATAACCTTTAACTAGGTTTTAAGCTCAAGTGGAAATAAAATTGAAGGTCAGGGAGCCACCTAAAGTATTTCAGGCATCCAGGCAAAGAGTTAGCTCAGTGATAGATCCTAGAGATGTAGCCAAACCCCTTCATTTTACAGATGTGAAGACTAAAGCCTGTTAAGTAAAGTGACTTGGAATGCCCTCGGCTTTCACAGGAGCTCAGTATGCAAGCTGAAGTTTGCTTCAGTCGACAGGATCTAGAAGATTATAGACATTTTTTGATGAAAAATTGGGTAATAATTATTATTTAGTCACCAATTCTTTGTACTCCTGCACCCTCTCAAAAACTGTCAGATGAGCCAGTCTCAGTCATACCTTTCCAGGAAGGTCCTTCTTCTTTTTTTTTTTTTAACCTCAACAGACATTTGCAGACGTCTTTAAGATTCATCTGAGCAAGACACAATTCAGCAGACAGTGGTGGAATATAAGAGATCAAGATAAAAACAAGCGCATCTGACCTCCCAGAAAAGACCTATATAAGATTTGGGGAAACTATTTTTATCTATATCAAGTAGAATACAGCACTGGGACAAATTAAAACCCTGGAACCTTCTCAGATGCTAGCAGCAGACCCAGGGATGTAACCTATTTAAGCCACAGATTTAGATTTTTTCCCCCAAATATGGTTTTTCACATTTGCTCCGTTGTATCTTCTAGATCTAGGCTATCTCTGAATAATATAGTGGCATCCCATGTTGGGACTTCTGTGTCTCAGGAAGCACCGCTGATGGAGGGGTGACAAGTGTGCGAAATGCTGCAGAAACCGCATGTGGTGACAGTAGAAGAAAGGGGGGCTGGTAGGAAAGAGGACTTTTCAAGTTCTTGGTTTCTAACTCAGTCACTCCGCTTCTTAAGGCTGGGATTGGAGGAGCCAGATTCTCTGTTCCTGCCTAGTTAGATCCGAAGGAAGCTCGTTATAACTGACTGTAGGTACTGAATTGCTACAAATACATGTAAATGTTTGGGGGATAGAGAATTCAAATACGTATGTATGGATAGGACTAAAACTAGGTTGAGTTTATTAACTATAAAAAGATTATTTTTTCTCCCTAAAGCAGTAAAGAAATAAAGATTACTGAGGGGGTGGGATGGGAATGAGAAACCTAGGCCCATAAATGAGGGCTTATTTTTATATTGCTTTGTTTTTACATTCTGGTTTCGTTTGCTTGGTGTTTACACTACAGAAATGAAAACAGTCTCATTTTCCCCGGTTATGTGTGTATGTTTTGGGGAGGGCGGGCATGGTCCCACCCATGACATTTCCAGAAGTGCCCCCGATGCCACTTTCACAGGTGGGATTCTAGGCCGAACAAAATGTGGGTCTGATGACAATTTTTCTGATAGAGAATTTAACTCATTAAAAATGGCTACTGTTTTTATTAGACTTTCTCCTTCTATAATTTACTTTTCCTGCTAAATCCTGCAGGGGTTGGCGTTGGGGTTTGTTTATTTTTGCTTTTTCACTTGAACTTCTGGATTGATGGCCTTTCTGCCTGGATAGACACGTTCAGTAAGGAGTCAACTTTAGAAACTTTGAGGCCCAGAACTTGCCTTCAGCACAAATCCTCAAGCTACTTTATGATGTCAAAGCTATCTGAAAAGAGAACAGCTGGTCTGCATGTCACAGACTCAACTGCATTCAGAGCCAGGGAGGCAATAAAAATGATTGAGGTCGGCTCAGTTCATTTAACAGATAATGTTAAAAAAAAAAAAACTATAGACACAGACACACACGTCATGGCCCTAATTCATTTTAATTTCATAATAACCCTAGGAGATGGGTATAATTATTAGCTCCATTTAGGGAACTGTGACACAGAGAAGTTTAGTAGCTTGCCCAAGTCACACAGCTATGTTGTTGAAGGAGGCCTGGGATCAGAAAACAGGCAGTATGGATCCAGAGTCCCTGCTTTTATCCACTTTTCTATTCTACCTGCCAGCAACAAACACATCAAGTGGTAATAAAGTACTACAAAGAAAACTAAACCAGAGTTAGCAAAAGAGAGAGTGCGATAGGATAGACCAGAGAGGCTTGTTATTTTATATAAAGACCAGGGAAGGCCTCTTGCAAGAGGTGATATTTTAGGTGGGCCCTGAAAGAAAGGAAGGAGAGAGATAAGCAGTTCTCTTGGAAATCGTGTTCTAAGTACTGCAAACAGGATATGCAAAGGTCCTGAGGTGGGCACATGCTAATGCAAAACAATAGGGAATGGGGGGACTATGGCAAACTGCAGAGCTTGTGATTGTCTAAAATGGGCAGTGGCTTCTAGCTCCAGGCAGTTGTTACCAGATAGGAATATAGATCATATCTTCCTTTTTTTTTTTTTCAATATAACCCAAAACTGTGAGTTTTTTAATGTAAAATTTATTGTTTTAAATATTGACATCTAATTTTTTTTAATGTAAATACTGTGAGGGCCAACAAAGAATAAATGGATGTGGCCCATGGGTCTCAATTTTCTACTGTTTAACATCCTTATCTTGCATTTATGGACATAGAGACCAGAGAGGGAAGCAGCTCATCCATGAGTACACACAAGGGGATAGCGCTGATCTTGGTTAAGGATATAGGCTCTAAGTGGCAGGGGAACTCTGGGCAAGTTGTTTAACATCTCCAGGCCTCAGTTTCCCCATCTTGGAAATTAGGATAATAACAGTGTCAACCTCAAGAGGTAATCCATGTGAGCATAGTGTTCAGACACATAGTGACATTCAATAAAGTTCGCTGCTATTTTCACTATTCTCACTATTCCTCTTTCACCTTATCTTCCATCCTGGCTTATATGCGATGCAAGCCCAGTCTTCAAGTCAATCAGGTGAACCAAGAGTTTGGTGTAAATAAAGGTTTTTCAGGCCTTTATTTAAGTTCCACTGCAGTGCCTAATATTACAAGACTGATAAGCAATGTTGATAAAAGGGCTGCTTTTTCCTGGAAGTGTTTCTTTTGGATTTATATTTGAAACTAGTTGAATTTGCCGTGCTCTGGCAAGGACCAGAGGTAAATCAAAGAAGCAATTTATTCCTCAAAACCAGTTGTGACCTTGCATTGCATCAACCAGCCCATTCTCCTGAAGGGCGGTGATGAGAAGCTCCGTGGCTCCTAGATGTGCCTGAGGATTTATTTGAGCCTGGTCATTAGCAAGGGGATGCTGAGTCTGTTACAATCCGTGAGCCAGAGAAGGAGGGCGTGGGGGTGGGGGTGGGGGTGTGCTTATGAATCTTTCTGCCTTAAGGAAATTGTGTTTTCTGCCTTGTATTAGAGGGACATAAATTAAGGTGATGAAATGCCAGTGAACAAATGGGATCTAAACCGTTTTAAGGGAATTTTATGAATTTCACTTGTAGTTGGTTTTGTCCAGCGATAGAAGAGTGATTTTATATCTCTAACCTCGAAGTATCAGAACTTCTAGGGGGGTCTCAGAGAAGGATTAACTACTCCTATGGTTCTCAAAGTGTGGTTCCTAGACTAGCGGCATCACTGTTATGTGGGAACTCGTTTAGAAACTCAGGATCTCGAGTCCCACTCCACACCTCTCACGGGAAACTCCGAAGGTGGGGCCCTGCAATCAGTGCTTTCACCAGCCCTCTGTGATGGATGCACTGTGAAATGGAGTGGGTTTCTAACCCATGATTCCATCCCGGGATGCACGTTAATATCACCTGCGGATCTTTGAAGACCATAACCCGGGCAGCACTTCTCGAGTCTGGACTTAAGCAGGACTTCTCAACGACTGACATTTTGAGCTGGATAATTCTTTGTTGTGGGACTGCCTCCCAGACTGTTGGATGTTTAGCAGCGTCCCTGGCCTCTGCCCACTAGATGCAAAATATTACCTCTTGTGACCTCCAGGTATGTCAGCAGATGCGGGCAAACACCCCCTGGAATACAGTTCCCCTCCCCCTCCTTGAGAACTACAGGGCTGGAGCATTATAGTTTTATGAGCTGCCCAAGGGGTTCTAACATGCTGCCAGGGCTGAGAAACACTGATCATATCCAACCCTATCTTTTTATTGTAGGGGGAAACCAGAAGTGGCTAGAGTGGTTTAAGAATGTGGGTTTGCGAGTCCTCACCCTACCACTTACCAGCTCGTGACATCTCTGGGCATCAGTTTCCTCATCTATAAAAAGGAATAATAATGCCTCCCTTATAGGAGTGTGATGACAATTAAATATTCTGATGCTGATAAAGTGCCCGGCTTATAGTAAGCACTCAGATAATGTGAGTTAGATACTTAGCACGGTCACTGTTACTGCTACATCCAGAAAGGTAGATGCACTTCTCTAGGTTTTTATATTGTGTTCCTCATGGAATTGATGCCAGTCAGAGCAGGTGGCATCAGGCGGATGAATTAGTTTTCAGGCGGGCCAGCTGGGCACCTCATCAAATGAGTCACCAACCCAAATTCTGAGCCCAGTCAGGGCCAAGCAAGTAAACAAAGCAGCATAGGTGGAACTGTTGCTACATACAGACATTTCTGGATGCACAGGGATTGCCCCTTCTAGGTAGCTCGTACTCTCCCTGGGTTGGAATGCCCTCTCTCCGAATTGCTAATGATAATAATAAGCTGGCAGGCTTGCCTTGTGCTTCTAACCTTTGCCAAGTGTGTTTCTATCTCTTGTTCCTTTTAAGGCTTCATGGATGCTGTTTCTTACATGCTTCCTTTGAGTCTTGTACATTCTTGAAAACGCCTTAGAAAGGTGGTATCATTATCCCCATTTTGTAGTCAAGGGAACTGAGGCTCAGAGAGGTGAAGTGAGTGGTCCATGTTCACACAACAGACAAGCCTACTCACTGCGATGCCAAAGCCTCTCATGTATAGCTGAGCCCTGTGCACCTTTAAGGAGGTATTAATTTTTCCCATTTTTCTGGTTTATATTGGGCCACACACATAGCATGTTAGTAGAAACATGCTGCCCCCACCACAGGCTGCAGTGTGCTTAAAAAAACGTTCCTCATAATGAAATGGCAACCACAGAAATGGCCCTCGACATAGAGGCAGCTTCCAAATGTCTATGGGCAGCCTGACAACCTCAGCATCCCTGCATTTCACGGGTGCCAGGAGGTGAAAAGAAACGCAGGCTCCGTCGCTGGGGCCTTTGTGAGGACGGCAGCTGACACCTGTTCTTTCTGTATTGGAAGGTCTTGTACAGATGGAACAGACAAAGCAGCACATCTGTCATTGAAACAAATAAAACGTCGGTGGAGCTTTCCTTACCTTTTGATGAAGACTATATAATAGAAATTAAGCCATTCAGTGATGGAGGAGATGGCAGCAGCAGTGAACAAATTCGAATTCCAAAGATATCAAGTAAGAATGTACTTTTTCCTTCCTTCTCTCTGCCTGCCTTATCTTTTCAGCCTCCCAGCTGAGACGAGGCTTAACAGAAATTAAGACTACAAAGGAAGATTTAAAATAAAAATGGACAGTACCCTCCCTCTCCCTCAGACCACTGTTTGCTGATCTCAAGCAGTTTCATCCACAAATGCAGGGTGACCAGCTTTGATTGATTTAATCAGTTGCCAATCAAAACTCCGATTATAGCATTCCAGACTCAGCCAAGAGGGTGTTTGTATCTCTATAACCCCAAAATTACAGTTTGAAAGTTAAAAGCATGACTTATTTGGCAGGAACAAGTAAAACAGGTCTTGAAAAATACTGTAGCAGTTTGTCTCCAGTGAAACAATATAATTCAGAGTCTTTAGCTGAAAATATTTTGAATGTAACACTGTTTATTTTGAATGTGAGTAGGTAACGTATGTATATAAACCCATGTCTACAGTCAGATTATCTTTGTTTGCAAATATTGTTGAACAGTGAGTTATGGTATTCTTTCTTGAGCAAATAATTCCATTGTGTTTTTCAAATATTATTTTCGCTAATATCTCAGCAGCATATTATTTTCACATGAGGAAAGAGCCTGTTATGTCTGGCTGATACCAAGTTCTAGGAAAGCATCCACTAAGTAATGTTAATTGCACCTACAAAACTCGGGTGCCTCATATCAAAATAGAAAAATTTCACTGGTCATTTCACCTTTCCCCGACTTGCCTTTCATGTTAAGCGGGGTTAAATAAATGTTTGTTAGTGTTAAACAGAGCAGAATTTCAGATGGAAACTGAGACTTCATGATACCATGCTACAGAACTGTGGGTGTGACTGGCAAATTTTTCTAGATGGTGTTTATATTTGCCACATCTTTTTTTGCATGCGAATGCTAGAGGCATTTTTGTATTTCACCACATACAAATTGAATTTGGGTTGTACAGCTTGCTAAACAAGGGATCTACTTTCTGTTGAAAAGGAGGCAGACTTATGGTAAAATGTGGAAGTATTCTGCAGGCCACAAAAACAATAAGATTGAGGTTTATTTGGAGGTTTATTTATCTCATTTCGTTGAAGTCTGGATTCCTGCTTTCTTATCAGTGCAAGCATTGTTTTGTCAGTCTGACTGATGATTCTTGTTTTCATTCATTATAAAAATAGCTATTAAGCAATTACAAGGCTTAGGCATTAAAGGAAAAAGGATACAACTGGGCAAACATAATCTCTTCCCTTAAGAGAGTTTTCAATATGTTGGTCAAAGAGAGTTTACAATCCTAATGAAACTCTGAATGACAGCTGGTAGCCTCTTGCTATGAAAAATATAAGGCACATAAGAAAAAGCTTTAAAAGAATGGTGATTATGTGGTTTGCAGAAGAGGAGTATCCTTAGGAAGACATGGGTTTGAATCCTGATTCAGCCCATTTACTAGTTGGCTGGTCTTCTGAACCCCAATTTCCTCCTCTGTTAAATGGGGTAGTGATAATACCTGATCTCCATAGGGTTTATTTCTGCTCTAATCTTTGTTATTTCTTTCCTTTTGCTTGCTTTGGGGTTAGTTTGCTGTTCTTTCTGCAGTTCTTCCAAGTGGACAGTTAATTCCTGAATTTTTGCCTTTTCTTCTTTTCTGATATAGGCATTTAGGGCAATAAATTTCCCTCTTAGCAGTGCCTTTGCTGTGTCCCATAGGTTTTGATATGTTGTGTTTTCGTTTTCATTCGCCTCAAGGTATTTACTAATTTCTCTTGTAATTTCTTCCTTGACCCACTGGTTGTTTAAGAGTGTGTTGTTGAGCCTCCACGTATTTGTGAACTTTCTGGCACTCTGCCTGTTATTGATTTCCAACTTCATTCCTTTATGATCCGAAAAAGTGTTGTGTATGATTTCAATCTTTTTAAATTTGTTGAGACTTGCTTTGTGACCCAGCATATGGTCTATCTTTGAGAATGATCCATGAGCACTTGAGAAAAAGGTTTTTCCTGCTGTTGTGGGGTGTAATGTCCTATAAATGTCTGTTAAGTCTAGCTCATTTATTGTAATATTCAAATTCTCTGTTTCTTTATTGATCCTCTGTCTAGATGTTCTGTCCATTGATGAGAGTGGTGAATTGAAGTCTCCAACTATTATGGTAGATGTGTCTATTTCCCTTTTCAGTAATTGCAGTGTATTCCTCACGTATTTTGTGGCATCTGATTCGGTGCATAAATATTTATGATTGCTATGTCTTCTTGTTTAATTGTTCCTTTTATTAGTAGATAGTATCCTTCTTTGTCTCTTTTAACTGTTTTACATTTGAAGTCTAATTTGTTGGATATTAGTATAGCTACTCCTGCTCTTTTCTGGTTGTTATTTGCATGAAATATCTTTTCCCAACCTTTCACTTTCAATCTATGTTTATCTTTGGGTCTAAGATGTGTTTCCTGTAGACAGCATATAGAAGGATCCTGCTTTTTAATCCATTCTGCCAGTCTATGTCTTTTGATTGGGGAATTCAGTCCATTAACATTTAGTGTTAGTACTGTTTGGGTAATACTTTCCTCTACCATTTTGCCTTTTGTATTATATATATCACATCTGATTTTCCTTCTTTCTACACTCTTCTCCATACCTCTCTCTTCTGTCTTTTCGTATCTGACTCTAGTGCTCCCTTTAGTATTTCTTGCAGAGCTGGTCTCTTGGTCACAAATTCTCTCAGTGACTTTTTGTCTGAAAATGTTTTAATTTCTCCCTCATTTTTGAAGGACAATTTTGCTGGATATAGAAGTCTTGGTTGGCAGTTTTTCTCTTTTAGTAATTTAAATATATCATCCCACTGTCTTCTAGCTTCCATGGTTTCTGCTGAGAAATCTACACATAGTCTTATTGGGTTTTCCTTGTATGTGATGAATTGTTTTTCTCTTGCTGCTTTCACGATCCTCTCTTTCTCTTTGACCTCTGACATTCTAACTAGTAAGTGTCTTGGAGAATGCCTATTTGGGTCTAATCTCTTTGGGGTGCGCTGCACTTCTTGGATCTGTAATTTTAGGTCTTTCATAAGAGTTGGGAAATTTTCAGTGATAATTTCTTCCATTAGTTTTTCTCCTCCTTTTCCCTTCTCTTCTCCTTCTGGGACACCCACAACATGTATATTTGTGCGCTTCGTATTATCATTCAATTCCCTAAGCCCCTGCTCAAATTTTTCCATTCTTTTCCCTATAGTTTCTGTTTCTTTTTGGATTTCAGATGTTCCATCCTCCAGTTCACTAATTCTAACCCCTTCTCTTGAAATCTACCATTGTAGGTTTCCATTGTTTTTTTATCTCTTCTACTGTATCTTTCATTCCCATAAGTTCTGTGATTTGTTGTTTCAGACTTTCATTTTTTTTGTTCATCCCATGCCTTCTTCATGTCCTCCCTCAATTTATTGATTTGGTTTTTGAAGAGGTTTTCCATTTCTGTTCGTATATTCAGAATTAGTTGTCTCAGCTCCTGTATCTCATTTGAGCTATTAGTTTGTTCCTTTGACTGGGCCATATCTTCAATTTTCCTGGTGTGATTTGTTATTTTTTGCTGGCGTCTGGGCATTTAATTAGATTTCCTTGAGTGTGGGACCCAGCAGGTTGAAAGACTTTCCTGTGAAGTCTCTGGGCTCTGTTTTTCTTATCCTGCCCAGTATGTGTTGCTTGTCCGTCTGCGGGTCCCACCAGCAAAAGATGTTGTGGCTCCTTTAACTTTGGAAGACTCTCGCTGCTGGGTGTGTGGTGGAGACAGGGGAAAGGTTGTAGGTTGGTTTTAATGGCTTCAAATTGTGAAGTCCTGGGATCTGAATTCCTTGAGAGAGGGATTCCACCTGAGTTGCGTTTCACCCCTCCCGCAGGGAAGGTTCAGGTGGTAGAGAGCCCTGAAAGCAGCCTGTTTCTGTGTTTGGGGCAGTTGCAACCTATGTTATCCCAGCGCTGAGCCCAGAGTCAGCCAAGCCTCCGTAGAAACAGCCGCAGAAGGCTCTGTTTTGCCCCCTTTCCTCTTTTTCAGTTAGCCCAATAGGCGACTTCTGCCTTGATCAGTTTCGCCTGAGCTGAGGGCCTATTTTTAGTAGTCAGAAGTTGTTCATTAATGCCACTATTGGTGTTAGGTTGGGCTCAGTCTCTACTACTGTTGGAGACTCTTTCCTTTCCCTCTGGGAAGTCACCTGTGGGGGAGGGGTACCAGCTGCCGCAGCTTGGGGAATTGCTGATCCAAGGCTCCTAGCCGGCCCGGGAAACAGTGTGTGGGAGGGGCGCCGGTTGCCGGCCACAGCGGCTTGGGGAACCACCGATCTGAGGCTCCCAGTTGGCCTGGGAAGCCGCGTGTGTGGGAGGGGCTCTGGTTGCCGGCCGCCGCAGCTTGGGGAACCGCTGATCCAAGGCTCCCAGCTGGCCCGGGAAGCTGTGCGTGGGGGAGGGGCGCCGGCCGCCAGCCACCGCGGCTTGGGAAACTCGCCTCTCCGAGTCTCTCAGCTGGACCGGGAAGGAGGGAGAGAGGGGCGCCAGCTGCCAGCTGCCGCGGCCTGGGGAAGCGTGCGCCGCTCAGAGACCTCACCGCAATGGAGTCTCGTAGCTGGTCCAGCCGTTCCAGACTGGGGTACACTGTGTGTCTGGTCTCTGTCGTGGCTCTGGGAGCTGTTCTGTACTGTTTCTAGTTATTTAGTAGTTGTTCTGGAGGAGGAACTAAGACACACACACCTTACTAAGCCTCCATCTTCTCCGGAAGCTCCAAGTGCTTTTTTAAACTGAGGTCGAGAGGTCCCCAAACCTGCTTCCAGTTCATAGTAAGAAGTCATAGAGGTGATATTATAAAGTGATTAAAATCTGAGCGCTTCCAGGGGAACCCAGCTAGTTCTGCTGTTTCAGAAAGCTCCGCAGCCCCCACCTCCCTTTGTAGCCAGGACCGCTGGCCCTTTCAAGTGATCTTTGTCTCTCTTTCCAGATGCCTATGCGAGAGGATCCGGGGCTTCCACGTCAAACGCGTGCACGCTGTCAGCCATCAGCACAATCATGATTTCCCTCACAGCGAGGTCCAGCTTATGACAAAAGTTATCTAAAGGACTTGCTGTTTATGATATAAGCAACGTTTAGCTAGTTGTTTTGAAGACACCCAGTACTAAGTAATATTGTTGTTCAAGTACATCTTATTACTGGAAAAAAAATGTTTTTTGCTTCTTTAGGAATGGCATTATACAGTACTTCCTCAAAGCAAATCTAGCTTTGTCTGAAGTTTCTTTGGAAACTCTGCAATGCACTGAAAACATCTGTAATATGATGTTACCAAAGCAGTTTACATATGTCCTTATATGCATATTTTTTATTATATATTTAGTGTTTTATAGAATTTTTTAAAGTTAACATATGATATAGATATTAATTTTTTCCTTGGCTGTAAAATGTTCTGGGCAACACAATCATACAGTTATGATTTGAAAATATTTCCTTTGATGACAGAGTTTGAAACCCATCTTGGTAAATAAATTGCAAATTACTTGTACAGTTTTACAAGGATGGAGTGGCAGAGCTGCTAAAGACTTGGTCTGTAACTCAAGGCCACTCTATGTAAATGCTCCTTTGACCGTTAATGAATTGAATCAAGTCCTTTTGACATGTAGAATATGTGTTCCCATGCCGCTGTGAATTTTCTTGTTCAACCCAACTTGAGATCGTTTTAGGAATTGCTGCAATCTCAAACCCTAAATTCACTGCCCAAGAGGCATCCTGTGCAATATTCCCATTCCTGAATTTAGCATTGTGCGGTAAGACTTTTCTTTTCGCTCTAAGTTAGCATCGTCTTCGTAGTAGCATTACCTTAGACATTAAATTCAAAGTTACATAACCTGTAGTAACATAGACCAAAAGTTACTATAGTTAACTGAATCTTTCAAAGGATAAGAAATGATTTTACTATCTTTAAATATATCTGTTTTGAATGTACATTTGAAAACAAATTCTTTGTTGATGGATTCATGATTTCTTTACAAAGTTTCTGATATATAATACATGTATCTCTTTAATAATAGAGCCCTTTTGAATCAAAACCATGTATGGAGTTTGGCGGATTTCTCCTATTTCAGCAAATAGTTGCCACAAAGAAGTTTTTTCATACGACTCTACAAAAGATCTTTAGTACAATTGTATGGTATCTTGATGATTCTCCTGTTTTGCAATAGGTAGCCTAGTTGCTTTGTAAGCTTTACCTTCTAAGTCTTGAAATTACACATTGGAAAATGACAATATCAACGAAGCTGTATTCTTATGAAAAGAACCATTTGTTATGAAGGGGGAGGTTTTATAAGCTGATACTAGTAAACAGTGAATATAAAAGGCAATGAAATTTTCTATTAAAATTTGCACAGTAAACATGCTGCCAACTTTTCTTCTTTCTCAAAGAGCTCAAATTTGCCTGTAATTTGTCATCTTTGCTTACAAATAAGATAACTTTTCAACCTTCCAGCTATATTTATTCAATAAAGTTATAATCAGGATTCCACTTGTATAAAAATTAGGGTGTAACTGGAAAAATATTGTCAGTATTTCAAGCTGTGTTCCTTTCTTAGTTTGATATGGTTACTTCTATGTTAAAGTAAAATAAGATTCAAACCACAAGCAAAAAAAATCGACAAAATAATAAAATGAATGAAAAAAAAATGACACCCTAGGTAGTTCCCAACCCCAGTGTAAATGATATTTATCAGTGATCTAGCAGATGTAATCTTTTTTTAAAGGTATTGTTAATAAATATTCTGTCATTTGTAAAGATACTTGTCTTTTGGGAGCATTTTTCCTGCCTGCCTATCAGGGAATTTGTTAGCTCACCCTTGAGCCTATTTAAAATTTGGGATCATGGAGGGACTCAAAAGTCTCTGGCCATACCCCACAGCTAGAGGACCCTGAGCTATTCCTTTGGAATGACACCCTGAAGATGCTATTTCAAATCCTCCTTGGGAACAGAGAGGGTTAAATTCTATAAGTAAATGTCCAAGATAAAACTTGAATATTTCCTCTTGATTAGTTAGGTCTTTTGTGTAATTAATCTAATTATATCTGGGTTTTTTTTTTTTTTGTAAGTTCCCCCATCCCTATTGCTAAAAGGATAAAATCTCAACCTGATCATTTAAAGCCCTATTTACTCTAACAACCTAACTTTCTATCCAGCTACACTGAGCCCTCACTGACCCCTGAACACTGCTTGCTTGGTCTCACCTCTTGTGCCTTTTGGTCCTATGGCTGCCCCTTCCTGAAATGCGCTCCTCACTCTTCTTTCCCACCCTCACCCCCACGGTCCTAGGGTAGCTCCAGCTCAGCTCATCTGTGAAGCTTTACCCTACTTAAGTTCCCAGCAATATCCTTAATCTAAATTAGCAGCAATCCCTGTCAATTCCATCCCTTTAGTAATTAACCAGGTACTACTGTTGGAAATTTCTTGTGCTGTTATCTTGCATTTTTAACTTAACTCCTGTATTGTTACTTAATTTTCCTTGTCTGTATGCCTTGTCTTCCCAACTAGATTGTAAGCTCCTTGAGGGCAGGGAATTTGGTCTTATCTTCCATGTACTCTCCATAGTGCCTAGCACAGTGCCTTGCAATAAATACTCATTGATTAATTGATTGAAGGGGTCTTTGAAATAGCATTTTGCATCAGTTGCCTGCTTGTGTGCCACAGCAAACCAACCAGAAAGACTGTGTCATTACTTTTTTTTTACATGGGCAGGCACCGGGAATCGAACCCGGGTCCTCTGGCATGGCAGGCAAGGATTCTTGCCTGCTGAGCCACCGTGGCCCGCCCTGTGTCATTACTTTTGATGTGGAAAATATTAGAAGGCCTGGCTTCTAACTCTGTGCCCTGGTGAAGTCCTTTTATCCCTCAGCCTCATGGTCTGATAAATGAGGCCCAGGATGAGCTGAGTCTGATTGAGCAGAAGATATTTTACAAAGTGCCCCATAGGCATCTTCACCCAAACCTTTCTGTTTGTGGATTTCCATGGTTGTTGCAATGGGTTTTGCTGGTTACAAGCAACAAAAACAACTCTGGCTAACCTGAGCAAACAAAAAGAAACTGACAAGAATAATACAGGATAGCCAAGGAAAAACTCAGTGGCCAAGCTTTGATAAGAAGAAGAACCAGGCACTCTGAGGGTCCAGACTGCAGGAATTTTGGAAAGTCTCTTTGGGGTGCTGTTATGACAGTGAGTCAGCTTTGTTTCCCATATTAATGCCACTCTGTTCAATATTCAAATTCCTGGGAAAGATTCTGATTAATCAAATTTTGGCCCGAGCACTTTGCTCACACCAAGTCAGCTCTCATAGGAAAAGAAAGTTGCTAAAAGAAAATTGTGGTGATGTTTCCAGTTGGGGAACTAGATACTGAGCTGGTCTAAACAACAGGCTTCCTATACTCAGCTAGCCAAGGGCACTTCCCCAGGTTCGGATCCAAATGAAGACTCTCAGGTGGAATATATTGGTGCCTTGGCTTTTTGCACTATGACTCTGCAGAAGGAGCACTAAGAAAGGGCCTCTTCGCTTTGCTTATTCAACCTTTGAAGGGCTTAATTTTACCCACTTGTTTGAGTGTGAGCCACCTGTGATTTAACTGTATTAAAGGGAGCCCTGTTCTGCCAGATAATTGATTCTCTCAGTGTATCTGAGTTCTCACAGAGCTCACGCAGCCTGTGTATAAAGCAGCATCTTTCCATGGGGGGCAGAAGACATGGATGATAAACTTCATATCTCAGGTGAGCTCTGAATTTTTCCAGTCTGTGAAGTGGGAGTTGCGTAGCTTTTGTGTTAAGATAGAATGGTTGAGTTATTCCTAATGGCAAAATTGTGATTATTGACGTACAGGAGGTAATGTTAAATCCTAATTAACCTTTTCCCAAGCTACTCAAGTGCCATGTGATTGTTAAAAGTAATGTAATGTAATCAATGCGCAGGTGATTTTTGTATGCTACTGTTCTTCTCCATTAATACAGATATTCAAAAATATACTTTTAAGTTTCTATAGTCACAATAGCAATGTAACCAACTCTAGTGATTTGAGGGGTAAACCTTTTAAAATCAGAAACTTATCCTCAATCTCTAGGCATACCCAAAATTATTCCATCACAAAATGCCAGATTCTGAGGCTTTAAAGAAGCAGCGCAATAAAATGACTAAGAATATGGATTCTGGAGTCTGACTGCCTGGTATGAGTTCTGATGACTATTTGTGTTAGTCATTTGTGTTAAATACCAGGTAAAGGGTACTGCCCTCCAAATGTTAGTGATTGCTTTATAAATCAGTCATTGTTCTTTTTCTCAAAAATTTGGGAAAGTCACAGGCACCAAGGACCTCACCGTTTCAGTGCTTGTCATCACCTGAGTTGAACTTACTTGGCACATCCGCCATCATTTTCTATTCAAATATTCATTAATGCAAATTAAAAAGATGCCAACTTTTCCACAAAGCTTTCTTTAGTTTCCCCATTTGATATTAACCTCTCATTTCCCTGACTTCCAGAGTGTGCAACCTGTACTCCCTCCTGTTAGTCATGCCTTTTACCTGGTATTTAAGTCACTTGTGATCAAAACTTCCCTCCAAGACTGTGGTAGTGATTCCTGCCTGCTCTCTCTGTAGATGGCTCATAGAGGAGGTGTTACTAGAGACTTGTACTGACTCATCACCCCATAAAAACCACAGCCTGTTGTACTCAGCAAAGGAAACCTGCTGTTTTTTGTTATCTGGGGAAATCAATTTCTCTGATCTGAAGTCCTACCCCTCGGCTCAGAAGCTAGCACAGCTAGAGGGTACAGAATGTCTGGCACCCGTCTCCCACCTCTCCTCTCCCCAGCCTTGGGACAGTGCTGTGTGCCAGTGAAGCCGCCCCTTCTGAAAGGAGCCCCCCTGTCCCCTCTGTCGAAGGGGACAGTCAGAGCAGATCAAACATTCCAGCTCCACAACTCAAGTGTGAAGGACTATTCAACAGAGCTCACAATTTAAACAAAACCTCCGTGTCCTTCATCACCAGGCATTTTAGTCAGTTATCAATTAACAGAACCTCAACAACAGACCCATCTGAGAAAAAGGCTCGGTTTTTTTTTTAAAGGTCAATTGTATGGCAGGTTTAAAAAGTCTGAAAACTGCAAGGCTGAGGTACATAATTAGGGATCTGATTATTGTGATATCCCCAATCTCTGCAATTCCCTGATATATTCTTACCAAATTGTTAAGAATAACACAGACTATAGCAGAAAAATATATATGCCTCAGGATTTTCACTATAATTTGTTTCTAGAGTTTTCAAAGTTCTTCATACTAAGAAGTGGGATACATGGTTTTTATTCCTTTTTAATTCATGAAGTCGAGTCAAAGTGGTGATCTGAAAAACCCAAAGTAACCGAGAATTAGAAATTGCGATGCTGAGTTTAGAACACTTAATTCAGTGCTTTTCAACACCTAGAACTAAGCATTTCCTGAGAGAAAGGGAGGAATAGAGCTAGAAAGTTGTCTCTTAAATTCAACTCGAGAGCAAGCAAGGACAATGAGTAGGCAAGGGGGAAATGGCAAGTAGGAAGGTGGGGTTTCTTACTGTAAGATGCAGGAGGTGGAGAAGTTCTGAAGATGAGGTCGAGGGCGTGGCCAGTTGGTGTGAGCAGGTCCTTGAAGGGGTTTAAGTCATCCAGCAAGGAACTTCAGCATGTCCACTCTAAGAGTCACTGTTCTAGGCTGGGAGGAGGCAATAAGGGGGGAGAATCTCCTGAGGGTCGCAGGACTGAAGGGCGCCAAGAATTCTGAGGCCAGCACAGTTGCTTGACTTGGAGGCACTTTTGGTGGGGAAGCCTGGGAACCAGGATCTGAATTTCTCTGCCATATAGAAAAATGCAATGATAATAACTGCCAACAGCAGTTCAGCTGATGAACATGCCAATCTCTGGGCAAATCAACTTGGTGATTATTTACACCCAGTATTCCTATTTTATACACAGGAAAACTGAGGCCAGGAGGCTTCCCCAGGTCACGGCCAGTGAGGTCAGGAACTCAGTGATGCCACCTTGACTTCAAGAGTCTTACTCCAAAACATTATATGGGTCTATATGTCTATGTAATAGCAAGAGGGGAAAAAGTAGTGCGCCTCCAAGGAAGTTGTACGCAGTTGTTGAAAAGTGGTGTTGGGTACTCCCACCCAGGGCAGGTGGTGGCACTAAGCAACCTCAGGGTCAGGACTGTGAGCTGAAGGTGGTTCTGAGGCTTCCCTACCTGGGAAGGGGCCAAGCGCTCGGGTGGAGTGTTCCCCTGAGAGAGCTCCCGCAGCTCAGGTGTGGTGGCTTCCCTGCTATGATGTGACAGGCTTAGCTGCCTCTCTAACTCTGACTGTAAATTGGCGTTTTTTGCTTCCTTGTTTGTTGTACTTGTCTTCGGGTGCCTTAGCGTTGTTGTTTTTTTTCACCTCGGCCTATCCTGTAAGATTTGGGTAACTAGATAAAATATAGGAGGCCTACATAAGCTTCAATTTCAGATAAAAAAAATTCATACTTTTCTAATGTATGTCTCCCTCAGTATTTATCTGAAGTTAAAAATTAACTGAGCCTCCTCTATTTTTATCTACTGGATCTGGTAATCTCATGCAAGAAGGAAGGTGCACTCCCATTACGGTAATTAATTTCTAAAGCAAAATTCCAGGATTGTGCTGA
Source organism: Tamandua tetradactyla (assembly GCF_023851605.1). Taxonomy (NCBI): domain Eukaryota; kingdom Metazoa; phylum Chordata; class Mammalia; order Pilosa; family Myrmecophagidae; genus Tamandua; species Tamandua tetradactyla. The sequence goes on along the minus strand of NC_135341.1, from coordinate 5,009,267 downwards.
CATGTTAGATCTCTGAAGGTCGATGGCTGTGAGGGTGCAGCACGAGGTTTGCTGTTTTGAGCTCCAGTTGGTTTGCTGAACTCTTCCTCTCCTTTCCTTGGATGATGTGAGGATTGGGGAGGGTGGGGAAAGCCTGCACATGATAGGACTGGCAGGTGAGGGTCCGCTTACAGCTGGCAGTAGTGAGTTTTGAGAAAGGGCTCTTCTTCTCCAAGCAAAGGCCCAGATTTATGAGGCAAGGAGGTGGAAAGGGGAGGGGATATGGGAAATATTTTGAAGGCATTATATATTAAAAAAAAAAAAAAAAAAAAAAAGGACACGCTGCCTAGATCATAGCCATGGCTGGCTGGAGCACAGCTAATTGGAGAGCTAATGTGGTTGGCACACCTTGTATTAGTCTTTAGGTCCAAATGACTGAAAACAAATAACTGGCATCTTGAATTGGCTTGACTGTTGCTCCTTTACTTTACAGTGTTGAGTGCTTGCTTTGTGTCAAGCACTGTGCTGGACACTGGAGCAACTGAGATAAAGAGAATTAAAGCGTCCCTCCTTGTGGTTCACTGGAGGAGACAGAAACACACATTTATTTGAGAGACGGTGTGAAAAGCTTAAACAGGTAAAACAGTGAAGAAAATGTAAGGCTTATGTGTCTTGCAAACATAAATCAACTTACAACAAGGTTAAGTACAGTTGACCACAATAAAATTTTTCATCCCAAATAGAATGATTTTATTTGATTGAACATAATTATTTTCTCAAATTGGTTGCTTTCCAAAAAAGACATACTTAAGTGTCACATTTGTTGATTTATTGAATTATGTGCAGATTAAATATTGGCCCATGGGCCAAATTTGACTCATTCCATGTTTTTGTAAATAAAGGTTTAATGGAGCACAGCCACACTCATTTATTAAAGTATCGTCCTCAGCTGTTTTTGTGCTATAGTGGCAGAGTAGTTCCAACAGAGAGACTGGGTCCCTCAAAGCCCAAGCTAGCTATTCTCTGGCCCTTTAAGAAGAAGTTGCCGGCCCTTGAGCTATGGCACCAGTATACCTTGCAGCTGACTTCTCTCTGGTAATCTGTCCCTAGGTTTATATGTTCTCTCATTTAATGATCTGGCAGGGACAAATCTTGGCTTTCAATTTCAATTAATGAAACAAACCTAATAGAACACCATCAAGCTGAAAAGAATCCTTTAGAACTTTCAAGTAAAGCACTAACGGTGAGTTCTTTGTATTAAGGTCTAAGTGATGATTTAATTTCTCATGTAAGCACAGCTTTTATAAAGGCATCTGCTGATTAGAGATTAGTTCTTTAGAATCTAAATTGAAAATAGTTTTCTATTCTGGTATACATTTAAGAAACTCACTTTCTCTTTTATCTGGCTAAGCTCAATGAATAGTCAGTTCCTACTCTATTCTTCAGGGTACGAAGATAAATAAGACACTGTTCCTGACCTCTGAGTATTTACAACTTAAAAGAAACAGAAGATTTCTAAATAATATAATTGGTGATAAAACAACTAAACAAAAGGTACCTTTGGGATATAGAGGGACACTTCATTCAAACTGGAAATTTAGGGAAGACTTCCTGGTGGAAGAACAGAAACTTAAAAACCTAAAGTTTTAGTTAACAAGGTGAAAAAAGTTGAAGAAATTTTTTTATTTTTTTGTTTTGTTTTAATCCACCCTAGGAAGCTTAAGCAGAGGCATGGAGGGGGGAAAGCAGGGTGCTTGCCCAGAAAAAATCAGCATGTGAATCATAATATAGGTACTCCATGGGATATGGCTGGAGAGCTACTGAGGAGACCACCTTTAGTGGACTTCATCTTTCAAGGTGCTGGGAAGTTATTGGATGGTTTTGGACATCAAGTGCCAAAAGCAAATGTGTTTACAAAGATCCTTCAAAGGGAAGAAATAATTGAGGTCAGGAGTTCAGTTCAGAGGCTACTGTAATAGTCCCAGCTAAGAAAAAAGAGGCAATGGTAGGGGGAAAGAATGGGGGGTATTTAGGAGAAATGTGTCTCTGCTTAATTGGCAGACTTAGAAAATTCACTGTCATTTACATTAACTATATCTTATTTCTGAGCTACACTTACATTCACATCTATTACCTAAAGAAGAAGGATATTGGAAAAAACAAGACTGCCTTTTTAGTTCAATGTAAAACTCTAGAGAAGGGAATGGTTTTCAAAAAATTCTACCAAGCAGCTTGACTTGTAGGACTTAGAGGCAGAAATAGTCACACAGTCATTGTCACAAAAATGCTTGAACTAACACTAAGTCCTATTCTAATTAGATTTTCCACCTTGTACCATCAAAGATTGTTTTCAGTTCTGTATTCTCGTTTCCAGATATCTACTTTTTCTTTAACAAATTAGCACCTATGGTTTATTAATTCCACCAACAGATGGTCCTGACGCATACAAGTCTCACCATGAAAATGTTTGGATCTTTAATCAGGATATTCTTTGCCCACGTGAAACTCTTCCCCAACAACCTACATAAATGTCTTGAGGTTTTGAGACATTTCAGTGAGGCTCAGGTGGTGGAGTTGTTGGCAAAAGTGAATTTCACCCTCTTATCTCCCCAGCTGCCCCCATGAAGCATTCAGCTTCCCATCCCATCCTGGGGGGAGATGAGAAGTGGGTGCCGTTATCTTATCGTAGGTTCATCTTACAGCAACCTGAAGACAATGGTTTGCGCATCAAGTGAATGTTCAAATGCCTAATTGTCTTAACAAGGCTGGTGAGACGAGTATACGCCACTCAAAATGTTCTGAAACTAAAAAAAAAAAATTGTTCTGAAGTCCAACTCTTCTGTTTTGTATGAAACAGCAATTCACACAAAATGACTTAGCGACATAATTGGCAAAAAAAGAGATCCTGGCCCCAGTAGCAGGATTGTGAGGTACAACCACGTCATCTCCTGGTTGCTTCCAATCATGTTCTAATTAGACATAGGTCTTATTCATTATACTATTATGTAGGCCTTGACCGTCTTTATTGTATACTGTTGAATTCCAACTACATGCAAGGTGCTACTATGTCAGGCCCAAAAGTGGGTTTAGGTGGGCCCAGTGAACATTGGTGGAGCACTTTCCAAGGGCCAGGTGCTGTCCTAGACCCTGCAGATACAAAGATGACTTTCACGTGGACTCCGTCCTCTTGGAACTCACAGCTTGACAGGGAGACGTCCACACTGTGAATTGTACATCCTACAGGGTGGTAGGTCCCAGAAAGGGGATGAGGCTAGAAGGAGAATCAGAGGTGGGATTAGCCAACTCTTTTGAAGTCTTCACAGAAGAGGTGGTATTGGAAATGGTTCCCAAAGAATGAGTATTACTTCCACAAGCCAAGAAGTGAGGAAGAGGACATTCAAGTCCACTAGGAGGCTGCATGGCCTACTTTATGTTGCTGCTGATGTACAGAAAACAGCCAGATGAGTAGTATCTGCTCAGTAAGTGTAGCAGGCACTCGGGGACCCTGATAATGCTGCCTGCGGGAAACAAGGAAGGCGTTGCCGAAGTGAGAGGTACACAAACAACTGAAGAACTGGCGGCAGTTCCTTCCTCTTCTGTTTGAAAGTCCTAGACAGAGGTGGTTTCCACAACCCTATGTGTTTCCAGGCTCCCATGTAAAAGAGGTTAGTCAGAGAGCTCTAAGCCCAAACCAGGGTGGTCTTTTGATAGATCTTTATTATCACCTGTTCCTTAGGCAGTTAGATGGTTTTCACATTTTGATATTCATAAGAATCGCCCATGACAGTGGTTTTCAAAGCAGTATCAGTGTCACCAGGGAACATGTTAGAAATGCAGATTCTTGGGCCCCACCCCAACCCTACTTAATAAGAAACCCTGGGATGGGGGCCAGCAATCTGTTTTTAACAAGTCTTCCAGATGAGTCTGGTGCACACTCAAGTTCAAGAACCACTGTCCCAATGGACTCATTCAAAGTTCAGGCTCTTGAATACCTCTCAGAGATTCTAGTCAAGGGGAGATTGAACATTTTGCCAATTGTTGAAGCACCTCAATGGGTCACACCGTTCTGGTCCTGTCCCTGTGACTTCAAGCTCCAGCTTTTTCCTAACAATCCCCTCGTACTATCTGGGCCACATGGACATGGTAGTCAACGCCTAGCTGTGCCATTTCTTATCAGGCACAGTGACTGCTTCTGTAAAATGGCATTAGGAATTCTGGCTCTTTGGGCTTGTCAGAATTAGATATAATGAATGGGGAGTACCTGGTAGAACACCTGACGCTCAGGAGGCACCAAGGACTGAGAGCTATCATGACTGCTGTGCCCCATTATTCTCTGCTAGTTACAACGGATGGTTATAGGGCTCTCAAAAAAAAATAATCCATGTAAGCTTTTTGTAGTCATGTGATCCCATTCTAGGATCAAAACCAACTAGGCAGTTTCTGGAAAATATATAAAGAATGTGCCATGGTGGGGATTATGAGCACAGTTAGCTGCTTTTCCTGTCCTAAGCTTCTTTCCCTGGGACCAGATGAACTCAGTACCACTTGGGTCCCTTTGAGTACTAACCATTCTTTCTGCCCCCTCTCTGCCCAGGACATACCTCCACTTGGTTCCACTTTGAGGGGATGGCCTGTACAACCCTTCCAAACCTAAGAGGGTGGGATCTACCTAGCACTACTTGACCAGGCACCTAAGAAGTTTCTGAGAAGTCTTTGCCAACAAATATCTCTTAATGCAGTTATCCCATTCACAACCCAATTTCACAGTATACTACCAGAAATCAAAGCTGCCTCTGAGAATACAATCTCCAGCAATATCCTATCCTCTCTTTTGGTAAGGACAGAGGTCTAAATTTTTTTTATTTTCGAATTAGTTTGACTCAAATGGTGCTACCTAGATCAGACATATGGAGCCAGAAATTGCCTTCCCCCTCCCCATTCACCTTCCCCCCCACCCCAACTCATTCTCTCTCTCTCTCTCTCACTCACACACACACACACACACACACACAACAATACTTAAAAGTATTCTGAGAGCAAAAAAAGCACATGCATTTATGGCTCCCACTTGCTGTTGAAAAGACAGTCTTGAAACCAAGCTCATAATTCACTCTAACCTGATGCAAAATGCTTTCTTCCTGAGTTCTTAGCCAAGCGCTGCCATTGGCAGCTTAAGCAGCCAAACTGGCACCACAGTTGATGTTAGCCAAAAAAAACACCAAACAAATAAACAAGACAATCTCTTTTGCAAAAGATGTCTGAGGTAAGTAATGCAGTTCACAAAATGGGCAGTTGAGCAGGTGCTACCCTGTATAGCATGGAGAGAGACACCATGGCAGAATGCTCAGATTCCTCAAGTCCCCCTGCTGTGACTGAGGAGATACTCGTGAAATATCTTAACTACTAAAAGAGATCGGACTGGTACATTCAACTATATTGCCTTACCGCTAAACAGAATGTTCAGGAAATTCTGAAACCCTATAGCCTAGAAAAAGCAGTTCCTGTTCATCTTATCACTCAGGCATGTGAGTATGAGTTCATTTTGAGATTGCCACAGTGACAATCAAAACACAGAGTCTTCCAGAATTTCAAATCCAGGCTCTTCCACATAACTTACAACTTCAGTTTCTGTTTCACCGGAACCAGTTTTCTGCAAAACAAAACATTCTTCCTTACATGTCTTTTAAAGAAATTTCATTTCTGTGTATGCTTTATAATCGGCTTTCTTCTTTTAGTCTGTTTTTCTTATCGAAATAGTAAATGTTCACTGAAGAGAAGGTGGAAAATCAAATAGGAAGAAGAAAATCACCCATAAACTCTCTGCCAAGCACAGCATGATGTTATAAATTAATTTCTGTGAGGCATATTTTAAAGCCTATTGGTCTAGGTTTTTCAGATGCATCATTTTCAATAACTCTACAACATTCCATCCATAAGGTACTACACTATTTCCCTAAAGTTGGACATTTGTTCTGTTCAATTTTAACAGTTATAATTAATGTTGATAAAAATTAAAATTTATAATAAAAAAACTTTTCTTTACCTAACTTACTCATTCAATACATTCTTAATAGCTAGTCTACCCTAAACACTATGCTATGCATTAGTATGCAGTGATGAGCTCTTTACCTCAACTGTCATCTACTTCATGTTTAAGAGAACCTTCTCTGTTCTTTTAGAAACAAAGAATAGCAGGAAACCAGTCTCTAATAAATTGAAAACTCAGTCTAAGATGTTTTAAAGTAATCCAATTTAGGCCAGCTCCCCCCCACCCCCTGTTCCCAACTCCAAGCATCTGTCTCTTACATTACAAAGCAATTTCTAACTGAGGTCTGAAAAAGAAACCCAGAGCCCTCAGGTGGCCAATCTCCTCCAAACCCCAGGACTTGGGATACCCATACCAAGCTCAGAGGTTTGAAATGTAATTAAAAGTAGAGGGATTCCGGGGATGTGAGGGTAGTTCAGTGGCAGAATTCTCACCTGCCATGCAGGAGACCTGGGCTCAAGTCCTGACCCATGCACTTCCCCCAAAAAACGAAAAAACCAAACAAGAACAAAGAAAAGTTAACAAATGGTGCTGCAATAAGGGGATACTCACATGGAAAAAATACGAAACGTGACCCCCCCACCCGCCACCTCCCCCACCATACAGCATACAAGAAAAAAAAAAAGAAGAAGAAGAGGGATTCCTTCTCTACTAGCTGGATGCTTCCCCGTTGTTTGGACTGGCACTTGCATTGCCAAACCACCACCACCCTAGCACTCACTGTCCATATTGTCCCAGGAGCAGAGGCCCAAAGAGTGGGTCAGACAGCTTTGCCACTGGAGGTAGAGACTGGACACCAGCACACGTGGCCCAGCTTTGGTCAGCTCAGCACACACTTGCATCCTCTTTAAGGTGAGAAGTTTAAGCCATCCAGCTGCCAGTGCCCGCCAATACTTCATTTTCCCTCTCCCCTCACCCTTCTTCCTCTCTTCCTCCTCCTCCTCCTGTCTCTGTCTCTATCTCAGTCTTTCTGTCCCTCTCAATGGGTTTCTCTCTCAATCTCTCTCTTCTCCTCTCCCTGCTCCCCTCACTCCTCTCCTTCATATTGGCTTATTTTTTTTACACAAAACTCTGTAATGTGAGGAGAGAGTAAGTTGGCCCAAGAAGCTAGGAAGCTCTGAGCTCTGACATCAATCCTTAGCTTACTCTGAAAACACCTTGCTATCCCGAGTTATTATGCACACTTGACTTGATTTTTATTAAAAACAAACCACCAGCTCGTACAATAAGCTCTTAAGCCAGTTTCTCTCACCAGCCTCAGAATATTAAAGGAAATCTTTTGGGGTTCTATAGGGAAATTGGATAACAGCATTAAGATGTTCCATTAAGCAGCCAGGACAAATTACTTGAAGCTGCTGGTTAAGTCAAATGTGATTTCTCAGGGTTGTGGCTGCTCGAGAAAGAGGGCCATGACGGCACATGTTCAGATGGCCCAGAACAAATCTGCACACTGGACCCGCTCTCACTGCAGGAAAGCTAAGGGTTAGCACAGCAGACAGGCTGCTTCCCTGATAGTGAAGAAAGCAAGGATCCAGCCGTGGGGATAGTGATTCTTTCACCAGCGTCAATTTTCTGCATCACTAGGTTAGTAACCATCATTGTCTATGATCACTCCAAACACCAAAACTGCAAACTCTAAAGAAAGGTCACAGCTTATTGAAGTTAACTATTCTGGTGAGTTCATTCTACCCTTTCCTAGGGGCGGGCCATGGTGGCTCAGCAGACGTCTTGCCTGTCATCCTGGAGACCCGGGTTCGATTTCCGGTGCCTGCCCATTCAAAAAAAAAAAAAGTCCCGCTTATAATCTGCCCTTTCCTGTCCTCGATAATCAGTCACCAGTTAGCCCATCTAATCATGAATTAATCAGAGAGAGAACTGAATTGTTCGATCAAGAAATTTGCTTGATCTAAATCAGAGGTGACAAAACTATGGTCCATGGGCCAAATCCAGTTTGTCACATGGAAGGGGTTTTTTGTAAATAAAGTTTTCTTGGAACACAGCCATAGTCATTCACTTGCATGTCATCTAAGGCTACTTTCTAGCTACAATGGCAGAGTTAAGTAGATGCCACAGAACCATTTGGCCCCCAAATGTTTATTATCTGGCTCTTTACAGACAAAGTTTCCTGAGCCCTAATCTAAATCACTACTGATTTAGGGATAAATTAGTCAGAAGATGTGCAAGAACTACACACTAAAAATGACAAAATATTGCAGAGAGAAATTAAAGGAAACCTAACCAAATGGAGAGATACCCCATGTCCACAGATCAGAAGACATCGTTAAGATGTCGCTTCTCCCAAATTAATCTATAATTTAACACAATCCCAATCAAATCCCAACAGTCTTTTTTGTGGAAGCTGAAAAGCTGACTCTAGAATTAATATGGAAAGACAAAGAAACAACAGTAGACAAGACAACTTTAAAAAAGAAAATATTGTTTTGAAGGCTATACCCTACCTGATCTCAAGGTTTATTTAAAAGCCACAGTAATCAGGACAGTATGATGTTGGTGTAAAGACAGACAATAGATGAATGACACTGGATAGGGTTCAGAAATAGACCCACACGTTTAGGGACAATTGATTTTTGACAAAGTTGCCAATGTAAATTCATTGGGGAAATGGTTTGTTTTCAATAAATGGTGCTGGACAATCAGATTGCATAGGCAAATTACCATTTAGTTTAGCCTAAGTGCTCTGAATGGTGAATACAGCCTAAGAAAATGCATACTGGGAAATCATTATATGCCTTCTCTCTGGCTCTTTATGATAATAATCTAACTTTCCCCTGAAAAGTCTTTGTTGATTAGGGTACCCAGGAAAAGAAACACGGATTCTTGAAATGTTAGAGCTAAGCAGACCTTGAACCATCTGATCTTTGACCCTTGCTGTACAGAAAAGGAAATCGGGGCTGACAGAATGGGAGGAAGTTGAGAAGGTCAGTTAAGAGATGGCTGATATGAAGTTAAAATTCAAGTCTGACTCACAAGGATACGCATGATTGAGTAAGACCTTCCCAGTATGTAATGACAGTAATACACATACACACAGACAAACAGACCAGCTGCCCAGAGAGCAGAGTGACAGTAACAGGAAGACTCCTGGCCACCTGGGCAAAAACCCTGCCTTACAATATGGAAAATGAAGGGCAGTTCCTTGGGAAGGACTCCAAACCTGGGGATATATGACATATCATGAGAACCTTCAACATTACCTCATAGTTGGTGCTTACAAAGAGATCTTTAATATCGCTTTTTGGTGCTGGAACTGGTGGAAACAGCTTGGTCCATAAGTGACAACTGAAAACAGAGTAAAGAAGGGCATAAGGTGGCAAGCAGAATATCCTTTCTTATCCCTAAATGTCTACTCTGAAAATTGACCTAGACAATTCTCGGATCCATCGCTTTGTCAATTCAGAATCTTTATTGACCACAACTTCCAAAGATCTATGTTGTAATAATTGAAGATCTTGGGGTACTGCAAGTCTCTGACGTAGCTTCTGAATCATTAGAGAAATGGCATGGTAATTGCTTCATCTCTGCTCATATCACCAAGCCTGATTCCTGAAGACGGGTCGTGTGTCACGTGGGTGGCACCTCCCCAACCCGTGCTAGCTCACAAAGTTTACGTTCTTCCTCCTCTCCTTGGAATTGCTCACCCCACCCCCTAACCCCCTGCCACCAGCTCATAGATGCCATTGTAATATATTTATAATAGTGAAGCTGTTTAAAATAAGCCATTTCCTCAATTACAAAAGAGTAAGACAGAACATATTCTTAAACCTCCTGAACGGCACTTTGCCTGCCTGGACGCTAAATGGATGGGGAGCGTTTCTGGGGCCGTTTGCAGGCTTGGGAGGATAGGACACCTGATCCAAAGGACATTTCTAGAATCTGTATTTGACTTAAGAACAATGAGCCACTCTGGAGCAGGGGCTAGTCACAAACAAGAGTGAGCGAGCCTCCACAGAAGGCCCCAGTGGGGGTCGGCCCCTGGAAATTGGGGATAACACCGTGGGAGACATTGTAGTGATTTCAGCCCCTGGCAGGTCGCCTTGCTTGACCGGAGGTGTAAAAGGCCCATGCTGGTAGCTTAACAAAGACAACCTAGGGCTGAACAGAAGTCAGTGAAGGAATCAAAAGGACATGAATATAAAAAGCTTTACAGAAATTAACAGGCTGCCAAAGGAGGTAACATGGCTGAGGGCTGTGAAGTGCCTTGTCCAGTTTCTATAAATTACCTACTGGCTTTTCTCACTTTTGGTTTGGGTAGCACCTAACTTGGAAAGGCTGTCTGTGAGCCTTCCTTCTACCCAATAACCAGAACCCTCCAGCTAGTGGAAACCTAGCAAGACTGTACAAATTCAATACTCAGACCCCACTGGAAGCATTCGAATTTAAATACCTACATTCTACAGATGAGTGAGAATATTAACAAGGCAAAGCAGAGGGTTGCCATCAGCACAATGAGGAGCCATTCTGTCGAGGGCTTCTGTTCATCATTTCCTGATGGAAGGGAAAAAGAGAAAGAGAGAGAGAGAGAGAAATCAGAACTAGAAGCAGCATCAGATAAGAGAAATGACTAGGCTCAGAGAATCAAAAGGCTTGGGTTTGAGCTGCAGACACTAGGTTAGTTAAGCTGGCCAAGTGGCTCAACATTCCCAAGCCTTAAAATTCTCATTTGTAAAATGGAGATGACAACAATCTCACAAAGTTGATATGAGGGTGAAATGAAATGATGGTAATGACACCACTTTTAACCTTAAAGCCATGTTAATTCTATCAATCACCAGTTATTCAATATTTATGGAGTATAGTCTATGTACTGTGCCATCAAGATCCTGGATCTTAAAGCTTTTGGTGAGTATTAAAGTTTTTCAGTGAAAAAAACTTAAAAATAAAAGTCGACAGAGTAGCCCAGCTACATTACAACCAAAATATTGCACAAATTTGTAAATACATCGATTGAACCGAAAGAAAAAGTATAGGATAATAGTTGTAGTTAGCAGTAATGGTACCAGACTCAACTATAAATCTTTTACAATCTTAATTAGCCTGAAAAAAAAAACCCTTACCATTGTTTCTGTTTAAGAAAATTGCCATTAAGTCAGTACAAAAAGTGTGAACATGTTGCATGCTGCATTGTACGCTAGTTTCTACTCTGCACTCAAGGGACAGATTCTTCTGTGGACTTCAACGATAGCTCTGGGGGATGGATGCGATTTCTTTTAAGGCACTGGGAATGCATTCAAGAATATTCCGGGGTCATTTACCAAATAGTATTTAAAGAAGTAATGTGCTTGCTAAAATGCCTGATTCACTTCCAGAGAATTATTCACACCCTGAGTTATCTCCCTGAATCTAAGTTTATTTTCTGTGGGAGAGCCCATTCATTCATTCATTCGTTCATTCATTCAGTTAGTCATCCATTTAGCAAATATATTTACTGAGCTCTTATGTGCTTGGCTGTGTATGAGTTACTGGGATACAGGGCATCTATGGGCCCTCCACTTGAACACTTTAATGTATACCAGGGAAGAATGGCACTAAGCAAATAATGACATGTCACAATTTAATGACAATGTGCTAAGCACTGTGGTTATGTTCAAAGACACTGCACCAGGAGAAAATGGTCCCAATCCTCAGTTTGCCATTACTTGTTTCCTCTATAAAATGAGCAATATAGGAAATGGAACTTTCAAGTTCTTTTAAGTATCCCAAGACTTCCAGAAATTCCAAAATATTTAAAACCAAAAGAGTTCAAGGTATCAAAAGGGAGAGCTGTTATCAGGATTTGATGCTAGTGACTCCCCTTTGCCTTGCCCTTTTGCTTTTTTGCCTCCTAAGAACTCTTTTCAGGGTTTATCTTCAATCTCCCCAAAGCTTTAATCTCTCGTTCTTCATCTCTTCCGTTCTGCTTTCAAATATTCATAGAGACCTCTATCTTGAATAAGTCATTGCTTTGCTCTACCATCTCTCCCAACTATCATCAAATACTTTCTTACTTTATTTCCCAATCTAATCTCTTAGGGATTCAGGATGCTTCATTTCCCATCTCTGAAACTGCTTTTTCAATCACTGGCAGCTTCTATACAGCCAAATCCAAACGACTCTTGATTTCCTTACTTTAATTTTGAAGTATATTTATATCTATTATTTTACAAACTGGCATTAGCCACACTGTAAAATGATGTGCCTCAAAGAAGCAAATCTTTTATTTTCCAAAATCCTATAAACACTCATAAGATTAATACTCAGTTCCTCAAATTATAAATGAGTACACTGTTAAACCCTGTGTTTACTGCAGCTGCTCAGATCTAACCTAAAAAGTAACTGGGAATAATTCATACCATCAAGTCACATATCTTCTTACTGTATTTCCCATCTGATTTCTTAAAGGAGGGATTCAGTCTGCTCCAGTTCCCATCTGTATCCATGCTCTTAACCATTATGCAAGAACCCTAATAAATACATTCAGAAACTCTAAATTTATATACATAGAATACAAAATTGGTGAGGGATATATAAACAGGAAAAAATTATTCTTTTTACAACTAGTTTTTAACAGGTAGAGGTCGGGTCCTGAGGAAATAATTAGTGGCATCTTAAATATTATCAGGCACAATTGCATCTTAAATTGTGCAACGCACTGAGGCAGATGTGCCCAGCCCTGATAACACTACCGTTTACTTTGGACCATGATTACAAAAATCTTTTCAGTTAAGCCACTCTCTGGTTATTCACTTCAGCTCTCATTTTGATAAGTGAAGATTCTCGCTGAACTAGTAAAAATATAAAGGCAACTGATTTTATTTCTTTTAATCAAAAACAGTTACTGATGCGTGCAAGGCACTATGTGGGAAGAAAAGTCACGGTGCCTTCCTGGAGGGAGTTGGCAAATTAATCGTCTCTCCCAGTCTGGCTTTTTCCCGTTATCCACTATGCTTTAGGGCAACTCTCCTACCGCCTGTTGAGAATGGTAATACCATCTAGAGACCAGAACCAAGGGCCACTTTACCTCGAAGAAAGCATAAATTGGCAGGTAAATTTAGCATAAGAAAAAGCTTTACAAACTCACTTCCAAGGTGAAATAACTCATGGATTAAATACGATTAAGTTATTTATTAATGCAAAAAGTGTGAGTGTCAGTGTAGTGGCTTGGAGCTATATACCCCAGAAGAATGTTTTTAAATCTGCATCCATTACTATGGGTGTGAGCCCACTGTAAATAGGGCCTTTTGAGGGGATACCATTTAGCTAAGATGTGCCTAACTGAATCAGGATGGGTCTTGCAACTTTCCTTGGAGACTTTATGGAGAAGGACACAGAGGGAAGCAATGGGGAGCAGCCAGAAGTTGCAAATCAACAGAACTGGGGAAAATAAAGGAGAAGACACCACCATGTAATGGAAAAGACAAATTCCAAGGATCACCCGCAGCCAGTCCCAGAAGGCCGCAGTACCTGGGGGAAGAGCATTACCTTGCTGATGCCTTGATTTTGGACTTCTACCCTCATAACCATGAGCCAATAAATTCCATTTAAGCTAACCTATTACATGGTGTTTATTTTAGCGGCTGGGAAACTAATATAGTCAGTTATATATATGTGAATTAAAGCAAGAATCTAGCCTGGTTCCACTGAAAGTAGAACAAGGTAACCAGGTCCCACCCACGGTATACCTCCTTTTGCTTAAAATTTAAAAGAATTTCAATAATGTAAAAGTTGGGAGACCCTAAATACATCATTAATTTGAATTCTCACATCTCTGTCCTATGGGATTTTTCCAGGTAGTTTCAGTCTTTTCTCTGATTCAAGAAGAATACTTTTCTTGCCAGTAAAACAAAAGCCACAGATGCTTCTTTTCAAGAATTGATGGGCACCACTATTTAGTTATATAAGTCACAACTCCTGTCCTTCTAAGGAGGAGAAGCTCTCGCGACCCTCCACCTCATTTCTGGATGCTTTTCAGACATTTCCAAGCTAGAGCATTTGGGGATCTAAGCTATCTGGTTTGTGGGGGCCTGGGTATACCATCGTTTTTTAGCATCTCAAATAAGTCAACTGATGAAAGCACTACTATTGTTCTCTGACCAGGGAAGATATTTGGGGTGTGGGTGGGATGGTGACAACACAGGGAAAAGAAAGGACCCAGGTGTTGGACCCCATGTGGTCCCAGCTCTGCTTCTGGCTGCCTTGGGAGTTTTCTGAAGTCAGTTCTGCCTTGGTGCTGCAGCCCTCTTTTAGAATTCTTTGTGTCTAAGTTGATCAGACTAATAATTCTTAGGATATAGATTTGATTTGGAGACCTGCTCCACCTTAAAATGCCCATACAAATGGGCACTTTCAGTGTTTCCATGTATTAACTTGTTAAAGCTGCCAGAATGTAATATACCAGAAATGGAACGGGTTTTTAAAAAGGAATTTATTAAGTTGCAAGTTTACAGTTCTAAAGCTGTAAAAATGTCTAAACTAAGGCATCCAGAGAAAGATACCTTGACTCAAGAAAGGCTGGTGGGTCCGGAACACCTCTGTCAGCTGGGAAGGCACTGGCTGATGTCTGCTGGGGTCTTTGGCTTCTGATTTCATGCTGCTTCCCCCTGGGTGTTTTCTTTCTGCATCTCCAAAGGTCTCTTGTCTGTGTCAGCTCTGAAGCTTTTTCCAAAATGTTTCCCCTTAAAGGGCCCCAGTAAGGTACCTACCTTGAATGGGTAGAGACACATCTCCATGGAAACCATTTAATCCAAACGTCCCACCCACTATTGAGTGGGTCACTTCTCCATGGAAACAACTTAATAAAAAAGATCCTACTCAGCAGTATTGAATTAGGAATAATGAATTTGGCTTTTCTGGGTACACAACAGTTTCATAACCAGCACATTTCCATATTGATTTTGAATCTGGTTTCAGCTCCAGCAACGGGTTGCCAGGGAAAATAGCTAACTAATAAATGATGGACTCCTCCAACTAAGCAGTACTGCTCTATGTTTTTAAAACTAGCAGATGAGTACGTGGGTGGTTGAGTGGTCTGCCACATGGGAGACCCAGGTTTTGATTCCCAATCCATGTACCAAAAAAAAAAAGTAAAAATAAAAGATCAGCAAGTACAAGGAGAAGATGGAATGGTACCAGCAAGGCAGAACAATGAAGAGGATGTCAAGCCCTTAACCTGTGATGCAGGGTTGAACTAGCTTCCTGGCTTACTTCATTTTGTTGTAAGGTGAGGCTGTTGTGTCATTCATGAGAGGGCACTCTAAACCAGGTCAAAGGCTCACTAATGTCAGCAAAAGGCAGAAGCAAACTTTTTGAGTGGGTGAGCTGTCCAAGGCAGCTGTTAAATGGATTGTGGATTTTCCCTGGCTTAGGGAGACAAAATAAGTGGAGGCAGCAAATGCAACTTCAGAGGACAAAATACAGAGAAGTTCAGGGCCTAGAACAAAATGCACAAAACTTGCAAAATTCTTATCTGGTGAAATGGGCTCAGTGAACCAAAATATGGAGAATAGAGATTGAGCACATGCAAATGTGCATATGCATATGTTTGTGTGTGTGTTCAGACTTAACTATATGCATTGTCACAGCGCTATTTGACTGCATTACCCCCTTCAGGACTAGACTTGATGAGGTTGAATTGGGAACTCCTCTCTGCAGCCTCTTCCATGCCACAGTAAGTGCTGCATGCCTTCTGGGGCCCCCATACAGCCCAGAACTTTCTCCCGTTAAGGTATTTCTGGGCCTGTTGCTTATCAACCTGCTAAAGCAGCTGAAAGCTGACTACAGAGGTTGCAGGCATTACCTAGAAATGAACAACATGGGTAAAAAGTTAAAAGTAGGAATTCTGGAGCCAGACTGCTTGCAATTTAATCCTGGCTCTGCCACTGCTGCCCTAGGGGATCTTGAGCAAGCTGGCCTTTCTGCATTTTAAGTTCCTGCTATATGAAATGGGGATAAGGGTCAAATGAGTTAATACTTAAAAAGTGCATGGCATAGTGCTAGTACTGTACACAATAGGTGCTCAATAAATATCAGCTATTATGATTATAACATATTGTGAACATCAAAAGGAAGGCATCAGGAGTAAAAAAAAGTTACCAAATATTCTAGATATCCGGAGATGGTAAGAGGCATGAGATATGAATGGGCCCATGATGGATAAATTGGAAAGAAAAATTTAGACAAGGGTGGCCTAAGAGAGAAAGGAAAATGTTCCCATTGCTTGGTCTGGGAGGAAGCAGATCCAGTCATGACCTTCATAGCCTCCAACTCCCCCTGCTTGAGCCACAACTCATCCTCTGGCCTCACCTGTCCTGGCTGGAATGACGGTTCCCCCTGGGTAATTGAGCATTACAGATAGCGTGGGCTGGGTGCCAGGCCCACATCCGCCACTGCCTCACTAGAAGTGGGCAGTTTCCTTAACCCCTCTGTTACCTGTTTTCCAGCCTGTATAACCGGGTGAATGATGTTTGTGAAGACACACTAGATGATACAGGTGAGTGTGCAAAGGCCAGTGCCTGGCCCAATGGCAGAGTCTCTCCTTCCTCTGATCAGATGCCCCATCTGACAGACCCAGAGGAGTCAGAATTCATGCATGGCCGGGCAGTGTGGGAGCAGTAAGGGGCTGCCTGCTCTTGACAATTTGGGACAGAATCTGAAAGCTCCCTGCTGCCCCTCCTTCAGGACACTTGGACAACCATGGCTCCAGGAAGATTAGTGGAGAGGTGGCCCTGCCCCCGCTACTAGGAGGACATGGGGGCTGCTGGGCCTGGTCTAACCAAACTTGAAACCACAGGAGCCCTTGTTGAAGGACACGCTTTGACCAAATCAACTACAGCATTCACCAACCTGAAATCCCCGATTTGCGAAGGAAAACCAGAATCGCCACAAAGTGTGTCAGCCTCAGGTCAGATGAAATGGGTTTCTCATCTTGATATTGTTATTGTGCAAATCGTTTTCACTTTCCACCAGTTTCTGCCAACATGCTGGCACAGAGCTGCCACCTCTTACCTCAAGGAAGAGCTAGAATTCCCCAGAATCTTTTGGGAGGCCTGGAGAAACCTAACTGGGGCCTTTGCACGGAGTTCCCCTTCCATCCTTCCCTTTCCTGGTCTTTTCCCTGTGTCACCACAGCATGAAAAGTTAAAAAGAAAGAGCTCTGAGAGCCAGCCAGAGGGAAGAGGGTTGGAGGTACCGGGGCTGGGGCGAGATGCAGGGTGAACCTGTGAAAGGAAGATGTTTTGATGCTCTAAAAGGTGATTCCAACCCTTTCAACTTTTGATTCTGAGCACCAGGGGCAAAGTGTCAGGGGTTTCCTCATAAATCAGCCCATGCATGTCAAGGCGAACGAAATAGACACAGAAGTGGTCCTTTGGTAGCTTTACTTCCATCCTAGCCACTGTCCAAAGTCTTGTAGGGGCCCCTGATTTTCTGCCTCAGCTTGTTTCACCGAGTCCTTACAGACCCTGCGATGCACCGTGTGACTTGCCCCGCCTCTGGCGCAAACTGCGGCAGAAAAGTGGAGGTCAGAAGGTCCGGGTGAGTGATGCATCCCATTGCTGAAGGCGGGTGTCCCCCTTCTTAGACACAGCTGCGCAGCCAGGAGGTGCCCCAAGCTGCGCTCAACTCTGCTCTGCTCCCCTGGGTGCAAATGCTGCGTATCTCAAGCCTAAAGAAATCTTCTTTTAAAATACATTTTAAATGGTATCATACCATCATTGCATAGCTGCGGGCCCTCAGATGCTGCCTTCAGTGAGGTGAGGTCCAAACCCAGGGGTGGCTGGAGGGGCAGGCCCTGACAGTGTGGGTAAGCCTGTCACTGACAGGTCTCGGAACCACCCTGACCAATAACAGAATTGGATACAAACGCCGGATAAACACCAGTAACACCCTGTTTTCTACGGAGAAGGACATGACTGTAGGAAATTTGATTTTCGTCAGTGCCTTTTTCACACACATTGCATCTGAGCCTTCATGGAAGGGAGAGAAGAAGATGGACTTTAGAATAAACTAAGAGCTTCCTTAAACCGGGCACCAGGAAACAAAGGTTTTGGTAAACAGGAGATAGCAAAGATAATAAAGGAACAGAAGAATCAGGAAGTTAAGAAAGTTTAAAAAGAAGAAAGACAGTGAAAAGTGGGAAGTTAGCTCTTGAGATAAG
Organism: Tamandua tetradactyla; assembly: GCF_023851605.1. Taxonomy (NCBI): domain Eukaryota; kingdom Metazoa; phylum Chordata; class Mammalia; order Pilosa; family Myrmecophagidae; genus Tamandua; species Tamandua tetradactyla. The sequence goes on along the minus strand of NC_135341.1, from coordinate 4,991,091 downwards.
ACAGAGAAGCCAGTTGAAGAAACAGTTGATAAGTCCTAATAAAATGAAACTACGACTTCCATTTTTAAATGAAATAAAATAAAAAACATATTCCATGCTATTAGAAATATTAGGACAGGAGGGTCTAAGAAGGTAAAATGAGTTCCCCAGCTCACGGCACCATCCTAACTGCATTCCCTGTGCCTCCAGGCTATCCAGGAACCTCCCTTGCCAACTGGAGCTGGGATGCTCCAGCCTCCTTCAACTCACCCATTAAAACTTACTCATCCTGTGTCTCACTCTATTAAATCACCTCGAACTAGAATGGGTTAATTAGTGCATTGACTCTATTCTAATTCACTAATTGTCTCATATGTCATCTGTTTGGGAAAATTATAGTTAGCCACTTCCTGGCTGTTTGGCAATAACTACATCATTTAATATGGCTGGACCTCCTTTTCCTTACCTTAAAATTAAGGAAGTGAATGAAACTTGAAGACATAATGCCAAGTGAAATAAGGCAGACACAAAAGGATAGATACTGTATGATTTCACTATCATCACTTTGGTAAAGGTGAACTCAGAGGCTTCTAATGTAGAATACAAAGGACCTAGAGATACACAGAAGCTAGAGATGGGTGACCAGTTAGCTTATGAGGTTGAACTTAAGTGTAAGAGAATGGTTAGAAGTGAAGGCAGCTCATTAGTGGGTTTATAAGTAATATTGTCATATTGAAAGTGAACATTATTGGAAGGGTTTGTAAAGAGCCATGTATTCCACTGATTAACACTACGAGAGCATAAGTTCTTGCATGAACTACTTCAAAGGTATGAATCCTGTACAAAGAGTCAATAATAGAGGGGTATAAGGGCCATTGCATGCTATGGCCTATATTTAACAGACATCAACAGTAGTACCACAGCAATGCCAGTGGTAAATAACTGGGGGGAAAGACAACAGATAAGGGGAGGTTTGGATTTTCTGTTTGATGAGAGTGTGTTTATGGGTTATTTTTTCCTTTGAAGCAATGAAAATTGTCTAAATTGAGAGTGTTGATAATTGTACAACTAAGTGAGGATAATGTGAGCCATAGATTGTTGACTTTGGACATTATCCATGATTCCTGATGGATGGAGGTGGTTGAAGGATACATTGACTCAGAGGTAGAATGGTGAACTGTGGCAAATACATATGATAGACTATCGTGCGGCTACAGAAAGGAATGAGCTCGCAAGGCATACAACAAGGTGAATCAACCTTGGGGATGTTATGTGGTGCAAAATAAGCCTGAAACAAAAGAACAAATAGTGTATGATCTCTTTTAGAATATACTTATAAGAAAATCGGGACCTAGATTATAAACTCTTATAGCAGTCACATTTAGTCTGGCTATAAATGTTATTTCCAGATTTTGAGATGCTGTACTGTATATGTATAACCTGATATTTCCCTGGAACTTTGGCTACCTGTGTGATACTTTAGGCTTAGAGCTGGAGTTCTGCATAGAGTACCTATAACAACTGTTAAAAGAAACCAAAACAGAGATGAGGCTTCAATTAGATTAAGAATGAAGCCGATTGGGTGGGATTAAGGTAAATCAGAATACAGGGATAAGGATAACATTGTCTGTGTTTTAGAACTTTACCTACTTTATGAGCCAAAGAAAGAGAGGTTTATCTTGTCCAGAAAACTAAATTTTCTGTAGCACATAATCCAACTCAACCTGTCTAGATAGCTCTTTTAACAACCCAAACACATGGAGCCCAGAATGGGAATGAGGGCTTGTAATTCTGAATAGCTTGATGTAATACCCAGATACATCCCAAAGTGTGTTGGGCAGATAATTAAAAAGTATTGGCAAAGTCCCTTGAGGGACTGAAGAATAAAATATGGAACTATTAAACTTTACCACTGAAGAAACCCCTGATATGCTCTCAAATAGTAGGGACTCCTATGTCAATAGGCCAAGCCCTTGATCTTGAGGCTTGCTCTGATGAAGCTTATTTCTGTAGTGGAGAAGCTCAGCCTCCCCATAGTTGTGCCTAAGAGTTACTTCCAGAAACCTCTTCTGTTGCTCACATGTAGCCTCTCTGTTTCTAAGCCCAACTCTGAAGTAAAACCATGACCTTCTCGCCTACGTGAGACATGACATCCAGGGGCGAAAGTCTCCCTGACAACATGGGATACGACTTCCAGGGATGAGTCTGGCCCTGGCACCATGGGATCAACAATGCTTTCCTGACCAACAGAGGGAAAGGAAATGTAACAAAATAAGGTATCAGTGGCTAAGAGAGATCAAATAGAGTCAAGAGTCTATTCTAGAGGCCTCTCTTACACAAGCTTCAGCTAGATACAGCTGATTTCCACAGTTTGCCATACCCCAACCAAAACCATTCCTGTTAACCCTAAAGAACACCTAGGGCTCAATCTGAGATTCTACAAAAGTTTCACACACTTAAGATTACTTCCAGAAACCTACAACCTCCAGATGGTTCCTAGGTCAGATAAGTCCTGAAATCCTGAGGAGCCAGCATCTCCAAGAACATCAACTAGTTCTGTCCCCTTATTCCATATTGTCGACACCCCTTTCAGAAATGGAAAAGTTAAATAGCCCAAATATCAGTAAAGTTTGGGAGAAGGATCAAAGAAGAAGGAGGAGTAATAACAGATAAAATAGGATTTAACAAATGAATATGACTGCTGAATCATTATATTGACATTTATTTTAGTCTCCAGTGTCTTAGAGCAGCTAGAAGGAAAAACCTGAAATTGTGGAACAATAACCCATACCAAACTCTGAAATCTATTCTATAACTACTTGTTACAATGTACTTTAAAATGTATTGCTTTTGTGTATATATGTTATATTTCACAATAGAAAATATTTTTTAAAATTAAGGGGGTGAACTTAATAATATCTAAGAAAGAGGAGGTATTCAAGTTTGATCTTGAAATAAAAATGGAAGCAGGGGCTCCGGGTGCCAATTGTAAAACAAGGTAGGAGAGGAGGAGGGGTGTGTAAAGGAAATGAATGTAGCAGTAAAATTGCCTGATAGACTGCAAGCTGGGCATAATTATTGCCGCATCCTCAAGGGTTGTGAAAGAGCCATGCAAAATGTTCCAGAGGGGCCTGGACTTCCTATTACATATATTAATCATCTTGATGAAAATGGAAAGTCTCCATTGATTAAATTCACTAATGATCCTAAACTGAGCAGGGGAGTAAATTCCAGAAATGATGGATTTATCAGGTGAGTACTAATATTAATCAACTCATCTTCACGGAAAGTGTTGGGCAGTAAATGAAGTAGGATTTGCCATAGAAAATGGCAATGAGGTACACACAGGGGGAAAACTATAATGAGACCAGATCCAAAATAAGAGGCTGTTATTTAGGAAATAATAATGGTGAGCGCTCTAAAGTGGAGAGAGAATAATTAAAATGAAGCTCAAAATAAACTCTCATTATGAATCATAATTTCCCTCTCAGCACTTTTGTGGTGGGGCAATGCAGTGGAGAAGAACCCAAGTGGTGAACTAGAAGAAAGCTTGACATACAGAACCCACATTTTATAGGGAAAGAAACTGTGAGACCCAGAGAGATTAGGTGTGATTTGCAGGATGAGGTGTGCCAAAACCTGACACACTTGTCACCACTCTATCTTCTGCACTAGTGTTGCTGATAAACCACCACTCTTTCTGATGACCCAAATTCAGCTCAAGACTCCTCAGCACAGCATTCTAAGCAGTCTTCAGTTATCTGACTCATGAAGTATTATCTTTTCCCATCTATAATTTAGGTCATAGGGTAGATATTGGCAGAGCTATGGCTAAAACCTGGATCTCATGATTTTTCTAACACATCTTCTCCTCTTTATAAGCCATAACCTCTTTACAGTCAGCACTGACTATAACTTCAAACCTCAAACTCTCAGCAGAACTGAATCCTTAGCCAAGAATCTGACCTTGGTCTCCAGCTTTACCATGTTGGTTAAAGGTACCTTGACCAGTATTTTAAAAATCAGTAGTTTGGAGCCAATGAGTTTTGTGCCCTTGGAGAATAGCATAATAAAGCATTTTTAAAAGGAAATTCATGGAATGCAAGTGAAAAAAATTCAATTTTTACCATAAGCAGTGGCTAAAATTAATAGCCTTGTTAAAAATTCCCTGGGACTGATTAATATTTCTTCTATTTGATTCCTGATGAGCAGAGTAAATTTAATTCTGCAGATGAAGCATTGTTGAAGGAGATACTGTGTTTGCTGGGTCAATGGACTTAGGTTGGGGTATCAATCTAGCAAGAGGGAAGGAAACAACAGGTTGACCTCGGAGGAATTATGATATAGGTGAAGTTGGTCCGTTCTCAGTTCTGATGTCCTCCTTTCTATTCTACCTTTCCATGCTACTCCTCTGAGAACCAATGACATGATGTCAGCTCCACCTAGAAGCTTGAGCTAATTGTGTGTTTCAAAACCCTAGAAGATGCCATTCTCCTTTGAGTACTCAGCAACTCAGCATGACCAGCCATCTTGCAAACTCAGAAAACTTTTGCATGTCTCATGCCTTTCTTCATCTGAAATCTACCTCATGTGTGTCAAATCCAACTTACATCCATCCAAGACCTTCCTGAAGACCAACCCTTAGCCTAAGGAATGAATTAAATAATAGAAAGTTTAATATGTGCCTCAAAGAAATCTCTCCTTAAGAAATATTCTGCAAGTGGTCACTGCATACCCCATTGTCTGCACCTAAAGCTGATTCTTTGAGGTCAATAAAACAGATGAATCACTAGCCACTGGGGGTTGGAGGGGGGGAGCAGCAGAAGGGCTCTTTGTGGGATGGAACTGTTCTCTGATGACCATGGTGGTGGATACACATATCAACACACATGATAAAACAGTACAGAACCAAACACACACCTAAATTGTGAGGAAGGACGTTCACATGCTCAACCAGCCATGACCACAAAGCAGGTTACCAGGATCTCTGAAGTAAACCTTTGATTTGTTCAGTACTTTCAAGATGGCCAAATCCTGTCATGTCATGCCATAGAGAAAAGAGCTCAAAGCTGGAGTCAGTCACCATGGATTGGAATCCCGTCTTGCCCTGGCCAGGCAATGTGGAGCAAGTTGCATAAACATTCTAAAGCTTAAGATAATGTATGTGAAGCCTTTAACACAGTGCTCGGCCAATCGTGGTGAATAAATGTTATCTGCTCTTCTTCTGGTCATTTCTGTTATCTCACGACACCTAGTGAAGCAAGCAAGGTGGGTCTTATTTCCTTCATCCTGGGAACCAGAACCACAGAGGGTATGGATCTGCCCAATGGTAGGTGATAAGTGTTGACAAGGCTGGGCATAGAACCTGTCTTTTCTACCTAAGACTCCCGTGTTCCTCCCGTCAGCCCATGCTCTTGTAGTCCTAGTGCAACCCAACCATGTCTGGCTGTACCCCAGGCTACATGCTTGTGGCATATACACAAGACAAGCTCTTTGGTTTTTAAGTGTCCTCTTCTTTCACAAAATGCCTGTCTTCTCTTATTCAAGATGCCCAGATAACAGCAAACACAATGTATGAATTTTCTATCTTTTAGGTGCAAGGCCATACCTCTGGGTTATGGGACTGTTGGCTGGTACTAGGTAAGAAGGAGGATGTGCTTTTTCATTCCTAGCTGCTAATAGGTACCTCATTACCCTTCACAGGTCCACTGACAGGTAAACTGTCTTAGATTGGCCAAGTAAATGAATCAATTTGGTCATAAATAAATACTACGGCAGAGCCCACACAACCCAGGAGACCCCCAATCCTTTTGATCCTCTCTCTCTGATCTGATCCGATCTATTCAATTTTGAAATCGTCTTTAACAGAAGAAACAAAACTATGAATTCAAAATTAAATACCGGAAAATTATAGAGATTAGATTAGTAAATTATCAGGGTTACAGACAGAGAAGAGGGGAGACAGAGAGATGGGTGTGGTTAAAAAGGGCCACAGTTTAAGAAACTGGAGAAAGAAGAGCAAATTAAATACACAATAAGTAGAAGAAAGGAAATAAAGATCAGTGAAATAAGAAAAAGAGAAGAACAACAGAGAAAAGCAGTGGAATAAAAAGCTGATTCTTTGAGGTCAATAAAACAGATGAATCACTAGCCAGTGGGGGTTGGAGGGTGGGGGAGCAGCAGAAGGGCTCCTTGTAGGATGGAACTGTTCTCTGATGACTGTGGATACACGTATCTACACACGTGATGAAACTGCACAGAACCAAACACACACACTAGAGTATATATAAAACACATGAAATCTGATGGACTGTATCAAGTCTAATTTGGGGACAGATATTCTATTTTAGTGTTATAAGATGTTATCCTTGGGGGAAACTGGAGGAAGGGTGTACAGAATCTGTCCATATTATTTCTCCCTAGAGCAGGTGGGTCTAAAAATTTTAAATTGGATGGAAATAGAAGCAGAAAAGCTGAACACACACACACACACACACACACACACACACACACACACACACGGTACAGGGCCCTGGAAGCACTCATGTTAGTGAGAGTTTGGTTGCTTAAGCTTCATTGGCTTCACGGTAAATCGGTCTATGGTCAGAAAGGCAGTAGACCTAAAGAGGGTGAGGCATTGCAGAGATGTAAAATTGAAAGTGAATGCATGCACTTTCCAGGATCACTGCCTCAAAATAAGCACGCTGTAACTCACCCACATAAATGGGTTGGCTCCACTCGCTCCAGAGACCCAGTGTTCTGCACACAGAGCTCACCGCCGCTCTCACTTGAACTGAGTACTTAGAAACATCGTCAGTTATTGAGGTGAGTGCATTGGCCGTCATTTTTTCCGTCTAAATGGGAAAAAAAATTAGTCTTATAAAAGACTCTCTGGACACACAATTTAAGTTATGGCAATTATCAGAAGGGGAGGTCACATGGAGGGAGTGTGACTCACTGTTCAACAATCAATTTAAAATCAATAGGACACTGATTGATTAGTTTATTCTAGACTGCTTCAATCTGCATGAGTTGACAGTCCCTCTTCAGGGAAAAGCTATTGTAACCAACAAAAATGAAATGGTCAGCTGTAAGACATATTTGGTCTGTTTGGGCTTAACTGATGTTTTGTTTTCTTTAGTTTCTTGGGGGTTTTTTTTTGTCTTAAAATTTTTTTTTTACAATTTATTTTTTAGAGAAGTTTTAGGTTTATAGAAAGTGCACAATCCCCACATACAGCACACCCATATGCACACACACTTTTCCCTGTTATTTACATTTTACATTAGTGTGGTACATTTGTCACGACTGATGAAACAATAATATTATAATTATATTATACTAAGGCCCGTAGTTTACTTTAGCTTTCACTTTAAGTATTGCACAGCTCTTTCAGGACATTTTTATTATGATAACATATACACAACATAAAATTTCTCATGTTAACCATTTTCAGTATATAGTTAAATGGTGTTAGTTACAGTTAGAAGGTTATACTAACATCATCACCATCCATTACCAAAATTTTCCCATCACCCCAAAAAGGAACTTGGTACCAATTAACTATTAAGTCCTCATTCCCCAACCCACCTCCACCCATAGCCTGTCTTCTAATGTCTGACTCTATAAATTTGCATATTCTAATTATTTCATATAAGTGAGATCTTAGCAGTATTCTTCCTGTTGCATTTAGCTTATTTCACTCAACATCATGTCTTCAAGCTTCATTCATGTTGTTGCATGTATCAAAACTTCATTTTTAAGGGCTGAACAATATTGTACATGTTATAATGTAATATAATAATATATATTGTAATATTTTATATCATTATGTACATACCACATGTTTTTCCATTTATCAGCTGATGGTCACATGGATGGCTTCTACTTTATGGCAACTGTGAACAATGCCACTACGAACAGCAGTGTGCAATTCCCTGAATTCAATTCTTTTGGGTACATACTGAGAAGTAGGAGTGCCAGGTCATAGGATAATTTGATATTTAACTTTCTGAGAAACTGCCAAACTGTGTGCCAGCCTTTTACAGTCCCACCAATAATACACAAATGTTCCTATTTTTCCACATCCTTGCTAGAACTTATTTTCCTTTGTTTTTTTTTTTAATAATAGCAGTCTTAGTGAGTGTGAAGTGGTATCTCGCTGTGGCTAATTGATGTTTCCAGATGGAGAGACTGGAGCAGCGTTTGACAAAGAACATAATGCTCTTCACCTTTTCCCTTCATATTCCATAGTCACATTGACAAACAATATCACAAACTTGCCATCGATTTCAGCAGAGGTCAGCAAACTTCAGTCTGTGGGCTGAAGTTGTTTTTGTATGGCCCTCAAGCTAAGAATGTTTTTTACATTTATAAATGGTTGGAAAAAAATCAAAAGAGAACTATTTCACAGCACATAGCACATAAACATGACATGAAATTCAAGCTTCAGGATCCATAAGAAAGCTTTGTTGGAACACTGTTTTCTTTGCCTACTTTTGCTCCATAACAGCAGAGCTGAGTGGTTGCAATAGAAATCATATGTCCCCCAAAGTATAAAATATTTGTAATCTGGCCCTCTACAAATAAATTTCACTTTTCCCTGATATACAAGGATGTCTGAAACAACATTGGCAGTGGCAGCTGGCAGTGGAGAATGGGGGGATGAGCACGGGGGAGGGTGGAGAGCTCAGACCTTGAATTGAAGAAGGGTGGGGTTTGAACCCTAGTACCTCCTACTAACTGCATGGCAAGGCCCTTGACCTCTCTGAGCCTCAGTTTTCTCGTCTGTAACAATACCTAAATCATGGATTGCTGAGTTAAATGAAATTACCTTTGGAAAGCCTGAAGTTAAGGATATATTAAGTTGAATTATATGCCAATATCCAAATGTTTCCTTTTTCCTGCCAAACCAGCGATTTTGGATGCTTCAACTTAATAACATGCACTCAATAAATACTAGTTGACCACAGGCACCTTAGGTTAACATTGTCTAGCACTGAAAGGAGACCATTTTGTCCAGAGATGGGCCCTTCTCCTCTATTCCCTCTACTGGTCATTGGTACCACCATGCTGCCAACCCATGTGCCCCAACTCAGAGACGTGCCTGGCACCTGCATCTTTCATAACCCTTGGGTGTGTTTCTCCCTTCCTCCCTCATCCCTCACCCCTGCCCCATGGCTATTGCCTACTTTGATTCTTATCAACTTCTGCTTGTGCTATTGCAGTAGCCATTAACCAACATTCCATATCCCCATGTCCACATGGTCTTTCCCAACACCTCCAGCTTCCATACTGGTACCAAAATCATTCTTTTTTCCCTGCAGATTTGGTTATATTTCTCTATTTAAAACCTTTCAATGGCTTCCATTGCCTATTGCCACAGTTTTCAAAAGGGAACCCATTTCTTTTCCAAACGAAATGTTACTGATCACTCTGGGAGAAGTTGAAGCGTACGGCCAAGAGTTCTGGGCTGCATGTTAGCCCTACTGTATTAGAGACCCTCAGCTGAAGGAACCATGCTTGCTCAAGGACCTGAGTTGTTTCTCTGCCTAGAACCCTACCCCAACAAAGTACAGTTGCTGGAGTGGTGCAGGTCAGAAGCTGTTTGTTATTGCTCTGCAATGAGGGAAGTACAGAGATTGAGACTATAATTTAGAAATCTTATAGTAATTTGACGTTTCATCAACATCCAAGCTCATGATTGGGGGTTTGTGTTTTATGTGTCTTTTGCTGTTTCGCATTTTTCTAGGAATAATTTTTATTGTATTTTATGGAAGTACCAATCTGCAGTGGATTAGAAATTTAAAAAACAAAACCAGTAATTTGTCACAACAAGTAGTTTGAGAAATATCGGGCTGAGAATGTCATTCTCCTCTTCCCTCACCAGGCAAACTTCTCTTTGTCCTTCAGGATTCCACTCAGTTCCTCTCTGTGAGCCCCCCATCTCCACCGCTTGGCTGTCCACCCCCCTTCTCTGTTCCTCTATTGCCCTTTACCCTGGTAGAGCAACTCTGAGGTTAGATGACCGTGCCCACCAAGCTGAGCCTCTTGGTAGCAGAAGCAGAACACTTCTTCTTATTTATCTCTATTATATCTCCCAACTCTGGCCATAAAGTAATCAATTCACAAATATTTGTTGAATCAACCCAAATTTGCTTTATAAAGAAAAGATATGAATTTTGACGTCATCAGAAAGACATGATGTTGAAGTCTAAGAGTACTGACTTCCCTATTTTTTTCTAGCTTTGTGACTCAGGGCAAGCTCCTTAATCTCTCTCTAGCTTAGTTTGTTGTACCTGTAAAATGGGAATGACAATTACTTAATAGTGTTACTATAAGGATGGAATAAACTAACATAATAAAGTTTTACATATGTTCAGGGCTTAGTAAATGTTAGCTCACTTCTCTGTTCCTTAAGCTTTGTATCCATAAGGGCTATAATGAGTTTTTATGTGCATTCTTCACATTATTTTACCCCAAAGTCACTAATCTCTACCCAGGTGTTATGGTAAACCAAACCTTCCCAGTTATTTGTCTTAAAAGGACATACATTGGGACATGTACCAGGGCAGCCAATGAAGATAATTTTTAAAATAATTCTAAAAGAATGTCTGTCATCAAACATTGGAATGATCTCAAGAATTACCTGGAAATATCCCTTCCTTGTGTTGTAAATTTTCACTTCATATTCAAAGCAATGGGTTGGAAAGGCAGAAATTGGTTTCTGCCACTGGATAGAGAGACAAGTCCCATCAATCACTGCTGTGATGTTCTTTGGAGGATTGACTTGATCTAGGTGAAAGAAGGAGAAATCAATGGTCATTTTTTAGAATCAGTGGTCAGGACTATTAAGTCTAATCCTCCCATACTTCTCAAGGCATTTCTAAGATATGATCTCAAGTATTCCTCATCCAGAGCTTCATCAGCTGACCCCCAAGTTATAGGGAGCTGCAGGTCTCCCATTTGGCTCCTTTCTTGTAGTCCTGACAAAGTAGGACTCCTACTGTGCACTTCAAAGATTCCTGCACCAAATGGAACTAAATGGTTGAATCCCTTCCTGGGCATCTCTTCCCAAAGCCCCACCTTCTCCAGCTGGACAAAGCCAAGGATAAACCCAACCTTGGGGAGTGTACGTTGCCCTGGAGCTCCAACCAAGTCCTGTCTCTACCTGTGAGCAGGTGTGTGGCCCTGGGCAAATCACTTCCCCTTTGTGGGCTTTTGTTTCCTTCTATTTTGTGTGTCTTTTTCTTTGTGTTTTTTGGGGAGTGGGGAGGGGGGTCTTCAGTTTTCTTTGCACAAAAAAGAATGGATTAGGTTACATTTGTCTTTATTTGTACCTCTAAAGTTCTTTCCCCTGAGATGTCAACTAATTTTCTTCATGGCTGTGTGAGATGGGTGGTAATGATTTTCATGTGAGTGTCCTTAGGATATATGACTTAGATCTTACAACTAATGAAGCATGGGGACTAGCTAAAACTGGGACCCACCGACTCTATTCCGGCATTCCCTAAGCAAAAAATTCTTAATCAAGAAAGCATTTCTCTTAGAAATTCTAGGACTTGGCCTCAAGAAAGTGAAAATCATAAAGGAAAATGAATGCTTTGGTCTGTGCCTGGTTGTATCCATTTTCATATTAATATTGTTTCTTAGATCCTCCTCAGCATCTTTCGTTACCTATTTTCACAAAAGGGGCATTGTAAAATCACCTACATAATATACTATTGAAGAGAACTGTACCATCTCTTTAGTAAATGCTGTGATTCTTTAAACAGCTAAACTCCATTTGATATAGATGTAGATATGTCACAGGCCAAATCATGTCCTTTAAATAGAAGCATTTTGGCATATTTATTGAATACTTATGCCAGGCACTCTTCTAAGCACTTTATAATAATTAATGCAATTGTCACATAAAAACATAGGAATTAAGTATTGATTTAGCCCCATCTTTCAGATAAGAAGACTGAGACATAGAGGGATGACCAGCATATTAAAGGCCACTCAAATAATCAGTGGAGGTGCCAAGATTCAAGTCCAGGCTGTGTGGCCCCCCAGCCGACAGTCATAACCATTTCACCATTGACATCTAAAAGATTTATAATCAAGACTGCTATAGGAAAGGCTCATGATGCATTTCACTAACAGAAATATCTAGGATGAGGGAGAACAACTTGCTTTGAGAACTGAGCAGATCAAATCTTGAGTCATGTGTTCAGATCTGAGAACTGCATGCTGAGAGAGACTTTCCTGTGGATGTCCAGAGGAGATGGGCCAGAATAGTGAGGGGTCCTAAATGGAATACAGAGGAATCAAAGGGGGCTTAGCTCAGGGAAGAAGGGCATCAGGATGGAAAACACTGCTGCCTTGGGAGAGCTGAGAGAGCATCCTGCAGGGAAAGAGATCAACATCATTTGGGGTAATCCTAATTGATCACAGGACCTATGGGCAGAAATTTCTGGAAGCAACTCAGAGATGCTGAAAGATTAAATAGCTCCCTTATGCAGTAAATTCACCTTCCCTCATGCAGTGAATCACAGCTGGAGGTGATTTTACTCCCACCCTTGAGGACATTTGGAAACATCTGGAAGCATTTTGGGTTGTCCTACCTAGGGAAGAGAGCTATTGGCATCTACTGGTTATAATCCAAGGATACTGCTAAATACCCTACAATGCACGGTGTAGCCCTCAACAACACTGTATTATCTGGCCAAAAAATATCCATAGTTCCAAGTTTGAGAAATCGTCATCCCTTAGTTTTCAAGCATGGGCTGGATGATTACTTAGTATCTGAAAAGTAATCAAGCTATGTGACCTTACCCCTTCAGTTATTTTAACTTTGGGTAATTTAAGTCAGTCTTACCAATGGAATGAAGAGCAAACAGCTGATCAAATGGTTTGATTGTAGCCTGCCTGCTCGAGCCATTAACATGCACTATGAGCTGCTCACGTCCTTTGCTACTGATAAACGTCCTTGGAAACCAGCATGCGATATTTCTGTTCAACGGGTCTTTGCTATATTCTTGGCATTCTTCTGTCCAAGAACCATACCTATATTGGAACATTCATAAGTTTTCTAAGGCTGGAGGAAACAACCCATTTGCACAAGTCAAAACAAGTACCAGAGCTACAAGGGTAGTTCAGGGCTAGATTTCTCACCTGCCATGTGGGAGACCCGGGTTTGGTTCCTGGCCCATGCGCTTCCCAAACAAACAAGTAAGCAAAACAAACAAACAGAATACCAGACAGGAAAAAAATTCAACAATTGGTGCTGCAATAAGGGGATACTCACAGAGAAAAAGAATGAAATGTGACCTGCCATATAGCATACAAAAACAAACAAACAAAAAACAAGTACTAACCTATAGTAGAAGAAGTACTGTGTATCCTCAGGGGCTTCCTCACCAACAAGCCAGGTGCAGCGAAGAGAAACTTGGTATGGTCGAAAGTACGGGTCATCACTTGGTACAGTGTTAGTGATGCAAGTTAAATTAACAATTGAGGTTCCAGGAGACCCTAAATGGTCAAAAATAACAAGAAAAAAAGCACTGCCATGATAGCTTCTGAATGGCCTACTTGTTTTGACACGATAGTGATTACAAACTTCTTATCTATCACTGAAAACATTCATCACCTACTTATAGAAATCTAGTATTTGCGAAGGGCCAACTTATTAAAGGGGACAAAGATAGAATTACAAAGCCCTAGCCTCTGACCTCAAATGGTTTTCATTTTCTTTGGAAGTAGGAGGAGAGTATGAAAGTTCAAGTCCAGTACACTGTCATACAATATATCCAACTTGGAGCTGGCATCTTGCAACCTCGGTGCTCTAACGCTGCCCTTGAAAATAACCAGCTGCAAGAATTTGACCTTCAACTCAATGTGGGGTCTCTCTTTTTCCAACTATAAATAAAAGGGATTCACTATTGTGTATGGATTTTCAGAGTGTTTAATCAGAACTATCACTGTATGCAAGTATTAGAAACACTAACTTTTCACTGGAGACCAATACAGAGACAGTGGGTTTTATCTTTCCTTATACCAGTTGGGTTTTTCTGTCTCAAAGTTCTGTCAGCAAAATTTTCTTCAATTCAGCATGAAAATCATAGAATTGAAAAAAATAATTCACAACCAACTACATGAAGGCATACTGCATCTAAAGCATGTGCTGTTTTTATGATGGATACAATAAAACATGAGGTCATGCCCTTGTCCCCAAGGGGCTTAGAGTCTGGTTGGGGTGGCAGCAATATTTATTTGTGAAAGATGAACAATGTAATGTAATATTTCCAATTGAGTTACCACCAAAGAATGAGTTCTGAAGAGGAAGAGAAGATAATTCAAAAAAGGACTTTGATGAAAAACAATTAAAAATGGGTGAAGGACTTTTGATGAAAAACACAATTAAGAACGAGTAAAGGACTTGAAAAGACATTTCTCCAAAGAAGATATACAGATGGACAATAAGTACTGAAAAGGTATTCACCATCATTAGCCATCAGGGTAATGCAAATCAAAACCCCAGAGAGATACCATTTCATATCCACAAGTACAGCTATTATTAAAAAAAACCGAAAATACCAAGTGTTGACCAGAGTAAGGAGAAGCCCGAACTCTCATACACTGCTGATGATGATATAAAATGGTGCAGCAGCTATGGAAAACAATGAGATGATTCCTCCAAAAGTGAAACATAGAATTACTATATGACCTAGCAATTCTACTCTTAGGTATATACCCAAAAGAACTGAAAACAGGGACTTAACCAGATATATACAATCATAGCAGCGTTATTGACAATGGAAAAAAGATGGAAACAACCCAAGAGTTCATCAACAGATTAATGGATAAATAAAATGTTATATCCATAAAACGGAGTATTATTCAGTTGTAAAAGGAAGGAAGTTATGATACATGCTGTAACATGGATCAATCTTGAAAACATTATGCTAAGTGAAACAGGCCAGATACCAAAGGACAAATATGATTCCACTTACATTAGCAAATTCATAGGAACAGGAAATAGATTAGAGGCTATCAGGGGCTGGGAGTAAAGGGGGATGGGGATTAATACTTATGGGTACTGAAAACTTTTGTTTGGGATGATAAAAGAGTTTTGGAAACGGATGGTGATGATAGCTGCACAACATTGCAAATGTAATAAATGTCATTGACTTGTACACTTAAAAATACTTCAAATGGGAAATTTTATGTTATATATATTTTACCGCAATAAAATTTTAAAAAACGGGTGAGGGTACAGCTTCATCGAGGAGGCAGCGCTTGATCTGGGCTTTAAAGTATGGGCAGGATTTAGTAAAGCAGGCATAGGAGATGAACACAGGACAGAAAGTATCCATGGAAGGATGGTACCAGGGTTTGAAGGTCATGGTTAAAAATCCATCTGAGAAGAACAGAGAGTTCACGTGGGACATGGTTAGTAAGATGTCTTGGAACTTAATTATAAGCAACCTGACTGGCCCAGATTTTGTTTTTTACCCTGTGGCCTTTGAGCAGGGGAGTGATGTTGGCAAGGATTTGCCAGGAGGAGTTATTGGATGGGTTGTGATAATCAGAAGTGATAACTATTGTGCTGGTTTGAAATGACGAATGTACCCTAGAAAAGCCATGTTTTAATCCTAGTCCCTTTTTGTAAAGGCAACTGTTTCTTCTAATCCCTATATAGTACTGCATGTTGGAAATTTTAATTAGATTATCTCCATGGAGATGTGACTCACTCAAGAGTAGGTGTTAAATTGGATTAGGTGGAGGCATGTCTCCACCCATTCCAGGTGGGGCTTGATTACTTTACTGGCATCCTATAAAAGAGGAAACATTTTGGAGAAAGCTTGAGATTCAGAGAGCACAGAGCAGAACAACATAGCCACGAGAAGCAGAGAGTCCTCCAACCAGTGACCTTTGGAGATGAAGAAGGAAAATGCCTCATGGGGAGCTTCATGAAAAAGGAAGCCAGGAGAGGAAGCTAGCAGATGATGCCGTGTTTGCCATGTGCCTTTCCGGATGAGAGAGAAACCCTGAACTTCATCGCCCTTCTTGAACCCAAGGTATCTGTCCCTGGATGCCTTAGATTGGACATTTCTATAGGCTTGTTTTAATTGGGATATTTTCTCAGCCTTAGAACTGTAAACTAGCAACTTATTAAATTCCCCTTTTAAAAACTAAAAGGGGTGGGGGCCATGGTGGCTCAGCAGGCAGAGTTCTTGCCTGCCATGCCGGAGACCCAGGTTCGATTCCTGATGCCAGCCCATGCAAAAAAAAAAAAAACCATTCCATTTCTGGTATATTGCATCTGGCAGCTAGCAAACTAGAACTGTCTTGGTCAGGATGCAGAAACATGGAAGGATTGACAGAATGAAGTGACTGACAAGATACAAGCAGAAGGAGTTGTTTATTTTTCTACTTTCCCACATCTGCAAAGCCTAACATATAACGGTGCATATTTAGAGACCTGCCTTACCTGGTGGGGCTTTAAGTTCAGCAGAAACCCAGCTGCTCTCTAGGGGGGAGGGGTGGTTCCAAAGGATCGCCTGCACACTTGCTGAAAAGCCTTTATGAAGGATGGTTACACATTTGCTTTCAGTGCTCTTGGTTTCATACTAAAAATAAAACCCACAAGGTATGATATGTAAAGGGGAAATAGCCTTATAAAGAGACTGAGTCTAACAAAACATGCATTTCTTCCACTTCTAAAACAGCACATAAATAAAATGCAATGAAATAGTTTTGCTAGAAAAAGTAAAAATAAAACCATCATTATCCTAAGATTATAATAATAAATTCCTCAATGACATGTGAACTCGGTCTTCTTATAAAGTACTTAAAGTATTATAGTTAAGACCCAAGTCCCCTTTGACCACCATCTCTGGCCCAGTCCCCATCCACAGAAGTAACTCTGATAGAAGAATCTCTAGAATTCCATATCGATTGAAAATAGTTAATCCTAATCGCTTCTCCCCTGTCTAATTTTGTTGCAGGCCGACTATGGTCCAGGTGCTTTAACATATTCCTGCAGTAAGCCTGAGATCCTGAGAAGTTAAATGACTGGTCCAAGGTCAGAAAGGCAGCCCCAAGGTCACAAGGATGGCTCGTGACTGAACCAGGATTCAAACGAGGTCTCTCTGACCCTGGACCCTGCCCTCTTCCCATTATACTTGGTTGTTCTCTTCTGTTTGGGGGCTACCTTAGAGGAAACATAAAATCAAGATCTAATCCACAAGCTTTAGAGAGTTTCAAAATTTCCTTTCCTTCTTTTATTTTATTGTAGTAGCATGCATAAGATAAAATTTCCCATTTTAGGAAATACTAGTGGTCAATGAGAGGAAGGGGTAGGAGGTATGGTACACATGAGTTTTTTCTGTTTTCTTTTTATTTCTTTTTCTGGAGTGATGCAAATATTCTAAAAAATCATTATGGTGATGAATATACAAATATGTGATGATATTGTGAACCATAGATTGTATACCATGCATAGAATGCTTGTATATTAAGAAAGTTTGAATTTGTATGTTGTTTCAGCAATAAAAATAGTTTAAAAAATAAATGAAAAAAATCAAAATGAAATTTCCCAATTTAGCTGTTTTTAAGTGTTCAATTCAAAGGTGTTAAATTACGTTCAAAGTGTTATGCTGCCATCACTGCCATCCATCCCCAAGACTTTTCATCACCCCAATCAGAAACTCCGTACCCATTAAGCAATAACCCCTCACACCCCACTCCCATTCCAGCCTCTGGCAACCTCAATCTACTTTCTGTCTTTTTCAATATGCTTATTCTAGATATTTCATGTAATAGGGGTCATCAGATTACATTTTCTTTCTTCAGTGAAAAGAACTGTCTCAAAGTTAGAATTTTCTGTGCTGCTGCTTAGTGCTAAGCCATTGTCTGACTCCAGTTCCTGGCAATGTCAACTGAGACACTATTCTACTGGAAATACAACAAAAAGCCCTTTAGTGGTTTGTTATTGTTACTTAGAATGGTATTTCAAAAAGAAAATGCAGACAGATGAGTATTTACTCTAAATAACGGTTGCCATTAGAACAAACACTTACATCGTCTTCTTGTGGTGCATTTATTTTCACCCGATATTCTAGATTAGCATTCCGTTGCTCTTGGTCAGGATTTGGTTCCCAGCTTAAAAGGACTTGAGCTAAACCGGTAACTCTAATGGTGAAATTGACAGGTGGCAGAAGTGAAACTGTTGATTAAAAGATAAAAGAAGCAGCACAATGTTCAATGGTTACATAGGCAGTGCTTTAAAACATTTAAAAATATGTGATTGTGTGGGATGGTATGTTTTTATGGCTATTAGAATGTTTAATATTGAAATAATTTTGGAAGGAGTTTCTTTAAAACTGATTCTACTTATTACCTTTTCCACCTTGTCCAGGTGTTCACCTAAAATAGCTCCGTGTTCTTTATTGAAATATTAACTGTTTACTATATTGGTATTCATTAAAACTGTAGTCTTCAAACTGAGTATCATTATCCATTAATGGGAAGTAATAATTTACTGGTTTGTGACTCGTTATTTTTTACCGACATAGAAGACAATAGAATGGAAAATACCTGGGTGCAGCAAATGTAAGAGGAACAGGTACTATTTCTAACACTCTTGTTTTTATCACCAAAATTCAGCTATATATTTGTATGTATACTGGTTCATGATATAAAATGTATTTATTTCTTATCATTCACAGTCAAAAAAAGTTTATGAGCAAAAATACTTAAAAGGGGCATTTCTAAAAAGAAAAGGTTTTTATCCGTAATGAAACATTCTCTGATTTTGCTTTCAAAATAAAACTTTTCTTTTAAATTACAAAATAAATGCCTGTTCACTGTAAGAATTTGGGAAAGCACAGATGAGCAAAAAGAAGAAAATCAAAAGTACCCATAATCCTAACCACTAAGAATGGCATTAACATGTGATACAAGCTCTTTCTTTTTTTTTCTGGGCACATATCTATATATGTGGGTAATTTTTTCAGACGAGTGAAACAGTATTGTTCACACAATTATGAGCCCTCTTACAGACAGTAAGAAGTCAGCATTTTCCTAAGACTGTCAATAGCCTTCCCATGACTCTCCATCCACATTTGCCACATAATGACTTCTAAGGTCTAAACTTCACCATTCAACATGGTGGCCATTGGCCTTATATACCTATTCAAATTTAACTTAATTTAATAAATAAGGCCAAATATTTATCACCTTGGCTGTGCCATTCATATTTCCCATGAAGAGACACAAGTAGCCAGTGGTTACAGCATTGAATGGTGCAGATATAGAACATTTCCAGTCATGGAACATTCTATTAGATGGAACTAGGTAGGGAATAGAGACCATTTGGCAGTTTTCATTTCCTAAATCCTGTTGTCATACCAAACCTCTAGATCAACAAATTTCTGATCAAAACAGAATGGAAGCTTCTTATTTCTTTGATCCAGAGGCCCTCAAACCATTTCTTTCCATGTGAAGATATTCCAGATGCAGCCATCAGCCCCCTTTATTCCATAGGGCTCACTGCACTCTACTCTCTTAAAATATAGCTCGTGTAAAGGGTTTGCATTCTGGTAAAGATAGATATCTTATCTGCTTAAAAAAAAATCTACATGGAGTTTCCTAATTGAGCATTTATTTGGGGGAAAATAAAGGTATGCTTTCGTAAAATGTATTCATTTTTTAAAAGAGACATTCTTGAATTGAATTTAATCTCCTTACATTTTTTATCAGAACATAGGTCGGCTTCCAAAATCGCTGTGACCCCAAAAACAAACAGAACGGCCATTGCCATGATGATCACATCCTACAGAAATGAGAGAGATCAAAATCCACATCACCTCCTGTTACCACATTTAAGAAAAAACAAAAGCTACTTCCTAATGTAAGATGAGGTCACTTAGCCACTTAACAAGCATTTATGAAATATCTGCTACATGTTAGAAATACAGATAAGAACAAATCTTGGACTTTGTACTTCAAATGTAGATTCATACATAGTCTGAGAGGCAGAATGGAATGTAAATAAATCATTATAGTCCAGTCTAAAAATTGTTCCAGTAAAGGTGTATGTGGGAAACAGTAGGTGCAGAGCGAATTCTAAATTGACTTTTACAGGGTGAAGTAGAGTTCTTGAGACATACAAGCAGGGAATACACAGAATTTCCAAATTTGGGAGAGAAAAAAGTAATCAGTAGAGGGTTGGCATTCAACAGGAGCCCAGAACATATGTTTGAACAGTGAAAATTCTAGGCAAAGTTAATAAAACTGAAAAGAAACATTACCATTTTCACAAATGAATATTTAAATATGAGGCATCGTGACAATGCGCTCAACTCTAAAGCAATTGCAAGGAGTGGATTTGTGATAGTTTGAGTTTTGAAGAGGCAGGATTTTTGATGAACCCCCATGGGAACAGGCCACAAAATAAATTGTAGACATAGTAATAGATCTCAAGAAGATAAAAACTTCCTACCTGGAACAACTGGGGGGTAAAAAATGAATCTAGAGTAGAAATGTTATAATTCAGTGTGGCAGTGTGAAAAGCTGATAAGCCACACTGTTTGAGAGTAAGTCAAGTACCAACATTTTGTTTTACATGTGGCTTCTTGGAAATTGTGTATTTGAAATCTTGAGTTTTTCCTCTGCAAATTTTGAAAGGCATTTTTCATACGAAAACTTTGAGGAAAAAATAATACACATGGCTGCAGTAAGTGTTACAGAACATTGTGTGCTAGACTAAACACTACAGAACATTTCTTACTGTCTCTATGATCTCCTCCCAATGATTTCATAAGGAGCTCATGTTTTAGTATCCAATTTACGATGACGGAAAGGAGGCTGAGAGGGTAAATAATTGGCCAGAAATCAAACAGCTGGTAAGTAAAAACTCAGATCCCATCTCAGATCTTCTGACAGCAAAACATGTACTGTCAGCAAAACGTTGCTTTGGATTTAAGTTCTCTGTCGCATTATCATTTAATACTAAATTTTGGCATATAATTTTCAATTTAAAAATTTATTAAAATGTCTTGGAATTTACCAAATTTATTACCAGTAGAAGAAGTACAGAAGATAGGCCATGGCTGAACGTGATACTGTTGGGAAGTAATACAAAATGCTGTTACTTCATTATTACTTCTTAACTATGAAATTAATAAAATGGCACAAGGAAAGAAACAGCATATAAATCACTTGATTCTTTTTTAAAATAATCCTATGTATTGCTAATAGGAATTAGGCCAATTTTGATTTTAAAATAATACTTTTGTTTATGATGATCTACAACCTGTAGAAAAATCATTTTTTAAACAACAAAAACAAGTTCTCTAATTTTTTTTCAAAATTTTCAACAAGAACTTTTACGAATTAAAAGGAAGCATTAGTAATTTACAAAGCTGAGAAGCAAAGATAAAAAACCTCTTAAAAAACAGTAATAACGAAGACAGCTTCCTCTTCAAGTTATGAAGGTGATTTCTTTGTGATGTCAGCATTTCCTGAGATGATACCAAATGAGCTCTAACTTTGCACTAATTTTCAATTAGTGGAAGGAATTCTAGATCAGTAAAGGATGCAAAATGGATATTCCTTAGTGATTTTCACTGGCTGGAAAGTAAGTAGTGTGTTATAATCATACTTGTAAAAATAATAAAGATCTAGTTATCCTTTGCAAATAAGTTGTTGAAGTAAGTAATGAAACTGTTGAATAACTCAATGTGGGCACAATTTAATATATTACATAACCGAGCACTTCCCTAGAATTTGCCATCTACTTTGATTTGATAGCTGCTATTTTATTAATGTTTTCCATAGAATATTTGTAATGTTTTTTCACTTCTCATCACATTTTCTATTCAAAAAGATATCTTTGAAAGAAAATCAGTTGTCCTATAGATAACATAAGATACTCAAATAGAAGTTTAAAATGGATGATATATATATCAAAACATTACCAAAAACGACACATATTTTTAGTGTGCCATTAGTCACGGCTGTGAGTCATTGGAGCTCCTACATTTGAACCGATGTTTTCTCTAATTCTGTTCACGCTCTGCTCTTTCCCTGAAAGCACCTCCAGCCTGGCCCATGGCTCCCTGATGCTTCTGGTCCCAAGCCCAGCAAACTCCCCTACTAGAAAAACAATTCAAGCAAATCTCTTTGGGCCATCTCCTTCATGGAAAGAGTAATACACTCTTACATAGATGTCAGCAGGACAATATTTCATTGTTCAAAAATAGACCTACCTCACCAACATAAAAAATGTATCTAAATGGCAGTATATTCAACTACTTCTTCCTCTCATGGCTACCAATTAATATCCAGAAGAAAACCATTACATTGTTAAAATAGGGTTTAAATTAAGCAAAGTGAAGCAAGCACAGATTGCCTACCTGCAATCTTCCAGGAACTGTACGTACCCTCAGTTCCAAACAGCAAGAACTACTTGTTCATGTGACATTTCACTGAGTTGATCTAAAATTTCTTGAGTGCTTTCTGGGAAAGCACTTCTGATAGATGGTATACTCTTTGAAATCTGGGCAAAAATAGGAGGACAATCTCTTGCACTTACCAGATGTCTCTAGAAAGTCATTTGGGTAAAGTTTTGATATCTAGCGATGGATTTCCCCAGTGTTCCTGAGAATCAGTCAAATTCTACTGAAGTTCAGACTTGTTGATATAAATATTGTCCCAGTTTTTTTCCTTCAAAATTATTTTTAAGTCTTGGGAATTAGTTTTTATGACCACAGCTGTATTTGCAGTCCTGGGTTCAGAGCCTTTTTGAGTCAGCTGTGGTGACACCTAATTCCAGACTCAACCTCAGTGGACAGAAATTGAAAAGCAAGTGGGAGGATTCATGCTCTGTTAGGCTCATCAGTGCTCTCAAAGGAACGACTTTACTTTTTAACTTCCTCTTTTTTTTCCTACAACGTAGCCAGCAATAAAGCCTATCTCCTGGGGGATGAAGCATAAATAAATAAATAAACCAAGATGTAAAATGCATGCTACATGTTTGGCTAAGTATACTGCAGGCCCCCAAATGAAAAACCATGCACACTCCTAACAATGCAAATGAATATTAAGGATCAGTTCCAACATACTGCTTTTTTTTTTTTACTATTCTTGCACCTCCGATTAATTTTCTAAAATATAATTCATAGGTTCAAAATGTAGCCACACACCTAAAAGATTGTCAGCCCAGGTGTCAATGGCGCTGCATCTCTGAGTATTTGGAAAATGGATGAAGTTTTCTACAAAGATCCCAATAGGTAAATGTCTACCCACTAATCACACATGGCATGACCTGTCACCCCACATCCTTGCTTCCGCACTCCTGGGTATACCTGTCTAGGGATGATCATCTTGTATCCATCCAGGACTCAACAAAGGGGTGCAAGGACCACGTCTTTCATGTCTGCGTCTGTGTCCGTAGCTGCAGCCCTAGCACCTTGCATGCAGTCAGGCAAAGGCAGATGAGTTCAAGTAGAGATAGAGGCAAAAGAGTACAAAACCCTTGACAAATCAAGCTATGTCTGCTAAAACTAGCAAAGGAACAAGTTGTGCACTCTGGAGTGCAGCAGGGTTGGTGAACATGTAGCAAACCTGGTTTGTTTGGCAGAAGCTATGATATTTTCATGCCTTGACTAAAAATTTCCCCAAGCAGCACTTCAAGTAATGAAAACAAAGGAGGTGATTAGATTTCCAAATGTTTTGAATGTTCCAAAATTTATGTTTTGAAATGAAAACTCTTAACATATAGTTTAATTCATTTTTAAAAACTACAAAAGAGGGTATGATTTTTTTTCACTAAGTTGAAATCCTATCAGATGAAGAAATGTTTAGTATGATAATTCATTAAATTGGGTATCAAGTATATTACTGATACTGGTACCAAGTACATTAAATTATTCAGTGTGGGCATCAAGTACATTATTCAAAAGGTTATAGAAGCACAGTCACTTTTCACATGTTCATGAAATTTAGGCTCATGGATTATTGAGATATTCTGATCTTTCTTTCCTTCATTCTCTCCTTCCCTTTTTTTTGTTCCATTCCATTTCTTCTGTCTACATAGGAAATATTTATTTAGTTTGCTTTGAGTAAATACTTAAGTTAGTGAGCTTAAAATCAAATGAGATATTTCAGCAAATTTTTGAGCATTTTATATAAAAGCAAAACAATATTTGAAATCCCAGAACCCCAGGAGAAACAAAAAGTAGAATGTCCTTAGTTAGATGCAGTGCAATCATCTCCTTTTTAAATTTTTTATTGTGAAAAATAACATATATACAATAAAAAAACCCCAATAAATTTCAAAGCACACTGCAATAATTAGTTGTAGAACAGAATTCAGATTTTGATAAATCATCTCCTTTTTAATTGCTTCTTAAATCTTTAGCTTTCTTAATTTAACTCTCAAACTTTCTATCCAAGGGATCTTATATTCTACACCTCTATTTTCTAACTCTTATATTTTCCAGGAAATCTTGACAGAACATATTCTCTCATCTTAATTCCATAAAGTATCTGGAGCAGTGGAAAGCAAGTGTGTTATATAGGCATCAACAAAAAGTATAGACGTTATTTTAACGTGACTCACCTAATCAGGTATTTGTACACATCAGTTACCTAAACCAAAATACAAGAAAAGAATGCTATAACAAGAATCGACATCATAGCCTAATACAAGTTTTATAGCACCATTTAGTCCTGCCTCTGCTAATAATAGAGTTATAAGTGGTTTTGTTTCCCCTTTCATTATTTAATGTCTTGCCATATATTAGCAGATCAATCTTTCTCGCTTCTTCTATCTCCCCCCACCGTGCTCCCATGAAATGAAATTATTAAGAGGTGGAGCACAGAGTATTATTAGAGGAAATGTCATAGAAAAAAAATTATGTGATCAGTCTGTAATAAAGCAAGCATTTGATCCCTACTTACTGAGATGTGCAGTGTCCATGCGATCGGTAGCAGCAGGGACATTGAAAATGAACCTTCTCTCTGGGTGCACGTTCAGACAGAGAGGCGGTTTGTTGCTGTTTCATCATCCCAGCTGTGATGGTTAAAAATTCACAGGCTGATCTTTTACAATGGAATGACCACTCGACTTCTGTAAGCAATCACCAAGGAGGATTTGTAAGAGAGCAATTATACGTGAGCCTTAACTGCAACTCCCCATGACTAAACTGTTGACAAATGAAAGAATCTCTTGCCCAGATAGCTGCTATCTGATAACTGTCTAGTCTGCATTTTCACTCTCTTGCAGAAATGTTTTACTCTATTCAGAAATTGAAATTAACTTTTACTCCTGGGTGACAAGGTAATCAAGTTTTCTGTAGGTACTCTAAGGTTTTTCTTTTTGCATTTCATTCAACTAGAGTCTTTAGTGTGCCTCTAACACCTACTCCAAAGCAAGGCGCATGATTTGACAAGAAACGGGGCAGAGGGAGTGTGCCTCTCCTTCCTCACTAACCCTTAGCAGCTGTCCTCAGCCTTTAGGGGATGCCCTTGGCCCTTCTCTGCTTTGTTAGCATGCCCTGTCTCCTCAAGTACACATGTGGGGGGGGAAGTGATTTGGCTGTGATAGGCTGCTGGTGTCTGCTCCTGGGCTCATCGTTCACCACTTGCGACTGCGGCAGTGTTGACGTGCAGCTCGCCACCGGACTTCCCCTCACGTCATCTCTTACTGCCCGGTGTAGCACCTTGTGTCCTCAGTATGCTTCGATTTAAGTAAACCTTATTATATTTTCTTGCTTTTTGTCCCACTTCTATCTCAGGCATTCCTGAGTGAAGCTGAGTTTAAAACAATGGGCTATCCTAGTAACCCTAAAGAACACTAGGGCTCTATCTGAGATTCTACAAAGGTTCCATGCACTATGATTACTTTCCAGAAACCTACAACCTCCAGATGGGTTCATAGGCCAGATAAGTCCTGAAACTCAGAAGCACCAGCCTCTCCAGAACATCACCTAGTTCCATCCCTCTAGTCCATGTTATTGACAGCCATTTCCAACATGAAAAAGTTAGAATGGGCATAGCCCAAATACCCCTAAAGAGTGGGAGAAAACTCAAAGGAGGAGAAGTTATAACAGAGAAGATAGGAGTAACAAAGGAGTGTGACTGCTGAATCATGATATTGGTATTTCTTCTGTCTCAAGTGTCTTAGAGCAATTAGACGGAAAAACCTAAAATTTGTGGAACTGTAACCCATACCAACCTCTGAAATCTGTGCTACAACTAATTGTTGCTTTTTAAAATATATGTTATTTTTCACAATAAAAAAGAGAACGGGTTATGTGCTACAGCATGGATGAACCTTGAAGACAATATGTTGAGTGAAATAAGCCAGACACAAAACAGACCTGTATTGTAGGATCTCACCTATATGAAATACCTAGAAGAAGCAAGCTTCTTAGAGACAGATGGTGGTCTATAGGTTGAGGGAGGGGGAGCCAGTCAAGAAGGAGGAGTTAAAGGTTAATAGGCAAGGTTTCATTTGAGGTGGTAAAAAAACAAAAACAGCAGTGATCCATTTTGGTGATGGTAGAACAATATTGTGAGCAGAATTAATACCACTGCATTGTACATGTGAATGTGGCTAAGATGGGAACTTTCAATTGTATATTTGTCACTACAGTAAAATGTTTTTTAAAAAAGAGAATGTGCTAGGGCATAAAACAGATAATAATGGTTTTTAATATATTATTATGTAATCTCTATATTAGTATATAATATATTACCTGAGCCAGATATTAGTACTTGCTTTTGAAAGGCGATCTTCAGGTTTAACCTAAAATGAGTGATTATAAACCAGTGCAGAGATATTGGTTGCAGAGGGACCAAGGGCCTCTCACAGCAGACTCAGGTAGGTAGTAAGCCAGGTGTTTTAGTTTGTAAAAGCTGCTGGAATGCAATATAACAGAAACAGAATGGCTTTTTAAAAGGGGAATTTATTAAGTTGCAAATTTACAGTTCTAAGGCTGTGAAAATGTCCAGACTAAGGCATCCAGGGAAACATACCTTGATTCAAGAAAGGCCAAAGAGTCTTGAACAGCTCTGTCAGCTGGAAAGGCACATAGTGACATCTGCTCGCCTTCTCTTCCTGCTTCTTGTTTCAGGAAGATCCTCCAGAGTTGCTGGAGACACATCTCAATAGAAACCATCTAATCAAAAGTTACCACCCACAACCAGGTGGGTCACATCTCCATGGAAACAATAAAAAAGATCTCACCCAGCAATATTGAATGAGGATTAAAGAGCACAGCTTTTAAGTTTAACTGGCACACTAGGTTAGGTCAATGGTTGTTGGCAATGTAATAAACAGTGGGTGCCCCTAACCAAACTTCCTGAGAATTCCTGTGGATGTATTATGCAAGTTCAGTGTATGTGCTTGGGGGCCCCAAGTAGCTATTCTAGTAGTTACCAAAATGAAACCAGATCAATCATCATTCAGTGATCTGAAAAACATGCTTTTCCTTGGGGGAAGGAGAAGTAAAACAAGGAACAGAGAGAGAGAGATCCATGTATTTGCTAAGAGGTACACACGAAATTTTAGATGTAGTGTCTGCCATCTGGTCTACTCTTTAAAATTCAGCACCTTTAATTCTGGAGGAAGCACATTATTCACTAAAGAACCAGAAAAAAAAATAGTTTCTCATCATTGTCAGGGCAATAATTTCTAGCCTGAAAACGTGCTTTATGTTCCCTCTGTGCCTTACATTCATTTAGTCAAACAATATTTATTGAATGCACCTCTGCACAATGCCAAGCCCTGTTAAACATATAAAGAAAGGTAGACCTGGCAACCACTTTAGGTGTCACCTCCCAGGGTATGGGATCTTTTCTCAACTATGCCATAAAAAGAACCGCGAGCTCCCATTTGGTCTCCATACCCTAGTTCTGTATGAGCCCAAAGGAAAACAAGGCTTCATATAGTTCGTGGCAAAAATTCTCTTCTTTAGAGTAAAATGTATATATATCCAAAGATAGTAATCCTGGAAAAATCTCAAAAATGTTTTTCCTAAAAAGTGAAATAAAATCTACCTGTATCCTTTAGGAAACAAAACAATGTAGATTTAGCCAGAAAGCATAGGTGAAAACATAAACAGTAGTAACAGCGAAATTGAGATTCAAAGGCTCCAGCTTGAACTCTGGTTATAAGGGCTTATCAAATGTATCTATTTCTAGGAATCCATCCCATGGAAATAATGTGAAATGTAGACCACTAAAAAGAGAAATTCATTGCACCTTTACTTGTAATAGTGAAAGTAATCCATGAATGGTTAAAAAATATATGCATAGCTTCTCAAGATTTAAATATTATGTATAAATTAATATTAGAAAGAGTGTTTGTAAAGAACTTTTAATGAGTTACTTATTATGATAAATGAAAACAGTAGGAATATATCTATGGCATATATAAAATCTCATTTTTTTCACATGTAGGAAAAAGCTAAACTGATAGAAGCAGTTACCTCTAAGTGGTGGGTGTATCAGCTATTGCTACTGAGCAAACAACCACAAACAACTCAGTGGTAAACAGTGATAAGCATTTATTTCTTGTCTATGTGTCTGAGTTTGGGCTGGGGTCTGGCTATCTTGGGCAGGGTTCAGCTGGGCTTGGCTCCAGACCACAGAGTACATCCAAGTCTGTTCCCCCATCATTCACCAGGGGCCAGCAGAATACTCAAGGCACATTCTTTTGAGGGTAATCAAGATCAATCACACAAGTGCATTTCAAACATCTGCTCATATCGCATTCACTGATCTTCTGGGTCAATTCCAGTTTTGTCAGCTGCAAGGTTGCAAATCATCTGAAGCCATGCACGTGCGTGAGTGGAGGGAGATGGATTTGTTTCCAGCATAAGTCAAGAGAGCAAAAGCTGTGTTTTCTTGAGAGCTGTGTGTTGTGGTGTGCATTGGGGAGTGTTACAGTTCATCCTGTGATTTGTAGCCCACTCTTACCTCCCTACCCCCACCCCAGAGACAAGGGTCATTTCAATAGGAAAGATGGAGAAGAAATCTGCTTTGGAGAGGCAGAGGATATCTTGTGTTGCTCAGATGTGCCCTCTCTCTGTCTAAGCCCAACTCTGCAAGTAAAATCATTACCCTCCCCCATATGTAGGATGTAACATCTTGGAGTGAAAGTCTCCCTGGCAACGTGGGACATGACTCCCAGAGATAAGCCTGGCCCCTGGCACCATGGGATTGACAATCCCTTCCTGACTAAAAGGGGGAAAATAATTGTAACAAATAAGGTGTCAGTGGCTGAGAGAATTCAAATAGAGTCGAGAAGTTATTCTGGAGGCTACTCTTACACAGCTTCAGCTATCTAACATGGTTTGCCAAACCCAACCAAAGCCTTTCCTACCAACCCTAAAGAGCACTTAGGGCTCTATCTGAGATTCTACAAAGGTTCCACGCACTGTGATAACTTTCCAGAAACCCACAACCTTCAGAAGGGTTCCCAGGCCAGCTAAGTCCTGAAACTCAGAGGCACAAGCCTCTCCAGAACATCAACTAGTTGCAACCCCCATCCTATATTATCTCAACCCTTTCCAACATGAAAAAATTAGCATGGGCATAGCCCAAATACCCCTAAAGAGTGGGAGAAAACTGAAAGGAGAAGGAGAAGTTATAACAGAGAAGATAGGATTTAACAAACGAGTATGACTGCTGAATCATTATATTGATATTTCTTTTAGTCTCCAGTGTCTTAATGCAGCCAGAAGGAAGAACCTAAAATTGTGGAGGCTCTGAAATCTGCTCTATAACTAATTGTTGCAGTGTGCTTTGAAAATTTATTTTCTGTGTGTATGTGTTATTTTTCACAATAAAAAAAATCAGGCAATAACAAATATGAGGATGTGAAGAAATTGTATTGGTAGGATGGTAAACTGGTGCAGTTGCTTTGGAAAACAGACTAACTGCTCCTCAAAAAGTTAAACACAGAGTTATCATATGGCCCAGCAATTCTATTCCTACATATATATGGGAGAAATATGAAAACATATATCCACACAAAACTTGTACTTGAATGTTTCACAGCATCAATATCCATAAGAGCTAAAAAGTGGAAATAACTCAAATGTCCATCAGTTGATAAATAGATAAATAAAATGTAGTATATCCATACAATATAGTATTATTTGGCAATAACAAGGAATGAAGACCACTTCGGTATGATTTCATTGATATGAAATGTATAGAATAGGTAAATTGATAGCAACAGAAAGCAGAGGAGTAGTTGCCTAAGGCTGGGGAGGGTTGGGAAGAAATCAGGAGTGATTGCTAATGGATGCAGGATTTCTTTGGGGGGGTGATGAAAATGTTATAAAATTGGTCACAGTAATGGCTTCACAGCTCTGTGAGTATACCAAAAGCTATTGAATTGTAGTCTTCAAAAAGGTCAATCATATGGTATGTGAATTCTGTCTCAAAGCTGTCATTAAAAAAAAAAAATACTTGAGAAATGACCTAATTGGGTTTAAACAGAAGCCCAGGTGGTTGTTACAAAAGTTCCATATGTAGATAAAACTAAAAGACTTTCTTATTCAGTAAAAAAGGAAAAAAAAAAAACAAAACAAAACAACAACTCAGTTGCTCAAGTCTTTTCACTTCTTTGCTTGGTACTCAGTTCTTTGTTTCCAAAGCCAGATGTGGGAAATCAACCAGAATGAGTAAAAAAACCAGAAGTTACACAGTTTGACTTACTTTGTTAATATAAGTTAAATTCAATTCAGTCAAGTTGTGGAGACAGAAGTATTTGAAAGATGGTGAAGTGGAAAACCGGTATTTACTGAGCATCTCCTGTGTGCCTGGGGCTCACAATTGCTTTATTCACCTTATCGTAGCAACACCCTATTCAGATGAGTAAACTGAGGCTTAGACAACAGATGGCTTAGCTTCCTTATAATGGTTCCCCAAATCACACTACCCAGGATAGCAAAACTTTAATTCTAGAATTCTCATACTTCTTTTAAAAGAAACTATTTGATTTTACAAGAAGGAATTCCACATGAACCTATATTTAAAGTAAAAAATGCAAACGAGAACATCACAAGGAAGCAGACTGCTGGCTTTGATCTGAGGCTGCTGATAACTCAGAATTTTGAAGGTGATTATTCTTAGAATCTTTATCCCTGGGCCTCTGTTCTTTTAACTGTTATTGAAGCCTCTTCTTTTAAAACTAATGACCCAGTATGAAATTTCAGAACAGCTAAAATTGATTGTCTATTTACTTACTTCTTTTAACTGTAAAATAAAATTGCATTTCTGTGTAAAATCCCCCAGCACCAGTGAAAATTGTGATTCTACATTTGCTGAGAAATATCTTTACTTGTCCTCTGGGAGATCTTAAACTTTAGTTGGCTTTTATAAAACTTTTATGAGAACAAAACTGGTGCATGACTTTTTCCTCAAACAGGTACTTTTTGTTGTTTCAAAGGAAGCACATATTCTTGAAACAGAACTTGCTTTTAAGCAAATTACTCAGTGTCTCTTAAAAAGAAAAGCAGGGGGTGTACAAGGGTTTGAGGACACAACAGCCTCCACTCCAAACTTGCAAAATATTCAAAATAGGTTATAATCACTTTTTTATCTAACATCTAAATATTGTTTCTAGTGTTTTCCCCAAGCTGCCTAAAATGCCATGATTATAAAATCATAGAAATTCATATAAAAAGCATAATTCTCCCTTCTGCATCCTAGTTTAAAGTGCTCGTGCCCCTGGGAGCGGTGATAAATTAAGGAAGACAAATGTTGAAGGGTTATGGAAGAGGAGCTTGTGGGTGGGGTGGAAAGCTCTGAGGAATTGCTCTGCTATTTAATGGCTCTCCCCCTTTTAACCATGTGTGTTTTTACTTGAAATCAAACCGCCTGCCTGAGCATAACAATGGAGAAGGCACTCAGCATAGAGGGTGACATAATGTCCCGAATAGCCAACTAATTATTTTTTTATTAGAGAATTTGTGGGTTTACAGAAAAACATGCATAAAATGTTCCCATTTACCATTCTGTTATTAACATGTTGCATTGGTATGTTACATTTGTTATAACTGATGAAAGCATATTTTTATAATTGAACTATTAACTATAGCCCATCACTTAATTAAAAATGTATTCTAGTAACAAATATACAACCTAAAATTTCACCTTTAGCAACAGTCAAATACATAATTCAGTGCTGTTAATGATGTCCACGGTGTTCTTTACCATCACCACTATCCATTATGAAATCATTCAACCAAAATAGAAGCTCTGTGTCAATTAAGCATTAGCTCCCTATTTCCCATCCCCACCTGGGCCCTGGTAACCTAGATTCCAGTTTCTGAGTCTATGAATTAGCTTATTCTAATTGTATCATATCAGTGA
This sequence comes from Tamandua tetradactyla, assembly GCF_023851605.1. Classification (NCBI taxonomy): domain Eukaryota; kingdom Metazoa; phylum Chordata; class Mammalia; order Pilosa; family Myrmecophagidae; genus Tamandua; species Tamandua tetradactyla. The sequence continues at coordinate 4,958,727 of NC_135341.1, read as the reverse complement.
AATCATATAATATCTGTCCTTTTGCGTCTGGCTTATTTCACTCAACATGATGTCTTCAGGGGTTATCCATGTTGCTGCATGCATTAGGACTTCATTCCTGAGTAATATTCCATTGCATGTATATGGCACATTTTATTGATCTATTCATCAGCTGGTGGACACTTGGGTAGATTTCGTCTTTCGGCAATTGTGAATAATGCTGCTGTGAACATTGGTGCACAAATATCTGTTTGAGTGCCTGCTTTCAATATTTTTTGGTATATACCTAGATGTGAGATTGCTGGGTCATATGCTTTATTTTTTGAGGGACTGCCATACTGTCTTCCCAGTGGCTGCATCATTTTGCGTTCCCACCAAGAATGAAAGAGTGTTCTTATTTCTCTACAACCTCTCCAACACTTCTATTTTTCTGTTTTTAATAGTAACCGTTCTAGTTGGTGTGAAATGGTATCTCATTATGATTTTGATTTGCATTTCCCTAGTAGCTAATGACATTGAACATCTTTTCATATAATTTTTGGCCATTTATATATCTTCTTTGGGGAAATGTCTATTCAAATCCTTTGCACAGTTTTTATGTTTTGTGTTTTTTTCAGGCTATCACATCTCTTTATTGGTTTTAAATAGCTTATAGCAAAAGTGTAAATGTTAAAAGATTCCAGCCAGCCGAGGGTGGCTAAAAGCCACCAAGCTGGCTTCCCTGGCAAGAGTGAACACTGAACTTGCTCTGATAATGCAGGAGAAAATTCTGAAGTGACACTTGTTCACTTCAGGCACCGTGCAGTGTTGTGCTGCCTGGACTGGCTGCACAGTCTGTGGGCCCCAAACAACCCTGTCACCCCTGCCACCTATAGCATCTGCACACAAGGTGGCAGACAAATAGATGGCACCACTTGTCCCTTTTTCAAATGGGTTGCTTATCTTTTTTATTGTTGAGTTATAGGATTTCTTTAATATGCTGGATATTGACCCTTTATTGGATATGTGGTTTTAAATATTTTCTGCCATTGTGTAGGTTGTCATTTTACTTTCATGATAAAGTCCTTTGAAGTCCTTTAATTTTGTGCCTCAATTTTGGTGAGGCACTTTTAATCTATTTTTTTTCTTTTATTGCTTGTACTTTGGGTGTGATGTCTAAGAAAGCAATGCCTGTCACGAGGTCCTGAAGATGTTTCCCTATATTTTCTTCTATGAGTTTTATAGTTCTGGTTCTTATATTTAGGCCTTTGATCTATTTTGAGTTGATTTTTTTATAGGTGTGAGCTAAGGGTCCACCTACAGTTTTTTTTGCACATGGAGATCTAGCTTTCCCAGCACCATTTGTTGAAAAGACTATTCTTTTCCAATTGAGTGGTAGTTGCCCTCTTGTAAAAAATCAGTTGGCCAAGGTGATGATACCCCTTCACATACTTAAATCATCAGTATGTGAAATTCATCTTTGGCTGATTACATCTGTGGTCAGTTAAGGGAGTGCTTTCCACAGTGAGTGAGGCTTAATTTAATTAGCTGAAGGCTTAAAAGAGAAGGGTCAGAAGAAAACACAACACAGCACAGCCCAAGCAGCTCAGCACACCTCAGTTCAGCCCTCACAGCTCGGCCCAGACACCTGGAGATGCAGAAAGGAATCACCCTGGGGAAAGCCATTGGAACCCAGAAGCCAGGAGAAAAGGTCAGCAGACCTCACCATGTGCCTTTCCAGGTGACAGAGAAACTCAGATGAAACCTAGCTGTCTTTCCTCTGTAGAACGATGAATTTTTAACTAAATACATCTCCTTATTGAAAGCCAATCCACCTCGGGTGTGTTGCATTCTGACAGCTTTAGTAAGCTAAAACAGCCATTAAGACAGTCTCAGTCACTGAAATTACATATTTAATAAATTTCTAATTCATGTAAAAAAAAAAATCAGTTGCCCAGAAATGTGAGAGTTGACTCCTGAGCTCTCAATTTGATGTGGTTGGTTTATAAGTCTGACCTTCATTTCTTTACTTGGCTTTGTAATAAGTTTTAAGATCAGGAAGTAAGCCCACTCAACTTTTTTCAGGTTGTTTTTTGCTATTCAGGGCTCCTTCTCACTTCCTTATAAATTTGATGATTGGCTTTTCCTTTTCTGCAAAGTAGGCTGTTGAATTTTTATTGGGATTGTGTGAAGTCTGTAAATTGCATTGGGTAGAATTAACACCATAACAATCATTTGGTCTCCCAACCCATGAACATGGAATGCCCTTCCATTTATTTAGCTATTTTTATTCCTTTTAACAATTTTTTTGGTAATTTCCCATGAATAAATCTATTATATCCTTATTTAAATTGATTGCTAAATACTTGATCCTTTTACTGTTAACTGGAATTTTTTCATTGAATTCCTCTTTAGTTGTTCATTATTTGTGTATAGAAACACTCACTGATTTTTATATGTTGATTTTACACCCTGCCACATTGATGAAATTAATATCTCTAGTAGCTTTTGTTGTGGATCTTTCTGAATTTTCTCTATATAGGATCATGTTATCTGCAAATAGGGAACGTTTTACTTCTTCCTTTCCAAGTTGAACACCTTTTATTTATTTATTTATTCATTTATGGCTAATTGCTCTGGCTAGAACTTCCAGTACAATGTTGAATAACAGTTTTGAAAATGGACATCCTTACCTTGTCCCTGATCCTGGAGAGAAAGATTTCATCTTTCATCATTGAGTATGATATTAGCTGTAGATTTTTCATATGTACCTATGCTGGTTTGAATCTGTTATGTACCCCAGAAAAAACGTGTTCTTTTTAGTCCATCCACCTATTGTGGGTAGACCTTTTGCGTAGGTTGTTTCCTTGGAGATGTAACCCAGCCCATTCATGGTTTGATCATTATGTGAGGGAGCATATTTTTCTTCAAGTTTAACCTGTTTGGTGTTCTCTGGACTTCTTGGATATGCATATTCATACCTTTTGCTAAGTTTGGGAAGTTCTCAGTCATTATTTCTTTGCATATTCCTTCAGCCCCTTTCTTTCTTCTCCTTCTGGGACCCCTATAATGCATGTATTGATACTCTAATTGGTTTAGAGTATTGTTCAAGTCTTATATTTCCTTATTTATCTTTTGTGTAGATGTTCCATCCATCATTAAGGTGGTGTATTAAAGTCTCCTACTATTCTTATAGAATTGTATATTTCTCCCTTCAAATCTACCAGTATTTATTTCATATATTTTGGGGATCTGCTGTTATGTGCTATACATTTATAGTTTTTATGTCTTCTTGTTGGATTGTGCCCTTTATCAGTATGTAACTACTCTTGACTCTTGTTGTCCCTCATAACAGACTTAAAGTCTATTTTATCTGAATTGGTATAGCTATTGTAGCTATCTTTTTGTTGCTACCTGTATGGTATATATTTTCTATCATTTCACTTTCAGTCTACTTATGTCTGAATTTAAGGTGAATAGCTTGTAAACAGCATATAGTTGGATCATGGTTTGTTTGTTTATTTTAATCCATTCTGTCAAACTCTGCCTGGAGAATTTAATCCATTTGCCTTTAAAACGAATGCTGGTAATGCAGGACTTTCTTCTATTATTTTGTTATTTAGCTTTGAAAGTCATTCCTATTTTGTCCCTCAATTCTTCCATTAATGCTTTCTTCCTTATTTATTTGATTTTTCACATTGTACCATATTGAGTCCCTTTTCATTTCTTTCTGGATATATTTTTCATACATTTTCTACAGGGTTAAAATTTAACATCTTAAATATATAATTGTCATATTTGATTTGATACAAACTTGATTTCAATACCATACACATACACTGTTCCCATAACCCCCAGTCTCCACTTTTTTTTTGTACTTGTTGCAAGTTGTATCATTTTATATTGTATGTTCCAAACCACAGATTTATCATTACTTTTCATGCATTTCTATTTTCACACCTATAGGAAATAAGAAGTGGGGTTATATACCAAAAATACAATACAATACAATACAATACAATACAATACAATACAATACAATACAATACTACTGGCATTTATAATTACCTAAATGGTTACCTTTACTGCAGGTCTTCATTTTATTTTATTTTTTGCCACTTTGAATGTACTGTCTAGTGCCCTTTCCTTTCAGTCTGAAAGACTTTTTTTTAACATTGCTCATAGGGCCAGTCTAGTTGTAATGAAATCCCTTATCTTCTCTTTATCTGGGAATATCTTAATCTGTCCTTCATTTTTGAAACAAAGTCTCACTGGATATAAAATTCTTGGTTGGCAATTATTTTCTTTCAGCCCTTTAAGAATTTCAACTCACTGCCTTCTTGCCTCCCTCATTTCTGATGGAAATTAGTACTTAATCTAATTGGAACTCTTGTACATAATATGTTTCTTTTTTCTTGCAACTTTCAGAACTCTGTCCTTGTCATTTGCATTTGAGAGTTTGATCATTATGTGAGGGAGCATATTTTTCTTCAAGTTTAACCTGTTTGGTGTTCTCTGGACTTCTTGGATATGCATATTCATACCTTTTGCTAAGTTTGGGAAGTTCTCAGTCATTATTTCTTTGCATATTCCTTCAGCCCCTTTCTTTCTTCTCCTTCTGGGACCCCTATAATGCATGTATTGATACTCTTGATGGTGTCTCAGTTCTCTTAGTCTATTTTCACTTTTATATAATTCTTTTTTCTTTCTGCTCCTCAGCCTCACTCATTTAAATTGTCTTGTCTTTGAGTTCCTTGATTCTTTCTTCTGCCAGCTCCATTCTGTTTTTGAAATCCTCTGGGAATTTCTTTCAGTTGCGTTCTTCAATCCAGGAGGTCATTTTTTGTTTGTTTTTCAACTTTCTATCTCTTTATTAAGATTCTCATATTGTTCATTCATTGTTTTCCTGATATTCTTTAGATCTTTCTCTGTATTTTTTTTTTTCATCTTCTTGAGCATATTCAAAATCATTTAAAAAAAATCTTTGTCTACTATGTCCACAGCCTGGTCACTGATGTTTTCTGGATTTTTATCCTCTTCCTTTGGATGACCATCATTTCCTTTTTCTTTGTCTTGTAATCATTTGTTTGCATGCTATACATTTAATATTTTAAAGTGTTAACTCTGGGATTTATTCCCTGAGATATCTGCTTCTGGTGATACATCAGAGTTCTTCTTGAGAGTCAGGAACTAATGAACCAAGTAAACCTAAGTAAAACACCTTTCACCACCTTTGCAATTTGGCTTTGTGTTGGCTGGTGCTCTACATCAGCATTTGTCCCTAAGAGGAAGGTTAGCCCAAGATGAATGCAAAGTGCAGGGTTCTCCATGTCTTTTCTGGACTTGTTTCTTGTCCTGGGCTTGTGCTTGCTAGTGGTCTCAGGAGTTGCCCTGTTTATAGGAGCTTGAATTCCCCAACCACTTTCCAGAAAACAGACTTTTCTTTCTCCCTCCTGTTTCACTAGGGTTCTAAAAGCAGGTAAGCTTTTGCCCCAGGGGGTCCATCTCCTATGTTTCTTACACTGTTCTCTGCTATCTCAAGTTGCTGTAGCCTGGAGGGCAGATCCTAGGGGGAGGGGAGTCATGCTGGAAAGGACTTTCCCAAACGAGCCTTTGCAAGTCAGAACAAGGCTATGGATTCACAAAGGGAACATCAGCGACTCCTAACTACCCTGGGGAGGGCTTGAGGGAGGGGCCTGGAGAGCACTAGGTGCTTCTTCCCTGGCTCCCCAAAGCTGGGCCTTCTTGACTTGGCCCTTGCCCAGCAAATGCAGCCTGTCAACTCTCCTCCTCAGACCTGAGGAAGCACACTGTCTTTAGGTTTCCTCAGCTGCCTTTCCCCAGGGAAAGTTACAATGGTTATCTTAGAACTAAGCCCCAGTGATCCAAATAGCTAATAAAAAATGGTGATCAGCAATTGGTCAGCAACCACCTCACTCCCCGGATCTTGGGGAAGTGGACTTTTATGTTCCTCTCTGATACCAGCAAGCTATGCCAGAGGCTGGTGCCACTGCTGCCTGCTACAGAGTGGGGAATGGGTACTGGCAACTATAGCAGGAGAGAGCAATTTACTGATATTCACTGTAATTTACCAGCCTCTTCTTCCAGCTCTTCCTTGGATGCTTTATAGTGCTCTACTAGGCTCCAGAGTTTCAAAGTATTTAACTCACCCAGTGTGCTGGTTTGAATCTATGGTAGACCCCAGAAAAGCCATGTCCTTTAATCCTCATTCAATATTGTTGGGTGGGAGCATTTTGATTGATCCCATGGAGATGTGACCCACCCAATTGTCGGTGGTAACTTTTGATCAGATGATTTCCATGGAGGTGAGTCTCTACCCACTGAAGGTGGAGCTGCTTATTGGAATCCTTTAAAAGAGGAAACATTTTGGAGACAGTCCCTTTTGTAGAGCCACAAGAAAGCCCAGCAGACACCATCATGTTCACCATGTACCCTTTCAGCTGAGAGAGAAATGTTGAGTGTCATTGGCCTTCTTGAACCAAGGTATCTTTCCCTGGATGGCTTAGATTAGACATTTCTATAGACTTGTTTTCTCAGCCTTAGAACTGTAGACTAGCAACTTATTAAATTCTCCTTTTAAAATGTCATTCTGTTTCTGGTATATTGCATTCCAGCAGCTAGCAAACTAGAACAGAAGGGTTTGGAGATGGGGATATTATCCTGAATTATTTGGGTCTACTTGATGTAATCACAAGGTTCCTTATAAGAGGGAGACAGGAGGAGTTAGAAAGGAGTAAGATGTTATTCTTCTTTCTTTGAAAATGGGGGAAGGTACCCCAAGCCAAGGAATATAGGGAGCCTCTAGAAGCTGGAAAAGGCAAGAAATATATTGTCATCTAGAGCTTTCAGAAGAAATGGAGCCCTATGGGTTCCCTATGGCTCCATTTCTGACCTCCAGAACTGTAAGATAATAAATATCTATCATGTTAAACCACTAAGTTTGTGGTATTTTTTTACATCAGGAAGAGGAAATTAATCTAGGGGTTTTCTAGGATTCCCCCTGTCTCTCACACCCTCACATGCACTCCATCCTCACATCCTTTTGGTTTTACTCTTCTATCCACTCACTTCTCTGCAATTTCACTGAAACATCTCGTCCAAGCCACCCTTATCCTTTGCTGAGCTCCTGATCTGGGCCCTCCAATCCGTTCTCTATCCTGCAGCCAGGCTAATTTTGTAAACAGGCAATTCAATTTATTAAAACTCCTTGCTTGGGTGGTGCAGTGGTGACACAGTGGCAGAATACTCACCTGCCATGCCTGAGACCCAGGTTCAATTCTTGGAGCCTGCCCATGCAGACAAACAAACAAAAAAACAAAACTCCTTGCTTAAAAAACCTTTAACATCTTTGCAATACAATCAAAAATAAATTCAAATTGGACTGCCCATTCCTGCATGATCTTGTCCCTGTCTGCTTCTGCAGGCTTATCAATGTTCAACAGTAGGTTGTTTTATTTTTTTGGGTAGGCACGTGGTCCTGGAATTGAACCCAGTCTCCTGCACGGAAGGTTAGCATTCTACTACTGATCAGCAGTGGTTTTCAGTAAAAATGCCTGGGTTGGAATTATGGTTGTACCACTTACTCTCTTGTGACTTTAGAAGATTAATATAATCTCTCTATGGCTTTTTATAAAAGACCTCATAGGTGCTTGTGAAGATTAAATGAGTTAATACTTATAAAGTGCTTAGAACAATGCCTGGCCCTGTTTTTTTTTATAATCTATATATTAATTATTTTTTTAATTAAAAAAATTTTAAGCATAACAACATACAAACATGAACATTCTTACCGTATGATCATTCCATTCTTGGTATATATAATCAATAATTCACAATATCATCACATAGTTGTATATTCATCACCAAGATAATTTCTTAGAACATTTGCATCAGTTCAGAAAAAGAAATACAAAGAAAAAAGAATACCCCTTACCCCTCCCTCTCATTGATTGCTAGTATTTCCATCTACCCAATATATTTTAGCCTTTGTTTCCCCTATTTTTTTTTCTATGCCCCTTATCACTCCCTTTCATTCATCACTAGCATTTCAATCTACCAAATTTATTTTAACATTTGTTCCCCCTATTATTCATTTATTTTTAATCTATATGTTTTACTCATCTGTCCATACTGTAGATAAACGAAACATCAGATACAAGGTTTTCACAATCACACAGTCACATTGTGAAAGCTATATCATTATACAATCATCTTTAAGAAACATGGCTGCTAGAACACAGCTCTACATTTTCAGGCACTTTCCTCCAACCTCTCCAATATACCTTAACTAAAAAGGTCACATCTATAAAATGCATAAGAATAACCTCCAGGATAACCTCTCAACTCTGTTTGAAATCTCTCAGCCATTGATACTTTATTTTGTCTATTTCTCTTTTCCCCGTTTGGTATAGAAGGTTTTCTCAATCCCTTGATGCTGAGTCCCAGCTCATTCTAGGATTTCTGTCCCATGTTGCCAGGAAGGTCCACACCCCTGGGAGTCATGTCCCACATAGAGAGGGGGAGGACAGTGAGTTTGCTTGTCATATTGGCTGAGAGAAAGAGACCACATCTGAACAACAAAAGAGGTTCTCTAGGGGTGACTCTTTGGCCTAATTTTAAGTAGGCTTAGCCTATCCTTTGCAGGGATAAGTTCTATATGAACAAACCCCAACATTGAGGGCTTGGCCTATTGTTTTGGTTGTCCCTACTGCTTGTAATAATATCCAGAATTCTCCACTTGGGGAAGTTGAATTATCCCTGCTTCTTGTCATTCCTCCAAGGGGACTTTGCAAATACTTTTTTATTCATGTTCAAATCACTCTGGCATTTATTGGGGCATCACTCTGGACAAACCTACAAAATCTCAGCACTACTCAAGGTTCCATGTATTTATAGTATTCGGTTAAACTGTCCACATAAGTTATATTAGGAAATGCACTAGTCAAATTTTAAATTTTGTACCAAATAAACATTTTTTTCTTTAGTCTTACATATAAGTTAAAGTTTTAAAATATGAATTACCATCAATTTTCAACACCCTGCAATATTGACATTCCTTTGTTCTTCCTTATGCAGAAACATTTATTAATTTGTACATTTAGTCACTATCATTATACACTCTAGGCATTCCTAGATTATACCATCTCAGTCTTTATTGTCTATCTTTCCTTCTGATTTTATTTGTGCCCCCAGCCCTCTTCCCTCCATCATTCTCAAATTCAGCTTCATTCAGCGTACTAACATTATTGTATTAAGTTAGGTAGTATTGTGCTGTCCATTTCTGAATTTTTACAATCAGTCCTGTGGCAAATCTGTATCCCTTCAGCTCCAATTACCCAATACCTACCCTATTTCTATCTTCTGATAGTCTCTGTTCTTAGCTGAAATTCTCCATGTTCATTCACTAATGTTAGTTCATATCAGTGAGGCCATGCAGTATTTGTCCTTTTGTTTCTGGCTAATCTCACTGAGCATAATGTCCTCAAGGTCCATCCATGTTGTTACACACTTCATAACTTTATTCTGTCTTACAGCTGCATAATATTCCATCATATGTATATACCACAGCTTGTTTAGCCACTCATCTGTTGGTGGACATTTGGGCTGTTTCCATATCTTGGCAATCATAAATAATTCTGCTATGAATATTGGTGTGCAAATGTCCATTTGTGCCTTTGCCTTCATGTCCTCTAAGTAGATACCTAGCAATGGTATTGCTGGATCATATGGCAATTCTATAGTTAGCTTCCTGAGGAACCACCAAACTGCCTTCTATAGTAGTTGTACCATTTGTCCTTCCCACCAACAGTGGATAAGTGTGCCTCTTTATTCACATCCTCTCCAACACTTGTTGTTTTCTGTTTTATTGATAATGGTCATTCTACTGGGTGTGAGATATCTCATTGTGGTTTTAATTCACATTTCCCTAATAACCAGGGAAGTTGAGCATCTTTTCATGTGCCTTTTGGCCATTTGTATTTCCTCTTCGGAGAAGTGTCTGTTCATGTCTTTTCCCATTAAAAAAATATTTATTAACAAAAGCAATTAACATACAATACGAACATTCTTAGCATATGAACATTCCATACTTGGTATGCAATCAGTGGCTCACAATATTATCACTTAGTTGTATATTCCTCACCGTGATTATTTCTCAGAACATTTACATCACTCCAGAAAAAGAAATAAAAAGAAAAAACTAATACATACCATACCCCTTACCCCTCCCTCTCATTGACTACTAGTATTTCCCTCTATCTGATTTATTTTAACATTTGTTCCCCCATCCTGACTGCTTGTGAGAATATCAGTCTTTCACCCATTTTGAAATTAGGTTGTTTTTCTTTTTGTTGTTGAATTGAACAATCTCTTTATATATTCTGGATACTAGACCTTTATCTGATATATCATTTCCAAATATTATCTCCCATTGTGTAGGCTTTTTCCTTTCTTGACTAAGTTCTTTGATGCACGAAAGTGTTTAATTTTGAGGAGTTCCTATTTATTTATTTATTTATTTATTTATTTATTTATTTATTCAATGCTCGTGCTTTGGGTATAAGATCTAGGAAACTGCCTCCTTCTGGAAGATTTATAAGATATTTCCCTACATTTTCTTCTAAAAGTTTTATGATCTTAGATCTAATGGGTCAGTCTTTGATCCATTTTGATTAATTTTTGTATAGGGTGTGAGATATGGATCCTCTTTCATTCTTTTGCATGTGGGTATCCAGTTCTCTGGACCATTTATTGAAGAAACTTTTTCTGTCCCAGGTGGGTTGGCTTGACTCCCTTATCAATGATCAACTGTCCATAGATGAGAGGGTCTACATCTGAACAATCTATTTGATTCCATTGGTCAGTATATCTATCTTTATGCCAGTACCATGCTGTTTTGACCACTGTAGCTTTGTAATATGCCTTAAAGTCAGGTACTGTGAGACCTCCGACTTCATTTTTCTTTCTCAGTACATTTTTATCTATTCAGGGCATCCTGCCCTTCCAGATAAATTTGGTTATTGATTTTTCTATTTTTGAAAAGTAAGTTTTTGGGATTTTAATTGGTATTGCATTGAACCTGTAAATCAATTTAGGTAAAATTGACATCTTAACTTTATTTAGTTTTCTAATCCATGAACAGGTATGCCCTTCCATTTATTTAGGCTTTCTGTGATTTCTTTTAGAAATTTCTTATAGTTTTTTTGTATAGGTCTTTTGTATCCTTAGTTAAATTTATTCCTGAATATTTTATTCTTTTGGTTGCAATTATAAATGGAATTTTTTTCTTGATTTCCCCCTTAGATTGTTCATTACTAGTGTATAGAAACACTACAGATTTTTGAGTGTTGATCTTGTAACTTGCCACTTTGCTGTAGTCATTTATTAGCTCTAGTAGTTTTGCTGTGGGTTTTTTTGGGTTTTTTTTTAACATATAGTATCATATCATCTGCAAACAGTGAGAGTTTCACTTCTTCCTTTCCAATTTTGATATCTTGTATTTCTTTTTCTTGTCTAATTGCTCTGGCTATAACTTCCAACATAATGTTGAATAACAATGGTGATAGTGGATATCCTTGTCTTGTTCCTGATCTTAGGGGAAAAGTTTTCAATTTTTCCCCATTGAGGATGATTAGCTGTGGGTTTTTCATATATTCCCTTTATCATGTTGAGGAAGTTCCCTTCTATTCCTATCCTTTAAAGTGTTTTCAACAAGAAAGTGTGTTGAATTTTGTCAAATGCCTTTTCTGCATAAATTGAGATGATCATGTGATTTTTCTGCTTTGATCTGTTGATATGGTGTATTACATTAACTGATTTTCTTATGTTGAACTATCCTTGCATACCTGGGATGAATCCTACTTGGTCATGGTGTATAATTCTTTTAATGTGTTGCTGGATTCGATTTGCAAGAATTTTGTTGAGGATTTTTGCATCTATATTCATTAGAGAGATTGGTCTGTAGTTTTCTTTTCTTGTAATATCTTTGTCTGGCTTGGTATTAGGGTGATGTTGGCGTCATAGAACGAGTTAGGTAGCCTTCCTTCCTCTTCAAGTTTTTTGAAGAGTTTGTGCAAGATTGGTACCAATTCTTTCTTGAATGTTTGGTAGAATTCACATGTGAAGCCATCTTGCCCTGGACATTTCTTTTTTGGGAGCTTCTTAATGACTAATTCAATTTCTTTACTTGTGATTTGATTTGGTGAGGTCATCTATTTCTCAAGTCAGTGTTGGTTGTTCATGCCTTTCTATGAAGTAGTCCATTTCATCTACATTGTCTCGTTTATTAGCATAAAGCTATTCATAGTATCCTCTCATTACCTCCTTTATATCTGCAGGGTCAATGGTTATGTCTCCTCTTCCATTCCTGGTTTTATTTGCATCCTCTCTCTTCTTTTTGTCAATGTCACTAAGGGTCCATCAATCTTATTGATTTTCTCATTGAACCAACTTCTGGTTTTGTTGATTTTCTTGATTGTTTTCATGTTCTCAGTTTCATTTATTTCTGCTCTAAGTTTCATTATTTCTTACCTTTTGCTTGCTTTGGTGTTAGTTTGCAGTTCTTTCTCTAGTTCTTCCAAGTGGACAGTTAATTCCTCTATTTTTGCACTTTCTTCTTTTTTTGATGTAGGCATTTAGGGCAATAGGTTTCCCTCTTAAAACTGCCTTTGCTGCATCCCATAAATGTTGATATGATGTGTTTTCATTTTCCTCAAGATACTTACTGATTTCTTTTGTAATTTCTTCCTTGACCCACTGGTTGTTTAAGAGTGTGTTGTTGAGCCTCCATATATTTGTGAATTTTCTGGCCCTCTGCCTATTATTGATTTTCAACTTCATTTCTTTATAATCTGAGAAAGTGTTTTGTATGATTTAAATATTTTTAAATTTATTGAGACTTGCTTTGTGACCCAGAATATATGGTCTATCCTTGAGAATGATCCATGAGCACTTGAGAAAAATGTGTATCCTGCTGTTGTGGGGTGTAATGTTCTATAAATGTCTGTTAAGTGTAGCTCATTTATTGTATTATTAAAATTCTCTTTCTTTATTAATCGCCTGTCTAGATGTTCTGTCCATTGATGAGAGTGGGGAATTGAAGTCTCCAACTATTGCGGTAGATGTGTCTATTTCTTTTTTCAGTGTTTGTCTCATGTATTTTGAATCATTCTGGCTCAGTGCATAACTATTTATGATTGTTATGTCTTCTTATTGAATTGTTCCTTTTATTAATACATAATGTCCTTCTTTATCTCTTTTAGCTGTTTTACATTTGAAGTCTTATTTGTTGGATATTAGTATACCTACTCCTTCTCTTTTCTGATTGTTATTTGCATGAAATTTCTTTTCCAAACCTTTCACTTTCAGCCTACGTTCATGAATGGGTCTAAGATGTGTCTCCTGTAGATGGCATATAGATGGGTCCTGTTTTTTCAATCCATTCTGCCAGTCTATGTCTGTGATTGGGAAGTTCAATGCATTAACATTTAGTGTTATTACTGTAAGGGCAGAACTTTCTATCATTTTGCCTTTTGGATTTTATATGTCATATTTAATTTTTCTTCTTTTAACCTTGACTGATAGTCTTCATTTTCTACACTATTCTCCACACCTCTCTTGCCTGTCTTTTCCTATCTGTCTCTGGTGCTCCCTTTAGTATTTCTTGCAGAGCCAGTCTCTTGGTCACAAATTCTCTCAGTGATTTTTTGTCTGAAAATATTTTAATTTCCCCCTCATTTTTGAAGGACAATTTTGCTGGATATAGAATTGTTGGTTGGCAATTTTTCTCTTTTAGTATCTTAAATATATCATCCCACTGTCTTCATGCCTCCATGGTTTCTGCTGAGAAATCTATGCATAGTCTTATTGGGTTTCCCTTGTATGTGATGGATTGCTTTTCTCTTGCTAGTTTCAAGATTCTCTCTTTCTCTTTGACATTTCACATTCTGATTAGTAAGTGTCTATTCTGTTTGGAGTACACTGCACTTTTTGAATCTGTAATTTTAAGTCTTTCATAAGAGTTGGGAAATTGTCAGTGATAATATCCTCCATTAGCATTTCTCCTCCTTTTCCCTTCTCTTCTCCTTCTGGGAAAACCACAACATGTATATTCGTGCACTTTGTCATTCAGTTCCCTGAGTCCCTGCTCATATTTTTCCATTCTTTTCCCTATATTTTCTTTTGCTTATTGGATTTCAGAAGTCCCATCCTCCAGTTCCCTAATCTTATCTTTTGCCTCTTGAAATCTAACATTATAGGTTTCCATTGTTTTTTTTCATCTCTTCTACTGTGCATTCTATTACCATAAGTTCTGTGATTTGTTTTTCAGACTTTTGATTTATTCTTTTTGTTTGTTCCTTGCCTTCTTTATATCCTCCCTCAATTCATTGATTTGATTTTTGATGAAGTTTTCCATGTCTGTTCGAACATTCTGAATTAATTGTTTCAAGTCCTATATCTCATTTGAATTATTGGTTTGTTCCTTTGACTGGGACATATCTTCAATTTTCTTAGTATGATTCATTATTTTTTGCTGGCATCTAGGCATTTAATTTCCTTAATTAGTTTATTCTGGAGATTGTTTTCACATTTTTTACCTAAGATTTTCTTGCTGGATGATTTTGTTGTCTATCTGTTCTTTGACATTCAGTTCAGCTTATTCTAGACCTCCAGCCTAGGTTTTTCTTTCTTTTTTTTTTTTTTAACAGACCAGAATTTTTCAGTTCTTGTTTTCTTGTTTCTTGCCCTACTTGTATGGTGCCTTTCTTCCCCCCTCCTTAGGAGTGTCTACTTAGGTATTATAGATCCCAGTCAGGTTTTCCCAGACCAAACTGGCCTCCTCTCGGGAGGAAAGCGTCACCTGCATCAGTTTTCCCTGAGGTGAGAACCTGAAGGTTCAAAGACTTTCCTATGAAGCCTCCAGACTCTGTGTTTTTCCTGTCCTGCCCAGTATATGGTGCTTGTCTGTTTGGGTCCCCCCAGTATAAGGTGATGTGGTACCTCTAACTTCAGCAGACTCTCCTTGCTGGGGGTGTGGTGGAGACAGAGGAGAGGTTGTAGACTGGTTTCAATCCCCTTAGTTCTCCAGTCCCTGGGGTCTGAATTCCTTGAGGGAGGGATTCCACCTAAACTGGGCCCCAGCCCTTCCCTGGGGAAGGTACAGCTTCCAGACAAAGTCTCAAATAAGCTTCATTCCACCCTTGCCTGGGTCAGTTGAAGCTGGCCCTGTTTTAAGCACAATATAAATTTTTAAGCAGTCTTAGTATTGTTTTTAGTATTAACTCATGCCATGGGCACACAGTAGGCACTTAAAAATATTTGATGAGTGAATAGAACACATGAATGAAAGTGTTACATTCACAAGTGTATGCACCTTTGCTTCTCCCTCTTTCTGCACATTTGTTTACACAAATGAATCACTTTTAAAGGAACAGAACCAAAACTAGATGACTCAAGAGAGGAGAGAACATATCAGAGTCTCATTGTGGGCTATGCGATATCTAAAGACCAGTATCTAAGTAAGATCTGATTTACTATTAAAAAAAAATAAGATCGATGCTGTCCATTCCTGAGGGGTCTCTAACCAGTGCTGAAGTATATTCAAATCAGCATTTATGTATTTTCAGTTTAGGACTGATAACTACTAAAACCTAAATTGTTTGTAGTCGATTGAATCATGTCCCCCACAAAGAGGTATTCAAGTCCTAAAGTCTGTTGCGTGTGGATTCATTTGTACATAGGAGAAAGTCAAAGTGAATAAGGGAACCCTTATAAACAAAGGACATTTAGACATGGAACAGAAGCCAGAGGAGGGAACAGAAAGACAGATCACGTTGTGACAGAGGCAGACACTGACTGCCCCAGCAAGCCACAACCAGAATGCCACAGACTTCAGAGAAGGCAAGGCCTGCTGATACCTTGGTTTTGGGCTTCTAGCCTCCAAATAATAAGCCGATAAAGTCCTGTTGCTTAAACCAGCCAGTCTCTGGATTTGTTACATATAGCAAGCCTACAAACTAGCACTCTTTTATTCATTTCCTTATCTTTCCCTGTTCATAATTTCTTGCCTTCTATCCTGAAGAATAATATTCATGGTGTTTTCCACCATGTGTTAAAAAAAAAAAAAAAAAAAAAAAGGAGTGCCAGACCTTACAGTACTCTCTGCCCATGATATTTACTTTAGGGTATGTACTTTACAAAGATTTCTGTGGAAATCTTTGTCAGTTATTCTCCAGCTAGTTTTACTTCCCTTAGGATGGGTCCATATTGACAGACAGTTTTAAACATCTTATATGGAGGAGGGAAGACTTTTGGATCACTTGTGTTTCTGTCACTGATATGCTGCCCAGAGGGTGAGTTGGGCATTCAGTCTACAGAGTTCTTTTACTCCTTATTTTAATGGTCTCAAAGTTCATCATCCTACTTACATATTTAAATTCTTTAAGAATGGAATTCATTTGTGTAAGCATTCCTTGATAGCCCTTTATTGTGTTGTTGTTGTTTTTTAACTTTTCATGTTAACTTGTTTTTTGCTAATATATAGAAATATAATTTTTATCGGGTTTATTGAGGTATAACTTACTTAAAGGAAAATTTACCTCTTTCGTGTTTTGTGCTACATGCTTTGTCAAATACAAGGTCAGGTAATTACACCACAATCAAGGTATAGAACAATTACATCAAAGCCCTCTTCCCCAAATTCCCTCAGGCTTCTTTGTAGTCAGTCATTCCCTTCATCTTCTTGCCTTGGTGACAAGTCTATGTTTGGTATCCCTTTGGTTATGCCTCTTCCAGAATGTCAACTATATAAATTGCATACTGTATGTAGCCTCATGAGTCTAGCTTTTTTCACTTGAGATTCAAACAGGTTGCAGTACCAGTAGTTCATTGCTTTATGTTGCTGAGTAGTATTCCTTCGTATGAATGTTCCACAGTTACCCATTCATCTGCTGGAAGAATTTTAGCTTGTTTATACTTTGGGATGATTATGAATAAAGATACTATCAACTTTTGCATACATTTTTTTTCTATGAGCATAAGTTTCATTTCTCTCAGGTAAATATCTAGGAGTGAAATCCTAGGTTGTACTGTAAGTGTATGCCTAACTTTATCAGAAACCACCAAACTGTTTTCCTAAGTGGTTATACTAGTTTGCATCACCACCAACAATGTATGAGCATTCCTAGTTACTCCATATCCTTACCAGCACTTCAGTTTGCCAGGTTTGTTTGTTGTTTTTGTTTTTAGTTATTCTAATAGATGAGTAATGGTATCTCACAGTGGTTTTAATTAATATTTCTCTAATGATTGTTGATGTCAAACATCTTTAAATATGTTTGCTTGCTGACTGTATATCTTCTCTTGTTACATTTATTCCTGTATATTTTATATTCTTGCTGTTATTGAAATTGGACATTTTAACTATTTGCTGCTTGTATATAAAAATGCAATTTGTTTTTATATATTAACTTTGTATCCTGAGATTTTGTTAAATTCACTTATTAGTTCTAGCAGTTTTGTTGATTCCTATGATTTCTAAATATATGATCATGTCACCTGAAAACAGAGGCAATTTCACTTCTTTCTCCATTATTATAACTTTTGCTTCATTTTCTTGCTTTATGGTAAGATTATAAACTACAGCCAAATCTTGATAAGAAGTGGTTAGATGGGGCATCCTTGCCTTGATGCTGATATTAGGGGGGGAACGTTCACTATTTCAACATTAGGTGCAATATTAGCTGTAAAATTTTTCAAAGATACCCTTTACTAGATTGAGGAAACCCCTTTTAATTTTAATTTTCTGAAGGTTTTTAATCATGAATGGGTGTTGAATTTTGGTAAGTTCTTTTTCTGCATCTATTAAAGGTAATTACATAATTTTTCTTGCTAGTCTGTTAATATGGTGAATTACATTGATTGTTGTTTTTTTGCATGGACAGGCACTGGGAATCATAACTCTACCATCACCTTTGATCTTTCCATCCCTATCTTTAGGGGTGTTTGGGCTATGGCCATTCTAAATTTTTCATATTGGAAGGGACTGTCACTAATATAGGGTAGGGATATGGAACTATTTGATTTTCTGGAGAGGCTGGGCCCTCTAGGTTTCAGGACTTATCTGGACAGAGACCCACATGGAGGCTGTAGGTTTCTTGAAAGTTACTCTAGTGCATGGAGCCCTTGTGGAATCTTATATATTGCTTTAGGATTGGCTGGAATGGTCCTGTTTTTGGCAGGTTATGATAGGTAGCAAGGACTAACTGAGGCTTGCACAAGAGCAACCTCCAGAGTAGCCTCTCAACTCTATCTGAACTTTCTCTGCCACTGATACTTTATTACTTGCACTTCTTTTTTTACACTTCTTTCCTCCCTTTTGGCCAGAATGTAATTGTTGATTTCATGGTGTCAAGGCTGGATTCATCCCTGGAAGTCATCTCCCACATTGCCAGGGTGACTTTCACCCTGGATGTCTTGTCCCACATAGGTGGGAGGGCAGTGAGTTCACTTGCAGAGTTGGGCTTAGAGATAGAGTGAGGCCACATCTGAGCAACAAAAGAGGTCCTCTGGAAGTAGTTTTTAGGCATGTTTATAGGTAGTCTAGGCTTCTCCATTACCTGCATAAGCTTCAGAAGAGTAAGCCTCGTGAGTGAGGCATGGCCTATTGATTTGGGTGTCCCCAAAGTTTGACACAGTATCAGGGATTCCCTGATGGTAAGGCTTAATAGTTTTATATTCTTTCTCCCCTACCTCAAGGGATTTTGCCAAGGTTAATTGAATATTTTTAAAAAACTATTTAATGGTTGCTCTAGGGATGAAAATATAAATCTTCACTCTTGAAGAATATTTTTGTGGGATGTTAATTTCCGGGTTGACATTTTACCCCCCCTCTTTTTGCATTTATTATAGATCTTGTTTCAGCATTTTCTGAACTACATAGTTTTTGATGAGAAATGGAATGGTCCTTCATATTGTTCTTCCCACATATGTAATATGACACTTTCTTTGCTTTCAAAATTCTCTCTTTATCTTCTGCTTTTCAGCACTTTGGCTATGATATGCCTTGGTGTCCTTTCTTTTGGTGTGTTTTTTGCATTTATTTTGCTTGGGGGTTGCTGGGTTTCTTGAATCTGTAAGATTACATCTTTCACCAAATCTGGCAAGTTTTTATCCTTTATATTTTCGAATAATTTATGCCCCATTATCTTGCTCCTATTCTTCTGGGACTATAATATGTATTTAAAACTTTTTCATATTTTTTTACAGTTTCCTGAATCTTTGATTTTAATGTTCTGTCTTTTAAAACATGCTTTCTTCTGATTAGACAGTTTTTACTGGTCTATCCTTGAGCTCACTCTTTCTTCTGTCATTTACAATCTGCTGTTGAGCTGATGCAGTGAACTTTTAATTTCACATATTGTATTTTTTTAATTCTAGAATTTCCATTTCATTTTTCTTATAATTTTTAATCTCTCCTCTGGGATTTTCTATTTGCTTATTCACCATCTATATTTTCCTTAATCCATAAACATAGTTAAAATACCTGCTTTAAAATTCTTGTCTGAATTTGGAGGGAATAAGGGTTTATGGATATTACAGGTGTTCTTTTCTTCCTTTTATATTTTTGGAGTAATGAAAATGTTCAAAAATTGATTGTGGTGAATGCACAACTATATGATGATACTGTGAACCACTGATTGTGATTAAATAGTACGTGAATGTGAATATATCTCAATAAAATTTCACTAAAACAAAAAAACAAAAAATTCTTGTCTGTTAATTTCAACATATGGGCCATTTCTGGGTTATTCTCTTTACTTGCCTATTCTCTTTTGTCTGGGTCACATTTTCTTAATTATTTTATGTCTAGTATATTTGGATTGTAAATTGACATTGTGATGAATTTTGATTATGGATTCTGTGGTGTTCCTGTTGGATATATTATTATTTATTATTATTAAAACAGACAATTATCTTGGCTGAACTAAAGCTCCAAAATTTATCTTTTCTGTCTTGGAAAGTAGCTAAAATCTCTTTTCAGTTGTTTTAGACTTAGATGGCCTGCTCGGATGGATTATCTACACAGAATTTAGGGCTCCTACCTCTGGCTAACCTCATTCCCAGGATTTCATATTCCACTGTCCAGTGTCATGGAACCTTATTCCAAGGTTCTTCAAGCCTTTAAGTTTGTGAGTTTCTTATTTAAGTGTGAGCCATTTAGCCTGGAGCCTACAAGGATCTACTTTCAGAAAAAACTTTAAAAAAATTAGAATCTAACCAGTGCCATTCTCTTTTTCCAACTGTAGACTACCTTCTAATTTCTTCCTACTTTTGGCTGCTCTCCAGTGCTTTCAGCTATTTGCTTTCTTTTATTATTTTTATTTCTTTGCTTTGTATATATATTATACTATACAATAAAAAAAGTTAAAAAAATTTCAATTAACCCAGGCAAGATTACAAAAGATGAGCAAAGTAAGCCTAAATAAGTAGAAGGAAAGAAGGAAGAAATTAAGATAAGAGCAGAAATCAATGAAATAGAAAAGAGAAAAATGGAGAAAATTAACAAAGTCAAAGTTGGCTCCTTGAAAAGTCTATAAACCCTATAATCCTTAAATAGACTAACCAAGAAAATAAATTACAAGAGAACTCAGTGTAAAAGTAGATATCATTATAGATCTTTGCACATTAACAGACAATAAGGGAACATTACAGACAATTTTATGCCAATCAATATGACAATGTAGATGAAATGCATAGCATATTTCCTAAAACTACAATTTATCAGAACTAAACATATGCAGGTCCTTTCTTAGCTTCTCCAGAGCAAACTCTGGGTTTCATTTCTTAGGCTAGCATCTCCTGGGGTGTTGCTGTCTGCATCTCCAAATGTTTGTTTCTGAGCTTTCTCCAAAATATTTCCCTCCTAAAGGACTCCAGGAAGCATGAATCGATAGGTCACATCTCCATGGATACAACATAATCAAAAGGTCCCACCCAATAATAGGTCTGCCCCCAAAAGACTGGATTAAAAGGACATGATCTTTACTGAGGTACAAAACTGCTTCAACCCATCACACTATGCCCCAGGTATTTTGTGACATAACATTCATGGGATGATTCATTAAAATATCCAAAAACATGTAAGAAATTCATTATCCCCATTTTATAGATGAGAAATGGAGCCTCGAGTTCAGTAATTTACTTCAACTCACACAGCTAAGTGGCAGAGTTGAGATCTGAATCCAAATTTGTTAGGTAATAGTCTGTTATATAAGGAAAAACGTGACCTGACATCACAGGACAGGCTAAGTGCTTTATGAACAACAGGGAGGGCATGGAAATGAATTTCTGCTGAAAAAATCAGATTTGTTAATGGGTTAGGTGATTTGTCACAAGGGTTTTAAAAGATGGGAAACAACCTCCATTTCCTTTTCTTTAGATTAGGGTTGATACCATGTAGGATGGTCTTCAGGAATAAATGTGATTAATACTTACAGTGCCCAGCAATATAACTGGCACAAAATAAGTTGTTATAATTAGCTGTTAATAATTAGTGTTACCTTTAACAGGTTGTACTTTGGATATACCATTCTAGGTGGGGAGAGTAAAGAAGGATCTCATCTAGTTTATCTAGAGTAATGGTGGAGAGAAATGGAGATAAGGTCGAGAGAGATTTGGGGCTTTCTTAGCTGTATTAGGAGTTGGACGGAATCAGTCCTCTGTCTTTGAAGGGCAACTTGAAGAGCTAGTACTGTGCTTCTCAAAATGGGATACCCTATACCTCTGAAGATAAAAGGCCTGGTTATTGGAAGCCACAAAAATACCATGCACATGAATTTTTTTTTGGGAAAATTTTGGTAATGATAATTCACAGTTATTTTTAAACGGACACATATTTTTATATGTGGAACATACTTTATTTTTTAAACAATTGGAAAGTGTCTTGGAGTTTCCCTATTTTAAGGGTTTAAGGCTGTATTCCCATTCCTTTGCCACTCTCTGCTCTGGGAGAAAGATAAGAACTGAATCAAAGCCAAGCTCTTTAAAATCCAATCTCTTCACTTTACAAACGAAGAAACTTCCACACCAGGGAAGC
Source organism: Tamandua tetradactyla (assembly GCF_023851605.1). Taxonomy (NCBI): domain Eukaryota; kingdom Metazoa; phylum Chordata; class Mammalia; order Pilosa; family Myrmecophagidae; genus Tamandua; species Tamandua tetradactyla. The sequence goes on along the minus strand of NC_135341.1, from coordinate 4,936,655 downwards.
TAATGGTTTCACAAGCCAGATGGGAAAATAAAATATGCCCGGTAAATTCAACGGAGGGTTTAGACTTCGATGTTTGAACACACTGCCTAGGTTTTAACACAATGTCTCCGATTCTGAGTATGTTTTAAATTGTGGACGTATTCTCGTGCAGAGGTTGTGGGCTCAGAATAGTAAAGTACAGAAGAGTAACACAAGTCAAACGCAGGTGGGCGGCAGGCAAGAATAGCAAGTTAACATTTGCTGAGCACGTCCTCAGTAAGTGTCGTGGCATTTAAGCCTGGCAACAACAGCGTCACATGTCTAAGGTCACACACGAATGCTGCGCAGCTGGGCCTCTGATCACCTCAGAGTAAACCAAAGGTGCGGGAAAGACAGTGAAAATAACCAAACGGGCCCAGAATAACCACCAAGCGCGCGTGGGTGTCCGAGCACCTCTGAGCGAGCCCGTGCGCGCTCCGCCTTGCCCTGCAGCGACTTCCCATTCGCCGTTGGTAGACGTGCGTCGGCAACGTCATCACGCACACTGCTCCGGAAGCGCGCCTGGCTGCGGCGGCGGGGCTGGTAAGTGGGTTCTCGGGAGACTGCGTAGGGCAGGGTAGCGACGGCAGCCTACGCGGAGTGAGCTTTCCCACGCTGGGCTGCGCGCGTCGCCGCCCGGGGTTCATGGGGGAAGGTCGGAGCGGGGTGCGGCGAGAGGCCCTCTGGGACTGTGGGGAAGAGAGCCCAGCGTGGAGACGGGAAGTGCCGGCGTGTGGACCGCGTTCTACTGACTGCGCGCTGGTTCATTAGGCTCCGCCGGCTTACTTTCCATTCCTCGCGGCCGGACCGTGGAGTGTCGTCCTATCCCTCTTCCGACCGGCACCCAGGGTGGGGGCGAGACACGTCATTGTGGGGCACAGTTGAAAGAAACCGAGTCAGTTTTACCTTCCCCTGTGGGCTGGGTAAGGGGAACTCGCCCCTTAGTGAAAAATTTCGTTGTTTCAAACATGCCTTCCAGGGAAAGGAGTGGGTTTTCTCCACTAGTTTCGGTTGGGGTCGCTTCACAGCTTCTGCTGCCTCTCGGAGGCCCTCCTTAATGGAGAAGGGAAGGCAGGGCGTGGGTGGGAATCTGGAGGCGGCACGATGGGAGGAAAAGGTGAACTAGGAAAATGCAGACTGGCAAAGCTAAGTCTTGGGAAATATTTATTTTACAGTTCCTTGGAAATCTCCCCATGGGCCTTTGAGTGATTTAGTGCTTATAGGAGAAAAAGGCGGTATCTCCACGTGACTAGGCCACCTTGTGGAGGAGGCCAAGTGTTCCTGCAAGTCTTACAGTTAAATTTTTTGGAACCACTGTTACATGGCAGCGCTGCACCCCTCACGCTTTAACTGGAACGCAACTCCCAAAAGAGTTTTATAATAGTAAAATGGGGTATGCAAGAATAGTATTAAGTGCTCTAGAGTACAAAACGGAATAGCAGTAAGCACAAATCCAGTCAGATTGTTGCTGCTTTTAGTTTTTCAGCTGAGCAGGACATGACTTTCTCTAGGTTGTTCAATGTGCCCCTTTGTTTTCCTTTACTTGTTTCATTGTTGTACATGCATTTTTGCTTTGTAGGTGTATGGTTGGAGACTTCCCAGATGTTGAGATACCTGCATCCTTGGCAGAGGCCAATACTGAGCTGTAGTTGGAGTAGACTGTGCCTTCTGAAACAGTATTTATTTACAATGAAGTTGGAGTCCCCAGAATTTCAATCACTCTTCACAGAAGGTTTGAAGAGTCTGACAGGTGAGAGATTAGAATGCCTTTTCTTACTTTGGCATCCTGTGTCTATGGAGAAGCAAGGGATTAACTATTTTTAGCCATCATTCATTTTCTTTTCTTCTGTTTTTTTGAGCTAATGAAATAAAGGGTTCCCATGGGGAATCCAGAACTAAAATTGAGTCCCTAGAAGAGGCAAAAAGGCTTGGATTTTCTGCACACTGTGAAAAGTACATACATTACAGGATTTTGTCCTCAGTTAATGAGTTAATAGGTATATTTTTTTCTGTTTTGTGCCTGAGGAAACAGAGACTTAGGAATGTGAAGTACTTTCCTATATTTTTATAACTCGTAACTGAAGAGCTGAATTTTTAACTTGTGCAGTTTGAAAACAGAACCCGCCTTGCAACCACTAAGCCTGGGCAGAAGTGTTTTTTGAGAAAACTGCAGCCAGAGGGAAATTGGAGTTACCTCCATTTCTGTACATGGAAAACTCTTCTGAAAGGAACACAGGAAATGGCTTTAGCCAAGTGCTTGACTGCAGCAGTTTCATTTTGCTGGTGCCACAATCCTTTCTGTACTGGTCTTTAAATGTCAGCTATTGCTGTTGCTGAAGCAGCCACACAGCTGCATTTCAGAGCTGGTAGGTGTTTTATTGGGCACTTTCAGAAATACATAAAGCTGCATGTATGTAGGAACATGACTTAAATGGTGGTTTGCAACCCTGGGTGAGGAGCTTTTAAAACATCAGTTGCTGCGTACCCACCCCAGACCTCGTGAACTGGCATTTCTGGCAGGGATGAACATCTATATTTTTATACATATGTATTTATTAAATAATATTTTATTTAGTGTTTATAAATATTTTTTATAAGTATAGATAGATGCTGATACATGGAAGGTAGAGGAACCATTGCTTTAAAATTACTCTTCTTGGGTGGTGCAGTGGTGGTTCAGTGGCAGAATTCTTGCCTGCCATGCTGGAGACCTGGGTTCGATTCCCAGAGCGTGCCCATGTGAAAAAAAAATTGCTCTCCTTGTATTAGTTTATTCTTAAGCTTTTTCCCATTCTTGAAATAGATGATGCCAAGATTTTTTAGGTACATGCCAGAAGTAAATGGTCCAAAACTTGCTGATTCTTATGGGTTCTTTAGGTAATCTTGTCGTGATAGACCTGAATGCGAGTGGGAGTATGCTGATGCTTCACTGAGATTTTTTAATTGGATGGAGTGAAAAAATGCTAAAAACCCACTGCTTGCTAGAGATATCATATAAGATACATATGTAATGTAAAATTTCTAGTAACCGTACTGAAAAGGTAAAAAAAAGGGTGAAATTAATTATTTTATTATATGATATTTAATTCAGTATCTCTAAAAGAGTATTATTTTGATTGAAATTTGCATAAATTATTATTTTACATTCTTGTCTTCGGATAGGTCTTTGAAATTTGTATGTATCTGACACAGCCCGTTTCAGTTCAGACTCAATCTCATTTTAAGTGCTCAAAGTGGCTAGCAGCTGCTGTTTTGAACAGTGTCAATCAAGAGGGTCCAGTTTTGTGTTGAATTTGAGTTTGTTCTTTGTTTATATGCTCTTTTCAGCCCCCAACCTTCTTACCCTTAACAGCAAAAGGCTTCTTGGAGGTGAGGCGCCAAGTGATTGGCTGTAGGTAATTAACCTTTGATGGTCTATTGTGTTGTTCTGCATTTTTTTTTAAAACAGGGCTGTGGATATTGACTCCTGTACATTCTTGAACTTGTTTTATCTTAACAACTTGCATTTGATCTGCTTCAAGGGTTGAATTTTCTTCACTCTAAGAAGAGAAGTCCTAAGGAAATAACTTAAGAAGTAGGGTAAGATAGAGGAAGTAAATGAGTGCCTCCTGAAAGTCCTTGAAAGATTGACAAATGGGAGTGGGTTAGATTCTAAAGTTAACTTTTTCTAGGCTATAGAAATGGCAAAATGGTATCTCTTAGTGCTGTGCTCAGTAATTAGAAAATAAAATAATTGTCTTTGTTTGATTATTGCTACTTTCTGAAGACTTGGGTGTCCTGGTAAAATGTAATGTTCTGTATAACAACAAAAGTGAAAAGCACACAAAGCCTTTATGGTGGCTGCTGCATGATGATAGTGTGCAGTTTAAATCCTGCTATACCAGTTCTGAAATCTTAAGCTGCTCTGCCACATGTCAAATTAGTCTTCTATATGTGACAGTTTGGGAGGCTAGCATAGTATAGTATGGACATACAGGGTTTTAGGTTCAGAACAGCCATATAATGCTAATGGTTCATAAGATTATTTCTCCATTCTATAGATGAAACTCCTGCCTGGGTTCCATATTTAGTGGATGAGCCAGAACTCTTGGCTGTTTGGCTGTGGTCCATACTCACTGCTGGATGATAGGGTTTGGGGATTAGTTTTCATCTATGTAAACATGTGATCTCGAAGGTCACGTTAATATTTGGGACTCCACGAACAACAGAGCACTCTTTTTAAAATTTGGGAGCTCTTGGAGCTCTGAAGAACAGATTCTCTGTTTTTCAGAAGTAATGGACATGCTGTGTACACTCTTCCTTCTGCTTGTACTTCCCACTCATCCCCCAAATCTCCACTACACAAAATTCAAAATTGTAAAGGGAGGAAGTTAATGAAAATTTGATTGAAAATTAAAACAAAACTGATAGGAGAATGTTATGCACATTTTCTGACACATTAATGTTATGGTCTTTTGGCTTGCTAATGAAGATAAGCTTACTCTCAGAGGCAACAGTTGAAACAAATTAACTGAGTTCTGGAATGACAGGCCTAACCTGCATATTGGGGTCACATTTACAGTTAAATTTAATTGCATTAACTTATTTTTACTGAGAATGTATGCAGACTGCACAGTTTATTGGACTATCAAATGTGTTTCTGTTTATGAAAGATTGAAGATGTCAGAAATTGAGAAATAAATCTTTAGGCTTGGTAATTCTTTTTAAGTCAATATACAATTCTGACTTTCTTATAACTTTACGACTGCTTTTCCAGACAGACCCGTAGATTGTATTGAATGGTATTTTTAAAATCCTGAGTTGTGAATTTTTTGGAAATGGGTTGATAGCATAGGGCTAATCAAAATGATGAATAGATTGCTTTGAGGTCTGGATCTCTTTTTCTGTAATGCAATTAATGTACTCTGGGTGACTTTGAACTTAAAATTTTATTTTGGCAAAGTCAGTATGAGAAAATCTTAAAACAGTGCTTATCTTTGGAAATTCAGCTTTGACCTTCATCCTTTAAGTGAAAGTAAAACTTGTACATGTTTTGCATTCCAAAATAGTTTCTTGATACTATTTTAATTTGAAAGGAGCAAACTTAAAAAAAAAAAGTATTTTCAGATGAAACCACCTTTTTTTTTTTAAAGCTGAGTTATCACAACTCAGTTTCATGTGAGCTAAGTTGGCAAAAGGATGAGTAAGATAGGTTTTCTACCTTGAACAGTGACGAGACAAAGACAAGAATAGGTAATTTTAATATAATTAATAAAGATAGTATACCAAGCTTCTCTAGTAGCTTAGTAGAAATTCACTTAACCCCACTTTCAGGAAAGACTTCCTAAACTTTGAGTAAGAGTGAGTTAGATCAGTGCTTTTCAGACCAGTGGTGACCCATTAGTGAGTCATAAAGTCAGTTAAGTGCCTTAAAAAAAAAAGAGGGGGGTGGGAAGAGAGAAAGAGGAGGAAGGGAGAGAATAAAATAGCGTACATTAGATTTCATGGTATGTAGCAAGGATGAGTATTATTTAATGAAATTTTTGTTTACCATACAGACACACAAGTATGAGTATGATTACCCTGTGAGATGTCTTAAGAAGTTTGGCAGCCAGCCACTGAGCTAGATAAAGAAGTTGGGAAGGTATTTAGGTGAAGTAACCTGCATGAGCAGACAGAGAGAGAAACTCCAGGGAGGTTTTGGTGCATGTAAAGTATCATGCAAGAAATAGTGAGAGATGAGACAGGAATAATCTCAGAGACTCTTATATTATGCTAAGAATTTGGATGTTATCTTGTAATTATGAGGAGCAGTTGTATAACATGATTAACTTAGTATTTTAGGTCCTTCCCTCTGAACTGGTGGCTGGATTTAAGGGGAAGGTCTGGTGCTGGAGGCAGGAAGATAAAGGAGGATGCTTTTGAAACTCTGGTACTAGTACAAGCAGAAAGAATTATGAGGGCCTAGACTAGGGAGAAATAGAGACAGATTTCAGAAATATTTTGCCAGTGCTTAATGTTTTGAGTCTTGGACCACTAGAAATCTCATAAAAGTTGTGGACTAATATATATGATTTTTACATTTTGTTTTAAGGAACCATGGTCCCCATACTAAGGAACCCTTAATAGGTTTCTGCTGTCAGTGAGACTTGATTGGATATGTGGAATAAAGGAAAATAAACACTTACCCTTTGGGTAAGTGACCCTCCTTGGGAGAATGATTACAGAAGTGGTATACTTGTGGGAGAGCCAGCTTTTAGTTAAGGCAAGAAGGTAGATGGAAGAACATTTTGTATAGAAACTGCGGTTATTATTTTTTAGTAGATTATTTTAGAAAGGGTACAGGGGTGGGGCTGTGAAAGGTTTGGAAAGAATAGGTAGAAGAGGAAGGTAGTGATAAGAAAGAACAGATTGGAGTGGGGGTGAAAAATTATGTTTTGGATTGTGATTAAGGATGTCAGAGCTCGGATATGGTTAGTTTAGTTGAAGGTTGACTCATCAGTGCCCTCCACCCAAAGACCACCAGGAACACTTGTGGTTGAACAAGTTGAGTTAACTCCTTGCTGTGAGGGAGAATACTGATCATCTTACTGGGGCATCCCAGTAAGAGGGTTTTAGAAAGGACTTTGTACTGGTCTGCAACTATTATGTAGCCCAGAAAAGCCACGTTTTAATCCTGATTCAATCTTGTGGAACCAGACCTACTGTTTAGGGTGGGAAAGTTTTATTTGATTGTTTCTATGGAGATGTGACACACCCACTTATGGGTGTGGCTTTTTGATTATATGGAGATGTGACCCTGCCCATTCAGGGTGTTTCTTGATTAGTTTACTGGAGTCCTTTAAATGGGGAAATATTTTGGATAAAGCTCAGATATAGTTGTTTGGAGAGCAGTTGCTTTAGAGCTGTCAGAGACATGGATGTTTGGAGATCCTTCAAGTGCTGACAGAGCAGATGCCTACACATGGGCAGAGGCCAGCAAACGTTGCCTTGTGCCTTGTGAGATGCTAAGCAAGCCACAACTCAAGAGTTGTAGTCCAGAGGAGCTAAGTGAAGGCCTATAGATGCTTAGAGAGGAAACCACTGACATTAGAAGCTGGAAGCAGTGGAACTGGGAACAAGGACCAGCAGCAGATGCTGGCTGCATGCCTTCCCGTGTGACAGACATCAGCCTTTTTTTTTTCTTCACATGGGCAGGCTCCAGGAATTGAACCCAGCTCTCTGGCATGGAACATCAGCCTTTTTTGAGTCAATATATCTCTTCCTGGATGCCTCAGTTTGGACATTTTTCTGGCCTTAGAACTGTAAACTTGTAACTTAATAAATTCTTTTTTTAAAGAGCTGTTCCATTTATGGTATATTGCATTCTGACAGCTTTAGCAAACCAAAACAGACTTTTTATAGCATCTGGGTTTGTATCAGGCAATTTAGGGGACAGGAGTTAAGGAAACCTGGGCTTTGTTGTGGATGGATGCTGTCCTGAGGCAGGGGTAATTCTGTGGGTATTTTAATACATCTTATCTATAAGAAGGAAATACTGTACTGAGGCTGAAGTAGTACTCATATTAGCAAGGGATGTTTGGTCATTTTTGTGACAGCTTAGATAATATTCGTATTTACCTGATTGCAGTTTGGTCTTGTTTTGTCTTCATACATTACATTGCAGAGTGGTCTTCTCTGATGGTTGGTGTTCCCTGAAATGTTTTATGTCAGCAGGAGAATACCAAGCCTACTTGGTAGCATGAGGCCAGGTACTGCAGATTGCTGGATCATTGTACTTAGTTTTATAAGGGACTACCAAACTGTCTTCCACAATGGCAGTACCATTTTACATTCCCACCAGAAGTGAATATGTGTTCCTATTACTCCACATTCTCTCTGACACTTGTAGTTTCCTGTTTGTTTAATAGCCATTCTAGTAGGTGTGAAATGATGTCTCATTGTGGCTTTGATTTTCATTTCCCTAATCACTAGTGAAGATGAGCATCTTTTCATGTGCTTTTTAGCCATTTGTATTTCCTCTTTGGAAAAATGTCTATTCATGTCTTTTGCCCATTTTGTTAGTTGGAGTGTTTGTCTTTTTATTGTTGAGTTGTAGCATTTCTTTATATGTTTTGGATATCAGGCCCCTATCAGATATATGATTTTCAAATATTTTCCATTGAGGAGGCTGCCTTTTCATCCCTTTGACAAAGTCCTTTGAAGCACAGGAATATTCAGTTTTGAGGAAGTTCTAGTTATGTTTTTTTCTGTTGCTTGTACTTTGGGTGTGAGATCTCAGAAACTACTGCCTATTACTGGATAGGAGTTTTAATGGTACTATAGCTTATATTTAGGTCTTTGATCCATTTTGAGTTAATTTTTGTTTAGAGAGTGGGATTGGGGTCCTCTCATTCTTTTGATTATGGATATCCAGTTCTCCCAGCAACATTTATAGAAGAGAGTGTTCTGTCCCAGTTGAGTGGAGTCATGGGAGCCTTGTTAAAAATCAGTGTTAAAAAAGCTGAAAAAATGATCAGACTTTGTCTAGAGATATGAATGAAGCTGATCTGGCTAGGAAATTAGAATACTGGGTAAAGGATGATATGGGCCATATTTTCCAACTTTAGCCTCTGTGTGAGATCAAAGAGAAAGAGATTTATTTGGTGCAAAATTTATATTCTTGGTAGCATATTATTTAGTTTACTTGTATCGTCAGTTTACTTGAACACCATAATTACATGGAATCTTGAATAGGGTGTGAGATCTTGTGGTTTGTACAGTTTAGTGTGATGCCCCAATATATCCCAGAGTAATGTGGGTAGAGAATGAAAAAGTATTTGCAAATTCCCCTTGAGGGACTGAGGAGAGAGGAGGAAATATTAAACTTTCTCATCTGGGGAATTCCTAATATTCTCTTAAGCAGTAGGGACAATCAGTTCAATAGGCTGTGTCCCCTCGATCTTGGGGCTTGCCCCTATGAGACTTATTCCTGCAAAGGAGAGGCTAAGGCTACTGATAATTATGCTTAAGAGTCTCCTCTGGAGAGCATCTTTTGTTGCTCAGATGTGGCCTTTCTCTCTGAGCCAGCTTGGCAGGTGAACTCATTGTCCTCCCCTTTATGTGTGACATGACTCCCAGGGATGTAAATCTCTGGCAGGGTGGAGCCTTACTCCCGGGGATGAGCGGGGACCCTGCATAATGGGAATGAGAAAGCCTTCTTGACCAAAAGGGGGGAGAGAAAAATGAGACAAAGTCTCAGTGGCTGAGATATTTCCGAGTTGAGAGGTTATCCTGGAGGTCATTCTTACACATTATATAGATATCCCTTTTTAGTTGATGGTATATTGGAGTGGCTAGAGGGAAGTACCTGAAACTGTTGAACTGTGTTCCAGTAGCCTTGTTTCTTGAAGATCATTATATAGTGATACAGCTTTTACATTGTGACTGTGTGACTGAGAAAACTGTGTGTCTGATGCTCCTTTTATCCAGGATATGGACAGAGGAGTAAAAAAAAAAGATAAAAATAAATAAATAATAGGGGGAGATAAGGGGAAAAAATTGGGTAGATTGAAATACTATGGGGTCAATGAGTGGGAGTGGTAAGGGGTATGGAATGTATGGGTTCCTTTATTTAATTTTTATTTCTTTTTCTGGAGTGATGCAGATGTTTTAAAAATGAACATGGTGGAAAATATACAACTCTTTGATGATATTGTGAGTTTAGCTAAAGGTTTGTCAGTTTTATTGATCTTCTTAAAGAACCAGCTTTTAGTTTTATTGTCCTTGATTTGAGTGTATAATATGGGTGGACTGTACCTGTGGATATTTCTCAATAAAAACATTTTTTAAAAATTTTAAAAAATCAGTTGACAAGATCTGAGGGTCTATTTTAAACTCTCAATTCAATTCCATTACTCAATATGGCTATCTTTTTGTCAGTACTGTGCTATTTTGATGACTGTAGCTTTGTAATATGCTTTAAAGTCCAGAAGTGTGAGTCTTTTTCAAGATGTTTTTTGGCTATTCAAGGCCCTCTACCCTTGGTGGTTGGCTTTTCCAATTTTGTGAAGTAGGCTTTTGGAATTTGGATCGGAATTGCATTCAATCTGTAGATCAATTTGGGTAGAATTGACACCTTAATTACATTTAGCCTTCTAATTTATGTGGGTTGTCTTAGATTTTTTTGGCAGTGTTTTGTAGTTTTCCATGTACAGGTCCTGTACGTCTTTGGTAAAGTTTATTCCTAGGTATTTGATTGTTTTAGTTGTTATTGTAAAGGGATTTTTTTTTCTTGATTACCTCCTCTGATAGCTCATTACTAGTGTATAGAAACACTGCTGGTTTTTGTGCATTGATCTTGTATCCCGCCACTTTGCTGAACTTGCTTATTAGCCCCAATAGCTTTGTCATGTTTCTTCCTGGACTTTCTATACATAGGATTATGTCATCTGCAAATATATTTCCAACTGGGATGCCTTTTACTTCTTTTTCTTGTTTAACTGCTCTAGCTAGAACTTTGTTGAATAACATTGATGACAGTGAGCATCCTTGTCTTGTTCCTGATCTTAAGAGGGAAAGCTTTCAGTCTCTTAGCATTGAGTGGTATGTTAGCTGTAGGTTTTTCATGTATGTTCTTTATCATAGTGAGGAAGTTTCCTTCGACTCCTACCTTTTGAAGTGTTTTATCAAAAAAAGATGCTGGATCTTGTCAAATGCCTTTTTTTGTCAGTCAAGATAATTGTATTTCCCTTTCAGTTTGTTAATGTGGTATATTACACTAATTGATTTTCTTGTGTTATCCTTGCATATCGAATAAAACCCACTTGGTCATTGTGTATAATTTTTTTAATGTACTGTTGGGTTTGATTTGCAAGAATTTGTTGAGGATTTTTGCATTTATATTAATTAGATTTGTAGTTTTATTTTCTTGTAATATTTTTATCAGGCTTTGGTATTAGTGCGATGTCTTCATAGAATGAGTTAGGGAGCATTCCTTTTTCTTCGGTTTTTTTGAAGAGTTTGAGCAGGAATGGTATTAGTTCTTCTTGGAATGATTGGTAGAATTCACCTGTGAAGCCATCTGGTCCTAGGCTTTCTTTGTTTTGAGGTTTTTGATGACTGATTCAATCTCCGTACTTGTGATTGGTTTGTTGAGGTCTTCTCTTTCTTCTGGAGTCAGTGTAGGTCGTTTGTGTGTTTCTTGGAAATTGTCCATTTCAGCAAAGTTGTCTAGTTTGTTGGCGTACAGTTGTTCCTAGTATCATCTTAAGAACCTTTTTTTATTTCTCTGGCATCTGTGGTAATGTCCTCCCTCTTATTTCTGACTTTATTTACATTTTTTTCTCTTTTTTTTTCTTTGTCAGTTTAGCTAAAGGTTTGTCAGTTTTATTGATCTTCTTAACCAGCTTTTAGTTTTATTGATTGTCTCTATTATTTTTTTGTTCTTGATTTCATCTGCTCTAATCTTTATTTCTTTCCTTCTGCTTGCTTTGGGTTTAGTTTGCTGTTCTTTCTCCTTTTCTGCAGGTGTTCAGTTAGGTCTTTGATTTTCATTCTTTCTTCTTTTTAATGCTGCGCTTAGGGCTATAAATTTCCCTCTTAGCACTGCTGTGATGGTTGGGTTCTGGTGTCAACTTGACCAAGTGATGCTGCCCAGTTGTCTGGTCAGGCAAGCACTGATCTGTTTCTGCAAGGATATTTCATGGCTGGTTGATAAACCAGAAGGCTGGTGCATTTAATCATCAGTCAGTTGATTGCATCTGTGATCAACTAAGGCATGTTTCCCACTATTGAGATAGTTCATTCAGTTGAAATATTAAGGAAGAAGAGAGACTTTTTCACTGCTTCTTCAGTCAATGAGCCTCTCTTATGCAGTTGATCCAGACCCTTCATTGGCACTGCCAGCTTCACAGCCTGGCAAGCAGATTTTGGACTCTTTATTCCCACAGTTGCGTGAGACAGCTTTATAAATCTCAAATTTACAGATATCGCCTGTTGGTTCTGCTTCTCTAAAGAACCCTAATACAACTGCCTTTGCTGCATTTTCTAGGTTTTGATATGTTGTGTCCTCAGTTTCATTTGTCTCGAGATATTTACTGATTTCTCTTGCAGTTTCTTCTTTGACACATTGATTTTTAAGGGCATGTTGTTTAACCTCCATTGTATTTGTGAATTTTCAGTTCTCTGGCTGTTAGTGATTTTTGGCTTCATTCCATTATGATCAGAGAAAGTGTTTTGTATAGTTTCAGTCTTTTTAAATTATTAAGACCTGTTTTGTTCACTAGCATGTGGTCTCTCCTGAAAAATGCTGCATGAGCACTTGTGAATAATGTATATTTTGCTTTAGAGGGCAGTGTTCTCTATATGTCTTTTAGGTCTAGTTTGTTTATCATATTATTTAGGTTCTCTATTTCCTTATTGATCCTCTGTTTAGATGTTTTGTCTATTGAAGAGAGTGGAGTGCTCAAGTCTCCGATTACTATTGTAGAAATGACTGTTTATCTCTTCAGTTTTATTAGTGTTTGCCTTATGTACTTTTGGGCACCTTGTTTAGGTGCACAGATATTTATGATTGTTATTTCTTCTTGGTGAATTGCGCTTTTTATTAATAAATAGTGTCCTTCTTTGCCTTTTATAAGTTTTGCATTTAAAGTCTATTTTGTCTGATGCTGTATAACTACCTGAACTTTTTTTTGGTTAATGCTTGTGTGGAATCTTTTTCCATCCTTTTACTTTCAACCTATTTGTATCTTTCGGCCTAAAATGAGTCTCTTGTACACAGCATACGGATGGATCATTTTTTCTAAATCCATTTTGCCAATTTGTGTCTTCTGACTGGGAGTTTGATCCATTAACATTCAATGTAAAAGCAGTACTTATGTCAGTTTTACCTTTTGGCTTTTATTTGTCAGACCTGTTTTTTTTTCTCTTTTCTTTTAGTTACCTGTATTCTAATCTGCATTTCTATATGCTCCTCCAAGCCTCCCTCTCCTGTCTTTTCTTTTCAGACAACAGAATTCCCTTTAGTATTTCTTGTAGGCCAGGTCTGTTGTTAACTAACTCTCAGCTTTTGTTTTTCTGTGAATATTATAAACTCTTTACTTTGTGAAGGGCAGCTTTGCTTGATAAAGAATTCTTGGTTGCAATTTTTCTCCTTCAGTATCTTAAATATTGTACCGCTGCCTTCTTACATGCATGGCTTCTGATGAGAAATTTAGTTTTAATTGGCTTCTTTTATATGTGGTGAATCGCTTTTCTCTTGCTGCTTTCAGAATTCTCTCTCTTTTTGGCATTTGACAGTCTGATTAGTATGTTTTTATAGTGGGTTTATTTGGATTTATTTTATTTGGAGTACATTCTTGGATTTGTATAATTATGTCTTTAGAAGGGTTGGGCAATTTTCAACCCATCATTTTCTCCAATATTCTTTCTGGCCCTGGGACACTCATGATGTGTGTATTTGTGTGCTTTGTGTTGTCAGTCATTTCCCTAAAACCCTGTACAAATTTTCCTGTTTGTTTCTCCAGTTCTTTGGCCTGTTCAGATCTGGTTGCTCTTTTAGCTCACAGTTCTAGTTTGCTAGCTGCCAGAATGCAAATACAGAAACAGAATGGCTTTTAACAAGGGGAATTTAATAAGTTGCTAGTTTACAGTTCTCAGGCTGAAAAAATGTCCCAATTAAACACGTCTGTAGAAATGTCCAATCTAAGGCATCCAGGGAAAGACACCTTGATTCAGGAAGGCTGATGAAGTTCAGGGTTTATCTCTCAATTGGAAGGGGACATGGCGAGCATGGCATCATTTGCTGGCTTCTTCTCCTGGCTTCCTGTTTCATGAAGCACTCCGGGAGGCATTTTCTTTCTTCCATCTCCAAAGGTTGCTGTGTGGCTATGTCGTTCTACTCTCCTGTCTGTGAATCTCTCATTTTCCAAAGTCTTTCATCTTTTACAGGACTCCAGAAACTTATCAAGATCCACCCAAATGGGTGGAGACATGTCGTCACCTAATCCAGTTTAACAACCACTCTTGATTAAATCACATCTCCAGGGAGATGATCTGATTACAGTTTCAAACATACAGTATTAAATAGGGATTATTCTGCCTTTATGAAATGGGATTTAGATGAAAACATGGCTTTTCTAGGGGACATACATCCTTTAAAACCAGCACATTCACTGATCCTTTCTTCTGCTTCTGGATATCTGTTGTGTATCTTTGGTATATTTTACATTTTATCTGTAATGGCCCTTATTAACATATGATCTGTTATTTTTCTATGTATTCTTTCAAATTATTCTTTATGCTTATCCGTTATCTTTAGCCATGTCATTGAATTTGCCTAGATTTGTTTGAACATCTTTAATTAGTAGTTCCACATTCTGTGTTTCCTCCAGGTTTTTAAATTGTACCTTTGATTGGGATACATATCTTCCTTGATGTTCCTGTGTTGTAGTGTGCCTTGTGATTTTTGTACTGATATCTGGTCATCTGATTATCTTGATGGGTCAGCCAAAACAGGTATCCATGCAGGTAACATAGACCAGATCCAGTGGCCTCTGGGATAGGGTCTGAAGACTCTTAAAAAGCCCTCTTTTTTTCCTGCACTTTCCGGCCTTCCCAGCAGATGGCTGTCTTCAGCTTCTTATTTCCCCCTGGAGCAGCTGAAACAGTGATGCCTGTGACAAAGAGGGGTTGAAACTGCACGTATCTCCTGTTCTCACTTCATTGGCCAATATCTGACTAAGTGTTGGGGTGTGTCCCCCTCTTTACTTGGGACAGAGGATTCCTATGGCTGTCCTGGTCTGCAGTGGCCCACTAGGCAAGTATTGGGTTGCCTGCTGCTGCTTCGTTAGAGGGTGGGGGGTGGGCATCAGGAACCATGGAGGGAATTACAGTCTCTGACTGTGTTTCTTTTATACAGCACTTCCCTGGGTGTTGTACTGTCCTCCACAGTTACCCCACAGTTGATACAGAGAGTTTCTGTCTGGCTATTCACTGCTTTTGGGAGAGAAGCAGATTTCTGCAATTTCCTCCTAATTATCCATTTTGAAAACTCCTCTTTGGGCCTCCTTTGTATTTAGCATTCCTCAGCGTCTTATGTTGTGCCCTGGTTTTCTGTGGACTTGGGTCCCTGTGTCTGGACATGTGTGGGGATCTAACTTACTTCTGTGAGTGTTTTTATAGTCTGTGTCCCCAGTAGGAGGTGGGAGGGATCTTGACCGTTTCTGGGCACTTCCCAAGCTGCGTGGTACTGAATGAGGGGCAGGGAAGAGGACTGGCTGGTCTGGGATGTAAGTTTCCTACCTGATATTTTTTACTTTCAGCATCTGTGGATTCCTTTTCCAGTTTGTACCTTCTCTAGCATTCTAAGCAAGTGAGATTTGTCCCTTTTTTTTCTGAATCTCTGGGGAAGTTTTCTTGGGGATGTCTAACATTGCTGTGTTGATGATGTCCCCTTCTGATTATTTTTTGAGATCATTAGCCACAATGTTTATCATAAGTATGGTGATAGATTGGTGTCATCTATATTTTCATAGTTTCAAAGTTTGCATGAACATATTGCCTCAACATCTGCATGCAAATGCTTAGGGGAATACCCCACTATTTCTAAAGTGTGCACATAAGTGTAGAAAACAAAAGCAGAATTATTAGCTTTACTCTTTGGTAATAATTCAGTTTTATATTGATGATTTTGAAGCACTGTGAAATTTTGAATCATTTTCTGAATTAGCAGAAGAATTCTGCAACGATCCTTGCTTCCCCCAATTCCTTAAGAAAGTTGACTGTAGGCAAGTCATTCCACTTCTTTGGGCTGCCTCCTTGTTTTTCATATGAAAGGGCTGTTATATGGTATCTCATGTCCCCAGTTGACTGAAAAACCTTGTACTTTAGATTCTTAAAAGTTTATTGAAGTAAAAATCTTTCTTCTTTGATTCCAGAATTATTTGTCAAAGAAAATCATCAATTAAGAATAGCAGGAGGAGCTGTGAGGGATTTATTGAATGGAATAAAGCCTCAAGATGTGGATTTTGCTACCACTGCTACCCCTACTCAAATGAAGGAGATGTTTCAGTCTGCAGGTATTCGTATGATAAACAACAAAGGAGAAAAGCATGGAACAGTTACTGCCAGAGTGAGTGATACGTTTTGTATTTTTTTTGCTATTAATTAGTATTTCTTTTATTATCGAAAAGAGTTGAAAAATATTGTAATGTATATTCTGCAAATCATTTGCACATTTGTAATGTTTGATAACTAATTAGTTGCATTGCCATTTTTGCAAATTTTTTTAAAATTTAAATTTTTTCTTGCTAAAAAAAGCACATAAAAAGGTTTAAAAAAATACTGTCTCATTGTCTTTGTTTGTCAGGGCTACTCTGACAAATGCCATAATGGGGCTTAAACAAGTATTTATTAGCACATAGTTTGGAGGCTAGAAGTCCAAAATCAGTGTCACCAAGGTCATGTGGTTTCTCCTGGAGTCCCTAGCATTCTGGCAGTGGCAGTCATCTGTCACATGACAGTGTCCTTGATCTCTTCCTGTGGCTTTCCCTGACATCTGACTTCTATAGGTCTTGTGGCTTCTGGTTTCTACTGACTTTCTCTGAATTTAATCCCCAAGGCCAGTTATGGTTGGCCCTCATTCAATTTATCCATACCTGACGTAGATCTTAGAAGGTCCCATTCACAAATAAATCCAAGCCAAGACTCTGCTTAACATTTTCAAAGATACTGTTTATATAAATGGATTCACTCCCTCAGGGACAGGGAGTATCTCGGGCATGTCTTTTGTAGAGTACATGATTAAATCCCCAGCACCTGCCCCCCAATCCTTATTCCTCCTCTGTTGTTGTAACTACTTTTAATCAATTAATTCTTAGGTATTAGCTGTTACATCCATCTTTCTAAAGAACTCTCTATGCTTTGTTTTTTTTGTTTGTTTTCATTTTAATTTCCCAGTTTTGAGATGTTACTTATTCACTTCCTATCACGGAAAATGATTTAACCTTCTTATTGTACCCCTCCTCAACAAACATGTATCATTCTTTTTTCCCCATTTTCCCGGTATATTTATATCATAATTTTTGGTTAAATCAATATTTAGGGTTTGCATTTATGATTTTGTATTGTGTGCAGCCAGAAATGTATAGTGTAACATACATTTCTTCATCTTTTGTTTTTCCTGCAATTCCTTTACATGGTTTTTCATGTATCGTTGATTCATTCTTGTACTGTGCAGAACTGCAAACCTCTTCCTCATAGGTTTAAACACAGCAAGTTTTAGTTCCTTCTTCTTGAGACATCTCTCCTGGTGCTCTCTGTCTTCTACTTCAGTCCAGGCTGATTTTTTTTCTAGGCTTGCCATAAGCTGTCATCTTAGGGTTTTCCTTTACTAGAATCCTAAGAATTTTCTCTTCTTTGTTATAACTCATGTCGCCAAGACCCCATTCTTTCTTGGTTTATGCCCTCAGTGTATTATTCCAAAGTACCATTAGTTTCCTGAGAAAGAAGTACATTGGGAGGTATGTTTTATGAAACCTGCATGTCTGAAAATATTTTTATTTTTGCCTTTACACTGGTTTGATAAGTTTTGTTGACTATGGAATTCTAGGTTGGGAATAATTTTCCTTCAGAAATTTAAAGGCTTACTTTCTTTTGTTTTTTAGCTTCCAGCATTGCCCCTAAGAAGTCTGACCCATTCAGATTTCACCTTTGTTTGAGACTTAATTTTCTTTTGGTAGCCTTTATGATCTTGTCTCTGGTTTTTAAAAATTTCAAGATGATTTATTTCATTCACTGTGCTTTGCACTTAGTGGGTCTTTTTGTATTTCCTTCATAATTTCATTCCTCTTGGCTAAGTATCTTCTTTGGAAACTCTTATCATTTGGGTGTAGGACTACTGGGACTGATTGATCCTCTTATTTTATCTTTCTTTAAATATATTTATTGAGATAAATTCACATACCATACAATTCATCTAAAAGTATACAATTATTATCTTCTAGTATATTCACAGAGGTGTGCATACCTCACCACAATCAATTCTAGAACATTTTCACCTTGAAGAAGATTCACTATGTTATACAGACCCATGTTTCATTCTGTGGCTCTCCTAGTGACATACATGACCCTAAACTTTCCCTTTCAACCACAGTTGTACCCACATATCATTGCTGTTAGTTACACTCACTATAATGTGCTCCATCACCTCTGTCCTTTTCCAAACATCTTGTAATCAACCTTATTACACATTCTGCAGAAATTAAGCATCAGCTCCCCATTCTGTGCCCTCGTTTTATCTTCTGATGACAGACCTATGTTCTAGATATTAATGCCATGAGTTTGCTAGTTATATTTACTTCATATTAGTGAGGTCATACAATATTTATCCTTTTGTGTCTGACTTATTTCACTCAACATAATGTTCTCAAGTTTCCTTCATATTGTTTCCTGCTTTCAGGACTTCATTCCTTCTTACTGCTGAATATTATATCATATGCATATACCACATTTTGCTTATCCATTCTTTTGTTGATGGACACTTGGGTTGTTTCTGTCTTCTGGCAGTTGTAAATAAAGCTGCTATGAACGTATGAATGTTAATATGCAAATTTCTGTTTGTGTCCCTGCTTCTGTTCTGCATATGTACCTAGAAGTGGAGTTGCTGGATCATATGGCAGTTCTGTTTTTAGCTTCCTAAGGAACTGCCTAACCTTGGGCTACCCCATTCTACATTCCCACCAACAATGAATAAGTGTTACTGTTTCTTCATATCTTCTCTAATATTTGCACGTTTTTGTTTTTTTAATAGCGGTCATCCTAGTAGGTGTGAAACGATATCTCATTGTGGTTTTAACTTGCATTCCAATAGCTAGTTGAACATCTTTTCAAGTGCTTTTTTTTTTTTTAAGAGAGAGGGAGGAAGGGAAGGAAAGACAGAGAGAAGGAAGGAAGGGAGGAAGAAAGGGAAACATCTTTAAACATTTTCTTGTTTTATTATATTTTGTTTGTTTGTTTGTTTCTTACATGGGCTGGGGCCGGGAATCGAACCGGGGTCCTCCGGCATAGCAGGCAAGCACTCTTGCCCGCTGAGCCACCGCGGCCCGCCCTTCAAGTGCTTTTTAGCCATCTTTATTTCCTCTTTGGAAAAATGTTTATCCATGTCTTTTGCCCATTTTTTAATTGGGTTGTTTGTCTTTTTATCATCGAGTTGTAGGATCTCTTTATATATCTTGGATATTAACCTATATTAGATATGTGGTTTCCAAATATTTTCTTCCATCGAGTAGGCTACCTTTTTACCCACTTGACAAAGTTCTTTGAAACACAAAAGTGTTCAGTTTTGAGGAGGTCCTATTTATTTTTTCTTTCATATCTTGAGCAACCATCTCCTACTACAAGATTTTAAAGATGCTTACTTCTAGGAGTTTTATGGTTCTGGCTTTTATATTTAGGTCTTTTATCTATTTTGAGTTAGTTTTTGTATAAGGTGTAAGATAGGGGTCCTCTTTCACTTTTTTGCTTATGGATATAGTTTTCCCAGCACCTTGTGTCGAAGAGCCTGCGCTGTCCCAGTTAGGCCGACTTGGCAACCTTGCCAAAAATAAATTGACGATATTTATGAGGGTCTACGTCTGAACTCTCAGTTTGATTCCATAGGCCAATACTGTGCTGTTTTTATCACAGTAGCTTTGTAATGTTCTTTAATGCCAGGAAGTGCAATTCCTCCAATTTCATTTTTCTTTTTCAAGATGTTTTTGACTATTTGGGGACCCTTACCCTTCCAAATAAATTTGTAATTGGCTTTTCTGCAAAGTAGGCTCTTGGAATTTTGGTTTGGATTGTGCTGAATTTGTAAACCAGTTTGGGTAGAATTGATATCCTAACTATATTTAGTCTTCCAATCCATGAACACAGAATATCCTTTCATTTCTTTAGATCTTTGTTGATTTTTTTTTAGCAATGCTTTGTGGTTTTCTGAATACAAGTCCTTTACACCCTTGGTTTAATTTATTATTAGTTATTTGATTCTTTTAGTTACTGTTGTAAATAGAATTTTTTTCCTCATTTCCTCTTCAGATTGCTCATTAATAGTGTGTATAGAAACACTATAGATTTTTGCATGTTAATTTTGTATCCCACCAGTTTTTTTAGGACTCGTTAGTCTCTAGTAGCTTTGTCATGTTCTTTTAGAGTTTCTAAACATAGGATCATGTTGTCTACAAATAGTGAAAGTTTTAATTCTTCCTTTCTGATTTGGATGCCTTTTCTTTTTCTTACTACTTGCTCTAGCTAGAATTTCTAGTACAATGTTGACTAACATTGGTGACAGTGGGCATCCTTGTGTTCTAGAGCTTGAGAAAGCATTCAGTATTTCACCATTGCATATGATGTTAGCTGTGAGTTTTTCATATATGCCTTCTATTATGTTGAGAAAGTGTCCTATTCCTATCTTTTGAAGTGTTTTTATTAAGAAAGGATGCTGGATTTTGTCATATTCCTTTTCTGTTTCGGTTAAGATGTGATTCTTTTCCCTCGATTTGTTAATGTGGTGTATTACATTGATTTTATTGTGCTGAACCACCCTTGCATACCTGGCATAAAACCCACTGATCATGGTGTATATAGGTAAGGGAGGCATTCTGGGGCACTAATTGCTTTTTATGATTTTAAACAGGCTTTCCATCTCAAAACCTTTTCCTTATCCTTTCCATGCTTTCAGAGATACTTGAAGCCTCACATTCCCAACTTGTGGAATCCTGTAAGCGAGAGCTAGCTTGTTTCTAAAGAAGAGAGTGCAGATATTAGGTGGAATCCTAAAATAGACTTATAATAATCATTAGTGCCTTTCACTTGCTCCTGAAGAGATTCCACACTCCAGGTTGGCATCCACAGCTCTTTGCTACCTACTCCTAAATGTTTCTCTATTATTTTCCTCATTCTCTCTACTGTGCCTTTGGTCATCTTTTCTCTTCATTTGAAATGTTCTCCTCACTTTTACATGTACCGATTTTATTATTTGAAGCTCAGTCACTGTCATTCAGTTATTCAGCTTTTCCTAGCTGGAAGTCATCTCTTTTGCCAATGTATATGTAGCTGTTTATTTTAACCTCATTGATGATAACCAACAGGAAAGTTGCAAAATCTGTTAACTATTTTCATTACTTTATCAATCTTTTTGTTCAAGATTTATATTCTAAAAATTGCTATTCTGCTCTTTTGCAAACTGGAGCTATTAAAAATTACTTTGAGTAAAGATAGCCTAACTTGATATTGAGGAATGAATATACAGTGTTTTAGGGGCTCCTCCTTTCTGTCACATCATGTGTCAGAGTTGCCATTTTTGTAAACCCGTCCTATGACAAACTCATCTTTACACCAGGATGGGTATTTTTAAAAACAGTATTATTCTTTGGGTCTTATCTTTGAATATTGTGGGCAATTTTCCATCTCAAAATATTTGTACACTAGTTGACTTTAAAAAGGAATAAGATATACCTAATTCTCAGGGTTCACAGTACTGTGCCTTCAGGAATATAAACTTATTTTTTTCAATCTATGCATTGATATGAAAAACTAATTTCTTAACATGTATTTTGCAGATTCATGAAGAAAATTTTGAAATTACTACACTCAGGATTGATGTCATCACTGATGGAAGACATGCTGAGGTAGAATTCACAGCAGACTGGCAGAAAGATGCTGAACGCAGAGATCTCACTATAAATTCTATGTTTTTAGGTAATATGTGGAGTTAAAATAGCATTTTAGTCTGACCTACCAGAGTACCTTCTTTTCTGGTGAAACGTGCATTCTGGAAATGTTCTTTGACTTAAGAGGTTGCTTTAATTTCTTCTAAGAGACAGTGTATAGTGCTTTATAGAACTGACTCTGGAACCAGAATATCTGGGTTCAAATTCTGACTCCATCACTTAATAGCTGTAAATTAGGATATTAATATTAGCTTCTTCTGTTGGGTTGTTCTGAGGCTCAAGGACGTTAATAATTGTAAATGCTTAGAACCATGCCTGGCACTTGTACGCATTCAAGCAATGTTATCTTACAAATTTTATCTAAATAGTAATAACCTATCAGACAGGAAAAGTACACACACACTGAATTTTTCTCCTCTGCACCATTTGGATGGCAGGTTGCACACATGTCCCGTTTTCTCCTTGCTTGCATATGCTGCCCATGGTGCACATTAGTGAATGACTTCAACACCTTTCTTCTGCTGGACCTAGATGAACTTCAAATTCTTTTTTAACATTGCACTTTAGGGAAGCATCAATAATCAGCCAGAATTGGCTTGTAGAACAAAATGTATTTATCATTTCAGTTTTTCTGCTAATGAAGGTGATGAGAATCATATTGGGGTTTGATTTGAGCTAAGTTAATGTTTTGATGCATTACTGATGCATGATTTGTAGCTTTTTTAAACTTTAGATTAGCCCTTTATGACTTTAGATTAGAAAAGAAATGGATGAAACATCTACTATTCATTACCTACACTGTAGTAATACTGAAAAGGTGAAGTAACAGGATTTGCCTCATGGACTAGGGAATGTGGTAGGCCAAGGTGGGATCTCATGGCTGATTACATTAATGGCAGATGTCATTTGTAGAGTGCCTGCAAGGTTCTGGGCATTATCATTGGGCACCAGTTTATCTCATTTAAGCCTCCAAAAAAACTTTGACAGAACAGGAAACTGAGACTCAGAAAGCTTAAGTAAATCTGCTCATATCTCAGCAGGCCGTTGTTTGAGCCCATGTCTCTAAAGCCTAGGTGATAAATGACCAAGGAGTCCAGTTAGAGGCATGTTTCCTGCCAATTATGTGGTCCAAGCTCTAGGTGTTTATTTCTCGTATCCTTCATACTTAGAGTAAACTCCTCAATTAGAGCAGTGTATAAAATCTTGTACTGGCTTCTCATAAGCCTAATTAACTAAAAGAGGAAAATAAGCTTTTTCAAGATACTGTTTTACAAAAATAAAAGCTGTGTTTTTGGTACTACTGTTTCCTAACATTTCCTGAACTTTTATAATGTGCCAGGCACTGTTGTATGTAGATTACATAAATTTAACTTTCCCAGCATTCCTATGAAGTAGATATGATTTGACCCGTGATAACTTGCCCAACACACCACTTGTAAACTGCAGAATTAGGATTCCAACTCATTTGCTTGGCTGCAGAGGTCATACTTTCTTAATCATTCCATTACTCTCAGAAACTCAACTTATTTTTATTCACTGTATTTTAAAAGAATGGTATCCAGAGCAAGATACTCACTAATCCTTCATTTTAGCCCAGTTTCTGTCCAGACCTTTCTCAAATGTTACTGTATTAGGCATTCATAGATCTGGCATTTATGGTTAGTTTGCTTCCTTAACTGTGTCTTTATTAAGAGACATACCACATACTACATGTTTATTTGCTACTTAGTAATATTTTTATATTTGTTCATTTACTTTTTTCTCTTCATTTTCTGTTTTGTATTTTTGAAGATGAGTCTTTTAAGATTTTCCATATACATCAAAATGGTCCCTTAGTCTACAAAACCAAAACAACCTGGGAAGAGCTTACCAGTATTGTATTTTGGATGACCAGAGAACCAGTTCTAACAGAACTAGTTGACACGTAGTTACTTTTCATAAGTAGTTGTAGTGCCTCTTTTATGTGCCTTCCCGTTTGGATGGTTGAAACTGTTGGTCTTTTTGTTTTTCCTTAGTGCCTAGGATGACCAGCTTTCTTGGTTGCCTGGGACTGAGATATTTCATGGGACATTAAATACTGAGTTTTAAAATCAGGAAAGTCTCAGGCAAACCTGGATGAATTAGTTACTCTATTTAATAGAGGTTTTCTGTGCCTATATTAAAATTAAGTAATTGTTTTGTCAGTTTTTTCTTCTGCATATGAGAGAACATATTGTGGTGAAGATGCTTTGGTTCACACCAGTTTTTTTAATGTCTAATAGGTTCACATGATTCAAAAATCACAAAATGTGAAAGGCTACATAATGAAGTCTTACCATTTACAATGAATAGGCACCCATACCATTGCTAACAGTCTTATCAAACTTGTATCTTTTCCAGTCTGAGAAACCTGAAAAATTCTCTCACGTTTATTTATTAAGGTTGAATGTCTTCATTTTTAAAGAGACTTTAAATTCATGTGAAGTTTTTTAGTCTATTTCTCTATTTTTATTGTTTTATTTATAGGAAGTTGGTCATTTGTCTCTTTGATTCAGATACTGAGCTATAGATATTTTACCCAGTGTGTCATGTATCTTATAACCATGTTTTATGGTGATTTTTGACATGTAAGCCTATTTATGTGGTTAAATTTATAATAATTTCTTTGACAGCTCTGGTGTCTGTTGTATTTTCTTGGCAATCAGTTTGTAAAGAGGTCTTTGTCTTCATTCCAGGATTATAAAATATTTTCCTGTGGTTTCTTCTGTTACACCTGTTAATTTCCTCGGCTCCCCCTCCCCCCATTATCTTAGTGATTCTTGTTTATTGTTCCATACTAACTTGGAAATCACCTTGTCTGGTATTTTTTATCCCTGCCCGCTAACAACCTTTTGGTTTTCCTTATATTCCAAAAGTAACATAAGGAGTCCTTTTTATCTTTTTTATGTTGCTTCTTCCTATTCAGGATCATTGTATGCCTTTTGTACACCTTTTTCTTGAAATGAATGTTCTGTTTTGCCCCTCAGTAACTTAAGTGTTTTCTTTGTAAAGATCTTTCATATTTCTTGTTTGTTCTTAGATCTATTATCCTTTTAGTTGCCATTGTAAATGCAACTTGATTCCATTGTATCTTTTTTTTGGTATGCTGTGCAGTGGGAGTGGGCCAGCACATTCCATTCTTTTCCATGTGAATATCCTGTATCGCAGCACATTTGTTGAATGTTTTTCTGTTTTTTTTGGAGTGCATGGGCTCAAAATTGAACCTGGGTCTCCTGCATGGCAGGCACTGAACTTACCCTTGCACACTGAATCCACTGTATCTTTCTGAATCCACTGTATCTTTCATTTGATAGTTGATACATATGAAAGCTATTGTGTGTCTTTTATCTGTTCACCTTCCTGAATGGTTACTGTTTGTGTTAAGTTTTCAGTGGATTTGCTTGGATTTTTCCAGTCCTTTTTGCTAACAGTGATTTCCCTTTTTCCTAATAATAGGTTTTGATGGTACCTTATTTGACTACTTTAATGGTTATGAAGATTTAAAAAATAAGAAAGTTAGATTTGTTGGTGAGGCTAAACAGAGAATACAAGAAGATTATCTTCGAATTTTAAGATATTTCAGGTAAAATTTGTAGAAATTATTTTTATATGACTTAATAATGTCCACTTAAGTACAATTCTGGTAAGAGTAAAACGCATAGCAGAGACTGAGACAGCCATGTTGGTTAGCCATTTAATTTAGATCACTAATGACTTGAATCTTAAAGGTATGAGTGGTACAGCAGTTGCCCTTTAAGGCTTTCATTTCTGAGATTCCATGAAATAATGCTCCGGTGTCTGCAACTAGACCTGAATCATACATGAAACTCTCTACGGGAGGTATTAACATGAAAAGACAGGCAGGTTTTGAGCAATTGAGACTGTTTCATAATGGGATTCCAGGCATGTTTTGGTATCTTTATAAGAATGCTGTTTAATTCACCCATATCAAAAGTAGCTATCAAAAGTATATTTGATAGCCATTCTAAGTATCTCAGTGAAATTGAGAACTGAGAGTTGGATGTTGGATGTTGAGGTTGAAAAATTCAGTCCTATTACCTTTTAAAATGCCTTGCTAGACATGTGGTACAGGACAAGGAAAAGTGAAACAGATTTTTATGGTGATATGCCAATATCAAGGTAATACTATCTGATAATTTTGTCTTGTAGGTTTTATGGGAGAATTGTAGAAACACCTGGTGACCATGACCCTGAGACTTTAGAAGCAATTGCAGAAAATGCAAAAGGCTTGGCTGGAATATCAGGAGAGAGGATTTGGGTGGAACTGAAAAAAATTCTCCTTGGTAACCATGTAAATCACTTGATTCACCTTATCTATGACCTTGGTGTGGCTCCTTACATAGGTGAGATATAAAGTGTATTTAGTTTTGACAGTGGAACATCTGGTTTAAAATCTCATAAGGAAAAGTGTTTGACTAATTAAGAATTTCTTAAAAGAGAAATAGTATATATAAAATAAGGCACTGTGGGATCAAGGCTAGGATAGTTTGGTCATGAAAAAAGCTAGCCAAACTGAGGTGGTACAGAGTCGGCTCTGGAGTCAAACAGACCAGGGTTTCAGTGTGGGGAATCGGCCACTTATCAGCTTTGTGACTGGGGTTAGTTTCTTAAACTTGAGTTTTTGAATCTAAATAGGGGGAATGGAAATAATAGAATCTTATGTAATGGGATGGCTAAGAAGATTAAGGAGTTAATACATGTAAAAAGCACTTAACAGAGTAACATAGAGAAATTGTTCAATGAATATTAACATTCAGAAAGAGAACAGTGGTGATATATTACATTTCACACCTCAGGAAAAATTGAGTGGTGTTTTATCAGTGAGAAGTTGAGTTTGTAACTGGAAAAAGTATACCTTGTGAATCTGCTAACACCATCACACTGCCTCTCAACCTGATTTGGGTTGTTAATGGAAATGAGAACATTTTAGGGACTCCTGTGTTTTGGAGCTTGACATGACAGAGATCAGCAATAAAGTATCAATGATTTCACTTGGAACATTAACACTAACAAGGCATTTCTATTTGTTTCTGGCAACGGTTTAGGAAATGTTTTAAATTAAATCTCTCCTGTAAAAAACTGGTGAAAAATGTTTTTATCCCTACAGGTTTACCTGCTAATGCAAATTTAGAAGAATTTAACAAAGTCAGTAAATATGTTGAAGGTTTGTCACCAAAGCCACTGACTCTCTTGGCCTCATTATTCAAAGTACAGGATGATGTCACAAAATTGGATTTGAGGTTGAAGATTTCCAAAGAAGAGAAAAACCTTGGCTTATTTATAGTTAAAAATAGAAAGGATTTAATTAAGGCAACAGATAGTTCAGAACCATTAAAACCCTATCAGGACTTCATTATAGATGTAAGTATACTAGGCTTGAATATCAGTTGTCTTATGAAAAATTGTGGTCTGGATACAAGTTAACTTTACTAATTATAGAACTGATTTTTCAAAAAATTAAGACATACAAATGTCTTCTCTTGAGATTTGTTTTAAATGAAAATTTTCATACCCAGTATTTAAATTTAGGGTAAGATCATTAGCAAACATTCTGATGTGTAGTAGAAACTGAGTATCTGATTTTGGCACTCAGTCTAGGGAACCTGAGGCCACTACTCGTGTATGTGAGCTACTGAAGTATCAAGGAGAGCACTGTCTTCTAAAGGAAATGCAGCAGTGGTCAATTCCTCCATTTCCTGTAAGTGGCCATGACATCAGAAAAGTGGGCATTTCTTCGGGAAAAGAAATCGGGGCTCTATTGCAGCAGTTGCGAGAACAGTGGAAAAAAAGTGGTTACCAAATGGAAAAAGATGAACTTTTGAGTTACATAAAGAAGAATTAAACTGAGGATAACTGGCTACTAAGAAAAGAGGAAAATTCTTGGTAAGACTGGGTTTTTCTTAAGAGACTTGCATATATAGCAGAATGAAAGCCAGCTTAGACTGTGTTAGAAGACAGTCTTAGTTCGTGAGAGAGAAATGAAACTATTTTAGACACCAAACTGAAGTGTGCCTCCTCTGAATCTGTGTTGTTAGTTGGTGTCCTCACTGAATTTTATAAGCCTTTTGTCTAAAGCGTCATTTGTTACCTGAATTCTAAAAGTAAACTTGTGCTTGAAAAGAAGACTTGTCAAATTTGCATAAACTGCATCCCAGGTGGCTGGCATTCATACATAGGATTTGTTCTGGCAAACTGTTTTAGTATTTAGGTGAATTTTTTTTCTTTTCTGTTCTATAGATTGAACTATGCATGGCCAGCCTGGAAAAGTTGAACTTTGGCTTGACAGTTACCTTTGAGCCTATTATTTTAACAAACAGTTCCTTTGGAATAAGATGAATGTGTGTTTACGTGGTATGTAACAGTACATCGATCAGGTGTCATATGGATAGTGACAATTTCTTATAATTAAAAGGATTTTATGGCTAACTTAAAATTCCCATTGATGTGCTTGCTCCTAAATGCTAGATTTAGATTTGACTCCTAATGCTTTCAGGTAAGTAGCTGTTATATGCTGATTTTTTTTTTATAGTTCCCTTTCTGTGTAGTTAGTGAAGCATATTTGTACTTTGTAAGCAAGGAGCAATTTTGGATAAAACAATTTTGAAAAGCATTTTTTATTAGAGCTCAAGCTAAGTGGAAGTATGACAGTGTAACAGGGTCTATGTTGCAGGAAAGGTAACTGCACACAGGATACTAATTAAATGCATTATGAAATAATACACTGAAATACTAAAGTACATATTTGGACTCAACATATAATTCCAACCACTCAAGGTAGAAAGTATGCAGATTTATGCAGATTTAACCATTTCAGAAGTCTGGTTTTTGTATGTGTAGAACACACTTACCTTAAAACAGTATTAAATGCATGTTTTTACATTTTTTTATTTGCAAATGTCAGTAAACAATATAGAACACTGTGAGATTATCCTGGGGAGGGGGCAGAAAAATATTTTCTCATTGCACCTGGTTTAAATTTTGCTACTAAAAGGAACTCTCTGGAACAACATGTAGGATAAGAGTAAGTTTTAGTTCCATTTAAGTACATGAGCAACCAGTGAAGTTATCAGAGTTGTTAGTAGTAGTAATGAAGTGGAAAAAAGAAAGACAATCTTGGACCTCTATGAGCTGAATAAGGCAACAGCATACTTTCAACAACATCTTGAGGTGTTTTTCATTTACTCTATTAAATAAATATGCAACATATGATAGTCAGTTGATGTTTTCAGTCAAGGCAATACAGTTTTCTTTCATGTTGGTGAATTAAAACAAATTTATCAAAATTGTAATCCTGTTGAGTACTTTTAGGAGCTATGAGCTATAACCACTTAATTATGTAAAGCAGTGAAGGGATGTCAATAAAACTAATGTTAATGACATAAATGTGAAAGGATCAAATAAACCCTTAAATAATAAATAAGCTTAAAATTTTATCTTAAATTACTTCCTGTACCTAAATTAAAATGCTTATGAATTGATATAAACAAAGAAATGTTAACTTAGCATAGATTTTCTTTCATTTATATTGAAGAATAGCCTACAAAACATTTCTAGCCTGTGAATGTCAATGAGCATTTGCTCCAACAATAATTTGGGTCCAACAAAACTAACTTTTTGAAAAATAGCTTATGTGGAACATGATAACCAGGATCAAACACATAAAGGAAATGAAAACTTGGGCTCAAACTCCATATTTTAACTCTTTAATATTTTCAAGATTTACAAATCAGTATCTTAGAGAAGCTAAATCAAGTTGAAAGGAACAAAGTCCTTTTAAAATAATGTACACTGACTTGCCTCTTTCAAAAAGGAACGTGTACTTGTGCTTGGCACCCTCACTTTTGGAAGTTTTGCCATTTGGAGCACAGTACAAATAAGCTGTCCCAGAATCAGGATCAATCTGACATTATAGGCATTTAAAACATTTTTTGTACAGGAAACATTTCCAATTTCCATAATTGCCAGAGTTATCTGTCCTGTCATCTGTCATTGACATGCTGCTAGATGCCCAATTCCATAGGATAATGAATGGCACCAAGCTTACCTGTACAGCTAGCCTTAAAATCTTCTCCATGAGCATATTTAAGTCGTCACATATAGTTTGACTAAGAAGCTGCAACCTTCCATGTAATGTTGCTGTTTACTCAAGTATGCATCAGAGGCAATAATTTTCAAAGCACATCTGATTTAAAAATAAAGTTATGGGACTTTATCCTTACCATATCTGTTTACAAGCAAAGTATTACTTTGTCTGGGCTTATTTCATCTTCAGTGTCTGGGATTGTGGGCAACAAGGCTGATCGAGTCAAACCCCAAAATTTTTGAGGTGACATGTCTTTTTTGGTTGCTGTAAATTTCCATCCAACATGGCTTGCACAAATCCTGCACTGGGCAACAGTCCAGGCATACCTGTAAGATTAAGAAAAGATATCAGCTAAGGAAACACGTTTTTGCATGTGTTAAGAGATCTTTAGAGCCAAATTTTAAGGAATGAGGAGAAAAACACTGAGCTAAGATTTGCTGAAGAAAAAAAGAAACATTGTAAAAAGATTTCCTGATCTGTGTACATTTTCATTATGGTAATGCCATATGGTATGGTCTTTATATGTAATTGTTTAATAATTTGACTGAGTGCTCTTAAGCTAGGTTCAAATTTTTTTCCTCTTAATACAACAAAAAGTAAGTCCTGTCAATGATTTCTTTATACAAATTGCTGGTTGCCAACACCACACTCTAACTTTGTACCTGATTTTACTTTGTTGTTTCATATTTTAGTCAAATGAGAAAACTATCACATGTTGAAACACACACTTTTGTCTGAATTAAATTGGGAGAGGGGTGTTTCTCATAAGATACCTCAAGATTTCTAAAGTAATTATTTTGTCAGATAATTTAACTAGAAATAGAAACAATGCTATTTGTGTTAAGAGAAATAAACCAAACTATACAGCTATACACATTTTCTTACATTTGTTCTTAGTTTTTATGTTAACGGGTTACTTCTAGTTTTAGTCCAAGGGTACCTATAAAATGGGGCATTCCTCCAAATGACATGGTCCCCAGTCCTAAAAAGTATAATCACTATCCTCTATTCAGCCTGCCTTTCTAAAAAATAACATGGATGAGGGAATCTAACAACTTCCCAGAGTGCTGCTGTTAGTCATGGCATGAACTTCGACAAAGTCATGCAAATTAGAAGAAAAGCAGGGATCAGTGGTTTCTGCATTACTGTATGGTTTTACTGGATTATAAAAAAGTTAATTTTCAGAATGAGATGATGAAATAAATATAGATAAATCGCACAGTAATTTGTTTGGGGATCACTGTAATTGCCAGCCTTCTTTCTTCCTAACTTATCATTCAGTGAGATTGCAAAAATAGCTTTTTCCTAGCCATTCATAAACACCACTCCTCCACCAACAAAAAAAGAACCACTGCCATCATATTACCCAGGAAACCAGCTGTGCTCTGTTGAAGTCCGGCCTATCAGATTCAAGTTGCAAGCCTTGTACACGGTAAGCGTCTCATGCACATATCCATGAGGATTCACATAAGCTGCCATCGGCCCACATAAGGATAAACTAAAACAGAATTACCATGGAGGAAAAGTCAAAATGGGGAAAAAAGTAAGTTCACTAAGAAATTATTAATACTGTGTAAGGATTATAGTTCTTGAACATTTTGGTTAGTATTTACCTTAGTATGAAAACAGGTTGTTAATCAGCCTCAGCTTTTTAAAACTCTCATTATCTACATCATAAAATAGGTTGATCTCAAGTTCATCTAGGTTGATCTCAAGTTCATCTCGATAGATTAAGTGCAATGAAAAAGTCTAGTTGGCCATCCTTGGCAGTTGATTACTTTGCAGACAATTCTGATGACTTTACAGTAAGGTAATTTTGAAAAAATCTACTATAGCCTAAGTGCATATTTCTGAAGCATGTCTTCTTTCTCTTTGGACCTCTGTGATAGGGGTTTCCACAAGGATTGAGGGAATAAAGTAGACAGAAAATTTTAACGCCCACTTGTTTCACTTTACTGTGCCCATTGCCCCTGCATAATCCCTTTATATCCACTGCTGCTCCGAGTACCCACCAGAAAAACTCACCTTATCCAAGGAACCAAAGTGTTTGTAGTGTTTCGCTAAGAGAAAAAAATATATGGGACATATTTTAGTATAATAAAGATCTCACCTGAATATTTCATTTTTGGTGGTTATTTCTGTTTCTTGACACTGTTTACAGCAAAGGGAAGTACACTAAAAAATATTAAAGGAGACTGTGAGAGGGAAAAATTCACATTCATTTTATTATATTATATAATTATACAAAATTCAAGAAATTTCCAATATATCGTTCCCTCTGAATATCATATTTTCTCTCCAACTACTCAAACCAACTACTCAAAACCAAAACAGATCTAAACAAGTCTTAGAAGATCTCTTAGAGCCTGAGATTTGTCACACACTCATAAAATGGCCAGAGGCATCTAATCACAGGTGCACCCTACAATAATCAAGTGGTTTCACACAAAGATAAGGTTCCATTAGTTACACGTATTCACATCTGAGGAAATATAAAGCAATTTCAGTTTATCTGCATGATGCCCAAATTATACTTTAAAATATGTTTAATATAAACCATGAGGAATAGAAATAAACAATTGTTATTTTAAATGCATGATTACATAACTGGACCCTGTAGATGGCTCTCATGGTTTGACTATAAGTCCCAACAGTGCATCATAGTTGACTAACGTGGGTACTACAAACATATTCACTTTACTCACTTTATTCATAATGTCTAGTTCACAGCGAAGTCGTTGGATAGCACTACCAATTTTAAGGAGCTGAATTCTTAATACATCATCAATAGGAAGACAAGCAGCTACTCTGTAAGAAAAATCTTAAAAAATATGCAGGGTTTTTCAGTTTTAAACTTAAATCAGAAAGCTTTTCTGCAGGATTCCCGAAGTACACATTTTATATAATTATAAGAAATTCTAAAATACATCAGTTATCAATGTATACTCTTAAGAAGCTCTTAAGTACAACACATCTTTTTGCAACTTGTTTTTGTGAATGCTCTCTTTCAAGTTAAGAACAAAATCAAACCCGTGAAAGAAAGTCACTTATCTGCCAACACTAGAAAAAGGCAGCTGAACGGCATCTTATAAGCAGATATAGAGAATATATACAAATAAGCTTAACCCTGGAACTAGGGCCACTTTTAAAGACACTTTAAACAATGAGGAAAGAGGGACCTCTACACTAAGAGTTTGTGGATGACAGCCATTTGCTTTTTTTTTAAATGGAAACCTTGCTTAATAGATGCTCATAGGAAATAAGAGCTTTGTTACAATAAAACACAATTTTTAAAACACTCATTTTCCTCACTTGCTCAAAGCAAAAGAAGTGTATATTATTTTCAGAACTAATTAAAACATTCATTAAACTAAAAATTTTGGTTTCATTAGAGAGGAAACACAGAATACTATTTTGCAAGACATCACAGGCTACCAGAAAGAAAATAACTTTTCATACCTATTGGATTTGAAGGAAGAGAATCATCTTTTAGATTTTCATCCCATTCACGTAGCTGTTTCTTGATTCTATCCATTAAGGTTTCCTTATTTAAAACAGAAGTAGCCACAATAAGGTTCACAGACTTACATTTACTGTTAGTCTTTCAATTCTTTAATAAAACAAATAACATTATTAACAATTTAAGTCGCCAGTATATGGCAAAATAGTTCCACTTCAGTCCCAGTTTAAATATATCCATTTTCTTATGTAAAAATAATCAAGCCCCAAATCCTATGTCTAGCAATAAACCAGCTTTCCCGGCTTCTGTCACTTTGTCTATCCAAGGGACATATGTGACTAAATTACTGCTTTGTTCCCTTTCTGTGAAGACCTTTTGGACTCTGTAGGGATTGTGGCCCTTCTGCATTGCTCTGTTTGCCATCTACATACCACACTTGGCACCTATTTACAACATAAGCTTATTTTCACTAGTGTTTGCAAAAAATATTTTTGTGTATTGTATACTTAAATGGCCCAAAAGCTACTGAAGGGCAAAGATCAACTACAGTTTCCTTTAGTGTACTGTATATCATAAATGCTCCAAACCTTCTTGTTTATTTTCTCAGGGCTCCAGATTTCTGGGTAAGGTGATTTATTAAGGGAAATGACTAAATATCTGGTGAATACACCTACTATGTGCAAGTACAAAACTTACTGTTCTCATTTTATAGACCTTAGAAGCATTTGCCCCAAAGTAAAGTGATAGAATAATGCTTTGAACCCAGTATTTCTGTCCAAAACCCAAGTTCTTGAAATAATTCCAGCAGTCTATTTTTACAGATTTGCAAGATGTGGCCATGCCTAGTATTAAACTCTGAGGAACAAAATCATTCATAGATGCATCAATTACTACACTATAAAAATGAGCAGGAGATAGAAGCTACTATGCTTGCTTTAAAAACCAAAACATTATCCAGGATTTGTAAATCAAACTATAACCACTAACCAAACAAAATTGCAAATGGGCTGCTTAAAAAACCCTAGTGTCATATTGTTCTTCAGTTATAACCCACTAAAACCTGGAAAAAATAGAAATCCTACAAATTAAAGGCAAAGTCTACACAGCAGTATCTCTGATTTCTGCCCTTTCTACTTTAAGTGTATGTAGCCAGTATCACTGGTTCTGAAAACAAAACACCACTGAGTATGAAAGTCAATATTTTGTTCTGATGAGCTTGCATCACGACAAGCCTTGCCCTATATTCAAAAAGCTTAAGGTAAGTTACTTACAGCATCATATAAGGAATACAGCCAGCGAGGCCATGAAGTCAGATTTGCACAATGAAACTTTCTCTAGAAACAGAAAAAAAGTCATTTTAAAAAAGAACCATCAGAATGATGACTCAGAAAGAAAAACCAATTTCTAGTTTTTCAGTTTTTGTTGTCTATTTTTTTCTTTTGTGCGTCTGTTTTAAGTGAATGTATAATCTATGATTTTTAATAAATTTACAGATTTGTACAACCCAGTTTTCAACTTTTTATATACTTGTGTTGCTTAAATTGTATGTAATTAAAATCACTTAAAAATGTTTTCCTTAGAAACGTTTTAAGTGTCGACCTCAAGAATAAGTGATAAGTACATTCAGACGCTGCTTGGAACTGCTTTTTGCCTGACATTCTGTAATACTCTTGACTACTAAAGTATGTATGCTCCCTTAAAAAAAAAAGCAACTCACAGAATAAAGGTTCTTATGATGGAAGAAGCAATATTTTAAAAATATTTGTAGTCCAGGAAAAGAGAAAATCCTATAATAGATGAAGTTTGACAATCATGCCTTTACAGCCCTCAAATATATATTGCAACCAGAATCCTTCCTATTTTAGAAATTCTAATGTTAAAATTTTAATACCAATTACAACTTAAAAAAAAGGTGAGCTTGAAGAGTAATTAAACATCATACTTCTATTATGACCACATTTGCCTTTATACATGAATTGCCCATTGGCAGTGAAAACTTCAAGATATATGTACATATATATATATATATATGTAAAAACTTTAAATGGATCTCAACTAAAATACTATAAAGGCAAACATAAGGAGTGAGACAATTCTAAAGAAAAAAATGATCATGTTGTTTCAATTTCATGATCAAGTTTCCCATTTCATAAAACTTAAAGTGAAAAGCCTTTATATATCTCCCATAGACTTTATTTGGGATCTAAACAGAAAAATGTCTATATTCATATAAAAATATGAATTATAATTAAATTCTAGTAGAACTGCAGTATTTAATAGAAAGACTCAATATTGTTGTCAGTCCTCAAAATTTAGAAATTAGAATTTAGAAGCAGAATCTGAAGTTCATCTGAAGAAAACATACAAAAGCCAGGAAATTTTGAAAGAGAAGCAAATGTTCTACAGGACACAAAAACATGACTGAAAGGAGAAGATGTACTGTAGTTTATGCTATGGAGTACTTTGTAACTGATCAAAGAACAAAGCATATTAAAAGTAAAGAACAGAGAGAATGTATTCTCAAAAAAGCAAAGCAAAACCTACATATGTACAAAAGTTTATAATTTCACTGTAAAGAAACTTAATCGTTCGGCACATCACTTGGCACAGAAATGGGAGGGAAAAGGTATAAGGTAGATTAAAAAAAACTTAGACTGGAACAGAAAAAAGCAAGATAACATTTAACAAAGTAATAGAAGACCTTCCATACTCTTTCGCCTGCAAGACAGCAAATGAACAGGTATGAAATGGGGACTCATGGGTATGGAGCACTTGATTGACAGTCATGAAGTAAGCAATGTGCTGTAAAACTCGACCTCATTCCCCTCCATAATTCATACCAGCAGTCTAGAATCTAGGATAAGACAATCATACTGCTCTATTCTGTGATGGTCGGAAACAGGTATTTAGAAAGTCAATGGCCTGGATGCTGCAGAAACTGTCTTGAGTAAACATTAAGGATGTTTAGTTTGGAACTGTCTCTGAAGGAGACATGAGAGTTTTCTTCAAATATTTTAGGAACTGCTACAAAAAGAGGACACACTAGTTTTTATCCTGAAAAGCCCATGGACTAGAGTGCAAACAAATGGATTCTTAAATGGGAATTTTTGGCTCAACATAATCTTCCTTATATTTGAAGTTATTATCCACAGATAGCCTGGGCGGGCCTCAGAGTACATGCTCAGATAGGACTTGAGCCTAACTAATCACATCATATGACCCTTAAGGTACTCAATAAGTACTCCCTTATTTTCTAGACCAAAAATATAATGCTAAAGATTTTTGTCGCAGTCTAGGCACACAATAAAAAATACTCCTAACAGCCCCATCAGGTAATTGAATATTCAGTAATACCAATATCAACCACTAATATTGTACCAAGTATTTCACAAATCTTACAACAATACTATCAGGTTGGGAATATTATCAACCCCATTTTAAATATAAGAGAAAAGGCATTTATATAATGAAGGATACACATATAATGTACATAAGACATATGCCAGGAAAAATCACTTCTCTATACAAAGCAAGCACCCAACCGCACAGAGACTAAGAGTCCAGACTTTTCTTCTTTAAAAACAGCAAATATTCATTACCACAGACCCTGAAGAAACAACAAAAAAAATCGTAAGGAAATACTATGAACAACTATACACCCACAAACTAGACAACTCAGATGAAATGGACAGATTCCAGGAAACACACAAATAACTCAAGAAGAAATAGAAGAGCTCAACAAACCAATCATAACTAAAGAGATTCAAACAGTCATCAAAAATCTTCCTAAAAAGAAAAGCCCAGGGCCATATGGCATCATGGGGGAATTTTATCAAACATTCCAAAAAGAACTAACACCAATCCTGCTCAAACTTTTCAAAAAAATTGAGGAAAAAGGAACACTACCCAACTCATTTTATGAGGCTACTATCACTTTAATACCAAAACAGGGTAAAGATGCTACAAGAAAGGAAAACTACAGCCCAATCTTCATAATGAACATAGATGCAAGAATTCTCAACCAAATAAATAGCAAATTGAGTCCAATAGCACATTAAAAGAATTATACACCAGGACCAAGTGGGGTTTATACCAGGAACGCAAGGATGTTTCAACACAAGAAAATCAGTTAATAGAATACAGCACATTAACAAATCAAAAGGGAAAAATCATATGATAACTCCATGGCTGCTGAAAAAGCATTTGACAAAATTCAACATCCTTTTCTGATAAAAACATTTCAAAATGTAGGAATCAAAGGTAACTTCCTCAACATGATAAAAGGCATAAATGAAGATCCCACAGTCAGCATCATACTCAATGGTGAGAGGCTGAAAGCTATCCCCCTAAGATCAGGAATGAGACAAGGATGCCCTCTGTCACCATTATTCTTCAACACTGTACTAGAGTTCTAGCTAGAGCAATCAGGCAGGACAAAGAAATAAAAGGTATCCAAATTGGAAAGAAAGAAGTAAAACTTTATTTGCAGATAACATGATAGTATACTTGGAAAATCCTGAGAAATCTACAAAGTTACTTGAACTAACAAACAAATTCAGCAAATGCCAGGTTATAAAATTAATGTGCAAAAAATCAGTAATGTCTCTATACACAAGCAATGAGTACCTGAGGAGTCAATTAAGGAAAAAAAGTCCATTCAAAATAGCAACTAAAAGAATCAAGTGTCTAGGAACAAACTTAACTAGGGATGTAAAGGACTTATACACAGAGAACTACGTAGCATTCTTAAAAGAAACCAAAGAATATCTAAGTAGGTGGAAAGACATTCCATGCTCATGGATAGGAAAGTTAAATGTAGTTAAGATGTCAATTCTACTCAAATTGATCTACAGAGTCAATGCAGTACCAATCAAAATTCCATCAACCTACTTCGAAGACTTGGAAATGCTAGTTAGCAAATTCATCTGGAAGAGAAAGAGACCCCAAATAACTAAAAGCATCCTAATAAAGAAGAATGAAGTAGGAGGATTAATACTTCCCAATTTTAAAATTTATTATAAAGCCACAGTGGTCAAAACAGCGTGGGTTCTGGCACAAAAATAGAAGTGTTGACCAATGGAATTGAATCGAGTGCAGAAATAAAAGTTGAGCAACTACACTGGAGGACACTGGAGGTCACTTCACATGCTTTAGACACTGCTACTTAACGTAACTTGCCAGACTCCAACCAAATCCATTCCTGCCAATTCTAAAGAATACCTAGGGCATTATATAAGAATCTACAAAGGTTTCTTGCACTAGGGTAACTTTCCAGAAACCTACCACCTCCAGATGGGTCCCAGACCAGATAACTCCCGAAACCTAGAGGGCCCAGCCTCTCCAGAACATCATCTAGTTCCATCTCTACCTGATATTACTGACAGCCCCTTCCAACATGAAAAAGTTGGAATGGCAAAGTCTAAATACTCCTAAAGAGTGGGAAAAAGATCAAAGGTGATGGTGGAGTTATACAGAGAAGGTTGGGTTTAACAAATGAATATGAGTGCTGAATCATTATACTGATATTTCTTTCAGCCAACAGTACCTTACAGCAGCTAGAGATAATAACCTAAAATTGTGGAATTGTAACCCATACTAAACTCTGAAATCTGTTCTACAACTAACCGTTGTGATGTACTTCGAAATTTATTGCTTTTATGAATATATGCAGTATAACAGAAAAGACAGAATTTAAGAAATGAGTAAGACTGCTGAATCATTAACTTCGTCCTTCTTTGGTCTCCAGTGTCTTGCAGGAGCGAGATGAAAAATCATGGATGTGTAACCCATTCCAAACCTTAAAATCTGTTCTATAACTATTTGTTAAAATGTACTTCGAAATTTATTGCTTTTTTGTATATATGTTCTATTTCACAAAAATGAAAACAGCAAATGTTATTGTTCTTTCTACTGTTATCATTGCTCTGGAGAAAGGCAAAAGCAGATTATAAAGTTCATACAGAGACGCTAATAAGCAGTAAGTAGCAATGGACACTTTGGAGAGTGGTAAGGAGGTTTGCAGACATTTTATTTATACAAATTATAAATTGCCAATAGTGAAACAGCCTGGTGGTGATGCTTAAACAGACCAGAAGTAAAATAAAATGAATTTGGTCTATGATAAAGATGGCACATTAAATCAATAGGGAAAAACATGGACTTTTCAGAAAATGGTAATGGAACAGCAAGTAAAAAGTTAAGTTTACTAAAAGAAAAGTAAAACTGAACTCATACTTTGTACCATATAACAAGATAAACCATAAATAGATCAAGGCTTTAGATGTAAAAATGATGAACTCATAATAGAAATCACAATGATAAAATCATAGGGAGAAACCAGAGGCACTCACTTTGCTTGGGAAATCATTTCTAGCTATGACTTATAATCCAAAGAAATTAAAAAAAAAAAAAAAAGACAAATCTAGGTATACAAGAAGTACACGTACTTTTATCATGTGCATGATAAAGCACCCCCAAAATAAAGGGTAAATGACAACTCGGGAAAATGGAATTTCACTAGTTACCAAGGTGTAGAGAGCCGCTTTCCGGGTTTGGCCTAGTGGACACGCTGCAGCCTGCTCTAGAGTTCCCCCCGCCCATCGAGTGAGCCAAGATGGCGCTCACATCCTGCTTCCGCAAATGACGCACACGCCCACCAACCCTATCTTCCAATCACCTCTGTATACGTGGCACTAACCTATTGGGTTTGGGCACAGTATATAAGAGGTTACCCGGACGGGGTGGGTGGAGACGACCCACAGGGAGCCGTGCCTGACGGCCGCATAGACGTTGTTCCCCCGCGGGATATTTCGCCCGCGCGGAACCTGTAACAGAGAATGCAAGCTTAACTCCAGTAAAGGTCTGTGCTTACAACTGCTACGTGTCTTGGACCTGTGTTTCTCACCAGCGCGGATTTGTCTGCGTCTCTCTGTCTCTCCTCATTGTCTCACCCGCCGGCCGGGGGCTTGACGCTGAGCGAGAAGTCGCGGACACCAAGGGATAAATTCTCCAACATAAAAAATTACAACTCAACAAGGCAACAGAAAAAAATGAGCAAAGAATATGAAAAGACACTTCACAGAAAAGGCAATAAAAATTGCTCTTAAATACAAAAAGCTAAATCTTCTATTCAGAGAAAACAAATTAACGCTCCAACAAAATACTGTATTTCACTTAACAGAATAGCAAAAATCAAGTTTGGTGACACATGGTGAAGCTGTGGTGACATATTGATTATGGGAGTACAAGTAAGTACCACCCTTAATAAGGTACTTTGAGAATATCTGTCAAAATTAGATATGCATTTACCTTGTCATGCAATAATCCCACTTGTCAATATTCATCATATGTATCTACCTCTATGAAAAATCACTTGTACATGTTATTTAGTGTATATGTGCTTTGACAGCAAGAGTGTAAATTCAAGCACCCATCATTAGGGGATTGATTATATAAATTATAGTGTATCCATACAACAGAATACTGTGCAGCTTTAAAAAGAATGAAGACTCTCTTTATAAGATACACTGGAGAGAGAATTGGGCACAGAACAGTGTAAGAAAGAGGAAAGAAATAAGAATAATTGCATCTGCATAAACGAACTCTGGAAGAAGACCTAACAACTAACTTGGAAACCCATGTATGAAGGCCCTGGCCTTCCTAATTAGTGCTCAGTTCCTCCCAACTCTATATGAACAACCATGGCTTATAAGTTTAGCAGAGGCTAGAAAGATGAGACCAACCATTTTCTGAATACGTTTGTTTCCACCTTAGATTTCTCTTTACATTTTACATTCAATTCTTTCCTGACAGATTAACATAATAGGGCTTTATAAGAGAATAAGCAGAGAATCCTGGCAGGTAGGGAGTGCATTTAAAAAACATTTGAGCCATACACTAGGTTAAAAAAAAAAAAAGAATCCTTACACACTAAACTTAAAAGAAAGGTACCATGGCTGGAAAAAGAGTAAGTAAAAAATGAGATTCAAATACCAAATCACAGAAAACAAAGGCCTCTGGATGGAAGATGGTTTTGTAAGAGGGCTTCCTAATTATATTGGCTTGATTCCTTAATCACTAAGAACATTTGTTAAATCTTCCTAATGCTCCCTTGTCAGAATGGAAAATTACATAGAAACACTTCTGGAGGTTTAAATAATTTTTATTTTATGTTGAGATGTTTAATTCTCAGTAGCAAACCTCAGCAGAGGTGTATGTGAACAGTTCCAAGTTTCACTAAATACATCTCAGGAA
Source organism: Tamandua tetradactyla (assembly GCF_023851605.1). Taxonomy (NCBI): domain Eukaryota; kingdom Metazoa; phylum Chordata; class Mammalia; order Pilosa; family Myrmecophagidae; genus Tamandua; species Tamandua tetradactyla. The sequence continues at coordinate 4,895,128 of NC_135341.1, read as the reverse complement.
GACTACAATATCTGGATCCATTAAGTATTTTTTTTTGTTGGACGTATATGGCAACCCGGTTAGCGTGAGTTAGTTTAGACTAAGCTAAGCATCTCCCAACTAGGACAACCTTAATACATGAGAGACAATACATTTTTGCACAGCTTCAGATCATGGTTGGGCATGAACAGATGGGAGCAAATTCTACTGAGAGGTGTGACTCAAGACCGAGATTAGAATACAAGAAGCTATTAAATAATCCAGTCCCATGGCAAGTTAATGTCCAGCTAAAGGGGCAGCAAGCCAATAACTGAGATGTACTAGAGATCAACTGCATGTGAAATTCCCACAAATGGTATCTATCTGCCACCCCCTTTTGCTGTGCTAGTTTCTACTTTCTGATGCCCACAGATTGACTTCAAGTAAGTCGTCTCTCTGAAGTGGAACAGAGTTTATGAATCATCTGGAATCCAAAACAGATCAGCTAGTAATTTCTCTCGGTCTAAAAAACTAGATCCCAAATTTCAGAGCCTAAGAAATTCTACTCAAACAAGGGAGCCTTAAAGTCATCTGAAAAATACAAGGGATGAAGGCATTTTTGTCTCCTACAACCTTTTAAGCCATTCTCATTCCTTAGCAACTTCTATTTAGCCCTTGGCAACTCTGAATAAGAAAACTGAGGAAAAATGTTTGAGAGTCCAAAATGATTGGAGAAATAAGACAGTGGGGAAACGTTAGAGGACTGGGTCCCTTTCCCTGCTCCTGATGAGCCAGGGACAACCCAGCTGCAAAAGGCTAACTCTAAATCCAATGTCAACAAGCTGAGGTGCTTTAAACATAGACTAGGAAGAATTTAATAAGTAATAAGAACAAAAATTAAAGTTAAAAAAGCACTTACATTGGCTAAACCCAAGTTCAGGTGTAAGACTACAAGACCCTGTGGGCAGTATGCAAAACTAGTTGCACATGTTAAGTCATGAATTAACTATAATCATGCTCACCCTATACTTGGAACATTGCAAAGAAGAGGTAATTTAGGGTTTTCTAATAGTTAAGAATTTTTTTTTTTAACAACCAAGCTTGCTGTGGAAAAACTATATTATAAATCAAAATACTTAAAACCTCTTGAAGAAAAAAACAGTGATTGAAATGTCTATCTAAATACTGAGATGATATGCAAGGAGCATCTACATACATATGTAACTAACTCCCAGTGCTAAACACACAATTTTACACTAAATGACTTATCAAACTGATTTTTTCCTAATGCAATACAAGTAAAATAAACTGGATGAATTTTGTTGCAGATAAATTTTCACTAATCTACAATATATTTTTCTAAATATAGAGACTTACAGTTAACATTAATCATTATGCCAAAGACAAGAGAGGTCCTTTTCATTTTTAGCTCATAGATTCCATAGCCACTCTTTGAAGACCATGTGCTGACAAACCAATCTTCACCTATTTTAACAAGTTATGTTTAAAATGACTATGAAAGTTAAATTTTTCTACTCTTCTACTGTTAAAAGAAATAAGGGTAAAAATATATTTAAAACATCTGTACCAGGTTTGAAAAAAGAAGTATTGCAGAGCAATACAAAAATTGTGTGTAAACTTAAGGCAGAATCAATATGGTTAAACTATCAAAAATATTAGTTCCAAGTTTGCTTGTTAAATTACAGCTTTCTTATTAGAATCTTGTTGGAAACACTAATTAAAACACATTAAATCATGCATGGATGGTCAGCTACAATACAGAATAACCATGATCAAGTCTACAGACACCCAGACAGTCCCTGTACAGGTTCTCTTGGAAAATAAGGGAGGCATTCTGTGAAAATGTTAAAAATGGTGGTACACTCCCTAGTGTATGAGACTCCCTATGAAAAATCTTATACTAATTTAAATCAAATTAGGAGGCTTTTCTAACTTACATCAAAATAAAAAGCCCTCACTATTCTACCTGACAAAGAGTAAGGGATGATTAATGCAAGATATTTAAGGTTATAATGGAATCTGTCTTTATATATTTTTAAAAGATATACCTCAAAGAGTCAATTTTATTCTAACTTAAGAAACCACTAATCTGTTCCTTTTGGCAGAAATCATAAATATTAACTATTTTATACTCAAAACTGATATATATCATAAATAAGTAGAAACGGGCTTCATCAATTTTTTTTTCTAAGAGAAAGAATAAGCTAGGCCAAGAGGATATATATGAGGATTAATGTCAGAACAAGCAACACTTTGAAAGATCATCTTACCTCAAGCCAATTTTTGTGACATCAACAGTGTTTTACAAAAAGAAAATTATAAAGTTTTCTTTTAGGAGCCTGGAAGAGGGAAAACATACTCTACTACTACTCAATGGTACCCTAAACTAATTTCCTCCCTTCTTTAAGGTTATGTGTTTATGGCTGAAGGACAAAAAATTTGGATCTGATCATAGGTTAGCAAGAGATTGCTGTGGAATTAAAAATTGCAAGCTATTAATAAATAGTTCATAGGCATCAGCTTACAGTTGTGGAACATTTTATTACTTTCAAAATTTGCTTTTACTTAAATTGCTGCCTATGAAATTTTTAGAAGTTCCAGCTATGGTCAAATTCAGCTAAGAGTAAGCCACTGAGGGTGTCTGGGGAATGAATTATCAGTTATTTATGTGTCTTTATTAAAACAGGAAAAAAAGCAACCTGTTTCCAGTTTCTGAGAATTCATAAAAAATTAGTTTCTCACCTTCTGGTATTTCTGCCACCACTTATATGAACACTGGTCTTCCCATGAGACAGGTTTTGAAGGAAATATCTGGCACTTATTGAGGGATTCTAACTGAACTGCAGACATGGTCGAAGGCAACACACATTCGGGAAGAATTTGCACTTTAGCTTGCTGGATTCTAAAATAAAGAGAACCAAGCATGGTGTTCATTTTTAAGATAAACTAACTCAAAGTTTTCTAAGCAATGAAGATAATTTTAAATAACTAAATTTTAACCTTTTCTTTTTTAAACATATGCATCGTTTCAAAGTTTTCTTTTGTAAACATGTCTACCAAATGCTGATGTTAAGATAAAAGAAATTTTCACAAAATACCTTATTTCATAAATGAGGCCACAGTTAAAATCAAAGATAATCTAAAGTATGGAGTTTAATTTCACTACAGAACGGAAAGGGAGATTTTTACATTTTAGATAAACAGGAGTCTGTAAATGAATCGAAGTTTTAAAAAAACATGTAATCAACTACTGTTTATCTTGAAACTTCTAAATTAGTTTGTAAGTTCTTATATGCCACACCCTCCCATCTTCCCCTCTTCTTACATTATTTGATTCTTGAACCTATCCTTCTCAGAATTCCTCTAACCTGCGGAGTATGTAGAGAACGAAGGAGAAAGTCAAGAACCCATTCACATGGATTAATTTAAGATAAGATCAGCCTTTACTTCTGTATGCATTCCTTTTCCTGCCCTCAAAAAATAACTTGAGTATACTAAGAAATCAAAATATGCACTCTTATCTTTTTTATATTTAGAAATCATTTAAATTCTCATACGTAAAATTTATCATTTCCAAAATGCTATAATATCATAATTGCAAATACCCTATCATAAACTAATGCCAACAGGTAGGTTGTACCCATACCTATTTGCTTTTTTTTTTTTTTTTAAGTAGGGTATTATGCCTATAGAGGAGTTTTTGAAATGCAGACTATGCCAGAATAAAATGATGGAACAAAACTCTAACAGAACCATACCAAAGTCGCTGCTTCTATTTAATTATGTTTAAGACTTTTAAAGAGGTCCTTCATAATAATCACTGTCTTGACTTACAAAAATTACGAATGAAATTCTGATATTTCTATTTATTAAATGAAAAGAGCTAAGGGTGTCTGAAAATACCAAGCTGTACTTTAATAACAACAGTAGACTCATTCCACTTTTGTCATCTCATGCCTTCAGGTTCATCAAAAATACTTAGAAAATCTGTATCTACATCACTTCAAATAGTGTTAAAGAATTTGACAATGTTCTTAGAGCTCATTAAAAACAAACAAAATCTCAATTTCCCTCACCTACTTCATAAACATAATCACATTTTAAGGCAAATATATACCATCCTATAGAAATTTTTTAAAATCTGATTTTCTTCAAGGTTATTGGTAACCAAATCAAGAATTATGGTTTGCCTATTATGTATGATTTTATTTTATTCTTAGAAGTTCTCTGAATTGCTTTGCACAATCAAGCAATGCTCCCCATAACCATGTTAGACAAACTTAGGGTCGGTGGCATATACACAGGGCTGGTTCTTCTCTCTGAAGCTAGATTTTAACATAAGCTAGTTTTGTTTCTTCCCTGTTAATGGGAAACCTATTTATGCAGTTATTTTTGTGATTTTAGTCACATCATTTATATAAATATTTTTAAAAACAATGAAATATGTGTACAAAAATAAAATTGCTACACTGAACATTCAACTAAGCCATTAAAAACTGCTATCAAATTAGATTCAGACAACTCTAATAGTAGGGAAAAACACCTGCAAAAAAATGGAAGGACTCTAATTCAAATTGCCTTGTGATTATATGTTGACTCTCTAAGAAAAACTGTAAGACAGATGATGCGCAATGAAAGTGGTTTATGCAAGAAAGACTACTGCCAACTCCAATGCAGACACAATGCAAGGGAGAGAACTTATCTCAAATGAGTGAATGAATGAATGTACAATTATACATCTTAAGTTAAATTACAATGTTTAAGGTATGTAACTTTTTATAATTTCCAGCTTTAATGAACTATTTGTGCCTAACAATTACTGGTCTCAAAAGTTTAGAGGCTTTCTCTTGTAATTCTAAATAGGGCATTAATTCCCTCCTTCTCTCTCTATGTTAAGAAATAGGAAATTCTGAAGAGTCCTACAATGATTCAAATTATTAAAAAAATTAATTTCCATATTGGTCAGAAGACAGAAAGGAGATAGATTCTGAACCTAGGAAAGACTAGCAGGTACCACTATAATTTTCATGCATTAAGTATCATTTATGTAGAAGACAAATGACTATTACCTAATCCCACTTTACTAGAGAAAAAAAAAAGCTGCCTTGAGTTTCAAATGTGCTATAGAGGAATTCTAGTATAGTGCCAAGAACACTATAGAGTCAGGAGATCTAGAACTAATCAGCTCTGTCACTTACTAGCTGTGTGCCTCTAGGCAATTTACTTAACCTTTCTAGTATTTGGTTTCCCTCATTTGAGAATAGAAGAGTGTGTACTAGATTGTTTTCAAGGTTTCTTCCCTCTTGCCCTTTCTAGCAAAGATAGTTACTAGAGTATAGTGGCAACGGCAGTGAAAGAAATTTCATTCAAAGGAGGACTTTTAAATTAAGACAGACTCATGTTTGTATGAGGTCTTTCTTAACGGTGGGTTTATGGACTACCAGAGGGAGTGCCCCCTTTCTCTAAGCCTCTTCCAGCCCTATCAGTTTGAAGATCATCATTTATTACAGTGAAACACTGTATTTTTCTTGACCTCTTTTCAGAGTAAATAGTCTACTGCCATCTTGTGTACAGTAAGAAATCACTGATATTAAGAATACTAGAGAAATACATTTTTTTCTAAGTCAATTTTTCCTTTATGGTTTCTGGGCAACAGTATTCACAAATAATCAAAATTTTATGACCTGAGGATAGGAAGTACTTTAAAGATGGAACAATCAACAAAAGCACAGTTTGGAAACAGTTTTAGCAAAAATACAGTTAGGAAATAGTTTGGTAATTATCACAAGGCAGAGCCCTCAGGAAGTCATCCTGTCATGTAACATTCATGTACCGTTTATTAATGTAAGTAAGGCTCAGTCACTGTCCTCATGAAGTTCATCTATTAAGGGAGATGGACAGATCCAGGGATGACAGTATACTGCGGTAAGTGCCATAAGAGATTTGCACAGTGAATGTCCTGGGGAAGTATCAGGAAAGAAGAATCAAACCTCTCTCCCCTCTCCCCAGGGGTGTGACCCCACCCCATTCTTCTTTTCCTAGCCCCCAAAAGCTGCCTGACCCATCTGTATTTTCATTAATTCAGTAATATTTGTTCACATAGAGTGTCTACTATGTGAACAAAACAGACAAGTTTCTGCCATTACGAAGCTTATACTCTATTTTTTTAAGATTTTGAGCTCTGGATTTCTGTGTGTTCTAAAAATATTACCTGTGCAACAGAGAGGTCTGATGAAATTTTCAACTCTGGCTAGTGAATAGAGACCAATTCACTAGGACTGGATAGAACCCAAGAACCTGCATCTTAGAAGGTGATTCTTATGTGCCAGAGTTGAGAACCACCACCTTAAGAAACATATGCAAGATCAGGAAAAATGCCTTTTATTGTTGTTGTTGTTTTTTAAAGAGTATAAAGAACTGGATTTTTTTTTAAAACAAATTTAGTATTCCCAGAACTTGGGGAAAACCCTATTACCACCATGCCAAAATGAATAACTGCTAAAATAGTTAACTCAAAGAATTTCTGATCTTTACAAGGTACAGAGGCAACAAGCACTTATTGAGCACTTATTATGTAAATGCCATTTATGAGTGATTTAAAATTTTGCATCGGAAATGAGCACAAAATGTAAATGGTTTGTAGAATTCAGAGCAGCTGGCAGCTGTACCAACACCGCTTTCAAACATCACAAGAACAGTGCAAATACCACAACTGTCCAGTGAGCAAATGAGCTCACAAACCTCCCAGCTTGCTACCTTTTTTTAACTCCCAAGAGAGGTCTTTCAATCTCAAAGAAGCCATGCCCCAGATAACACTTCTTTTTTGGGTTTACAGTGCTGTTTTCAAAGCAGGAATGGACATTAGAAAAACCTGGGAATCATTACTCGAGAGCCACAGCAGCCTCACCCCAGTCAAAATCTATGGGAGATGAGGGCGGACCTCAAGCTCCAGGTGATTCCGATGAACAGCAAGATTGGAAACCACTGGGCTAAACCTTTATGAGAAAGAGACCTATGAGTTAAATGTTACAAATGTGAAGGGTCAGTTTAACAGAAAAAAATAGAAAACCATTTCATCATCGATGTTCACATAAATATAAGACATGATATTTCTTACCCATCTGATTGTGTTCTTAGCTCAAGGACTTTGAACCTTTGTCTTCCAATTGCTTTCACTTTCACTATCTCAATTCCAAAGTCCTGTTCTTCACGATAAGCATATATCTCTGCTGTTGTTCCAAACTGTGCTTCCCTTTCCTGTATATTACTTTCAAAGTAAAATTTAAAAGTTAACAGTTTTTAAAATTTCACTTTTAAATATGCAAAGCTAGCATAAGCAATACAAATGGAAAACAATTTACAGCAATTAGCCCTGACTGCAAAGCTATTATAATTTTACTTATTTTTAAATCAGATGGGGAATTAGATATACAGGGAGTCTTCAGGAAGTGCAATTAGAATAGTTGAGGAAAATAATAGATTTCTAGTCACTGAAAACGATCTGAGACTGATAGGTGTTCAAACTCTCATTTTCCAAGCCAAACCTTCTTTCACTTACTAGACCTCCATTTCTTGTTCTTCTAACTGCATTGTACTGGGGTGGGAACTTCCTGCATTCATTTCCTGCCCCTACTGCTGATTTCCTCCCTTTGCCATGGGATACTTGAAGTTTAGCTTTAATTTACCATGACTGTAATGGTAGAATTTGTGAATTCTGAGAGAGGAAGTACAAGCCACTCTTTTGGAAAAGTATTTCTTTATATTAAAATGTAAAACCTCTCTTTCTCTTTAAGTAAAGACAGTTCTTGAAAATAAGATTCTAGAAATGTTTTACATTTAAATGTTACTGATTAAAAATTTTGAAAATATCAGAAAGAACACTGGTTGTGAAGGTAAATGTCTGATTTAGATGGTAATGAAAATAACAAAACATTCCAACTTGCACTTTCAAACTTTTAATCAACAAAATTCTTTACTGCACAATACTACCCAACCTCCTGTACATGCAGAATAATATTCTGTTCTGGCTTCACTACTGACCTCTGATGTGACTACATATGAGAGGACTATGCTAAGCAAATTTACTCTAATATTTTACCTGTATGCAAGAACTGCAAAGGTTCTATCTTTCTGGATTAAATTCCGCACCATACTGACTTCTTGAGGGCGAGAAAGCTGAAGAGGTAATGTCTGCCCAGGAATCAAGATCATCATCACCTGTGGCAACACTGGAATCACCTGACAGCTGTCATCATCATGCAAAGTCCTGCCATGAAATTCTTCCATATCTGCACCCAGATACTATTTAAGAACAAACACGTATGTATAGTGCCATTATATATATGTAATAAAAATATAAAATCAATAAACTAAGCAGCAAATCAGAGTAAAAGAAATAATCAGAGGGTACAACAAAGGATACAAATATTTAAATAATAAGCATAGCAAATGTTCTAAGAAATGATCATGATGATGAATATGCAACTATGTGATGATATTGTGAATTACTGATTATATATGTAGAACGGAATGATCATATGTTAATGTTTTTGTTCATTGTTATATATATTTTTAAATTAAATAAAAATAAATAAATAATAAGCATAAACATCCCATGTGAAAGTCTAATTTTAAATCTAAGAAGTAGAATTACCAGGCTTTTGTGAAGAACCTTCCCCCAACACACAAATTAAAAAACATTTTATTTTGACTAAGATAAGCATCTCTATGTTCAAAGTATCACAAATAATAGGTATCAAATATTAATGTATTAAATAACACCACTGTACCTAGGAGTAACAGAGAATAAGAAATATTTTCTTGAGCTCAATTACACGCAGCCATAAGGAGAACAACAATTTCTCAAATAATTATACCAGGACATAATATTAAGCTTATTAAGCTACTTAAAACATACTTAACTAGAATTTGTATTTATTGGCAAATAGCCTATGTCCTCATCCATGATTTCTGGTATGAGGTAGTATCTAGTAATGCTAAAGTTTCTAAAAACAACTGGCTGATTTTAGCTACAGTTAAATGTCTATCCATTACATTAGGTATGTTACTAAATTACATACTGTATGTGATGTTGGCAGACTGGTGTCAAAATTTATGATATTTGGTTTTCGGGCTTCTTTGTTATCTTCGTCTTCAACTTCCATTTTAATTTCATCATCTTCCTCACTCTCTGCTGTGAAAATACAATATTGTAAGAACAAAACAAAATGCCTGAAAATGTCAACATGCATATTCCCTTTTAAACACACAGTTCATTCCTGAGGATTCCAGGTCCTTGAGAGGAGGGGTTCATCTAAACACCACACACATTTGGTAATCTCTAAAGCACTGTGAAGTGACAGCCAGAGGGCTGGATTCAATGCTGGGCTCTGCCACTATTTTTTTTAATCGATTTCAATTTGAGAATAGTTTCAGATTTACAGAATAGTTGCAAAGACAGTATAGAGAGTTCTCCTAAACCCCACATCCATTTTATTCTATACTTAACATCTTATATTACTATGGTACATTTGTCACAACTGAGAACCAGCATTGGGACATTACTATTCACTAAACACTATATCTTATTTGGATTTCCTTAGTTTTTCACCTAATGTCTTTTTCTGATCCAGGATCCCATCCAGAATACCACATTACATTTAGTTGTCATGTTTCTCAGCCTCCTCTGGGTGCAGCAGTTTCTCAGACCTTCCTTGATTTTGATGACATTGACAAGTATTTTATACCATGTCCCTCAATAGGTTTGTTTGATGTTTTTGTCACGATTAGACCAGTGTTAAGTGTTTTGGGGAAGAAAACTACTGAAGTTCCATCTCATTATATCAAGGGTGCATCCTGTCAACATGACTTAGAACAGTTGATATTAACCTGATCACCTGGAGGAGGTAGTATTTTCCAGGTTTCTCCACTGAAAATTACTTTCCTCCCTTTCCATTTTGTACTCTTTGGAAGCAAATCACTAAGCACAGCCCACACACTTCAGGGGTGAGGAATTATGGTCTCTTCTCTTTGAAAGGGAGTAGCTATATATATTATATCAGATTCTTTTATATTGGACAACTGATCTCTTCTTCCCTGCTAGTAACTACTTTTGACACCTAGGACAACTCACTCCACTTGATTAAACCTCAGTTTCCTCATCTGAAAATAGACAGGCTTGAACAAGACAACTGCTAAGGTTCTTTCAAATTCTTTAAAGGGTTCAGAAGGAAAAAAAGAAGGCAGAGAGAGAAGGAGAAAGAAAGATCATTAATTAAAACTGAAAAAAAAAATGTTATATATATAATCTTGTAGTAAGAACTTTATAGCATTTTTCCAGTGATACCACTTCCCTGCCTGTCACTACCCTATGTATAAATGAAATGTTTGTCATTTTCATACAAATTTTTCTTTATAATGTTAAACTTTAAAGTAAAGTAGGCATGAAATTTTTAAAAAAACATATTTTTAACAAAATGCCTTGGAAGTTTTCACCATGCACATATTCTAAATTATGAAAACTAAATTAATTTCCTTTCAAGTCTGATGAATCAAAACTCTTTGTTTATGCTATCAATCAACGTTAGAAAGAGGTATGCAACTGGTGCTTTTCTATTAAGTGGCAGTACAATTTTTTCCTGGTGGCTATGAGTAGATTTCCTAGCCTAGACGAATGACTCTCAACTGGGGGCAGTTTTGTCCCCTCCAGGGACATTTGGAAATGTTCAGAGACATTACTGGTTAGAGGTGCTACTGGCATATAGTGGGTTGAAATAAGAGATGCTGCTAAATTATCTTATATAGCACACAAAAGCCCCCACTGCAAAGAATTTGCTGGCCCAAAATGTCAACAGCACCAAGGTTGAGAAATTCAGCTTTGATTTTACTGAATCTCATTCGCAACCTCACATTTCATCTATTTGTAACTGCTCCAAATGAATTTTCGAACTGATAAAATATCACTACAAAGTGGTGTTTCTTTTTGCATATCATCATTCAAATCAAACCCATCACTTCTAGATGGGTCCCTGACAGAAAATACAAATATTATTTAATATGGGAACTGCCTTGGACTTTGCACTAATTATTATGAATTTCTATAGCTAAGGCTTTGTCAGAGGGAACATAATTATTTCAACTTAAACTGAAATGGCCAATGGTCTAACATTTCATACTAATTTTTCCTAAGAACAAAGAAGTTACGCTTGATCAGTGGCTCCAACCAAAAGATAACCAAAAAAATCCAAGCACATGAGAAAAATATTTTAATCTAATTCCTTGTATTTACAACCCTGACAGCATGACTTTTACTCTATCTGTGAAGAGACTCATTTTTTTGCTCCTCTGCTCTTTATCAGAGTCTAAAAGATCACTGATAAGCTTGAAGACTGGAATTCATATTTTTAGAAATTTCATTTCCACTGTAGTGACTTCTAATTAAAAAGGACTTCTAGTCTCTAAATTATTTCTTTATATATAATAGCCTGAAAAGACTGAAAAATATGGCTAACACCCACTCTCCCCTAACTCAGCAATGTTTATCTATTTTGTTTTGCTTAGCTGGGACAGATTCTTTGAATCTTAAATATTAAGAATTTCCTTGGTACTTTTAAAGGATTACTCTTCAAAACTACTACTACTACAAGGGTTTACAGACAATGCTTCTTTACAAATAAAAGTAATATTATTATTACTATAATAACATATAGTAATAATGGGAAAAAATATGATTTGGAAAATCATTTTTACTATATCAACAACATCTCTGGGCCCTTTCACTTCTGATTTTTCTTGACAAAACACACACATACTGTTCAGAGCCACCAGGGTGAAGTCTGATGACTCATCTCATGCAGAAGCACACGTGAATGCCAACAGAACATCAGTATCCTTCCTCTTCTATGTACCCTCTTTTCTGAAACACTAGAGTGGGACTGAAGACTTAAAAAACAGCTCAGCTCCTCAGTTGAAGGCTGACACTTACCTGGAAATTATTTCAGCTAGGTTGGCTTGGGAAATAATCAGACTCTGACCATGGTTTACTTTTATAGAAAAAGTACCTCCTATATGATGAGCATGTGTTCAGTCTCTTCCTCTTCCAACCCATGCTGTTCCTGATTGCTTTCCTAGGCAACTATCTGAAAAAACCTGCAACTGTTTCTTGGAAACCCACAGGAAACACTCAGCAAGATATGCGAGCTCCTATCAACCTAGACAGAACCTATCTAACATCTCTCTTAAAGGGCTTTATCTCCACAACCATAGCCTCAGCATAAGCTCTTGAAGGTCTCCAGATCTCCCTCATAGGTATCTTCTTCAATTCCTGTGACCACTGACTCATTCCTCCCTCTGAAGAACCACAATAATAACATTTACTCATTTGGTCCTAAGTTATCTTAGTTGCCTTATCTAGATTATAAATCTCCTCAGGTATCAGACTCGGTTATATCTTTTTTCACCTCCTCAACACCTAACACATTGCCTGGTATTCAGCGAAGGGACTCAGTTAATAGCCACAGTTTGGCTGATAGACCTCTTGAAAAGCATTTCTTGAATATAACTTTCAATGAAATTTTTTTTCCTGTTCAGTTATTCCAACACAAGACCAAGGTGTAAATGTCACAAAACATAAAGGAAAGAGAAAATTGAGTTTATCATCATACTGCTAAATATCTCCAAACAAGTATGTTTGACCATGTGCTTTTTAAACGACATCCCTGAGAAAAACAGACCGATATTACCTTGGCAGTCAAGTGGTTAAGAGGTACCGGCTATGCTGTTACGCAAACGCGGGTTGGAGTCTGGCTCTGCAATCAGCTCTACAACCGTGTGACCTTGGGCGAGTCACTTAACTAATCTGCCAATCAATTCTCAGCCTACCAAATCGGATTAAGAGTGATGCAAGAAGGATTAAACAGAGAAACGCACGCAAAGACCTTATTACAGGGCCAGTTCTATGGTAACCTTTAATGCATGTTAGCTGCCATTCTTCTTAAAAAATAGTCCAAAGAAACGAACAGCTGCTAACCTGACCCGGACCCACACGGTCTCCGCTGTTACAGAGCATTTACTTGGCTGGCCAAGCTCAGGGCACACGGAGAATGAAGAGGACAGGACACCTGCCGCCGGGTGCGAACACTCTCTCAAACGCTCTCTCCCACAGCCCAGAGCAACCGAACATGGAAGAGAAGCGCCGTCCCTCGGTCGCAGGCTGGGGGCCCGACTTTGAAGTGCGGCCCCACGGGGCCCCGGACGGCCTAGGCGCCCCCGAACCGCAGTCCGCGCGGCCCGCCGCCCCTGCCGCGCCTCGAGGCTCCGGGCTTTCGCCCGGCTCCCGCCTCCCAGGGAGGGCCCCAAGCGGTTACCAGGCAAAAGCGGTAGGTGGTTCCCCATGTTGTGCGCAGCGTCCTGCGGGTCCCCCTCGCCGGCCATGTCTGTTTACCCGCTAAGGAGGCTGGGTCAGGGCGGTGCCAGGATCGCCGCTAACGCCGGGGACGCTGGGGGAGGGTCTGCGTCGCGCTGCCGCAGCGCACCGGGGCCACAGCGCCCTCTGGCGGCTCCTCCGGGCGGACAGCGACGTCCGCCAAAGTCTGGAAATGATGCCCAAGAGGGGAGGAGCTTTTGGACCCGACTGCGGCTCAGCGGCGAGACGAAATGGTGTGTTCGCCGCAATGTGTGGCTCCGGTCTCAGAGCCCTCGCCTTATCCAGCCCCTTGTGTGACCTGTCTCACTAATCATGAAATCTTACATATGGGGAAGCTGAGACTCATTTCCTTTTAATTAGAAAGGGGCGGGAAACAAATAGAGACCTGTTTATACCTCCAATTTTTCAAATAAGAAATATTTTACGTGAAGACTGAAAAAATACATCGGTTATTCCGAGAGCGGTTGGATTATACCTGATCTTCTTTTCAACACTTTTCAGTAGTTTCTACGTATGTTCTAAAATTAACCTATTAGAAACAAATACTTGAAATGATGAGTAAACAGAACAGAAAAATGCCTATGACTGACTGCAAAGCAAAAGAGTCCGAATATAAAATAGCCTATTCATTATGATTGCAACATAGTAAAATAAGTTATTATATAGTAAACAAAAAACAGCAAAGCAAAAGAGAATATAAAGTAGCTTATTCATTATGATTGCAACCTAGTAAAATGAGTCATTATATAGTAAACAAAAAACAAACAAAAAACCACCCACCAAAATACGCAAAGAATTCTGCTACAGTCATGAGGTTGTGACTGGTAAGATTTCTGTTTTGGAGAGTGGACAAACGTTTTTTTGTATCTTTTCAACATCACTTTTTCAGCAGAGAAAAACGGGAAAATCCTTAAATGAAATAAAATGTGTAAACATGGGGTGTGTGGCGGGGACGGGGAGGGTGAATTTATGAGAGAGGCTCATGAATCAATTCTATGCTGTTCTGGCTTCTGTCCCTGAATCACTCTATGGCCTTGGTCAAGTCATTTTTATCTTCAAGTTCTTAGTTTCCCCATTTATAAAATGAAAGTGGACCCAATAGTGTCCCAGACTGTTCCAGTTAACAATGTCTGTAATATTAGTGATAGTATTGCCTTTTACAATTAAGCTAAAACAATATTACAATGACATATAGTACACTATTGTGAGTAGTTAATGACGCTGAGGTGATCACTCTGTTCAGTTGAAGAATGATTCTATGCCAAGCCAGAAACAAAAGAGAAAATGTTGTATGACCTCATTTAGAAAATATTTATAAGAAAACTGGAGCCTAGACTGTAAGCTCTTATAGCAGTCACATTTAGTCTGGAGTGGTATTTCTGGGTTTTGAGGGGCTGTTTTATGTAGGTATAACCTGGTATTTAGCGATAACAATGAAGCCGATCAGGTCAAGATTAAGGTAATTCAGAATACAAGGGTAAGGAAGACATTGCCTGTATTTAGAACTTCACCTACTCTTTGAGACCAAAGGAAGAAAGTTTTGTAATGTTCAGAACCTAAATTATCTGTGGCACATAACCAAACTCAGCCTATCTGGAGAGATCATTTTAAATAATCCAAACACGGGGAGTCCAGAATAAGAATGAGGGCCTTAAATCCTATATAGCTTAATGTAACGCCTGGATAAATCCCAGAGTATATTAAGCAGATAATAAAAATGTATTGGTAAAGTCCCTTGAGGGATGGGAGAAATAATATGGAACTATTGAACTTTACCACTAGGGAAACCCCAGATACTGTGTCATACATTAGGGACACTCAAATCAACAGGCCACGCCCTTGATCTTGAGGCTTGCTCTTGTGAAGTTTATGTATGAAATTTAGCCTACCTATAGGTAGGCCTAAGAGTCACCTCCAGAAGATCTCTTTTGTTGCTCAGATGTGGCCTCTCTCTCTCTCTAAGGCCAACTCTGTAATTGAAATAATTGTCCTCCCCCACTATGTGGGACATGGCATCCAGGGGTGAAAGTCTCCCTTGTGGGGTGGGAGATGACTTCCAGGGATGAGCTGGGCCCTGCCACCATGGGATCAACAATTCCATCCTGACCAAAAGGGGGAAAAGAAGTATAACAAATTAGGTATCAGTGGTTGAGACAGTTCAAAAAGAGTTGAGAGGCTATGCTGGAGTCAGTCTTATGCAAGTTTCAGTTAGACATTGCTACTATGATAACTTGCCAACCCTCAACCAAAACCATTCCTGCCAATCCTAAAGAATATCTAGGGCACTGTATAAGATTCTAAAAAGATTCCATGCACTAGGGTAACTTTCCAGAAACCTACAGCCTCCAGATAAGTCCTAAAAGGCAGAGGACCCAGCCTTTCCAGAACATCAACTAGTTCCATCCCCCTATCTCATATTATTGACTGCCCCTGCCAACATGAAAAGGTTAGAATGGCCATAGCCCAAGTACCCCTAAAGAATGAAAGAAAGATCAAAGATGAATGTGGAGTTTTACAGAGAAGGTAGGGTTTAACAAATGAGTATGATTGCTGAATCAGTATATTGATATTTCTTTTAGTCTCCAGTACCTTAGAGCAGCTAGAAATAAAAACCTAAAATTGGGGAATTATAACCCATACCAAACTCTGAAATTTGTTCTACAAGTAATTGTTGCAATGAACTTTGAAATTTATTGCGCTTTTGTATATATGTAATTTGCACAAAAAATTAAAAAAAGAGCAGGAAGAGTATAATAGAAAGGATAGGATTTAACAAATGAATATGATTGCTGAATCAATATATTGACATTTCTTTTGGTCTCCACTATCTTGGAGCAGCTTAGAAGAAGAAATGAAAAATTTAAAACCAAATTTTAAAATCTGTTGTATAACTATCTCTTAAAATGTACTTGGAAATTTATTGCTTTTTTGTATATATGTTATTTTTCACAATAAAAAATGTAAACAAACAAGCAAAATCAACCAACAAACAAAAAAGAATGATTCTATGCCAGAAATAAACAAGCAGCCTAGGATAAGGGAATGGCTGGGATGTGGGTGTAAGAGACAGCAAGCAAGCAAGAGATTGCAAGAGGGGAGAGTGAAAGCAAGCATGTATATACTTTTAATGCCATAGCACCATCAGCCTCACTATGCTTAGTAGTATTTCAAGAAACTGTGCTTACCTGCAGAAGTGTCTTCACAAGCAAGCAAAGAAGCTCTGATCTCCAGTGTTCCTCCCCAGAGGTGACATCAAAATTATCAGCAATTTGGGTCAACCAATAACTCTGAATAAGAAAGGACAGCTGTAAGCATGGTGGAATCACCTGGTGTGCTTGAAAAGGTACCAGCTCGCTCTTTCTTCTTTTGTGTATAGCTCCAGGGTCACTGGAGCTACCATCTGTGTATCTTTTACTCCCCATTCTCATCCTTTTTCTCCCCTCCATTCACATTCACCATCTGCTCCCTCCTTCATTTTATTCTTCCAAAGTCTACACAGTCATCCTTAGCTACAACCTTCAGTAGGACAACAACAGATGTTCATTGAACAAAATGTCTAAACAGGCAGGTTTCCTGGATTTAGCCCTGGTTATTA
Organism: Tamandua tetradactyla; assembly: GCF_023851605.1. Taxonomy (NCBI): domain Eukaryota; kingdom Metazoa; phylum Chordata; class Mammalia; order Pilosa; family Myrmecophagidae; genus Tamandua; species Tamandua tetradactyla. Next base: position 4,878,131 of record NC_135341.1, on the reverse strand, counting down.
AAACCAAAAAAGGAAAACATGATCATTTATCATTTATTTTTGATTTGGTAACTTTAGCCTGAGACACACTGGGTTCTCGCATTTCTTCTTGCTTGCATGAAATGTGTCAATTGATAAAGAGCTCTGCAGATCAGAGGTTGTCTCAAAGTTCAAGAATTAACTTTAGTAGTATGCAATTCAGGCAGGTATTAGATGAGAGAATACTTGCATGAAAAAGTCAACTATCTTTCGATTTTTGGCTTCTACAAAATATTAGCAGCAAGGGATATTCCTGTTGGGAAGAGACATTCCTCCCGCCTTTCTGTTTTCTGTATTTTCCTACTGTGTTAAAGAATGCTATTACCCTGGTCTATGCAACTAGTTATCTCTTGCCTGGATTACTGCAGTAGTCTCAGTACTGGTTTCTCGGTTTCCACTTTTAGCCCCTACAATCAATCCATCAACAGAGCAGTTTGAGTGATCCTGTTAAACACAAATCAGATCCTGCTCAGAATCCTTCCTTGGTTCCCATTTCACTGTAAGCTGATTCTTTACAATGGCCCACAAGTGACTTTTTGTAACAGCAGATCCTCCAGTCCTGCTCTGACCTCACTACTGCCCTGATCTGTCACTGCTCTCCATCAGCTCTGGCCTTCATGTTACTCTACAACCTGCTCCTACCTCAGGGCCTTTGCACTTGCAGTTCTCTGTGACTGGAATGCTCTTCTCCCATACAGATGCACACCTTGCTCCCCTGTATTTCCCAGGTGTTTGATCAAATGTGCCTTCCTTTTACAGCATCTTTCCCAGACTTCCCAATATCAAATTGCATTCCCACCCCTGTCCCAGCATTCTCCCTCTTCCTCTCAGCTTTAATTTCCTTCAAAGTGTTTATTAACTTCCAAAGGACTAGGAAGCTTACTTTGAAATATCATCTCCCTCTTCCCAAAGAATGTGAGCTCTTGGTGGGCGGAGAGGCAGAGAACTCTGCCTTATTTGTTCACTCCTGTGTTCCAAGGGCCTAGCACAGAGTCTCACAGTTAATACATGCTCATCTGGTGTTTATTGAATGAATGAATGAATTGAACAGTTGTGACAGAAACTGTCTATTACCTACCCAATGGCTAGTCCTCTCTTCTTCCTTCTTAACAGCGCTGATTTTACTGGGGGCAGCACTGTGCCTTGCTCCAACGTGTCATGTCTGTGCTGAACCCGTCGGGGCCAGCCCACTCCCTGCCCTCATCCTCCTTTGCAGCTGGTGGTGGCCATGTGCCCCTTATCTGGCTGACAAGACATAGAGAAGGTCTGCTTGGTAGTGGCAGGGTATGGTGGGAGGGGGAGGCCAACTTTTGGAAAAGATTTTCTTTCATAATTAAAGGAAAAGGTTTCATTCCTGCCTACTTCATGCTGTGATGGAGATTAAGGTCCAAATTGGTTTGAAAGATAAAACAAGCCGCACTAGTTCAAACAGCCAAAATGGTTTTTAAAGGAAATCATGGCTTTTTGTTTGGGGGTGGTGGGGATATAGGTTTACTTATAGCCATATTCTGGTATCTTTTTTTTTTTTTAATTAGCAAGCGTGCAGGTTTACCGTAAAAATCCAGTAGAAGTTACCATATTCTCCCCGCAAGCATAAAGTGTTCCCAATTATTGACACTATGCATTAACATGGTACCTTTGCTACAATTGATATGACATTATTAAAATTACATTATTAACCACAGTTGATAGTTTACATTAGGGTTCACTCTTTGTGTTGTACAGTCCTGTGGTTTTTAAAAAATTTAATTCTGGTTACACATATACAACCTAAAATTTCCCCTTTTCTGTCATAATTTTTGAACTAAGAGATGAAGTCATTAACCTTGGAACTGTATAAATACTATGTGGATTTCAGAGCACTTGCAAATGACAGATTTACCTTGTTCCAAAAGTGCTTTTCTCTTTCTGTGTTATAATTTCCAAAAGTCCTTTCTTCTTTCTGTGTGGCAATTCCCTCCAGCAATCTGTGAGACAGAGATAAAAACTGACAGCTTACGAACTAGGCTTATGACATTTGTTTGGGTCTGGTCTTCGTAGTATTTTGAGTTATTAAAATAATTGCAACATTTAGAAACTGAAGAGTGCATACAAATATTGATTTCCAGCTTCTCTTTTAAAATAGGATTTTTTAAAAAAATATTTTTATTGATAAAACAACATACAAACATTCTTAACATACAAACATTCCGTACATGGTGTACAATCAATGGCTTACAATATCATCACATAGATGCGTATTCGTCATCATGATCATTTTTTATGAACATTTGCATTACTCCAGAAAAAGAAATAAAAAAGAAAAAAGTCATACATACCATACCCCTTGCCCCTCTTTCTTATTGACCACTAATATTTCCATCTACCCAATTTATAAAATGGGATTCTTGAGACAGATGTATGCACGGTGACAATGGTCTCTGAGTAAGTGGCAGCTGCCCCTTTTTAATGGGGTAGCTCCCATTGGCCAGAGACTCCAGCCAACCAGTGTGTTACCTGCCAAGACTGAGTTTCAATGTCTTATACGTGTATGTATAACTTGAGTGACATCACTTCCTGACTTACCAAGGTCAACCTTGGTATGTGTCTTGTGTACCAGCATAATTATTATCAGAGCTTCCTTCCATGCTCCAAAATGTGCTAGTTTGGACAGTAAATTGCATGCATAGCAGCCAGGGTGCCTAGAGCCCTGTGCCCAGGCTGTGACAACTGAAACACCCTCCTGCTGGAGGACACACCTTCACTTCCAGCCTCCCTTCACAACAAAGGTCAAAATAATTGGTAAGAAATAATAATGAACACCATAAATAAGGAAAATTTTCTTCAGTGAAAATGAAACAAAAAAGAAACAAAACAAATCCAACAAAATGTGAAGAGTTAACCTCTTTCAGGCCAAACCGGAAAGAAAACTGATACCTTTTAGAAAAATTATAAGGATGAAAAAATCTCAAAGGAAATTGAGGCAGAGACATAGATTTTGTATAATATGGAAGAAATATGACTAAACTGTGGCTTTTCTGTTGTATTAAGTCCCAAAATGATTAAAGAGTTTTGAGATAAAAAGGGTACATTTAGTGATTGCAAAACTAATTGTACATGATAATTCTGATATTTCAGCAGTCAGTTCACAAAATTAAAAGAATCTTTGAAAACATGCCATTAAATACATGGCAAATGCTAATTTAAACATATTTTAAAAATCAGATTAAGTAAATTTATAAAACTATAAAGGTTTAATCTACAAGATTACTTGTAGCTAGATTTATGTATAGCCATGTTCTGTTATTTTTTTATTCAAAAACTGAGGCTGTTTTCCCAGGGTGAGGCTTATCTATTGCATTCCAGATGTGCTGACCCTTGCAATTTCCCCAAATGTGGGAAACTCAACTCATAATTTGTGGTAGTGGGGGACTGCATTCACACTCACCCCTCATAGGGGGAGAAACTAAAGCTAAACAATAACTAAAGAAAATATTAATCTGGAATAATTAAAATTTAATAATAGTAATCTTTATACAAAAATATGGTTTTTAAACACCAAAGTGCGCCAGCTGTTCTGGTGAGTTACAAGGGCATATTTAGGCAAATATTTCTGGGTGTTGCAAAGCTTCTTTCTGATCACACACTAGTTGGGGGAAAAAGTTGATTGCAATGTTAAAAAAAAAAAATGGAACACTCTGAGCTTGGGTCTACTCTTCCCCAAAGGAAAGATCTGCATTCTAGGATCTGTTTACAATCCATCCAGGAAGCTCCGTCATCACCACCAGTAGGCTTGCGGCCACACCCTTGGATGCTCTGCTATTAGTGAAACACTCAGCCCTTCTCTCCTGACCACCTTTGTTGGGTTCTCTCTGGAGTTTGAAATGAGAAAAGCTAAGGAGAGTCATACAGGACTGTCAGGAACAAGAACAGGGCTGGAAATACCAGGGAAGGAATCTGGAGGTTGACTTCATAGCGGGGCACGGACCAGGTTGGTAGAACAAAGTTTAAATAAGGAGCTAGAGTGAGCTGAGACCTGAGGCCACTTGAATTCAGAGTTATAGAAAATGATTGAGAAGGGCTGTTCCAGCATGGAGATTCATTCCTATCCTAACAAAACATAGAAAATTTTGAGTGGATCAGAGCATGGGTTCAAGTTCATGCTCTCAAGATCACCATTGTTTTACTATGAATTCCCCACACGTTTGGGATTTTGGCAGCTTGATGGTGCACTTGCCTCTAAATTAGAAGACTTAGCTCTGTTCTGTCTCTCATGAATGAGGGAACAGTTGTGACACACTTACTTTAAGAACCCATTTTTTCATTGTATTTCTTCATTGAACTGTATAGAAATTTTGAGAGGAAGATACTATTATCCCCATTTTAAAATGATTTCTCCTTATGAAATGAGAGGTTCAGGTTAAACAATTTTCTAGGTCTCAATCATTTTCTATGACTCTGAATTCAAGTGGCCTCAGGTCTCAGCTCGCTCTAGCTCCTTATTTAAACTTTGTTCTACCAACCTGGTCTGTGCCCCGCTATGAAGTCAACCTCCAGATTCCTTCCCTGGTATTTCCAGCCCTGTTCTTGTTCCTGGCAGTCCTGTATGACTCTCCTTAGCTTTTCTCATTTCAAACTCCAGAGAGAACCCAACAAAGGTGGTCAGGAGAGAAGGGCTGAGTGTTTCACTAATAGCAGAGCATCCAAGGGTGTGGCCGCAAGCCTACTGGTGGCGATGACGGAGCTTCCTGGATGGATTGTAAACAGATCCTAGAACGCAGATCTTTCCTTTGGGGAGAGTAGACCCAAGCTCAGAGTGTTTCATTTTCCTGTGTCACTTATAGCTACTTGTTAATAAAATTAGAATAATACAGATAACTAAATTTTGGTTTTCATGTAACTAAAATCATGGCATTATTAGAGTTTGTTGAAGACTTTAATTTCATAGTCTAGCAAGAAATTTGGCAGCCACCCAATGCTGTGGCAATACTGTAAAATTCTGCTGAGGAAGTGCAAGCATAAAGCAAAGGGATTCCTACAGTTTTCTGGAGGGGTGCAGTATCACTTGTCAAAGCACCAGCACTGTCTGGGGTTTGTCTTGGTTTGGGATTGTTGCTCTGACATCATTAATTAAATAACATATTGGAGAGATTAGGTTGGAATTTGCTTTCGTTGATCATTATGTTGATTGATTCATGCATTTTTAAGAGATTTTATTGTTACTATGCTTATCTAGTTCTTTTCCAAAATGGGATTTCTTTTATACCAGAAAGCAGGAATGGGTAGATGTATATCTAGGATGGGTAGATGTAAGTCTTTTGATTTGCTGTAATGGGTAAGGGGCTAAAAAGTTAGAGAACTGCTGGTTTATAGTGCTTTGCTGTATTTATCAGGCCCAACCTGGCTGAGGATACTTGGTTGGCCGCCCTATTTCAATCAAGCAAAGTGACTGTGCTGCTTTATATGAATATTGTGCCTGTCCCTGGAAAGGCAGGGAAATTAGGATTAAGCAGACCCCCACTGCGAGCTCCCTTACTGATAGGCTTGAGCAAGAAAAAACAGAGGGCAAAGCACATATTATTCTGAAACACTCAAGCATAAATCCTGCTGATCATAGAGACTTGGGCAGTGATATAATCTATGAACACAAAAAATAATAATGCTTATAATTTAACCCTTTCCCTGCAAAAGTATTTCCCCCCTCACTCAGCTCAAAGTGTCCCTTCTTCCAGAAATCTTTTCTGATCCCTCCAAGTAGCCATGGCATTTACCACTTACTTGTGCAATTTTATTTTTTGATTGTCTTTCCCCCCCGCCTTTTAATAGACTTTATTTTGTAGAGCAGTTTTAGGTGTATTAATGAGGGTTCTCCAGAGAAACGGAATGGACAGGGGTAAGTCTTGGCAAATACGAAGGACATTTCTTTCTCAGGAGTAGTAGGAAAGAAACAAATGGATAGGGTGAGTACTGGGGTGTTTACTAGGCTGAATAATGGTCCCCCAAAGATGTCCATGCCCTAATCCCTAGGAACTGTGACTATGTTGTTTTTTTACATGGCAAAAGGAATTTTGCAGATGTGCTTACGGACTTTGAGAGGCAAAAATTATCCTAGATTTTCCAGGTGGGCCTGATGTCATCACAAGTGTCCTTAGAAGAAGGAGGCAGGAGGGTCAGAGTTGGAGAAGGAGATGTGACTGGAGGTTGGAATGATGTGGGGCCATGAGCCAGGAAATGTGGATGGCCTTTAGAAGCTGGAAAAGGCAAGGGAATGAATTCTCCCTTAGAGTCTCCAGGAGTGCAGTCCTGCCAACACCTTGGTTTTAGTCCACTGAGAATGATATTGGACTTCTGATCTCTAGAACTGTAGGAAAATAAATATAAAGTACTAACTTTGTGGTAACTTGTTACAGCAACAATAGGAAACGAATGCAAGGCAGAACGTAAAGATGTAGGGGTTTGGAGGTGGAGAAGTGATTTCTGAGGTCAGAGTTTGATTTGGTGGGGGTAGGGATGGTGTCAAGTCAGCTGCCAAGGAATGTTTTCAAAGTGGGCCTGGGACATTGGAGGTGTTTGTTAAAATGCAGCTCCTTGGGCCCTCCCATAGAACTACCCCTGCTGAGGGAAGGCCCAGGAATTGAGGTTTAAATTGGACTCCAGGGGATAAAGGTGCCAAAATTGGTGCATTCCTGTCCTTTGCTCCAGTACCTTCCCTAAGTTGAAGTGAGCCACTTTCTACTGGGCTCCAGCATTGTCTTGGAAACTTTGGCAAGGAGCAGAGTTGCTCTGCAAGTGGCTGCAGGAGTTCCTGCATGTGACCCTCAGGACCTCAGGTGAGCCGCTGTGACCTGAGTGATGGCGATCAAATTATCTGTCCAAATCGGTACATCAGTGAAACCTGCAGAGGGCGAGAGTGTTGATTTGCACTGGACTTTGTTGAGGGAAACACAAACGAGATCTAGGATAAAGGGTTTGCTCACTACACCCCATTAGCTGTGATCATGGGAGAACCTGGGTTTCGGGATCCTAGCAACAGACCTGGGTTCAAGTTACACCTTTGACTCTTACAAATCATGTAAAATTGGGGAAGCTAACAATCGGTCTGGGCCACAACTTTTCAACATTATGAAATTAATTCCCATCTCCCAGGGTGTTCAGAGGGAAAAATGAGGCACTGTATATAAATTAACCACTCATGGCATAAATATTGAGTGGCTACCATGTGCCAGTGCACTGTTAGGTATGGAGGACACACAATAGTGAACAAAGCAGACAGGGCTCTGTCTAGAATGTAGATTTCCCTAGAATCTACATCATTGAGGGAAAAGTTGACATTGATTAAACAGACATGAGAGTATATAAACATAAATGCTAAATGTTATAATGAGAAAGACCAGGGAACTGTGAGATTCTAATTGGAGAACCTGATCATTCTTGGGAGGGAATTTAAGGATCTCCACTAAGGAAGTGATATCTGAAGCATTAGCAAGAGTTAACTGCTGGAAGGCTATGCACGTGGGGGAGGTGGGATTATTGCAGGAACAGCATATGCAAAGGCTCTGAGGCAGGAGGGACCCAGATGGGGGAGGTCAGGGAGCACAGATGAAAGTGGCTTGAGGGGAAGGTGCAGGGGAAGAGAAGGCCTTGCAGAAGTTAAAAACTTTCACCTTCCCACAGAGCAATGAGTCCCATGATCAGATTTGCATTTGGAATTAATGTCTGGCTGTAAGGTGGAGAATCTGTGGAATTGGGGCAGGCAGGAACAAGGAGACACCAACTAGGACAGTGCCTGAGACACAAAGGGTGTCTAATAAATCTTAGCTCCCACCTCTAATTCCAGACAAGACTGCTACACTGGTTCCTCTTTTAAAGGAGATCAGGATTTCAACTTACCCTATATTTCTGGAGGAAAATATATGAATAAATGAGTTCTCATACCCTCTCCAGACTTCTGACAGATCATGCAAGGTGGTTGAGGTAGTGTCCACGGATGAGGAAAGTGAAATCACTCTGCCTCCCAGTAGTTCAAAGGCATTCAACCATGTACAGGTAATGAATAAATGGGACTTTATCTAGCACTGCTGCTTTGGAGCACTTTGGAAATAAGTTTTGATTCTAGAGAAGGTGCAGAACGGTTGTCATCCAAAGACAATTATCTTCTGCAAGAACGAAGTGCAGAAAGCAAAGGCACAGCCAGAAAATGTAATTTAAAACAACCTGCATCAGTAAGACCTGTGGTCTTTCACCATGCTGACAAGGCTTCCTGAAAGACCCACTGAAGCAAGAGGACGGCACAGAAGGTAAAGGAAGAAGGATATTGATGCCATCCGCTGTATTTTTATAAGCTAATGTGACCAGAAAATATTGATTACTGTAAAAGTTCCCTAAAGTCAGAAGACCTGCTATTAATTTTCATGTCTCATTTACCATAATCCTTTATAGCTTCTTACAGTAAATCCTCTTTATTTTTGAATTTGAGTATGAAGATAAAAATGAATAAAGTGAATCTAAATTATCCCCTACTGTACTTGGCACTTCTGGGCTATAGTTTCTTGGGCAAGTTATTTAAACTCTCTAGCCTCTGTCTCCTCATCTTTCAAGTGGGAATAATGACAGTTCATCTCAAAGGACTGTTGTGAGATGAAATGTGATAATGTGGTGGGACCTTAAAAGAAGGCTGGCATGGTAAACCCAGTTTCAGATAGTTAGTGATTATTAAGTACTAAACATTGCACAAGTCGATTCTGGCCCCCTTGTTGGTTAGACCACTGCTCTCACTCTTTGGCTTGCTTGTTTTGTTCTCTTGCCAGTGATGACACTATGATCTTTCAGCCCCAAAGCCACCCTTCTCTATTCTGCTTTGTGATGTTGGGCCCGAAGCACTGCAGACCACATCTCTGCTCTGACATCTGCCAGTAGGGGGCGCTCTCTCTTTTGAAATGTCTTTTGATGAATGTAAGTTCTTACTTTAAATGTTGTCAAAAATACCAAAGAAATTCTACCAAAAAAAAAAAAAAAAAGACAATCCAAAAGAAAAGAGAGCAAGAGACTTGAACATGGACTTCCCAAAAGAGTATATCCAAATGCTCAACATACAGGAGAATGTATTCAACTTCCTTGGTAATTAGGGCAATTCAGACTGAATTTATGAGACACCACTAAAATAGTTAATATTAAAAATACTGAGGATATTAAATATTTAGAAGAAGGTGGGACAATGGAAACTCTCCTACAGAGAAAGTATGAGCATAAATTGGTTCTAACCACTTGGGATTACTGTTTGGAAGTATTTATATAAAGTTGACCATTTCTATACAGCAATTACACTCCTCCGTATGTCCCCAGTAGAATTGTGAGCATCTAAAGACATGTACGAGAAAGTTCACAGAAGGGTCATCTGCAACCATTCCCATCTGAAAACAACAAAAATATCTTTCAAAGCAGAATGGATAAAGAAATGAAATATATTTATACAGTATGATACTGATACAGTAATAAAAACAGATAAACGATAGTTACTCAAATCATGGGTGACTGATAAAAATATTGCTTAGCAAAAGAAGCCAGATATAAAATAATAAATAAAGTATGATTCCATTTATATAAAATTCAAAAACAGGCAAAGTTAATGTGGTTTGGAAGCCAGGGTAGTAATCACCTTTAATGCTAGAGGGCACCAAATGGGAGGAAGAAAAGGGGATTTCTGTGATGGTAATTTTGTATCTTGACCTGGTTGATGGTTTCATGGGTAGATTACTCTGTTCTTTGTATTATAATTCATTAGGCTAGGCATTTGCGATCTATGTAGGTGTGCTAGACTTCAATAAAAAGACACGTTTAAAATGTGAAGAGTCCAATCTCCATCTACGCTTATTTGGAAAACTGCCAGCTTCTCCCTTAGTATAATACTTTAACTTTCTTCAGGGCAAGTTCTCTTTCTTTGGTTCTTGGAATACCCTGCAGATTTAAACAAAAACCAAACCAAGCTAAAGTTGCTTTAGCCATTTGTTATTGTGTCAGGGAAGGCCCAATAGGCCAACAATTCTTTTACATCAAAGTTTCATTTGGTCTAATTCTCCAGGGCTGAGTACATTGTCTGTTCCCAGCAAATTGCTCAATAAATATCAGGTGAATGAATGCTAGGACATTTTTTAGTAAATATTTCACTATTATTTTCACAGTTGTAATACGTACCTTGCACAGAGAAGACACAGAAAAATATTTGTTTAGTGTATAATTGAATGCTGGAATAATGATTATGATTTAAAGGACATGGTACCTTACAGAACAATTTACTTCAAATGTTTTTGAACCGTTCAGTGAACTGTCACCAATATATTACCACCCAAATTTTATTTATTTTCTGCTTAGTTGGTGATTTTTTTCCCACCAAAATTGTTCTTTTTTTTTTTCTGCCAAAGTTTTGAGACACCCAAGAAACTGTTATTTGGTTTAGTGTATTCTAGAAGTTGTAGGTTGATATTGTAGAGCTAGCATGGTATAGTAGAAATAGCAGTGGCTATTTCTGCTCAACTACATCCCAGCTGGTTGTCATGGACAAATCCTTTAAATTACTCTAGTAATTTAAAGTTACTCACCCTTAAATGAAGAAGTTGGACTCGTTAAAGATAGCAAATATGTGCCATTCCAGCTAAGATTCCTTCCTTCTGCCCAAGGCAGACATTGTAACGCAATCACATTACACTTTCTACTGAGGCCAAATGTAGGCTCAAAGTTCTCAGCAGAGCACACCTGAGTTGTATCAATCAACTATAGTTGGCAACTAGACAAACCTAGGTGTGAACTCTCAACTGGATGGTGCAAAAAGTTCCTTGCAGTCACAAAGTTCAATAGCACTACGATCTATGAAAAGTAGAAGTCTTTGTGATGACTCCAAACCACCGCTCAATCTTAAAGTGCATTCAGAACCATCAAAGAAAGATTATATTTTATTACTCACCATTTCAAAGTTGAGTATTTTATTGCATTATAAATCTTTGCAAATGGAAAATCCATGTGTAGTAATAATTTAACACAGCTCTTCTTACCTGTGCATTTCATTTCTAGGATAGGATTTGAAGTTAATACAGGGATGCATATCAAGTATCCCAGGAGGATGAAGATGTCCCAGAACTGAAATCACCCTGACCCTTAAGGATTTATAGTAAAATGAATTTTCCTAAAACGGAAGCACTTGACAGTTCAGGGGGTGAATGTAGAAAACTCAAGAACAAAGATCTGGCTACCTGCCCTAGCAAAGGCCCGAGGTTTGAAATATTGGAATAATATCTGCAAATTGGGTCTACCATCAAATCCACATTCATTCTCAGGGCTCTGGATAGACATCTCCATCTAATGTTAAATACCTTTTGCAGGATGTCTGGGCAAGCACCAACAGCCTGTTAACATGGTCTTACTTGGTGGATAAGGGCAGTGAGTCCCTGGTACTCACGAACATCACATCATCGGTACAGTATCATTGGTGAATAATTAGTACTTTCCCTTCCAAACTCCATGAAGAAAGTTTCCTCAGCCTGGAAGTGGAACAACTTATTAATTCACCAAATCATTGTGAATTGCATTACAAATCACTTTTTTTTCTCTTATCAGAGGATCTCAGGAGGCAGCTTTTCAGACTGCCAATTAGAGGAATGGCGATACCCGGGCCGAGACTGAAAACTCATTTGCACAGTGCTGTGAGAGGCTTCCTGAAAAGGTATTATCCAAATCCCAGTGAGGCAGAAGGGAAAGAGCTATTGCTTGGGAGTCAAACTGGTCGGAAGTCCTGGCTCTGCTACTAGAATGCAACCATTAACCTCTCAGGCCTATTTCCATTTGAATAATGCTGGGGATAAGCTAAGGATTTTTTCGGCAATAACATCCTAAATGGTGTTAATGTTTATTAAAGGAGCACACCAACCAACCACTGATAATAACCAAATTATCCGGGCAATGTAGGCCAAAGTGGATTGTGGACATTCTAGAGATTCATGGTTTTGAGATGTGCTCATCCCTCATCAGCAACCTCCTGTCCCACCTCCTGTCTCCTTAAATCATGTTCAACTTCCTGGGTAGGTTAGAAAGCCCTCAAAGCGTGAGTACTAGTTGGCTGGCCCTGGGTCTGGGCTCATGCAATGCAGATTCTACGATGCAGTGATACACTTTCATTTTTCAATCCTCCTTTCCTTTGGATTCTAAGAACTTCTGTTGTAGCTGAAAGAATACTTCTGGTGTGGCTTTGAGTCAGTTCCTTTCTCTTTAAGTCTCAATTCAGTCATCTGTAAAGCAAAAGGAGAGGCTAGGGAGAATTCTAAGGTCTCTTTCTACTTTATGATTTTGTAATTATCCAAATGCCACTTTTAGTCTCCAAGTTTCTCAAACCAGACGTATGACTTTTCTGACCCAGAGTGCTGCACAATACAGGCTAGTTGCCTTAGGCTGTGCTTTCACTGACTATTTATACTGGGTTTCCCCACAGCAACTGGCTTAGCTTGAGTGACATTCGCTACAAATTAGTCAGTGACTGTGCATTTAGATCACTTAATGGCTTTTTGGAGGCGAGGGGGTTTGGGTGCTGAAAAATTAATCTAACAATATATAAGTATATAAATGTGTTTCATGTTTATACCCATATTATGTTCATGCACACATCTTTTCCAAAAGATTTGCTTGTAAATACAGGACAAAAAGTCTAAATTTGAAGACCATGATAAGTATGAGGCCTGGGACAAATGATCCTCATGGATTCCCTTGGCAGCTCTCGTTTGCCCCGTCAGTGGGCTAAGGAAAGTGCCAGATGCCTGAACAATTTCCTATATTCTTAGGACACATGCATTAGTTTCCTATTGCTGCCATAACAAATTACCGCAAACTTAGTGGCTTAAACAACACAAATTTATTATCTTACAGTTCTGAGGTGAGAAGTCTGGAGTGGGTCTTACTGAGCTAACATTAAGGGGTGACAGGGTTGTGTTCCTGTCTAGAGGCTGTTTCCCCTCTAATTGGACTCGCATTGCAGAGGTTTTTTTTTAAATTTTAACTTTTTATAGTGAAAAATAACACATATACAAAAAAGCAATAAATTTTAAAGCAGACTGCAACAATTAGTTATAGAGCATATTCAGTTCCACAATTTTAAGTTTTTCCTTCTAGCTGTTCCAAGACACTGGAGACTAAAAGAAATATCAATATAGTGATTCAGCAGTTGTACTCTGAATAGTTTGTTAAATCCTATCTTCTCTGTTAGAACGCCTTCTCCTCCTTTGACCTTTCTTCCAATTTTTAGGAGTATTTGGACTATGCCCATTCTAACTTTTTCATGTTGGAAGGGGCTGTTGATAATTTGGGATGAGAGATGGAACTAGTTGATGTTCTGGAGAGGCTGGGCCCTCTGAATTTCAGGACCTATCTGGCCTAGGAAGGAGGTATTTTGTTTCATAAAGCCACTGTTGGATGTCTGTTCTACTTGGAAAAACAGTTTGGGATGAGAAGAGAAATTTGCTAAAAGGTTTGTAGATGAATGTCAAGATGCTTGCATTTACAAAAAAACAAACAAACAAACAGCCAAAACATTTTAAATCACAAGTTAAAAAACTACTCTATTGCCAGAGTGAAATGGTATTTAAATAAAGGTTGGACAAAATCAGGTCTTTCTTCTATTCTTGCCCATCCTCTTTTAAATCCTTGAATCTGTTCAGCTACCCATCCTTCCATCCACTCATTCTCTACTCTGCAAGGTACTCACTGAATACAGACCATGGGCCGCAGCCGTGTGGGATACAATGGTGAGCAAAACAAAATCCCAGACCTTACGGTACTGAAAGTAGAAGACAAAAGTTTCTTGAAATGTGTTCTGTGTTCCACCTGTATCAGAATCACCAGATTACTGGTTCCCATGCATCTATGGAGGTAGAAAGAGGGAGACCTGGGAGTTTTCATTTTAGCACATTTTACAGGTGATTTTTTTTTGAATAGGCAGGCTCCGGGAATCAAACTCATGTCTCTGGCATAGCAGGTGAGAATTCTGCCACTGAGCCATCATCACACCACCCTCTGGTGACTTTAATACACGCTAAGTTGTGGATCCCACTACAGTAGATAGAAAATATTCACTTGGTAGAGCCTCGCTTCCATATTCTCTCCATGGTTCACGTGGATCCCAAGCAGAGGGAGAGCAGAGCCAGTCAGAACACAGCTCTGCCCTAAATATGATTAGGACTTTACTATGACCATTAACTCCTCTGTACTTTTTCTTTTGAGAAATTATTATTTTCTCAAACTTCCAGGGAAATGGACAGTATCCTTTGACAAATATTTGGGAACCCCCCCGCTTTCTCTCTGAAGTGAATGACCTCATCCACACTCAAAATCCACCCAGTGTCAAATTCAATCCCATGTGTAAATCAGTTTTTGACTTTTGTGCCAATTCTTCCAGTGTTTAAATCGCTTCTGCCCATGACAAAAATCTACGCATCAAGAAACACTTGGTATTTGTCAGATGTCAAAGTAGAGATGTGGCACTATAATTTAAAATGAACACTTGACGTGACATAACTAAGTTTATACCCAAAAAAGCAGAGCCACAGCCCTTTGGTTCTATGCATTAAAACACACAAGCTTAATAAATTATGAAGTTCCCAATGATGAGGTTTAAATCAGTTATCCAAATGTCACTTTACAACCCAGGGACATCTGGCAAGCTTCAAAATGTGAATTTCCCAGCTGTCCTTTGAGTTGATTGTTGATTCTGAAAGGCACCAGTTTATTGCTAAATACCCCAGCCTTAAAAAGAGGGCTTTTCATTACTAATAAAATATCATGGAATAAAAGACACATTCTCCTAGAAGTTTTGCTGTTATATTTGACTGAATATTTTTGAAAAATGTCACTTCTCAAGAGAGATTTTTTCCTAATTTATATTTATATAAATACTTATTTTTATTTGAGCTTATTTTATTAAGTATTTAAATTAAATAAATTCAACAAGTACTTATCATCTACTATGTGCTAGGAACAATGCTAAACATTGTAAAAAATATAGAAAATTCCTATTCTCAGGAAGTTTATTACATTCTAAAAGCAAAGCTAGGTAAATAATTAAGCAAGTAAAACAACAAGAAGTTGTAATAGATAATCTGAAGAAAAAAGTTAAGGGGGCTGAAATAGAGCAGGATGAAACGACCTACCTAAGTTAATTTGAGTGGAAATTAAAAGTCTTTTTATTTTAATCACATAGATTGGGTCAAATTCTCAGGCCCATGCTTCTGGCATGAGTGCACTAAAGTGTATCAAGTATATTTTTAATTGCCCTTCATTTCATAACAAATATTTTACAACAAACAGCTAGTTCATTTACACATTGAAGTCTAATTCATATTCATGAGATCAGAATGCATATTTTGTTTAATGATTAAAGGTAATGAGAAATCATGACATTGGTATTTTCAAATTTGTGGCTCATTTTTCAGATTTAAGCCAGTTGCACCTACATGCATTAGCCGCGAGGTGGCACAGTTGATATTTACAGGGGATGCTCCCAGGGTGGGGGAATTGAAGCTTCTGAAGAGAAGTGCTCACAGGCATGTTCTCTTTCCCTCTCCACTTAATGAAGAAGAAAATGAAAGCAGACGAGAAAATAAAAAGGAATTAAAAAAATATGTTCAACTGATATTATAAAGATAGAAAAGATCTCCCTAAAAGTTGTCTGTGAAAACCAATATTGGGTTCGAGGTCCCTCTTAGATGGTTTGACTCTACATAATGATGCCCATTATTTGAATTCACCCATTCCTAAACCATATTTGCCTCTAAGTCAACCTTCTCCTCTCTCACCAAGTGTTCTAGTTTAGTAGCTGCTGGAATGTAATATACCAGAAACAGAATGGCTTTTAAAAAGGGAAATTTAATAAGTTGCTAGTTTACAGTTCTAAGACTGAGAAGATGTCCCAATTAAAACAAGTCTATAGAAATGTCCAATCTAAGGCATCCAGGGAAAGATACCTTAGTTCAAGAAGGCCGATAGAAGTTCTGGGTTTCTCTCTCAAGTAAGAAGGCATATGATGAACACAGTCAGGGCTTCTTTCTCATCTGGAAGGGCACATGACGAACATGGCGTCATCTGCTAGCTTTCTCTCCTGGCTTCTGGTTTCATGAAGCTCCCTGGGAGGCATTTTCCTTCTTCATCTCCAAAGGTCGCTGCCTCATGACCGTGGTCATGCTTCGTGGTGCTGCAGCATTCTCTGCTCTCTCTGAATCTCTTTCATTCTCCAAAGTGTTTCCTCTTTTATAGGACTCCAGAAACTTATAAAGACCCACCCAAATGGGTGGAGACATGTTGTCAACTAATCCGGTTTAACAACCACTCTTGATTAAATCACATCTCCAGGGAGATGATCTGATCACAGTTTCAAACATACAGTATTGAATAGGGATTATTCTGCCTTTGTGAAATGGGATTTAGATTAAAACATGGCTTTTGGGTGGGCCATGGTGGCTCAGCAGGCAAGAATGCTTCACTGCCATGCCAGAGGACCCGGGTTTGATTCCCGGTGCCTGCCCATGTAAAAAAAAAAAAAAAAAAGCATGGCTTTCCAAGGGAACATACATCCTTCCAAATCAGCACACCAAGGCAAAAACAAAGGAATATACCTTGAACTTGGTTATTTTTAACAGCATCACAGTTTTTGGCACATATTTTTAACATGTTGGACGGTGATGACAAACTTGTATATTTTCATCTACTTCACTAAATGACCACCCTCCTCCTTGCCCTGTCCTTCCTGCATCTCTATACAGTTTCCTGTTTAAATGATCATTTTGATTCTTGGGCGAAAGGAAGCCAAATCCTGCTCTTCATTCCTTGGCTAGTTCTCTTTGCCAAGATGGGCCTTTACTTGTTTATTTCCATGCCTACAGACAGATATCAAGAATTCCTTGTTCTTACCTGAAATGTTTTTAAACTTGAGCATTTTAAATTTCACATTGTTCTTCTAATAATCCCTTTCACCTGGTCCTCTTCGTTGTGTGGGAAACTCCTCCCACCTCCTCCCACGCCCAGCAACTGGCCTCGTATATTTTGTTTAACCCTAGTGATCTGATTTTCTAAAATTTTTACCTTTGCCTTGGACAGATTTTCATTTCTATGGAACTAAAAAAATTTCTCATGGTTACAGCTCCTCTGGATACCTCTCAGATAAATTTCAAGTTCATTTTTCCCCAGCGTTAAAGCAAATGACCAGAGCCTCACATTTTGCTACTGATTCTCCTCGCGGTGTGGAACAATAACGAGTGAGACCAGGCCCCATCCACAATCAGCTTCTTTGGGGTGAAAATAGTTTATGTTTTTTATTTAGTGTGTTGATATCTTCCTGGCTTGCATACCATCGGGAATCGGGGCAGCTCATCCTGAGTTCCACATATGAACTGTGTGACCTTGAAAATGACTTCTCTGGGCCTTGGAGACGTCCTCCTTACAATGAAGGGCTTGGGAACATGCTCTTTGAGACCCCTTCTAGTGCTAATATTTTATGATTCTTTGAATCAGTGGCTACATACTTGACCCAGTCTCTACCGAAATGCTTTTTTGACTCAACTAAGACGTGCAAGGTTGCTCTGGCCTTGGGTGGGGGGTTGAGGAGGGTTTGAGGCAGGTGAAGTGGAATAGAGAGAAGAGGTTGGGGGGTGTGGTACACAGCCCTCCGCTACCTCATTCTCCAAATCCTGTTTCCCTGTAAAAGTATCCCCGAGGTAAATCCTATTGAGAACAATGTAGAGAATAAATAAGACAAAGACTAATGATGTTGAAAATTATGATAATTTTAATTTAAAAGAAGTTGTAGATCTCCTGGTGACATTTCTCCTTGACAAAGAATAGATAAAAGAGAGCTGCCCTCAGGGGCATAAACGGAATATCAGTCCTTGGTTTCCCACACCATTCCTTAGGCTGGTGGTTCTCACACTTTAGCCTGCATTAGAATAATCTTGAGGGCTAGTTAAAACATTTTTTATTGCCGGGCCTCAGACCTCGTACTTTCTGTCAGCAGATTTGAGCCGAGGCTTAAGAAATTACATTTCCAAGAAGTTTCCAGATGATGCTTATGATGGTCCTGGAACGACACCTTGAGAATGACCGTCATGAGCAAAGCAGGGGGGCCTGACTGTAGGCTTTTTACTGCTCAGGTGCTTGTTACCTGTTTATGGCTTTGCAGCAGACAGACTAATGGACCCCTGAAGGAGTTCACATCCTAATGCCCAGAACACAGATTTGGGGGAGTTTATGGGTAGCATGTGTTCCCTTACATGGGAAATGGAAACTAACAGGTGTGATTAAGTTAAGGATTTCAAGATGAGGCGATTGACCTGGACAATCTGGGTGGGCCCAGTCTAGTCACAATGGCCCTTATAAGTGGGAGGCAAGAAGTCCAAAGTGATCAAAAGCAGCAGTGACAATGGAAACAGAGGTTGGAAGTGGTCATGAGCCAAAGAATGCAGGTGGACTCTCAAGGCTGGAAAAGACATAGAAACAGATTCTTCCCTAGAGCCCCTTGAAAGAAAGCAGCTCCCGATATTTTGATTTTAGCCCAGTGAGAACTGTCTGACATACAGAACTGCAAGATAACAGATTTGTACTTGTATTTGTATTGTTTCAAGCTACTATAATTTTAAAATAATTTGTTATAGCAGCAAAAGGA
This sequence comes from Tamandua tetradactyla, assembly GCF_023851605.1. NCBI lineage: Eukaryota > Metazoa > Chordata > Mammalia > Pilosa > Myrmecophagidae > Tamandua > Tamandua tetradactyla. The sequence continues at coordinate 4,859,449 of NC_135341.1, read as the reverse complement.
AACTAATATAAGTTCCAGCCCTCCATCTGTGCCCCCTCCCCCAATTCATGTAAAGGCTATTATTGATGTGCCTTTTAATTAGACTTCATCTGAGTAACCCCAAACACACAGGGCCTTGGTTCCCAAACTTCTTCAGTGATCTTACACAGTTGAGATGACTTCCTGTTGTCTCCACATATGAACATCTTAGGATATGCAATTTCCCCACTGAAATGCTAGAAAATTTCTCTGTTATCTTCTGGCATCAAGTATTGCAGAAGAGGGATGTTGGGGATTGAATCATGTCCCCCCAAAATGTATGTCCAGGTCCCAATCCATGGGTGTTGAACCCTTTTGTAAACAGGCTCTTTGAA